>NC_091763.1:97926347-98571619 GCF_029378745.1 Bos indicus
TTGTGTTGTTGGAAGAGGGTGTTTGCTATGAGCAGTACATTCTCTTGACAGAGCTCTATTAGCCTTTGCCCTGCTTCATTCTGTACTCAAGGGCAAATTTGCCTGTTACTCCTGGTATTTCTTGACGTCCTACTTTTGCATTCCAGCCCCCTATAATGAAAAGTTAGGCCTTATATACTGTGATAATACTTGATGGCCCAGGGACAGTAAAGGGACAGGGCCTCTCTGAACACTGTCTTCCCCAGACCTGAGCTCCTCCTGTGGTTTCTCAATCTGGTTACATTGTCATTATAACTGTCTTCCCCATTCTGTGCTCTGATAGGGAGATATGCCCACATAGTTGCTCTCATCATCACTGGAAGCCATTGATTCATTAGATGAAGATGCCAAAGGTTCCTTTTCTCTAACTCCTATGGTTATTTCAAGAAGCAAATAATCATTGATTGCTAACTGTATACATACAAGCTACAGCATTAGGTGCTCTGAGATATACAAAAGTGGATAGGACTTAGCTTGATTCAGGAAATGTAAATACAAGTCTATATATGAAAAATACATCTCTCTCGTAAATCTCTTATTTATCGGTATTGTACTTTTCACACACCTGAGTTACTATTGTGGGAGAGGATAGTGATGCTTGCATTTCGTTTCCTCTGAATACTTGACTGATACTGAAAGTTGGTTAATACAAGCAAAATTGAATGCTTCTGAGTTACATGAACAGCAGTCATAATAAAACTGGGTATCAAATCCCTTGTGCTTCACCCTTCGTCAAAGCCTATTTATTCTAGAAAAGTTTGTCTATCTGATTTTCTGATTTGCAGTACTTTAAGAAGCAGCAAAATTAGCAGCTGCAGAAACTGAGAGTAAGAATATACTGTTATTTTTTGTTCAGTGTAATGAAATTTTATAGCCGTTCATCCCTATAAGAAAAACTTTATAAAACCATAAAATGACATGCTGGTTTGGAGCTATTTAAATGGGGTGCAAACTGCTTTGCCTGCATTAATAGCCTTTAAAAGCATGACTGTATTACCAAATGGGTTGATATTAATAATGATGAATCATTAATTTGTAATGAATCATTATGGAGTTACATTAAGACCTGCGGAGTCTTCTCCAACAAGTGGAAATGTATGAATAGATTTTTCAAAAAGCATCACAGATGGGCATATAGGAAATTATATTAAGTATATGGTTGTATGGGACCTTTGTCTTATTAAATATTATTTTGAAATAACTAAATCACCTGTTAGGGGATTAGGATTTTGAAAAACTTTGCCTGAAAAATGAAAGTGAATAGTGAAGGATTATTATGTATATAATTTGAAAGATGTTTACCATCATATTAGTATAATACTTTAACATTTTTCCTAGATAAATTTCATGGGACAAAGTTGTTATCTTCACTAATTCCATTTGCCTGATCAGATTTGAGATGATTTCTAAGATTTTTATTTTTAGTGAATTTCTTGTTTTCATTTCCTTAAAAAAAAGGAAACCTTTTATTTGTAGAAATGAAGATTTAAAAATTCTTTGTGCATTGAAACAAACAGATGAAAACAAAAGTGTAGCTTGTTTTTGATGAAAACCTTGAGAGTTGTCTTATGTAGTTTACTTATGTGTAGAAATGTATATAAATTCAGTGTATTAACAGTTCTTTCAAATTATGTTAATACTGCCAGCATGTTTTTGAACCAGATTATCTTTGCATCTTTTGCATTTTCATTTTCACTCATTCCTCTGTAGAAATACTTGTATCCTAGTTAATTGCTCAACTGTTTAGTTGCTAAGTTGTGTCCTACTCTTTCGCAACCCCATGGACTGTTGCCCACCAGGCTCCTCTGTCCGTGGGATCTCCCAGGCAAGAATACTGGAGTGGATGGCCATTTCCTTCTCCAGGGAGTCTGCCTGAGCCAGGGATTGAACCCACATCTCCTGTGCTGCAGGCAGATTCTCTACCACTGAGCCACCAGAGACGCCCTCACTGCTTCGTTCCTGTGCCTTTATCACTGTCCACTCACTGTGCACTTGGAGACGTCTGTTTTGCTGTGTGTATTTTCTTAGTAAAGACTGTATTTATTTCTCAGTATTTTCTCAGGAAAATTACATTCATTATCATTTATGAAGAAGGCAATATGTTTTTTATATGTGTGATCTCATTTAATCTTTGCAACAGTCATGTGGTTGAGAGAAATTAAGTGACTTTTTGAAGTTACAGGGCAAGTCACCGACAGAGTCTCTGGTGAATCCCGGTCTTTCTAACTCTTGCCTCTGACTGTACGATGTCTACTGCCTCCCTCAGACATGGGGCTTAGTGGATACCAGATGCCAACCGGCCACTCAGGATATTCAGGGCCTTGTGTGTCTCAAGCTCTAGCTTCATTGAAATGGTCGGGAGTTGGGAAAACACATAATTCTGTAGTCACAATTTGTCCAAAGCACTGTGGGAACACAAAGGGATGAATGACTGATTCAGAAAGAGTCAGGAACAGCTTTGCAGAGAAGGCTAACATTGAGCTTGCAGATTGAGAGGGGAATACCAAGCAGAGAAAGGAGGAGTGGCCATTTCATGTATTAGAAAGAAAAGGTCCTAAGGCCCTGCTGTGGCGGGAGTTGTGTGGTTCAGGACAGCTGTGGATCATGGGGGAAGAAGGCAGGAGATAATGCCAGCTAGACCGGCTATGCTGGTGACACCTCTGCACCTCTTTTGGTGAGGAGGTGTGGGGTGGGCAGTGGGGTCAGTTCATCTGGGACATTGCCACTCACTTCTTCCACTAAGTCCCAGCTCTGACCAGTACCTTCCAATTTAATTATCTAATTTCCCTGTTCTACTAGCTATGTGGCCTTGGGCACATTTCCCACACTCTCTGTGCCTCAGTTTCCCCCTTTGTTTTATTTACTTATTTATTTTTAAACTTTTTAAATTTTATGTTGAAGTGTAGCCAGTTAACAATGTTGTGATGATTACAGGTGAACAGCAAAGGGACTCAGCCATACATATACATGTATCCACTCTCCCCCAAAGTCCACTCCCATCCGGGCTGCCACATAACATTGAGCAGAGTTCCCCATATTATACAGTAGGTCCTTGTCAGTTATCCATCTTCAGTATAGCAGTGTGTCCATGTCCATCCCAGACTCCCTATCTCTTCCCCCCATTCTTCCCATTGAAAAATGGCGATAACAGTACCTTCTTCACAGGGTTGTTGCAAGGATGAAATAAACTACTGTATAAATTTCTAACTTAGGTATCAATGAGAACACCTTCTGAGGTGTTAGAACTGTCAGAGCTCTGGAAGTCCACTGTTGTCATTTCCATCACTGTCCCAGTACTTCCAGAGCATGCAAAACCTCCTGCCCTTTCCCCCAAGGCAGTCTAGCTCAGTTTCCAGAGACCTGGATGGTAGACTTTCTTTTTGGGAACTGCTTGAGGCAAAAGGCAGCGGTTAATCCTTTCCTGGGGAACCAAAGCTTTGCTTTTTCTTTTACAAGTGGGAAAAGGAGAAAAATATTCTTCTAGAGTGTCCCTGCCCCCCTCAGTCCTGCCAAGGTTCCTGTGGCAGTGAGAACAGAAATGAGTCTCCAGAAAATTATCCTGCCACATTCACTTAAATGTGATACATGGTCTGACCTGTAGGATAACAGTGGAAAACTCTAATCACTTACTTAACCCTGCCAAAGACTAATTTTTAGAAACCTCAGAGGTAGGTGTGCATATTAAAAGAGACTGGGTCCTTTCGGTAGAACCTGAGCAAATGTGTATTGATTGACTTAATTAAAAGAAGATTATGACTTGTGCACTGCCCTCTGTGTGTTATCTGACTGTATGGTTCCCAAGGATCTTGAAAGCATGTGTGCTAATGGCCTTCTCATTTAAAGCAGCATGAATCGGAGGTTATTTCATCAATTTGGTAATCAAATAATTGCCAAGAACACAGAAGGAAAAAAACAAGAATTTTCTCTAATAAGTAAATTAAAGGACTTGAAACTCTCTGTAGTAAGAGTTCTGTATGGAGGTTGGTGCAAAGAGATCCTTTCTAGTTTTCAAATAAGGGTGAGAGCTCTTTAGCTTTTACTTGTTCTTCTAATCTCACTTCCTGGCTTGGGCTGGGGTCAGGGAACCCTGAAGATTTGACTGGGTTATTTGTTTGAGATGCCTCCAATGTCAGTATCTTCAGGTCATTTCTCTTGGATCAGACTTCCCAGAGAAAGATTCTTTCATCTGCTGCCTAGAGGTTGAAGGCCTCACTGCCATCATCCAGGGAACCAAGTGGGAAGAGGATGGAAGAAGGCCAGGGATTCTTGGCATCTGATATGCACTTAACTCCTTAAATCACTTAACTCCTCTGTTTCCCCCCTTCTTTAGTTGTTCATTCTGTCTCTGAGCCCAGAGACCTTCTGTTTCACTCTTTCCAAGGAACAAACCTTCATATTTTTACCAGAGTGGAGGAGAGACAATTACCCAACAGGGAGTATAGTCTATGGCTCTGACTACTTTTTTTAAATAATAGACTTTCAACTAATCCTCCTTGTTTTAGCCACTCCTTATATTAGTCGCTCCTCTTGTTTTGCCCTCACATCCAGATAAACCTGGGGCTGTCTGGAACTTGCAGTGGAAAGTGGACTGTTTCTCTGCTTTTCCCACTACTGACATAAGATTCCACTCTCTTGAGCCTGTTAGAAGCATTTACCAATCTGATCTGCTTTCTTGCTTCCAATATTGCATTGTCTTTGTCTTCTCCCTCCTATTTTCTTTATCCTATAGATTTCTGTCTTGGCCAAAAATAGTCTCCTTACTGTCATTTCTTGAGATTTGGAGGTGGAGAGAGAGAGTGAATAGAGGTGTATGTTCTTTACCCAGAGGTAAGTTCTCCCCTAAGTCCATCTTTCTCATCTTCACTAAACACAGTTATTCTGTTTTTCTGTATCCAGGCTGTACCATATTAGCTATAGCAGGAAGATAGGATCTGTCCTCAAAACTAGAATTTTATGGCAGGAAATCCTTATCACTTGAGAGAAGAGATTCTGGAGGAACTAGAAATACAGTATTCAATACAGCTGAAAGGATCTTAATGTCAGTATTAGCCTTACCAAAGCCAACCAGGGGCTTACATCTGTGCTTCCTCTTAGCAGTTATAAAAGTGAGAACTGTGTTAGCTAACTTCCAATTCAATCCTCAGTTTGCCACTTGGGATCTGGAAGCTAGCTGATTTTTTGACCTAAGGTGCTCTGCTATGTAGGGTTGCCAGTTATAATTATATGTTCAGGTGTCAATTAGCAAAACAGACCATTATTTGGCAGCCTGAAGTAATGAGATGGATCTTGCACTAATCTCCCAATTCTACAAGCAGTTGATAAATGCTTTAGCCATAAAATTCTATATTGTACTGGACCTAGTGAGGTTATCTGAAGAGCTGGAGGTCAAAATTTTCAATGTGCATTCCTTTGTGAGCTCATGAATTTTCAAATATTACTAGGATCTTGAGTAACAAATAAGCAGAAAGTTTTCCATAAAAAAACAGTTTCACACTCAAACACACACAAGCATTGCTTTTTACAAAAAGTGACAAGAATTTCAAAGACCTCATGAAACAGATAGAATGGAAATTCATTTAGTGGGAAAAAATTACTGAATATGACTGTACTACTCTGTGCTTGACTATGGAGAAACCTTGGTGAGTGAAACGGACTGACTTTCTCCAAAGGTTACTAGTTCCCTGTGATATTTGACTTTTTCTTCTCTCTGTATCAGAGCTTTACATTTTTCTCAGTGCCATGTCAGATCCTAATACTACAATAGTACTCGTGATGTTCCTGAATCCTCTTTTTATACAGTTTATCATTACTGCTCACCTAAGGCCTTTTATTCCATGAATGTCCTAGTCTATTTCCTTACTTCTGTTTCCTGTGAATAAAGAGCCTACGTAGAACAGAGTGGAGAGGCAGGCCCTCATTTAGAGAGTGTGAGGCTAGATGGTAGGTTTGTGCAGTGGTCTTCTGTTTGATGCTCATGACCTATGGCATGTTAGAAAATGTAGACTCGGGCCTTCTCTGAACTTACCTTCTCAAACTCCCTTTTTTACACTTGACCTCTTGGTCATCTCCTTTCATCAGATTAGATTGGCTATTTGATTTGTTTATATATATATATGTAAGCTCTATCATTTTTCTTTGATTGCCTCTTCCTGAATTTATTTCCTGGTGTGGCAAATTTTGGACACTGTGAAGGTCAAGTTTCCACCCTATGACCCAGCCCACTTATTTGAGAATGGATGTGTTTGGATACTCAAACTCAGTGATGTACAGCTGGCTTCCATAGGCTCCCAAGAGCTGGATGTTAAAATTGTCAGAAGTTGTGTGAGCCAGTTAGTAAACACAGCCATTACTAAAAAGTAAGTCCTGTAATATTAAAAACAAAGGTAGTAAATACTAAACTCATCACTTGATTATTTTGCATTTTACTAGCATCTCTGTTCTTAGTTTTTTGCACATATTACAGCCGTGGCAGCAGCACTGTATTACCAGGTGTGTTACTATGCATCTCTTCCCACCTCTGAGTTCAGAGACATCACATTGGAAGCTTGAGATATACTGTGGCAGGAGTGTCTACAAGTGGAAACCATCAAACATCACAAATCAGGACTCCCTCAGCTCCCTAAAGAAAGAAGAAGTGAAAGTGAAGTCGCTCAGTCATGTCCGATTCTTTGCGACCCCATGAACCGCAGCACGCCAGGCCTCCCTGTCCATCACCAACTCCCAGAGTTCACCCAAACCCATGTCCACTGAGTCGGTGATGCCATCCAACCATCTCATCCTCTGTCATCCCTTTCTCTTCCTGCCGTCAGTCTTTCCCAGCATCAGGGTCTTTTCCAGTGAGTCAGTTTTTCACATGAGGTGGCCAGAGTACTGGAGTTTCAGCTTCAGTATCAGTCCTTCCAATCAGGCTCCACCATTCACTAGTTGTGTTACCCTGGGCTTTGTGCCTCGGTTTCATCATCTGTCAAGTGGAATTCATAGTAGTATCTGCCTCATAGAATTACTCTGGGGATTAAATGAGTTAATAATTTTAAAAGCACCTAGAATAATGCCTGGCATATTGTAAACAATATATGCGTATTTATTTAAGAAACTAAACACTTGCAGTTGCTCTCCATCTTTAACCCACAAGCTTATTGTATGGTAGATAGTTTAAGACAGAAAAGAGAATAGCAAAAGAAACATCTGAGGGTAAAAGAAGAAGAATGGCCTGGGGTTATAACACAGGATTAGTAGCTCCAGGGAACTAGGAAAAGCTTTAATGAAAAGGGCTTCCCTTGTAGCTCAGCTAGTAAAGAATCTGCCTGCACTGCAGCAGACCCCGGTTTGATTCCTGGGTTGGGAAGATCCTCTGGAGCAGGGAATGGCTACCCATTCCAGTATTCTGGCTTGGAGAATTCAGTCCATGGGGTCACAAAGAGTTGGACATAACTGAGTGTCTTTCACTTTAAAGAAACAACCTGGAGAAAAGGTGCTCGAGAGGGGAGACAAATAGGAAGAAAAACAGTCACATTTCAGAATAATAGGCAAAGATTAAAGTATAGAAATGTCTATTTTAGATATACACACCAAGAAAATTAAGGGATACTGTGCAATGCATAAAAATTTCCCATTTTAATTTAAGCAGTGAAACCAATTTTGCCCCCTCATCCTGTGTAGAAATTTGGTTGTCACACACTGAAGGTACTTAGGCTAAATAAGATTTGTGCTGAACAAGAGCCTTGGAGCCCGAATGGGAGGTGTCCGACCGTATCTTATGAAAAACACAAGCCCACGAGCCCCATACTCATTTGTCTGACCATCTGGAAATCTCGAGTGATCTAAGCTCTTAATTTTACCCTCATTTTTAGAACAAAAAGGAAACAATAAAGGAAGAAAATGGGCAGCAGGGACATTCCACTTTTCATTAAAAAAAAAATCTTAGTGATAAAAGGAGCAGAGAGTTTAAAAGAAAAAAAAAGAGAAACCATTAAAATGATTTGAATGCTCTGTCTGTATTTTGCGGTAGGCTCTATTGTTTTCAGTTACATGGGAACGGTGGTAATTTTATGAATCATTAGAGTTTTCTTTCCAAATTATATCTGCCTGTTCTTAAAGTACCTCCTGAGTTACCTACAGTAAGAGGCTGTTGAACAAATTTATTATTCCATTTAGTACGTTTGAGTTTTGTGTTAATTTTGTATTGTAAAAAATTTTATACTTACAACTTGAAGATAAAATCTTGACAGCTGAATCTTTGTGTGCTTAATTTCTCTTAATTTTTAAAACATGTGAGCCTGTCTCTGCTCTCCTCCTTCATTTAATGAGAGAGTCCAGGGTAAATACAAAATCCTGTTTTGGTGCAGTGATGACCACCCACCCCCTCACCCCTACAGGTGAAAACAGAAGAGTTGAACGTGTCCCTTGGCACTTTTGTCTCACCAGGCATAGTGATCTGTAAAACATGTACGCTGTTAATGATACCTAACCCCTCCCTCATAGAGCTGTGGTTCCCAAAGCCCAATCTACCAACCCGCCTGAGTCAGCCCAAAGTGAGATCCACAGAGAATGGATAAAGTAAATTCAGCACAGTGGGGGTGGTGATGGGGGCGGGGGTAAAGGTGGGTGTAGGTGGGTGTGATGTGGGTGGGTGGGTGCGAGAGAGAGAGAGGGGGGATTTTTAGGTTTACTTTGCGGGGAAGAACTGTCCTTTTTTCTGATATTCTTTTCCTCCTCTATTTTTTTGCTGCTGAAGCATTCATGCTTTTATCATACGTCTGTAAAAACAGTGACAGTGTAGGTGATCTCTTTGGCTCTGTTTTAAGCCTCATAGCTTAGCACCATCAAAAGTTGAATCTGTGTTGGTCCATTTATGTTTCCTGGCTGGGGATATCCTAAAGTCTATAAATTGTCATACACCTAAATGCTGGCTGTATCTTTGCCAGTAACGTGGGCGTTTCCTGTGTGAAGAAATTCTTATAGAAGGAGACACGTCAAACCTTCAATATTCTGATTTCTAGCCACTAACTGTTTTTAGACTCAGGAGAAAAGCTGCTTCCCTGGGCAGTGTGTGTGGGTGATTCTGTTATTGCTCCTTCCATGCAGACTTTGGCAGGATGCCATGAGTTGAGTTCATCAGATGCATTGTGAAATTTCTCATCTCATATAGGCGCAGATCATGTGCTTTGATACCTAAAATCTAGGATAAATGTGAATGAGTCACCTCCTAAACTTGGGGAAAAGAGGTAAAGCTCAAATCAGCTTTATGGTAGGCAGGCTGAAGATGTCACCATGGGTCAGGAAGATTATCACAGCCCTTGCCAATGAAGAAAGAGCGAATATCTTGTTCAACCTCCTAAAGGCAGTCAGTGTTATAACCATGTTTGGAACTCAGGTCTCCTGATTTCTAGTGAGTTGATTTTTGCCCAGTGGTACATATTGTTCTGGTGGTGGTGGTTTAGTTGCTAGTGCCCAACTCCTGCGACCCCATGGACTGTAACCCACCAGGCTCCTCTGTCCATGGGATTTCTCAGGCAAGAATACTGGAGAGGGTTGCCATTTCCTTCTCCAGGGATCTTCCCAACCCAGGGATTGAACCTGTGTCTCCTGCATTGCAGGTGAATTCTTTACCAACTGAGCCACCAGGGAAGACCTTCATACTCTTTTGCTCAGCATGCACAGGTCACATAGAGCAGTTAACTTTATAGAATGAGCTAGAATGCTGGATGTACAACAGCCAGTTTTTGTCAAAAACCAGATCTAGTTTTTTAAATTCATGAGCTCTTCTCAAATTGTATTGGCCCTCCCAGTATGAGTCATAACCCAGTTGGGTCTTTACCCTTGAACAAATTTCCCCTTGTGTGTGCACGCTCGCACGCTTCCTTGCACACTGTCTCCCCAAAATAATCCCATATGTTCTATTTTCCTGAAAGCCGAGCTCCCTTCTCATTCTCCTCCATGGAGGGCTCCAGCTCTCACCTCTGAGTAACTGAGGCTGAAACGATTTGGAGGGAAACTTGTCAGCATAATTGATGATTATATGGTGTGAGCCACCGAAGACAGGTGAGCCTGCACAGAGTGGAACAAAGTGTGTGTAGCATGCATTTCCCACTGGGTTCAGCCGGGCTTCCTCCTCTGACATGTTGATTTATAAGTCTGTAGCTCTTCCCTCATGAATTGTGCCCCACCGTGGGTCATTGGAACTTCCTGCTGCAGAGGCCTTGCCTTAACTAGAAAAAAGAATTGTGAAGGTTCTGCTCTGTGAATTTCCAGGTTTGTGTGTGTGTGTTGGCACCAAATGGAGTGACTAGGACATGTAATCTTCAAGAGGACAAAATAATCACATAATACACTTGAATAGCACCACTACATCAAGAAAGGGGTCTCTGTGAATACAGATGCTTTGCAGCTTGACAGAAAGTGGTCTGAGTCGAAAAAGAATTTGAAAACCATAGCCACATGCAAGCATTTAGGACCCCCTTTGGTGGCAACTTGGTGTTCTGGAGTTCTTTACAAACCTCTCTCAAACTGTTATACTTGTTCCTTGAAACTGCTTTAAGTGTTAGACTTGCTAAAACATAGGGGTGGTAACGACTGCTCTACTTTCTCACAATCTGTTGGGATATTGATTGAAATATTTATGCAGTACTCCGAGTTCTCAGGAAAAGGGGTGTTAGAAAATGCGACAGTGATGGCAGGGCATGGAAAATTATGTGAAAATATAATCTCCAGAAAGATAAGTTTGAGACAGTTTGAATTACTAGTCGGAGCCTGTCTGGCAGTCTTCTGTCCTTCTGTCTAAATCTTTTGTCTCAGTTATCAGTTCTGGGTGATGTAAGAGGGTGGGGTATAAGGAAAGCGTTATAAGATTAAACCTCTTGCTGGCGTAGCATTGTCCCCGAAGAGTGTCTTGGCTGCTGGCATTGGAGTGGCCTATCCTTCCAGATGGCAGGTTAGCCAGGAGAGTCTGGGGCCAGGAGTCTCCAGTCTTCACTCCTTGCCCTGACTCCATCCTGTCTGCTTGCTGAGCCCCTTCACAGCTTCCTGTAGACCTGGTTATGGTCTCACCAGTCACAAGACTGACACTGTCATCTGAAGGTCATCATAACCTTCCAAAATCAGTCCTCATGCACCTTGACCATGCTGTACTGGACACTGTGGACTGCCTGAAAAGATTAACTCATCACTCACTCTATCTGTATTTCTTTCTAGAAGCAACTACAGATTCAGGCTGCCTGGCTGGAACGGCAGCTTTCTAGTTGTGTGATGTTAAACAGTTTGGTCTCTTAGTATTTGGTTTCCCCAGCTATCAAATGGGCTTCCATTTCCCCAACTATCAAATGGGCTTCCCAGGCACAGCGGGTAAAGTATTCACCTGCAAATGCAGAAGACGAAGGTTTGATTCCTGGGTGGGGAAAATCCCCTGTAGGAGTGAGAGAGTCATTTCCTAGGCAGGTTGATAGGGAGTCTCGGGGTCCCCAAGGAGAGAGGGGTCTGGAATTCTCAAGGAAGAAAAAAGGACAAACTTTTTTTCTTTCTCCACATTCCTTAGGATTATATACCAATAATGTATCCTGCCTAAGGACAGTCTTTGGATTCAACCTTCTGTTATTTTAAAATGTTAATTATGGGAGTATACCTGGTCTTTACAAGGATGTATCTTGCCTGAAGAGTGTTATCTTAAAATGTAAATTATGGGAGTAGGTCGGAGGAGGTCTTTACAACCTCCAGACATTCTTTGGATTATATAACCTCATTGTTAACACTAGCAAGCAGGTACTCTTTCTACCCCCTTCTGATGCCTATGTCAGAAGCTTTTTCTATCTCCTTTATACTTTAATAAAACTTTATTACACAAAAGCTCCGAGCGATCAAGCCTCGTCTCTGGCCCTGGATTGAATTCTTCTCCTCCGGGGGCCAAGAATCCCGGTGTATTCGTGTGATTCAACAACAACCTTTCAGGAGGAAATGGCAACCCGCTCTAGTGTTCTTGTCTGGAAAGTCCGATGGACAGAGGAACCTGGTGGGCTATAGTCCGTGGGGTCCCAAAGAGTTAGACACTACTGAGCAATTGACCACAGCACACAGCTACCAAATAGAGATAATAGTATTCTTCTTACAGATAGTAAATACATATTATATAAATAAAATGTATAGAGAGTTAAATGAGGTAATGCATAGTAGGTGCTCATTAAGTGTTGGGTAGATTGATGGATGATGAGTAGGTAGCTCATTCTAACATTTGCTTTTATATTATAATATACATGTTACTAATCTTTGCCAGTGTATCCAAAATAAGAAGGAAACATATATTTTATCTTCATTAATATAGTCAAGTACTGGCTAGAATTTGATTATCTTTGAGTATGTGTTTTCTATAGGCTTGTCTATATTTGTTCTTTTTTATGACTTTTTATGTGGCTTTCTGTTATTCATTTTTTCTTTGAGTAAATTACATCTTTAAAAAAAAAAAGAACTTGTATTGGTTGGATTAAGGAGAAGAATGTTTTGACTTTTAAAAATGTATATATAACTAGAGTGTAGAGCATGGGATCATATTGGGCCCTCTGAACAGAAAGAGAACATTTAGAAATATACAGTGGGAAAATAAAATTCCTGGGAAGACTGTTACCCAGAATAAGCCTCCCATTGAAGGTTCTTACTGCTCCATTAGGCCTTCCCTGATAGTTCAGTTGGTAAGGAATACACCTGCAATTCAGGAGACCCCAGTTTGATTCCTGGGTTGGGAATATCCACCAGAGGAGGGATAGGCTACCCACTCCAGTATTCTTGGGCTTCCCTTGTGGCTCAGCTGGTAAAGAATTCACCTGCAATTCAGGAGACCTGGGGTTGATCCCTGGGTTGGGAAGATCCCCTGGAGAAGGGAAAGGCTACCCACTCTAGTATTCTGGCCTGGAGAATTCCACAGACTGTATAGTCCATGGGGTCACAAAGACTTGGACACGACTGAGCGACTCTCACCTTCACTGCTGCATTGGCGGACTTGTGAGTGGTTGGTTTCTTACAAGTCGGACGTCCTTACACTACCCCTCTTCTTTGGAACTCTTCTACCTCAGCTTTTCTCATACTTGTTTTCTTGATTATTTGTCCTTGTCCCTCTCTTTTTCTCCCTGTTGAATCTTCTTTTCCTCCTATCGCCACTGTCCAGGCCACCCTACACTACCACCAGAGCCTCAGTCAATCCCACTGTGCCAGCCAAGTCCATCCTCATGTAACACCATTTCCCCCAGGAGAAGTCAGCGTATGGGGTAGTAAAGAGAGCACGGAAATGAGAATCCAAAGGCTTCCTTTCAAATCTCTTTTCTTTTTTTTTTTTAATTAATGTTTTTAAGATTTTTCTATTTATCCTTAATATCCAGTAAGTTGATTGTAAAGGGCCCCCCCTGTAGTTTCTGACTTCGTCTCTTTTAAGTTTGTTGAGCTTCTTGGATCTGTGGGCTTATAGATTTCTTCAAATTTGGAAATTTTTCAGCCGTCATTTTTTTCTGCCCTGCCGCCTCCTTCGGGAACTTCGGTTACACGTATATTAGGTTGCTTGACCTTGTTTTCATCCTTTTCCCCTCTGTGTTTTATTTTGAATAGTTTCTATTGCCGTGTCTTCCACCTCTCTCCTTGCCATGTTCATGTCTTTCTTTTATGGTCTTGAGCAGAGGAGCATATTTACAATGGCTATTGTATCTTTTTCCTTGTCTGCTTATTCTGCTATCTGTGTTCTTTCCGATTCTGTTCCTCTTATTTTTCCCCTCCTTATGTATTTTCCCACTTATTTGAAAGCCAGGTAATTTTTTATTAGATGTGTGCATCTGTGCTAAGTCGCTTCAGTTGTATCTCACTCTTTGTGACCCTGTGAACTGTAGCCCACCAAGGGTCCTCTGTCCATGAGATTCTCCAGGCAAGAATACTAGAAGGGGACGCCATGCCCTCCTGCAGGGGATCTTCTTGAGCCAGGGGTCAAACATGCATCTCTTGTGTCTCCATTGGCAGGTTTATTCTTTACCGCTAGTGCCACCTGGGAAATGATTGGATGCTGGACATATAATTTTTATACATCATTCACTTCAGTTCAGTCACTCAGTTGTGTCCGAGTTTTTGTGACCCTATGGACTGCAGCACGCCAGGCCTCCCTGTCCATCACCAACTCCCGGAGCTTACTCAAACTCCTGTCCATTGAGTCAGTGATGCCATCCAACCGTCTCATCCTCTGTCGTCCCCCTCTCCTCCCACCTTCAATCTTCCCCAGCATCTATCATCTGTACATCATTGGATGATAGATTTTGCTGTAGTCTTTTCAGTATTATTGAGCTTTGTTTAAGACACATTTTAGTGACATAGAATTGCATCAGTTATTTCAAGCTTTGCTTTCAGGCTTTGTTATACATGTCCAGGGCAATCTTTAGTCTAAAACTAACTTGTCCCACTACTGTGGCAGTACCTTTCTGAGAACTCAGCTGGATTCCGTATCTATAGGGAGATCCTTCTGCTCTAGCTGGTAAGAGCATGAACCATTCTTGCTGCTATATGAACTCTGGGAATTCTACCTGCTCTTAGCAGGTAGTTCACTCACCAGCCTTGGGAGTTCCAGCCACACAGGCAAAGATTAGTACTCAGCCAAAGATTGAGAAAACTAAGATCATAGCATCTGGTCCCATCACTTCAAGGCAAATATATGGGGGAACAGTGACAGACTTTATTTTGGGGGGCTCCAAAGTCACTTCAGATGGTGACTGCAGCCGTGAAATTAAAAGACGCTTCCTCCTTGGAAGAAAAGTTATGGCCAACCAACACAGCATGTTAAAAAGCAGAGACATTGCTTTGCTGACAAACATCTATCTAGTCAAAGCTATGGTTTTTCCAGTAGTCATGTATGGATGTGAGAGTTGAACTATAAAGAAAGCTGAGCACCAAAGAATTGATGCTTTTGAACTGTCATGTTGAAGAAGACTCTTGAGAGTCCCTTGAACTGCAAGGAGATCCAACCAGTCCATCCTAAAGGAGATCCGTCCTGGGTGTTCTTTGGAAGGACTGATGTTGAAGCTGAAACTCCAATACTTTGGCCACCTCATGCGAAGAGTTGACTCATTATTGGAAAAGACTCTGATACTGGGAGGGATTGGGAGCAGGAGGAGAAGGGGACGACAGAGGATGAGATGGCTGGATGGCATCACCGACTTGATGGACGTGAGTCTGAGTGAACTCCGGGAGTTGGTGATGGACAGGGAGGCCTGGTGTGCTGTGGTTCATGGGGTCGCAAAGAGTCAGACATGACTGAGCGACTGAACTGAACTGAACTGAAGTATTCCATTTGTATATATGCACCACATCTTCTTTATCCGTTCATATGTACACTGTTCAGGTTGTTTTCGTGTCTCGGCTCTTGTGACCAGTGCTGTGAGCATAGGGGTGCATGTATCTTTTTTTTTTTTTTTTGCGTGTATCTTCTTGAATTATGTTTTTGTCTGGGGGTATGCCGGAAGTGGGATTGCTGGATTCTATGATAGTTCTTCAGCATCAGTGGTTGGGGCATAGACTTGAATTACAGTGATATTGAATGGCTTGCCTTCGAAACAAAACGAGATCATTCTGTCGTTTTTGAGGCTGATCCCAAGTACTGCGTTTTGAACTCTTTTGTTAGTTATGAGGGCTACTCCATTTCTTCTATGGAATTCTTGCCCAGAGTAGTAGATATAATGGTTATCTGAATTAAATTCACCCATTCCTATCTATTTTAGTTCACTGATTCCTAAGATGTCGATGTTTATTCTTAGCATTTCCTGCTTGACCAAGTCCAATTTACCTTGACTCATGGACCTAACATTCCAAGTTCCTATGCAATACTGTTCTTTGCAGCATCAAATTTTGCTTTCATTACCACACACATTCACAACTGAGCGTCATTTCCACTTTGGCCTGGCCACTTCATTCTTTCTGGGGCTATTAGTAGTTCCCCTCGTCTCTTCCCCAGTAACATATTGGACACCTTCCAACCTGGAGGACTCATCTTTCAGTGTCATATCTTTTTGTC
Organism: Bos indicus; assembly: GCF_029378745.1. NCBI lineage: Eukaryota > Metazoa > Chordata > Mammalia > Artiodactyla > Bovidae > Bos > Bos indicus. The sequence goes on from NC_091763.1 coordinate 97,942,408, forward strand.
CTTTTATACAGGTCATGAGGTTCTCACTGCAAGTTTACTAGGGTGGTTTGCTATTTCCTCCAGTGGTATTAGATGATACCACTGTAGTGGCAGAAAGCAAAGAGGAACTGAAGAGTCTCTTGATAAGAGTGAAGGAGGAGAGTGCAAGAGTTGGCTTAAAACTCAGTATTAAAGAAAACTAATATCATGGCATCCGGCCCCATTACTTCATGGTAAATAGAAGGGGAAAAGGTAGAAGTCATGATAGATTTCCTCTTCTTGGACTCTAAAATCACTGTGGATGGTGACTGCAGCCATGAAATTGGAAGACAATTGCTTATTGGCAAGAAAGCTTTGACAAACCTAGACAGTGTCTTGAAAAGCAGAGACATTACTCTGCCAACAAAGGTCCGTATAGACAAGGCTATGGTCTTCCCAGTGGTCACGTATGGTTGTGAGAGCTGGAACAATAAAGAAGGCAGAGTACCAAAGAACTGATGCCTTTGAACTGAGGTGCTAGAGAAGACTCCTGAGAGTCGCTTGGACAGCAAGGAGATGAAACCAGTCAATCTTACGGGAGATCAACCCTGAATACTCATGGGAAGGACTGATACTGAAGCTCCAGTATTTTGGTCATCTGATGCCACAGATGACTCATTGGAGAAATCCCTGTTTTCCATAGTGGCTGCACCATCTTACATTCCCATCAACAGTATAGGAGGGTTCCTTTTCCCCCACACTGAGGGGACTTTTCTTGATGATATACAGAGGTCTCTCTCTGTTTCTCCCTTCCTCCCTCCCTCCAACGTTCTCCCTCTCTCTCTTTCTCTTTTCTTCCCTCCTCCCTTCTTTCCCCCTTTCTTTGTGCAGCTCCTGCCTTCCCAGTATTTTTCCCCATGAAACTCCAGCTTCCTTAATGTTCCAAACCTCCAAGTTCTATCTCCTCAACTCAGAAAGACTTCTAGGCTCTGTCTAGCTACCACCTTCCGCATTATGGCATGGAAACACCAGCTGGGGTGGCCATAGGTCTTGCTTCATGCATTCCCTTCTCCGGCATCTGAAATCTATTGCTTCGTGTATCTCATCTGGTTTTCTAGTTGTGTTAGCCAAGATTTCAAGCTGTTTTATACCAAAATACTTTAATATTACTTTACAGAGCAGGAGCATTTTCTTATCAAAATAACATTATCACTGTTATCAACATTAGCAGTAAATTCTTAATGTCATATAATATCTAGTCTGTTTTTAAATTTCCCAAATGTTACAAAGCTGTTCTTCACAACTAGCTTTTCCAAACTAAGATTCCATCTAGGACCATAATTGTAACATGGCTTAAGATAATTAGACTGTGGACAGCAAGTTGCTTTTGGCACTAGAATTCAGTTTCTGGGCTCCACTGTCTAATACACTGCCCTCTTTCTCTCCATCTGCAGGAAAAGGCCTTTAGCTTGTCATTCAGGGTTTCCACAAACTGGTTCTCCCCTGTCTGGTCAACCTTTCTCCAACCACCCTTGACTTCTCTTTGCTATGTGAGACCAGCTCAATCCTCCTTCCCAGCCTTTGCAACGCCGTTTCTCTAGCCTGAAATATCTTACCTCTTGCTTTCCATGTATCCAACCTGACCCGTCCTCCAGGTCCCAGTTCATGCTCCCTGAATCCTCCTCCATTGTCTTTCACACTTAATTTCATCTCTTGGAATGCCACTCATTTCTTGTTCTGAATGATATTATCCCAAGTAGACAGTCATCACCCCTTTGAAAAGAGACCGTGCTTTATACCAAGAACATTGCTTGACAAAAATGAAGTACTATAGCTGCTAATTTTGTTACTATGATAGTTCTGTGACCCTCCTAACATGTAGCACTAGGTAGTTGGCAGAATAATAACCTTTGAAATATGTTTGTGTTTAGAGGGGAGGGCAGACTTGGGGATACTTCTTGCAAGTGCTAATGCTCACCGATTGTTGATTATTTTGCCTCTCTGGGTTCCATTACACATCAAGGGGAATTGATAACCAGGCCATAGAGTTACATTGATTTGAAGTATATAAGTCAACAAGTATTCCTTTGTTATCTAGTGTTAGCTCAGGAAACAAAGATGCCCCCTGGGATCTCACAGTCTAATTAAGCACAACTGTTCCACACTTCTTTCCCCTCGCCTGCTATTTGTTTTGTTCTGAATATGAAATCACAACCCCCTAAATAAACCTCATAAAAAGCCAGCTGTGCTTATAATGTTAGGCACAGATTGTATTCAACCATAAATGATCCTCTATTCAAAATGTTAAAAAATAAGTATTATTAGTAATTTACATCATGTGTATTTCAAGTTTTTACTTGGCAGATAAATTTTATGAGCACTTTTGTGACTTCTACAGGGATATAGTCTTTTTGATTGCCCAGAATTTAACCTTATATTTTCTTTGTTTAAGCCTACTTATAAATTCTACCTGACTCTTGAGGCTGCCAGAACTCAGAACGTATTTCCCTTTTGGCTCTATGTTTTTCTTTTCTGAACGGTAGAATAGAGCCTTCTGAAATTGTCTTCCTGTACTTGAAGTGGATCATCTAGTGACTAGTGACATCAATTGGGATTAATTTGTTGTATTTTCTTGCTGGAGAAGGAATATTCAAAATATTTAGATACCCTGTTTGTATGTGTTGTAAAAAGGCCTCCAGGATCTAGCTTCCGGGGTCCTCTCTCTGCCTGCCTTCCCAATCTGCACAAACACAGCACACTCTCACCCCAGCCGTGAGGAACCACGTGCAATTCCCAGAATCCCACACCATGTCCTGATTATTCTATTCCATCTACCATAAGCATAAGTATTTTTCTTGCCTTCTTTGTCAATTGACAAGTTGCTATTTGTCTTTGTGGACTCAGTTCAGTTGTATCTTCCTCTTTCTCAGGATTCCTTCCACCCCTTCTACCGTAGTCCAGTGAACTCTTTCCTCCTCTGTACCTCTACTGCCATATATACAGATGCCCAGGGTGGCAGTGTCTATGACACTGTTTTGTCCATATTTGTGAACTTGTACGTCTCCTCCTGTGGAAAATTCTGAAAGAGATGGGAATACCAGACCACCGTACCTGCCTCTTGAGAAATCTGTATGCAGGTCAGGAAGCAACAGTTAGAACTGGACATGGAACAGACTGGTTCCAAATAGGAAAAGGAGTACATCAGAGCTGTATACTGTCACCCTGCTTATTTAACTTGTATGCAGAGTACATCATGAGAAACGCTGGGCTGGAGGAAGCACAAGCTGGAATCAAGATTGCCGGGAGAAATATCAATAACCTCAGATATGCAGATGACACCATCCTTATGGCAGAAAGTGAAGAACTAAAGAGCCTCTTGATGAAAGTGAAAGAGGAGCATGAAAAAGTTGGCTTAAAGCTCAACATTCAGAAAACTAAGATCATGTCATCTGGTCCTATCACTTCATGGCAAATAGATGGGGAAACAGGGGCTGACTATATTTGGGCGGGGTGGGGGGGGGATTCCAAAATCACTGCAGATGGTGATTGCAGCCATGAAATTAAAAGACGCTTACTCCTTGGAAGGAAAGTTATGACCAACCTAGATAGCATATTAAAAAGCAGAGACATTACTTTGCCAACGAAGGTCCATCTAGTCAAGGCTATGGTTTTTCCAGTAGTCATGTATGCATGTGAGAGTTGGACTATAAAGAAAGCTGAGCACCAAAGAATTGATGCTTTTGAACTGTGGTGTTGGAGAAGACTCTTGAGAGTCCCTTGGACTGCAAGGAGATCCAACCAGTCCATCCTAAAAGAAATCAGTCCTAAATATTCATTGGAAGGACTGATGCTGAAACTGAAACTCCAATACTTTGGCCACCTGATGCGAAGAGCTGACTTATTTGAAAAGACTCTGATGCTGGGAAAGATTGAAGGCAGAAGGAGAAGGGGACGACAGAGGATGAGATGGTTGGATGGCATTACGGACTCAATGGACATGAGTTTGAGTAAACTCCAGGAGTTGGTCATGGACAGGAAGGCCTGGCATGCTGCAGTTTATGGGGTTGCAAAGAGTTGAACACAACTGAGTGACTGAACTGAACTGAATTGATGTCTCTTCCTCCTATCTAAGATTACTGGAGTCAGGAAATTTGTCTCTTCTGGATCTTTGTCTCCTACAGTTAGGTTAGTATTTGGCATACAAGAAATATTTACTTAATAAATATGTATATATTTAATCAATTTATTAAATTCTCTGCTCTTTGTCCACAAAACTTCTGTTCTTTCGGAACAGTTCTCATTTATAACGGTGCTCTATAATAATATTGCCAACAAGAATGCTGCATCTTCACGTTTTAAAAATACACCCTAAGTGAAAATCATTATAATAGAAGCCTTATATGCTTACATATGGTATTCTCAGACAGAGTTTTGAAGGGATGCCTATTCATTTGTGTAATGGCTGGATATAAATTGTTCAGAGTTGAGATATAACATGTGTGCGTGTAACCACCGACCAGATGTCCCTCCCAATCAGTACCCCCCTCCTCGACTAATCTGGGCTCCCCAGAGAAACAGAACCAAAAGAAGGGGAAGGAGAGATGGCTGTATAGATAAATATGTTCTAAGTGCTTGTAGCAGGAGAACCTAATGAAGGTTAGGAAGAATCTTCCCACAGAAAGGAGTTCTTATCTAAGACCTGAAGGATAGGAGAAAGTGCTCTAGGAAAGGAAGGCAAGGGACTGAACTTTATAGGCAAGTACAGAGCCTTGAAATGAGAAGGAAAAATGCAAGCAGCCTCATGTAGCCAGATCTTAGAGAGCAAGGGGGATGGCACTATTGAAGCTGGAGGGGTAGACAGAGCCATGCCATGAAGGGCGCCACAGGTTACATGAGAATGATGGGCTATAGAAGCATGATTGGGAGGAGTGTAGCAGTGGCAGTTTCCTTAGTCACCAACTCCTTGGGTGCATAGTCTTTTACCAGTTGGCTTATTAAAGGAGCAAACCAATTCAGATTATTTTAAACATCACAGAAATCAAAATATAGATTATAAACCAGAAAGAAGATTTCTGTCATTATTGTCTTTGTCATGGTTTACAGCCAACAACAACTTAGAGCTGATAGTAACTGGAAGGACAATATGCAATGATGAGATCTGGCAACTTGTAGTTGGATATAGCCTCCTAAACAGAAACATTGTCATCATTAAATATTAGGAAAAGCCCCTCCCTCCACAATTATTGCTGTTTGTCTTGCTGAGGGGGTGTGGTGGGTCATGTCTAAAGTGATAGATGGATTTACTCTTTTCTTTCAAATTCTTCCTAAAGCAGTTTCCCAGGACCCTAGGCTATTTGCCGCATCCCTGAACCATCTCTGATCCAAGGGCTAAAACAGCACACATACAGAGACCACATTCTCCAAACTAAAGTTTTTTGTTTTTTCCTGAGTTGAGAATTTATTTATACAGCTTAAAACTTTAAATTAGCAATTTAGTTGTGTGTGTATATATATTTATGGATTGTCATTAAAGAAAAATAAAACAATTAGGGGAAATTAGGACTGTTTATATAGAAAAGTCCAAGATCTTCAGTCTTTAGAACCATGAGAATTAGGATACAGTAATGTAGTAATATTTCCAGTGGTCATGTATGGATGTGAGAGTTGGACTGTGAAGAAGGCTGAGCGCCGAAGAATTGATGCTTTTGAACTGTGGTGTTGGAGAAGACTCTTGAGAGTCCCTTGGACTGTGAGGAGATCCAACCAGTCCATTCTAAAGGAGATCAGCCCTGGGTATTCTTTGGGAAGAATGATGCTAAAGCTGAAACTCCAGTACTTTGGCCACCTCATGAGAAGAGTTGACTCATTGGAAAAGATTCTGATGCTGGGAGGGATTGGGGGCAGGAGGAAAAGGGGATGACAGAGGATGAGATGGCTGGATGGCATCACCGAGTCGATGCACATGAGTTTGAGTGAACTCCAGGAGTTGGTGATGGACAGGGAGGCCTGGCATGCTGCGATTCACGGGGTCGCAAAGAGTCAGACACAACTGAGTGACTGATCTGAACTGAACTGAACTGAATGTAGTAATAGAGACTGTATTCTGATTCAACATTACCAAATCAGGCTTTTGAACCATTATCCTGCGTTATAATTCTATTCTGTCTTTTCACCTTGTTCTGAATGTGCATCAGTTCATCTAATAACCATCTGTTGAGCACCTGCAGTGTGCCAGTTACCTTCTCCTAGGCAGTAGAGATGAAGGTATAGTCACCCATCAAAAGGATTTTGTGACGTGATGGAAGAGACTATAAGTAAGGAAGTGACAGACAGACAAATATCATGATATTGTTTATACATGGAATCTTTTAAAAGGGTACAAATGAGTTTATCTACAAAACAAAAATAGAGTTATAGGTACAGAAAACAAGCTTATGGTTATTTAGGGGTTAAGTGGGGGAGGGATAAATTTGAAGATCAGGATTGACATATACACACTGCTGCTGCTGCTAAGTCACTTCAGTCATGTCCGACTCTGTGCGACCCCAGAGACGGCAGCCCACCAGGCTCCCCCGTCCCTGGGATTCTCCAGGCAAGAACACTGGAGTGGGTTGCCATTTCCTTCTCCAGTGCATGAAAGGGAAAAGTGAAAGTGAAGTCGCTCAGTCATGTCCGACTCTTAGCGATCCCATGGACTGCAGCCCACCAGGCTCCTCTGTCCATGGGACTCTCCAGGCAAGAGTACTGGAGTGGGGTGCCATTACCTTCTCCAATATACACACTACTATGTATAAAATAGATAACTAATAAGGACCTGCTATATAGCATAGGGAACTCTCCTCAATACTCTGTAATGACCTGTGTGGGAAAATAATCTAAAAAAGAGCAGCTATATGTACATGTGTGTATGTATATACGTATATAACTGATTCACATTGCTGTACACCTGAAACTAACGTAACAATGTAAATCAACTATACTGCTATTAAAAAAAAAAAGTTGACCACTGGTTGCTGTACCCCATTAGGACTTGGGCTAAGTGGACAAGGTCTTTAATGTCCAATCATGTTTATTCATTTATTCATTCATTAAAAATTTTAAGTGCAGAACCAAAGAGCTAGTCCTTATATATCATCTTCTTATTTTACATTGCTGATATATCCCTGTAAGAAACTTTAGTTGTTTATTCTTCATAGCAATTTTTTTTTTTTATTGCCTCAGCTATCCTGGGATTTTTTTTTGTTGTTTTTCCTGTTCTCATTTTTCATGTCAAGCTCAGACTTATTACCTGGTAATAGGTTGCAAGAAATGAGAATTGAGTTATTTTTAAACAAATATCAATCATGTGTGATATGTTTAATGGCAATTATAATGAATAAAATCAAGGTTTTACTTATGATGAAGTCATTATAGTCACCACTGGCAAATCGCCAAATTAATAATGAGACAATAAATCATTTGTGATGCCAAAGGGATCAAATAAATAAAAACAGGATTGACCTTGTTAGACATTTGATATTTTCAGTATTTATCTGTCAGAGCCACTGATTTGGAAATTGTTATAAATTCTTGGAAAATGAAATCTTTTTCCCCTGTAAAAATGCCCATCATTTGGCAAACTACAGTGTCATTTTCCTTGAAGAGAATGTAGTGATTGATTATCCAGAGTGCTACCATGACAAGGAAAACCAAGCAAATAGCTGGAAAATTGTATATAATCATATAGCATCACATAGGCTCTGTGTTGAGCACAACCATTAGAATTAAACCATGGCATTCTAATCATTCCCTGCAGGTACTTTCTGTTTACCCCAAAACCTTTATCTCCAGGGGATATTTCTATGTGCTTCCAAACTCTCCTTCCCTTCCAGCTGATATCAGCACAATTCTAGTCACCCAAAAGCCCTGGGATAAATACAGACCAAACTGAATCCACCCAGAGACTTCAAAATACAAAGATGTATGTGTCTCACATCCTTCACATATATGACATCCCTCACATTATTTATATGAGTTAACATTATTAGTCCTGTTTCTTTGATTAGTAGTGCTGTGCTGAAGATCCTAAGAAATTACAGAATACGTGAAGAAAGGGAAGGATGGGAAGGTTATGTTTTGTTGTTGTTGTTGTTTTAATTTAAGTTGGCTGAGTTTAAGATTTTTTTAGTGGAGGATAATTGCTTTACAATGTTGTGTTTGTTTCTGCTGTACAACAGTGTGAATCAGCTGTAAGTATATACATATCCACTCCCTCATAAGCCTCCCGCCCGCCCTTCTGCATCCCACCTGTGAGAGTAGGCACTGACATATATACACTGCCGTGTGTGAAATAGCTAGAGGGAAGCTGCTGTGTGACACAGGGACGGTTTCAGAAAAGAAGAACACCAGTGTCACTATGAGAAGTCGATAGTCTAATTAGGAGGAACAAACACACCTGAGATGACCTGGGACAGTAACACAGTATTCCCGAAGTCTGCAAGCACCAAGGTACCAGTTGAGTGATGAAGGCCCGTAGAGGACCATCAAGTTCTCCTTGGTTACCAGAAAGCTAGATGGAGCCATCGGAAAGGCAGGAGCTCCCCAAAACTGTCCCAGAGTGGATTATCAATAGCATAATAGGAAATAGAACCAGGCCCTTTTTCTCAGTGATCTGAGCCATCTGCTTGTGCTCATCTTCCCTGCAGTGTTTCAGATTTTAAATGGCCTTTGTTAGGATGGCTGGAGTCCACTCTCCTTTTATTAATTGCTGTTCCACGTGTGGTAGGATATCCTGTGTTCTTAATCAGGATGAGGATTTTTGATTCTTCATAGCAGCACAGGGACATGTAGCTGAGCAGAATCAATTCCTGTCATTCACACACAAACACCAAGGAACAGAATTATGGATCAGGGTGAAGCTGCAGTGCTTTAATCTTAAAATCAATACAGAAAAGGAAGTTGAACTTGCGGGGATTCTGTAGAGACTGTAATTTGGTTTCCCATGGAGTTTTCCCTACACGATGTAACTGCTCCTTCCTTTTCATCTTCTGATTATTTTACTTGGGGTGTGGGGAGAGGAGAGGCAAAGAAGAAACTTCTAGACCCAAATTAGCCTAAATAAGCACGTACGTGTAAACTCATAACTTAAGCTGGTCCCCCACTGTGTTGAGAAAAGCTGTACACTTTTGTCCGTTCTTTTTGACTGTAGAAGAAAGAAAACCAAAACCCTGTACCCCATAGTCTGTATTTAAGCAGAATAAAATGCCTTTGATTATTTCAAAGGTTACTGTCAGACCGGGAAAAAAAAAAAATTTAACATTCACTTTTCTGGCTCAGTCTGGAATTCTATATAAATAAATACATATTCATTAAACCAGTTATTGACCAAAGGATTCCAAAATGCTAAGCGTGCGATTAATATTTACTCCAGTGTAATTGAGCTCTTTGGGAAAGTGGCACAAACAAATGGTTTGAACAATTATACCTTTTCTTTTTTTCTGGCTTGGCTTGCCACCTTTTTCTTATTCTTAAGCAAAAATATAGAATTTATTGAAAATGCCTCTTTTTAGATATAGCATTGTTTCACTGCACAGTATTATTAGTCTCTAAAGATGGGTTTATTTTTTCCCTTGGATATTCCTTTAATTCGCTTTTAAAACACATCTATTTGGACACTGCTTCTACAGTGACAAAAACAAGAAGCACCATGATCTCATGAGAAATGTTTCTAAAGTGCGATGGTGTAGTGAAAAGACAAGTCTGGAGTCCTTGCTTTGCTTTTTTCTTTCTCTAAGCCTGTTTCCTCCTTTTTACACTGGGGATGGTTAAGGGATTCAATTGATGGCTTTGTTGAGAGGATTAAATGAGATAAAGCATGTACAGTGTCTAGCTCAGTACTCTGCACTTGTAAGAATGCGTAAGTGTTCGTGATTATCATTATTATGTGAGTTTCAAGTGAGGGTAACATATGCTGTATATGTGAAAACATACTACAAGCTGTAAGGCACAATACAAATGTTATTTGGTATCCTTAATAGATTGATGGTTTTGAAACTTTTAAAAACAACTCCTGGAAGGCTTTTTCTTCAGGCTGCCTGTCATGGATCCCTAATCTGAAAGTAGAACCCTGAGGATGATAAATCGACTGCAACTGAATTATGTATTTCCTTTCTTAAAAGCCACAGAGAGATATCTTGTGAATGCCAAGAATTTCATGAAATCAGTTTGAAATTCCCTGTCCTGTGTCCTTCCATAAAAAACACCTTCTCAGGTCTTGGGAGGATCAGCCCTATGTAAGATACTTATTTCTTTTTTTGTGAGTAGTTTTAAATGTCATGTCTTTCTAGGAAGGTTCAGGTGTCTTAAGTGATTACATCCTTCAGTTGTCCTTCCTTGTCCTACGCATTACCTGAGTCAAAACCCTCATCAGCTTCTGCGTCCTCTCTGTGTTCTTTTCCAGAGCACAATCATTGTGGAGAAGACAGTGCAAGACCTCATGAACCTGATGCACGACTTGAGTGCCTACTCAGATCAGTTCCTCAACATGGTGTGCGTGAAGCTGCAGGAGTACAAGGACACGTGCTGTGCAGCCTACAGGTAGAGCATCTGTGGGGCTAAGCAGGCAGTTTAGAACTTGACCATTGGGGCGGTGGGTGATACTGCCTTCATAGCCTAAATTTCCACCTTTATAGAAAAGGACCGTCCTTCAGTTTGTCAAGAAGCCTGATGAGAACATATACAAAAGCAGCAGTCTCCTAAACACAGACGTGTGTATCAACAGAGAGTGGGAGGGACAAAGGGACAAAGCCAACTAGCACTGCCACTGAGCGGCTTAGGTGAAGTGTCAGCCTTGGTTTTTATGAACTTCTAGCCTCACAAGGTGTGTCTTCCTCAAGGAAAGTCCAGATCTTGATTAACCCCTCTTGTGATTCTAGAAGATCTTTAAAGAAAGCAATTTTGAACTCTTAGCAACCCTTAATAATCAATACGGTTTTCTTTTAGTTAGTACAAATGTAGTCCTCCTGATATTTGATCTATAGCATTCCTACTGTCATGAAAGGATGGTTAATCTGTTTTTAGCGTCAGTGGAGATGAAAGATCATTGTTATAAACTTGAAAACCTTTCATTTTACTCCTGATTTCTTTTTTCTGAGTTCAAAATTCTCTTTGAGCTTGTGGAAAAGATCATGGCACTTCTTGTAAAAAGCTAATAATAGGAACAAATTATGGTCTGGTTGACAAGACCTGAAACAATTAGGGAAGAAAAGAATGTATAATAAAATACTAAATTTATGTGATATATAATTAAGAATAGACAGTATAGCACAGGATCAGGTACTACTTGTACACTACAGACTGTAAAAGCAGAAGGAATAAAACATTAAAAAGAGTGACAGGCTGGAGTCAAGAGAAATCTCACAGAAGGTGAGATAGATTCAGAACCTTAGACAGATGGATGAGATTAGGGAGGTGGAAGAAGAAATAGGAGCACTGCAGGGATAAAGACTCAGCAAAAGCATAGTTATCTGATATTCAGATGGACGGTTGAGGAGGGAGAGGTTTGAATCGAACAGAGTTCCTAGAGAAGATAGTAGGAAATAATGTTGAATAGGGAAAGTAAGACCATATAACAAAAGGTCTTAAAAAAATAAGACTTGGAACTTTAGATGTTGAATAGTAGATGATAAGGAGCCATTATAAGTAAGCCAGGAAGCAGTGTTTAGGGAAGATTAATCTGGCCAAGGGATATAACATAGATTAATACTTAACCTCCTTAACTCCAACAGTAAGTAATATTTATCCACAGTTACACAAACCAAAAAAAAAACAAAAAACAGTCATTTCACTGAAAGATGCACTCCCAATAATATTTTTTTTTGTTCAGTAATTATTCATCAAGAATGTTAATACATTTAGGTTAAAATCATACATATAATCAACATATATGTTATACTCAATTGTGTAATTGTGATATACAAGTGATAATTCTAATGGCACATCAAAAAAAATATGTTTACATTTAGTATTTTGATAAATAAAATTTTAATTTAAATTTTTAGATTTTAATTAGATGATTTTTTTTGCAGAAAACTATAAAAGATTAATAATAAAATACTTTTGAGCATTAAGATATATTCCATTAGGATAGAACTTGGTGAGGAAATGAAGTATAAATAATACTTCAAAGAGAAAAATGAAAAATATTTAACCATTAATAATAATTAATGAAGTCGCTTAGTTGTGTCCAACTCTTTGCGATCCCACGGACTGTAGCTTGACAGGCTCCTCTGTCCCTGGAATTCTCCAGGCCATAATACTGGAGTGGGTATTTGTTCCCTTCTTCAGAGGATTTTCCCAACGAAGGAATCAAACCAGGGTCTTCTGCATTGCAGACAAATTCTTTACCAGCTGAACTACAAGCTTATTTTCATATATTTTAAATGTATTGTGGTGGATATCAAATCCCTAAGGTACTGAGATTCTATTGGTTACACTTAAAATAGTGATTTAAAGTATCAATATTTATAATGTGCCAAAAATTATGTATTTATAACCATTGAACTCATGCTTAAAAAAAAGAAAAAAAAACACCCTAAATTTCAATTTTAAAATTTGGGAAAAAGAATACAGTTTTTCAAAATTCCTTTAAGAGATACACATAAAAATTTTAAAAGCCATTGCCCTTGTTAGTTGCCCTTAGTTAGTTGTCTAAGAGAGGAATCTGGACCAAAGCTGTATTTTCAACTTTACAAAACCAAATTCCATAATGGTTGTACCAATGTCACATTTACCAAATGACAGTCAAAAAACATATTTTAAAAATCGATTTTTACGTTTACTTTAAGTGGCATTGAATTTTAAGATTTTTTTAAAGCAAGGTATGTCTTCTCTTTCTTATATTTCATAAGGGCAACCCATAATTTCTAACAAATAATAATGCCAATGATTACTAATTATAATGGAGGTTGTATAGCTTACTAAATTCACAGAGCACTGTTGAACATTCTTGTTTTGAAATGATACTCAGGTTGAGTATAGTTCTTTTTCCTGGAGTGTTTCCAGATCAGTTTCATCCTTACACGTGAACAGCCCTTCAGATATGTGACGATGACTATCACGGTCCATTTAGTAGTTTTGGTTTCTTAACTCTAGACTGAACATCCTTGGTTTCTGATACATCCTGGGTCCGTAAACCATCCTACTCTTCTTTCTTCATTGCCATTAGGCAGGCAGTGTCTATCTTAAAAAAGGAGCACTCCCCTCTGAGCCCAGTATTCCAGATGTGCTGTCATACTTCAGCAAAACCACTGCCTTCTTTTTGTAGGACCCAGTGCCGAAACACATCCTTCATTGCGTGTGAATGTGTAGGACTAAAGTAGTCAGTTACAGATTATATCTCTAAAGAGCTTACATTCTTGGTAAAGCATAGAAAGGAAAATAGGAGACAAAGAAAGCAAGCAAGTATACCCACAGCACTAACTTATGATGGAAAATATGGTAAGATAGGCAATGATGACATGTTCTAGGAAGAAGAAATTACAGAGGACAAGAAAGACTTGGGGAAAGACACCGACTTGGACTTGTGAAGAATGAGTAGGATTTTTACAATATTTGTTTATTCGGCTGCATCTTGAGTCACAGCATGCAAACTCTTAGTTGTGGCATGCAGGATGTAGTGCTCTGACCAGGAATCAAACCTGGGACCCCTGCATTGGGTGCCTTGGGTGTGCAGAGTCTTAGCCACTAGACCACCAGGGAAGTCCCTAAAACAAGGAGGATTTAGACAGGATTTAAGCTGAAGGGGCTGAAGGAATGAAGGAACCAGAACAATGTCAAGAAGGTGGAGAAGAGCAGGACAAGGATGAACAAATGATGAATATTTGGGTTTTGGACAAGATGGCCAAGCCAAAATAGAGGCTGTTGAATACCAGGTTCAAGGAACTTGACCTTTTAAAGTTAGGGAGTGGGAACCACTGAAGATGAGTAAACAGGGAGCGCCCGGGCAGACCTGTGCTTTAGGGAGATGTTTCTGAGCTTGAGTAAGATGGGTTGGAAAGGCAAGAGTGTGGAGGTGTAGTGGAGAGAGGCAGAGCACCTGAATTAGAGGAGACATGGGGGAAATGGAGGGGAAGGGGCAGACCAAGAGACACGAGGGGCTGAATTTGTAGGACGTGGTCACTGTCTGGCTCTAGAGGGTAGGAAAGTGTAAGAAGAAACACTAGCTGAAATTGGCCTTATCTTTTCTAACCTGTATTTGAAGGAATTTTTTTTTTAAACTTAAATTCAAGATCTCACATGTAGCCATTGGACTTAATGTTATTTTTAGCTCATCATTTCAGTCTATTGAGATATTTTTGAATCCTCATTCTGTCATCAAAATAATCATAGCTATTCCTCCAAATTCCATGTCATTCTTGATTTTATAAGCAATCTTTTGGTTTCTTTGCCTATGTCATTTAAAAAATGTTTGACGGGACAGGGCTAAATTAAGAATTTTGTGCTCTATATCTCTCAAGACTTCTGTTGAGATTGACATCCATATACTAGTCAGTACTTCAGGGGTTCATATGTTTTTCTCACTATAAACCCTGGACTATAGCTCAAGAGCAGTCTCTGGGGCCTGAACTTCAATACCAGCTTTGTCACCTATTAGCTTTGACCTTGAACTGAGTTACTCAGCCTCTTTGTGCCTTACTTTTCTCATCTACAGAAAGAGAAAATAATAGTTCTTCCCTCATACTATTGTTTTGAAAATGTCAACTTTATAGAGCTGTCTTAGCAAAATAGTAAGCCCCCTCCCAAATGATTAGCTATTCATATTGTTCTGATAATGACAATGATGATCATGACAAAGATTACCTTTACTACCACCCATGGTCAATACCCCTATATTTCATCATGCATCCCATAAGAGACTTAGATTTCTTACTAGTGTCCGCCCAGCTCTGATCCTTACAGTGCAGCTAGCCCTTCCTTCTGTATCCCCATGATGGGCATTAGAAGACAGCAGTAGACAATACCTAGTTCTTTGTTCTGGAATCCTCTCATCCCTTCATTTTTAGCATTCATCGCCTCCCGCTTTGCCAGACTTTTTGTTAAGAACTCTCCATCTTAGAAACAAAGTCTCTTGACTTTGAGCCAAATTTTACCATTGCTTCATTCAAGTCAGTGACATACCCAGTTAGGAAAGGAACAAAGTCATGTTACTTGTTTAATTGTGAGATCTTCCTATTTCCTAGTGAGTACCACCTCCTAATTGTTCATAAACCATCATTAATAATCTATTCTAGAATTTTTGCCTATAGTTCCAAACTTACCCAATTTCTGTAATATACCTTCTTTTATGAACATCAGGGCATTTGTTCTCAGGCGTTTTTCAATCTGCCAGGATACGTCTAAGATTATCAGCAGTGGTTCTATGAGTTTATGCTTTGAATTATTTCTGTGCCCCACGGTTCTTGACTAAATTTATTAAACCTATCAAAATATTATTTAATTTCAGTTACTCTTGACACAGTTAATTACTTGATCCTTAAAACAGTTCATTTGCTTGGTCTCTAGAATTTCATTCATTTAATGAATGTTTCAGATCAGATCAGTTGCTCAGTCGTGTCTGACTCTGCAACCCCATGAATCGCAGCATGCCAGGCCTCCCTGTCCATCACCAACTCCTGGAGTTCACTCAAACTCACGTCCATCAAGTCAGTGATGCCATCCAGCCATCTCATCCTCTGTCGTCCCCTTCTCCTCTTGCCCCCAGTCCTTCCCAGCATCAGAGTCTTTTCCAATGAGTCAACTCTTCGCATGAGGTGGCCAAAGTACTGGAGTTTCAGCTTTAGCATAATGTTTATTGAGTACTTATCCCAGGATTTGTAGATACAGCAGTGAACCAAACAGAAAATATACTGCTTTCTACAGGTTTACACTGTAGAGGTTTACACTCTGTTGGAGATGGGAGAGAGGAGATATACAATAAATAGAATACATAAATCCATAAAGAATTTTAGAAAATGCTAAGCCCTGCAGGGGGAAACAGAGTAGAGTCAATAGACCCTGGGATGTAGGAGAAGAAGGTTGCAGTTTTCAGTAGGGTGCCCCAGTAGGCCCTGTCATGTTGAAGTTTGATAAAAGACTGGAAGGAGTTTGGGGAGTTAGAGAAGATTATCTGGAAAGAATGCCCTGGCAAAGGACAGAGGCCCTCAAGCATGACTACACATGACACTTTTCAGAACCGACAGGGAGGCCAGCGTGTCTGGGGTAAACTGAGCAGGAAGGAACTAGAAAGATATCCGAAAGGGAACAGAGGGCCAGGCGTGTAGGGCCTCGTAGGCCACTGTAGGGCTGTTGACTTCTATTCTGATTAAAACAGGAGCCATTGCAAGAGCTGTGCCTACAAGCAGATATGGTCTGATTTTTATTTTTAAATATAAGTATTGAGAGTAGGCTGTAGGGGTTACACAGATGGAAGCAGGGAGGCTGACGAGGGCCTGTTGCGGTCATCCAGGTGAGAATTGCAGCTCATACTGGTTAGCAGCAGCACAGGGGGTGAGAACTGGTTGAATTCTGAATACATGGTTGATCTTTGAACAGCCCAAATTTCTACTGCATGGGTCTGCTACTAATATGCACATTTTTTTCAATAAATACAGTACCTGGATTTTCATTCTGCACATCTTTAAGTGTGAGGGAAAGTTTGTGTTTGATTCCAGCATGTGGAATCAAAAAACTTAGGGTTTGGGTCCTGATTCTGTCCAGACTGTTTCAGTTTCGTGCCCCTGGGTGAGTCACTAATCAATCTTTGGTTTTTGAGGCAGAAATAGTATATGGATTTTTAACTGTGCGGGAAGTCAGTGCGCCTAACCCCTGCGTTGCTCAAAGATCGACTGTATTTGTAAGGGCCAGCCAACAGAACTCCCTGCCAGACTGGATAGAGTGTGAGAGAAAGAAAGCTATCAAAAATGAT
This sequence comes from Bos indicus, assembly GCF_029378745.1. Taxonomy (NCBI): domain Eukaryota; kingdom Metazoa; phylum Chordata; class Mammalia; order Artiodactyla; family Bovidae; genus Bos; species Bos indicus. Next base: position 97,959,308 of record NC_091763.1, read on the forward strand.
TCAGGATTTTTCATTTAAATGGTGAAAAGTCAGAGTTGCCAGTATTGAGATGGAGAACATGGCAGGTTTGGGGGCAGTAGGTAAGATTCCAATTTGGAGTGTGTATTAGGCAACCACATGGAGCTATGGGATGGGCAGTTGGATGTATGTATCAAAAGGAAAGAAGTCTGCCCTGGAGATAGGTATTCTCAGCCACCAACATATAAATAGTGTATATAAATGGTATTTAAAACTATGGACTACATGAAATCGCTAGGGGATTGAGTATTACTATGACAGAGAAAAGGACTGTGGAATTTAAGAAGTTTGTAAGATGAGAAACCAGCAAAGGAGACTGAGAAGCGACCATCAGCGAAGTAGGAGGAAGAAGAAGACAGTGTGGGGTCCAGGAAACCAAGTGAAGGGATGGAGGGATCCTTTGTCCCAGTGCTGCTATAGGATCGTGTTAGAACTCATCTTTGAGTGATAAATGGAACACGGGGGTATTCCTGATTGTCACAAGAGTTGTTTCCATGGACTCGTAGATGGGAAACCTGGATTGATACGGACTTAAAAAAAGAATCTGGGAGTAGAGAACTTGTAAATATAGGCAGAACTTTTACAGTGAGTTTTGCTGTGAAAGGGAACAGAGAAATGGAGTGATAGCTGGGGAATTGAGACCACATGAAGTGTTTTTTAATTGTTTTAGCTGTTATTTTAAATAGAAATAAGTGCATGTTTATATTTTAAGAAAATTATTTAGGACAAAGGGAAAATTATCGATGCAGGAGAGAAAGAATGAACATTGCTAAAATTGTGTTTGGGGGTTGGATTCAGTGCAACAAATATAGTAACTGGCTTTAGACAGGCTCACAGGTAGTTTTGTTCACCATGCTCTGTCCTTCTCAAAGGAATGATTTCTGTCATTTATAGTTCACCGTTTTGTCCAAACAATGCACCAATCTATTATACTACTGGGTTGGCCAGAAAGTTCACTCAGATGTTTCCGTGCCATCCTGTGGGAAAATCCGAATCCACTTTTTGGCCAACCCCCATGCTTTTCTCTTGGAAAATACCCATTACTTTTGGTTCTTGATACCTTGTGGTCAACAGGTATCGTGATTCCTTCTCCCGAGGGACTAATCATTTTGGTGTCCTTCCTGGCCAAATTCTCTGGAATGATGTCGACTTACTGGTGCCCACGATCACACTGTTCCTTCTTCAGAGTCTTCTCTGTCCTGGTCTACCACAGTTGCTGAATTTATCTCAGAGCTGGGAAAAGTACTCCTGTGAAGCTCTGCCGGGGATTAAATAGAAAATCGTTTACGTGGTTGTTACACAACAGCGCGCTCACACACGCAACACAGAACCCTGTGGTGCCTGTTACCTGTCACTTAGTCAGGCTTTCCAGGCTCGGAAGAAAGTGTTTCCTTACTGTGTGAGTCTGAAGATGTAAAGTGTCCTTACTTCCTCTCTTCCCACGTGTTGCCCTCCCCCAGACTGGCACCTGCTGAGGAGTAATTAGGGCAGTTCTAATTTGGACAGCCAAATCCTGATTACAGTGAGAGGAAAAACAGGAAATGTTCTAGTTTTGCTGCCAGCAAATGACTGACTTAAATAGAAAGCCATATACAATTCAAATGATCCAAAGTGATATAACATTGGGGAAGGAGGAAGGGAGCGGGGAAATACCGCCATCGGATTCTTTCTCAGCAGATATCTTTTACACAAAGAATCTGATCCATAAGCTCACAATGCCCTCTGCTGAGAGCTGGAGTGTTTTCCGAGTTTGCCCTGAGAACCCAAGTGAACCACTGGGAGTTTGGAGTGAAGTCACTCAGTCATGTCCGACTCTCTGTGACCCCGTGGGCTGTAGCCTACCAGGCTCCTCTGTCCATGGGATTTTCCAGGCAATAGTCTGGAGTGGATTGCCATTTCGTTCTCCCAGGGGATCTTCCCAGCCCAGGGATCAAACCCGGGTCTCCCGCATTGTAGACAGACGCTTTACCGTCTGAGCCACCAGGGGAGTCACAAGGAGGTCTAAGGAAGGGTCAACAACATCTCACCTTTCTCTGAGCCCTTCACTCTGGAGAGAAAGCCTGTTATGTATACTGATGTCATGTTATATGCTTTGGATAAAAAGGCATCCTAAAAGGGAGATGAGGACTAGAAGTCTACTTCTTAATTAGTCACAACTCTTGAGTCTTAAAAGAAAACTCAGCTGTGAATTCTTGGGTCCTCTGCATTAGTGAGGGGCTTCCCAGGTGGCTCAGTGGTAAAGAATCCACCTGCCAATACAGGAGTCACTGGAGACAAGGTTTCGATCCCTGGGTGGGGAAGATCCCCTGGAGGAGGTAATGGCAACCCAAATCCAGTATTCTTGCTGGGAAATCCCATGGACAGAGGAGCCTGCCGGACTATAGCCCATGGGGTCGCAGAGAGTCAAACACGACTGAGTGACTGAGCATGCATTTATACTGCATTAGCGACAGGTGGCCAGTCTGTTGGTCTGCTACTTATAAGCTGAGTGTTTCTCTCCCTATATCATCCTCTTTGTCCTAAGGTACAAGCAGCTGCTTATGTGCCCCCAAATAGTCACTTGAAGATGGAAAATCATTTTTGTAAAGTTTGTCTGTTCCAATTGAGCATCAGCTCATTAATCAAATTTCTGGGCCTTCCTGCATTGTGTTGGGCCGGGTAGAAAACACAAATAAAACATCTAATCTTGAAGAAGCAGTTGATACAAGACACAGGCATGTTTTTATTAGGAGAAGGTAGAACCAACCCCAGAGCCCACCTTTCACCACTTCTCCTCGGAGGCCTGAGAACTCATACCAAGGCATGAGTGACATGGAGGTGCACTTACCACCACCAATGGCAGAAGCCAGCTCTGGCACAAGCCTGGACACCTTGTGGGGCTTCAAGATGTTTATTTAATGAAGGAGTCAGTTCCTAACAGACCGAAGAGGATGAGCAAGCAGTAGGGAAGCATGGATGGACGTGATGCATGGGGGAGGGGTTGAGAAATGAAAATGACTGGGGTGGTCAGTGTAGTTAAGAATGAGCAGAAAAGGTTTCTCTTCTTTTAAACTTCCCATGTTAAGTACAGGAACACCATCATGGGTATTTGGGAACAGGATGACCTGTCCTCTCTAATCCAAGTAGTGTCTTCAGAAGCTCTCAGTGGCTACCTTGTGCCAAGTAGCAGAGACTAGACACCATGGTTTGTGAAACCCTGTGGATTTGCTGTGCAGAAAGATGCCAGGGTCCTACAGGAATGAGAGTTTAATTGACCTGGTCTCACTGTCTTTGCCAGCTAACTAACTCTGAACCTCAGATGAGCCAAGGGCTGTGCCAGGGAACCCTAGTCAAGCTCCATGCTAGCCTGTCTTCTGGTTTGCCTCTTAAACCTATGCTATGTCCCCTATTCTTGGCTCACCTACCACTGATACATTCATTTTCATTAAATAGTGAAGAGATTATGAAGACATTTATAAAAATATGTACAGTATCTGATTCACAGAGCACAGTCAGCAAATGCGAGCTTTTATTATGTGCTCCTATAACTTATTAGGCATAACATTTCAATATTTATCCAGCTGTATTATAATTGAAGACTTTTATCATGTGTTATTTGATATATTATTGGTTTACATGTCTTTCTCTCTCAAACACTGTGGACTCGCAAGTTATTTGAGGAGATTTTAAAACACACCACCTCGATTTCTCACATAAGGCTCACAGAATCCTGGACCTGGGCAAGAGTAGTTTAAAAATGTCCCCAAAGTGATTCTTGTATGTGTTACTGATCTGAATTCTGGAGTTATAGAAGCAAGTTACTGTGTCTTTTTTCCACAAAATTGTCCCAACATTTAGCATGACATCTGCATACAGGCCTTTCCCTCATGTTTATTGATCAAGTGAATAACTCTACTTTTCTGTGTGCATGTTAAATCACTTCAGTCATGTCCCACTCTTTGCGACCCCATGAACTGAAGCCCACCGGGTTACTCTGTCTGAGGGATTCTCCGGGCAAGAATACTGGAGTGGGTTGCCATTCCCTTCTCCGGGGGATTTTCCCCACCCAGGGATAAAACATGCGTCTCTTATGTCTCCTGGGTTGGCAGGTGGGTTCTTTACCACTAGTGCCACATGGGAAGCCCCATATTCTAGTGCCCATCAACTGCCTTCTTGTCAAGTACAGATACTGCCCTTCCAATCACATCTCCCAGGAGTTCCCTAGCAAGCAGCCAGTCTTAATTTCCCCCACCTAACTCACGATGAAGGAGGAGTCAGTTGCAGTCACTTTGAAGCAAAGTAATAAGGACCCGAACTAGAATGGAAATACACACTTGGGAAGGTGCGTGGTCATTGTGCAAGGACTCCATAGTTATCTACTCATTTTGTCAGTCACAGCAGTTCTCAAGATTAGATTCTCCCAACCTTACAAATGAAGAAACAGAGGTTCAGAAAGGTTCATACCATGGCTAAGGTCCCAATGTAAGCAAGTGGTTGTACAGGCATGAGAAGCTAAGACTGGCTCTACAGCCCAAAGAAGAGAAAGTGGGAAACTCAAATAATGTTTCAGATCAGAGAGACATGTTCATTTAGGGTGGAAACTGGGAGTTACCTGGTCTGAGATCTTTTTATAAAGATCTTTATATTTATATTTAAATTGGCTTATCATTAAAAAAAATCTGAGCCCTGACAGTTGAGGCAGATTTTGTATTCTTGGTCCACTGTGTTATAATTATTTTTCTTGGTTTTTAAAATATCAAACACTTATGACCCTTCATGTGAGAGCTTATCTAGTTGAAGGTTGTTATTAAATTATCCCCTAAATAATTTCGGTAAGCTCTGAAATTTCAAGTCTTTCCCCCTGGGTCCTCTTAAGATTATTTCTTTCCATCACCCATCTCTAGAGTTATCAGATGTTTCTTGAGTTACAATTCCAAGGTGGAGATACATACCATCATAAAGCTCTCTGAGCAGCATTGAGTGTGATGTGAAAGACAACCTGATGTTTCTCTGCTCTTTTCCTATTTATTCTGCTCCGTCTTTTCTTAAGAGAATCTTTAGTTTTGCATCTGCTTTTGTGTTTGCTTGATTTCACTCAGCGACATAGTACCAGCTCTGCATTCTGCGTTCATTGTCATGATCGCCGAGTTGCTGAATGTCGCTCTGCAGTCTGACCTGCTACAGGTCCAGTCATTCATGGTCAAAAATCAACTATAGTGGCTTCATTTGGACCAGCCTTGATGGGGTTCATTTCTCTAGCTTGGCTCCTAGTTTTTTTTTTAATTGTCTGAAAGATTCAGTCTGGGAAAGCAAACATCATGCCCAGGCTGTCACCAAACAGTTGAATCCAATTAGCCCCACCTGCCCCTGCTTGTTTACCTAATGAAAGACTCAGCACCCCAGCTGTGTCCGGGGACCAGGCACACGTGTACTTCCCAAATGTTCCAGCAAGGAAGCGGTACACGTCGGAGCCAGTCGACACCAGCAGATGTTTTCTGAATGAAATTCACTCAGCTGTGTCCAGAGGGTGGACTCTTCCCATGGCAGCCCCCTCACCTGTTCCAAGAGGTATACCTCTTTTCCTCTTCCTCCTGGGAGCAGGTACAAATGGCTACACAGATGGCTGTGTCTGTGGCCCATTGAGCTGTGAATTAATCAGTAGATTATAGTTCTGGTAGTGGTGATTAACCCTACCCCTCTTATGGAGTAATTGTTGTAAATTTAGTTCTCCTTTTTGGAGGCTGTTTGGATATGTCCTAGAATTGTGTCACCCACATAGTACCATTTTTCACAGAATTATAAAGTACTGCGGTTGGTCAAGATGGGAACTTTGCCATTTGAATGAAAAATTCCCCTTAGGGTAATCGTATGTTGCTAATCAATGCTAATATTTCAAATTAGGATATTTGGAATTGCTTTTGGGACTGATTACAATATGAATTAATAATTTATGGTTGAGGGCATTATATAGGTGGATAGCATGCTCGTTAATTTGGATTACTGTTTTTTAATAAGACAGGATCTATGACTATTAGTGGAGACAGTAATGTAATACTGTACTATTGAATTAAACCAGGCTTTAAGAAATACATAAGTAAATAGTATGAGTACTTTTAACATAGTACCCCACTAAGCGATACTTTTTCATTCCAACCAATGCTAAAATGAAAAAGTCTAGTTCTTGAAAAATGTACAGTACTATCTCATGCCTATAGACCCAGCCTTTTCCCTGAACCGGGGAACAGATGGGGGCCATCATGGATGGGCTCAAAGATTTACATGCTGAAAAACTGTGTTGGGTTTGGGCTTCTAACTCCGTGGAACAGAATTTTGATTTGTACTGTGGGCATGAGAGGAACTGACCCACTCAGCCATAGCTCTTAATAAATATGGACACTGAAATTTAACTTTTAAAAATTTTTTATTTTTTAAATGAAGAATAATTGCTTTACAGAATTTTGTTGTTTTCTGTCAAACATCAATATGAATCAGCCATAGGTATGCATATGTCCCCTCTCTCCCACCTCCCTTCCCATCCCACCTCTCTAGGTTGATACAGAGCCGCTATTTGAGTTCCCTGAATCATACAGCAAATTCCCATTGGCTATCTATTTTACATATGGTAATGTAAGTTTCCATGTGACTCTGTCTATACATCTCACCCGTTCCTCCCCTCTCCTGCATTCATGTCTGTTCTCTATGTCTGTTTCCCCATTGCTGCCTGCAAATAAATTAATCAGTACCATCTTTCTAGATTCCATAGAAATTACATAAAGGTTAAATAAATCTGAAATTTAACCTTTATGTAATTTCCATATGTCACAAAATAGTTGTCTTTAGATTTTAAAAAAGCATTGAAAATATCAGCACTATTCACAGCTTTTATAACACATATGAAATTAGCAGGTGAAGCAGATCTGACATGCAGATTATTTAATTTGACCAACCCATGGTATAGGACAAAGTCCTAGCTATGAGGTTATAAATTGTAAGTAGAAAAGGAGGGGTTTTGTTCATTTGCTTTCCAAAGGGGAAAATACTGTAGGCTGACACAGTTAACAAGGTCCTCCCAGAGAAAGTGAGGCTTTGAGGAGACTTTCCAGTAATAGGCCATGTATGAGTAAGTGGAGTGGAAAGGGAAGGCTTGACAGTAATTACTCCTTGGCTCGTTTGTCTTGTGAGTCAGGACTTTTTAATGCTGGGCTTTTTTTTCTTTCGAAAGGGGGATACACTTCTATTCATTATTCTAATTTTGTTGAATTCACAGAGGTATAGTGAGAGCATAGCAGAATGATCTATACTTTGGTCAAAATGCCAGATGGTTTGATGGCTCACCTGAGTCATTTGGTGCAGAGAAGGAGTAAAGGAAAACCACTGACATGGTTTTAGCTTAATCAGTTACCCAAGATTCCTAAAACTGAAGAGGGCTTATTTTTATGTCCAGTTCAGTTCTTACACACTCCAAATACCAGGTTTTGTGCACGGCACTGGGTGCACAATAGCTAGTGAGGAATCAACTCTGTCCTCAGAGAAGCCACCATCTAGTAAGGGATACTAGCTTGTAAAGAAGTGTGGTAGGACCCGTGAGAGCAGAGGTATGTGGGAGGTAGTGGTTCTCACCTTGGAATGCCCACTGGAATCACCTGGGACACTTTTTAAAATGTTGATGCCCACATGCCATCCCCAGAGATTCTGGTGTACTAGGTTTTAGACGTGGCCCGGACATCTAGTAATATTTTTAAAGCTCCCCAGGGCATCTCATATGGTGCTAGTGGTAAAGAACCCTCCTACCAATGCAGGAAACATAGAGACAAGGGTTTGATTCCTGGGTCGGGAAACTCCTCTGGAGGAGGGCATGGCAACCCACTCCATTATTCTTGCCTGGGAAATTGCATGGACAGAGAAGCCTGACAGTTATAGTCCTTAGGTTTGCAAAGAGTTGGGCATGACTGAAGTGACTTAGCATGCATGCACAGATGCAGTCAAGATTGAAAGCCCCAGTAAAGGGTGATAAGGCACAATGAAAGGACTCAGTTGTCTCAAGGGAAAAGCTGATGTAATGTTTAATCAGTAGAGATGGAAAAAAGTTCTCTAGGCAGAGATGATACACATAAGCAGGAAGCATTCAGAAAACAATTGAATTTTGACTGTGGATGGGATGTTCAGCCAACACAGGCAGGGATTTGACTGGGGGTGTGTGTGTGTGTGTGTGTTAGTCACTCAGTCATGTCTGACTCTTTGCAACTCCATGGATTGTAGCCCACCAGGCTGCTCTGTCCATGGGGATTCTCCAAGCAAGAATACTGGAGTCTGTTGCCATTCCCTTCTCCAGGGGATCTTTCCAACCCAGGGATCAAGCCCAGGTCTCCTACATTGCAGAGAGACTTTACCATCTGAGCCACCAGGGAAGCCGTGACTGGGAGTAGTGAATATACAAGAGAGGAAAGCAGTAGAAGGAGATGAAGTTGAAAAGGTAGATGTTCATGACTTGCTAAGTTTGGACTTGGTATTAGAATTAAGAATCAGTGAATATTTCTAAGAAGGAGAAAACAGGATTGCATTTGTACAGTTTTAGAGAAATGACCCTTCCAATGAAAGTGGTGAATTGGACTGATGGTCTTGAAGTTCCAGGCAAGGCACCCAGTTATAAGGTCATGGCCAAGTCCAAGTGAAAAGTGATGAGGGTCTGCATATGGGTGAAGGGCATAGTCAGGAAACAACAGACTTATGAGATACTAAGAACATGAAATCAGCAGGATGTGGTGTCTATGAGTGATGAGGATGACTTCAAATTTCCGACTCAAATAGCAGGACGTATGGTTGGTCTGTCAATCAAACTAGGGAATACTAGATGTTCAGTGGGACAGGGAAGGGTGGATAATAAATGACCTCTTTTGACTCAGTTTAATCTAAATTGCTTGTAGGACTTTTAAGTAGAGTTCTCCAGTTAGCCTTTTCATATGCTGATCCGAGACTTAGAAGAGAGGGCAGCCCTGAAAATATTAATTTGGGAGTCCCCGGAATACTGGTGGGTTGGGTCTGGCAAGAAGATGAGATTGCCCAAATGGCACAACCAGAATGCTATGGAATCAAATACCTAAAGTAGGGACAGAGGAAAAGAGCCCTTGGTTTGGCTAAGAATGAACTTACGAGGGATAATGACATGGATACCAAAGGAGTATTATTTTTAAAAAGGAATAGTCAAAAGTATCAGATACATCTCAATAATCATAGTGATCAGTCCTGGGTGTTCTTTGGAAGGAATGATGCTAAAGCTGAAACTCCAGTACTTTGGCCACCTCATGCGAAGAGTTGACTCATTGGAAAAGATTCTGATGCTGGGAGGGATTGGGGGCAGGAGGAGAAGGGGACAACAGAGGATGAGATGACTGGATGGCATCATTGACTCGATGGACGTGAGCTTGAGTGAACTCCGGGAGTTGGTGATGGACAGGGAGGCCTGGCGTGCTACGATTCATGGGGTCACAAAGAGTCGGACACAACTGAGCGACTGAACTGAACTGAACTGGACTGAAGGTAGAACATGCCCATGGATTGGTAGAACAGTTCCAGGGGAACAATAGTTTTAGAACCCTGACTTCAATTTATTTAATACTGAATTTTGACTTTATTTAGAAGTGTGGAGTGGGTATATTTAGGAAACCCCTTTCCTACTCCAACACATAGAAAGTCAAGATAAAAATATGACTTTAAAAATATTTTTTAAATATGTTGCCAAATTCAAAAGAAAGAATTCTCCACATGCCTCAAATGAAACAGAAACTAAAAGTCATCACAACAAGCAAATGTTACAGTTGAGAGTCCCACCACTGTATGAGGACCACATCCAGAGGTAGTCTTTGTTTGGGCTGCTGTAATAAAATACCGCAGACTGGGTGGCTTATAAACAACAGAAATTTATTTCTCACAGTCCGGGAGGCTGTAGTTTAAGATCAAAGTGCTGAAAGCATCAGGGGAGGCCCTCTTCTGGTTTGAAGCCTGTTTATTGTATTACCACCCGGAGGAAGGGGCTAGGGAACCACATCTGTGGGATCTCTTTCGTAAGCCACTAATCCCCTTTATGAGGGCTGCACCCTCATGACCTAATCACTTCCTAAAAGCCTTACCTCCTAATACTGTGGCAGCGGTGGTAGGATTTCAACATGTGAATTCCAGGGGGACACAAACATTTAGATCATAACAGAGGTGAAGACCCAGTAGGGGCTAGCGTATTAACACCTACATGGCCTGGAAGTTTATCTGTGCAGGAGTTATGCATGGGGTCTTTCCACCCATATATGAGACTAGGAAAACTTTGTGCTTGGGAATAAGCCACTCTACTCCCAGGAGAAAAGTTCAGTTCAGTTGCTCAGTCATGTCTGACTCTTTGCGACCCCTTGGACTGCAGCATGCCAGGCTTCCCTCAGTTCAGTTCAGTTCAGTCACTCAGTTGTGTCTGACTCTTTGTGACCCCATGGACTGCAGCACGCCAGGCTTCCCTGTCCATCACCAACTCGTGGAGCTTGCTTAGACTCATGTCCATCGAGCCATTGATGCCATCCAGCCATCTCATCCTCTGTCGTCCCCTTCTCTTCCTACCTTCAACCTTTCCCAGCATCAGGGTCTTTTCAAATGAGTCAGTTATTCACATCAGGTGGCCAAAGCATTGGAACTTCAGCTTCAACATCAGTCCTTCCAATGAGTATTCAGGACTGATTTCCTTTAGGATGGATTGGTTTGATCTCCTTTCAGTCCAAGGGAAAAAGTGACCTCTAAAAGAAATCAGAATCCTACACATGTGACGTGTGCAAGTAAGGACCTCAATTTATACCACTCGTGTAGGGGGAGAAAGTTGTAAGCCAGAATAAGGAAGGAAAAAAAAAACTTAAAAACTTATTTGAAAGTAGTGAAACTTAAAGGATCCAGGAGGGGCGAATGCAGCTCATCTAATAGTGACATCTCCAAAGCACAGGGCAAAATGTGGGATTCGTTCAAAGGTCAAGTCCCTCTGAGGTAGAACTTGCAGACCTGAATAGCAAACCACCCTCATGAAAAAAGAAGGAAAATGCAACTTATAGGACATTTGACATCCAGAGTGAAAGGGTTAGTGGCTCGGTCACGACCAACTCTTTGCAACCCCATGGACAGTAGCCAGCCAGGCTCCTCTGTCCATGGGATTCTCCAGACAAGAATACTGGAATAGGTTGCCATCTCCTTCTCCAGGGGATCTTCCTGACCCAGAGATCAAACCCAGGTCTCCTGCATTGCAGGCAGATTCTTTACCATCGGAGCCACCAGAGAAACCCCGAAGAACTTGCTGAAAATACAGAGCCACATAAGAACTTTAAAATCTCTGCTTAAAAATGATTCAGAGAAATAAAGGAAGGATAGAATCTGCAATACAAGTACGGAACATTTTAGAGGAAAGAAGCCAGTGGATTTGTAAAAGAGCTAAACAGAAAATCTAGAACTAAAAATCACTGAAGAAGTTGCAAGAAGGAACAGATGGGTTAAACCATAGAGTAGATCCCAGAGGGAGACTTCAGGAATTGAAAAGGTAAATGGGAGGTGAGAGAATGAAGTGACTGGGTGAAGGCCACATTCATTTGATAACAGTGTATGTGGATGGAGAGAAGCTTTATTAGAGAGATACTGCATCGGGAAAGAGATTCAGTTATTCATTCATTTAAAAAATAGAACACAGGGGATTGAGGAATATATTGAGAGAGATCCCAGATATGCAGGAAAGGGGGGGTGTCGCTGGAAGGAAGGGCAGAGAAAGGAGCCCCACAAGCCTAGGTAGAGGAATTATTGCCAATAAGTGGTGATGAAACAGATTTGAATATATTTCTATGGAGGATAAGAGTTGAGCTGTTTGAAAGTATATACTTCGGTCCCCTCCTTTCTTTGACAAATGGAAAAAATGTGGGGGTCAAACAATGAGGAGATAAAAGACAAAGGTTTAAAAGATAGCCATAGAAGGAAGGAGAGAGGAAGTCGATCAGAGACAGGTAAAAAGCATGCCAAAGAACGTTGAGGATTCTTCTGACATGCAGTAGCATAGATTTGTATTCTGTAAGACTGAATACAGCACCCCATGTATAAAAGTGTAAAGTTATCTTGTGGGATCAATCCATGTAGATTGCGGGAAGATGCTTGAAAATAACAAAGAAAAAAATGAACAAAAGATACCAGTCAGAGTAATTTGAGAGGTCTCAGGGAAGAAGATTCTGTAATCTAAGTTTTGTATTGCTGACCACACTTACTGTTAGAAACCTTTTGCTTGTGGTGAGTGAGAATTCTAGAAATCAACTATGGTTCTCTTATTTATTCTAGTTTATTTTCAGAGAACCAGGACAGTGTTGCTCCCTGCAACATAGAATTTTGTTACCTCAAGTTAGGTTGCCATGAGTCAAGGTTTGTAGGTGTCAGCAACTTCTGTCTACATACACTGTCTGTTGGGTAAAGAAGGTTTTCTCATACATCCAAGCATATACACTGTGTATGTATTGTATTATTTAGAAGGACATCGTGTTCTTCAGTAGAACCATTATACCAACATAAATTCCTGCCTGTGATGGAGGAGAGAACTTCTTAGCCTCAGAGGGCTCGCCAGCTAATTAGCAGTCCTTTCATAAATATATGCCATTCTGTCACCTAGAATTGCTGAGGAGGATTTTTAGACCATTGAAATTAGTTACAGTGAAAGAAATGTTGAACAGAAAGGGAAGCTTTTTAATTAAGTTGGAATTGAGTGTTCACGATGACTTTCCAGGTATGTTTTGGTAAGAGCAGTGTTAATAGCTCACCCATGGGCCCTATTAAAGGACTTGAAGCCTGTCACTCCAGGTCACTTGTCAGAGCTCACTAGAGAGAACAGTAATCAAAGACTTTTTCTGCCTGACATCAAGGGCAGAAGGTTTCTCTGTGATGGTGGATTTGCTTTGAATAGAGGGGTGTCCATGATTCAAAAAACATCTTCAAGTAGAGCTAACTGGTAGTTTAAACCAAGAGGTCAGAGAACAGCCTTTTGTAACACTTCCATCACCTTTCAGATATAATTCATGTTGTTGTTTAATTGCACTGTCTTTGTGGTTAACCCACTTTTTGTTTGTTCAGCATCTTTCTTGAAAGAATCCCTTTCCACTCCCCACCCACAAAAGACCTCCCATACACTTTTATTTATCCTTAGAGATTAACTAGGATGAGGGGAGCTAATTAATATTACTAGTTTCACAATTACTCAACAATGAAGAAACTAAGAATGGAATCTAGAAATGATGTTTCCCACAAAGGTGGCCTATCCGTGGATGTCATGCCTCCAGCTGGATAATGGGTTAGGTTAATAAGAGAGGTGAGCATGGTGTCTTTTTCCAACAACAAAGGTAGATGGAAAATGCTGATGAAGTGTTCTGAAGTGTCTCTTTTCTGTTGGTTGTGTTCAGGGGTATCGTCCAGTCTGAAGAAAAACTTGTCATCAGCGCATCTTGGGCAAAAGATGATGATATCAGCAGGCTCTTGAAATCCCTACCAAACTGGATGAATATGGCTCAACCCAAACAGCTGAGGTCAAAGAGAGAAGAGGAAGAAGATTTCATAAGGTAAAAACGTTTAAAAAGTCCTTGCCCTTGTACGGATATGTTATATGTTGCAGTTGTTCTTAACGTGCTTTTTAGTTCATAGAACTTAGGTGAACCTTGTGGAAATGAGATGTGCTTCCCACATTGGTGCATATACAGTGCTTTATCTCTGATTATTTCCTACATATTTTGACAAAAGTGAAGTCTCTCAACTTTATCCCGCAATATTTACTTTGGTACAATTTAAGTTATTTTTTTAGCAGTGAAAATGTGGCCTAATCTGTTGACACTCTTGAATTTCATATGGCTGGCCTGGCACAGTGAAATATTTTCACCTCTGTCATTTTAGAGCTGTGTAAATTGGTGGTCAGGTAGGGGAGAAGTGGAGGTAATATTTTGTCACATTAAAATAAATAAAATTTATTCTTATTGTCTTTTTGCCTATCCAAGTGAATGAATAAATATTAATAAAATAAAGTAAAAGCACTTTAAAGAAGCAAAGACCAGAAAAAGAATAAAAGAAGTAGTGACCAGTATTTTAATTTTAATTCATCACAGAACTGTGAGCTTGTCTCCTTCTCAGAATGTGGGCTGCAACTGTAGATAAATAGGCCTTTACTGTTCATGAAGTTAACTGTATTTGTGTATTGTGGTGCCATATCTTTACTATTTTATTATGAAAAATTGCTATAGTGCCATTTAAAACTTTCTCAAAATCATGAGACTCAAAAGTTCTTCCATAATTTAACATAATGCCTCTTGATGAAGGTGAAAGAGCAGAGTGAAAAAGCTGACTTAAAACTCAGCATTCAGAAAACTAAGATCATGGCATCCAGTCCTATCACTTCATGGCAAAGGGATGGGGGAAATGTGGAAACAGTGTCAGATTTCATTTTCCGGGGCTCCAAAATCAATGCACACGGTGACTGCAGCCAAGAAATTAAAAGATGCTTGCTCTTTGGAAGAATAGCTATAACAAAGCTAGACAGTGTATTAAAAAGCAGAGTCATCACTTTGCCAACAAAGGTTCTTATAGTCAAGTCTGGTGTGCTACAGTTCATGGGGTTGCAAAGAGTTGGACACAACTTAGTAACTGAACAACAACAACAATTTATGTTTTCTTCCTTATATTTCACATTCTCTCAGAAAAACTTGTTAGCTAGTTACATTGATATAAGAAAACATATACATGATATAAGAAAATACACATATATATGAATATATATGTATTTTTTTAATTAATAGATTTTTATTTGTATAAGGGAGCAGTTTTAGGTTTGTTAAAAATATTGAGTGGAAGATGCATAGTTCCCATGTGACCCCTCACCCACTCTTACCCCCACTTTCCTCTACTTTTAATACCTTGCAGCAATGAGGTACGTTTGTTAAAACTGGTAAGCTGATACTGACGTTATTATCAACTGAAGTCTGTAGTTCACAGTGGGTTCACTCTTTGTCTTGTACATTTTAAAAGTTGAGAAATGTCTAGTGATTGTATCCATTCACTGTTTAAAGTAAATGTAACCATTTCAGTATCACTAAGAATAATAGTTTCTCTGCCCTAAAAATCCTCTATGCTCCTCCTGTTCATCCAGCCCTTCTCTCCTCCAACCCCTGGCAACCCCTGTTTTCTTTTCAATCTCTGTAGTTTTGCCTTTTCCAGAATGTCATATAGTTGGAATCATACAGTACGTAGCCTTTTCATATTCGCTTCTGTTCTCTGTCATTTTGTGGCTTGATAAGCTTTTTTTTTGTAGATGTCTGAATAACATTTCATTGTATGGACATACCAGAATTTGTTTATCTGTTCACCTACTGTTAGGTTTCTTGGTTGCTTCCAAGTTTTGGCAGTTATCCATAAACCTTCATGTGCAGGTTTCTTTGTGGATGTAAGTTTTCAGCTCATCTGGGTAAATACCGAAGAATGTGGCTGTTAGATTGTATGACAAGAGTGTGTTTAGTTTTGTAAGAAATTGCAAAACTATTCCAAAGTGGCAGTCCCATTCTGCATTCCCACCACCAGGGAGTAGGGGTTCCCGCTGCTCCATATCCTCGCCAGCATATGGTGGTGTCAGTGTTTCAGATTCGGTACATTCTTATCAGTGTCTGGTGATCTCATTGTTTTCATTTGTAGTTTCCTGATGACATATGATGTTTAGCATCATCTCATTTTTTATTTAATAAATAAGCATTTATTAAAGCAGTGACTGCTACTTAGTCACTTCAGTCATGTCTGACTCTGTGTGACCCTATGGACTATGCAGCCCACCAGGCTCCTCTGCCCTTGGGATTCTCCAGGCAGGAATACTGGAGTGGGTCGCCATGCCGTCCTCCAGGGGATCTTCCCAACCGAGGGATCGAACCCAAGTCTCCTGCATTGCAGTCAGATTTTTTTACCACTGAACGACCAGGGTAGCCTATATGTGTGTGTGTGTGTGTGTGTGTGTGTACACATATATATGTATACATATACGTGTGTGTGTGTGTATATATACATATAGTAAGGTATCTATCTGTTCAGATGTTTTCCCATTTTTAAATTAGGTTATGTATTTTCTTACTGTTGAGCTATTTTGGATGCCGCTTATTTAGTTGACAGGTGTTTACAAAAACTTTCAGTCTGTGCCTTGTCTTTTCATTCTCTTCACAGAGCCTTTCATAGAACAGAAATTTTTAATTTTAACAAAATCAAACTTAATGGTTTTTTAAAAATGGACTGTGCTTTTCTGCTGTCTGGTTTTGAGTGTTTTTGTGTAATTCTACTGTATCACCTTAGGGTATATATTTGTTTTATTTATTTTTTGCTTTTTTAGAGGTTCCACTAGAGTTCGCAACATACATTTGGGACTAACAAAAGTACGCTATAACAGAGTAGTCCTAATTCTTTCCTCCCATCCCTTGTAACATTTCTGCCATTTATTCCATTTATCCTTAAACTATGATCACTGTATATAATGTTGCTATTATTATTTTGAACAAACTGTTACCTGTGGATCAATTAAGAATAAGAGAAATAAAAGATTTTATTTACCTTCAATTATTCCTTCTTTAATTCTCTTCCTTTTTAAATGTAGGTCCAAGTCTCTAACCTATATTTTCTTTCTTCCTAAAGAACTTCTTTTAGCATTTCTTATAAGGCAAGTCTTTTGAAGACAAATTCCTTCAATTTTTGTTGGAAAAAGTATTTTCCCCTCACTTTTGAAGAATAATTTCACAGGGTTCAAATTTCGAGGTTGATAATTCTTCTAACACTTTTTAAGTATTTCACTTCACTATTCTTGTTTTACGGTTTTTGAAGAAAAGCCCAATGTGATTTTTATCCTTGTTTTTCTGTGTGTAAGGTAATTTTTTCCTCTGGCTTCTTGCACAATTCCTTTCTTTGTTTTTGATTTTGCACTATTCAAATCTTGTATACATGTGTGTTTTTCATGGTGGTGATCTCTGAGCTTCATGGATCATGGTGATTCAATGGGTGTCATTGGTTTGGGGAAATTCTCAGTCATTATCGTTTAATTTTTTTTTCTCTCTCTTTCTTCTCCTTCTAGTATGCCCAAACATACATTACACCTTTTTAAATTGTTCCTCTGTTCTTTGATATTCTGTTCTGTCTTTTCATTCTTTGTCTTTGGATTTGGCTTTTGGAAATTTTTATTGACATTTCTTAAAGCTCATTGATTCTTTGCTTGGTTATGTCCAGTCCATTAAATAAGACCATTAGAAGCATTCTTCATTTCTGTTATGGCATGTTTGATTTCTATCATTTCCTTATGATTCTTTCTTAGAGTTTCCATCTCTCTGCTTATATTGCCTATAGTTTACATGTGCACACGTCAAAGGCACAGTTTGGCAAATTTTCATGCTTTTCATTGTGTAAGCAGTATCCAGATCAAGAAACAGAATAATACCAAGAAACAGAACAAAGCGGTAGTGAGCCTTACCATTCCTCCTGGTCACTGGCCACCTCTTTGAAAGTTACCTGCGTTTTACCTTTAAGTACCAAGATTAGTTTAGTCTGTTTGGGTTGTTTTTTTTTTTTAATGGAATCATGCAGCTATATATTTTATAACTGGCTCCATTTGTTCCACATTATGTTGACAAGATTCATGCGTATTCTTGTGTATAGATCGTATATCGTATTTCATCATGCGCAGCCTATGGGGTTGCAAAGAGTCAGACATGACTTGAATGTGAATACACAATGAATGTGAACACACCACAAGTATTTTTTTAATATTTTATTATTTGACTGTGTATGTGTATATATATGCACTCATTTATTTTACTCCTGTTAGGTACACCTGGGTAGTTTCTAATTTGAAACTGTTACAAATAGTGCTTCTTTGTATATTCTACTCTTCTCTTGGTAACCATATGTATGTATGTTTTTTTATTGCTTACACTGTAGGCTTCAAGTTGCTGGTCATAGCATATGCATGTGTTCAATTGTAGTGCACATGGCCAAATAGTTCCCAAAGTGGTGGTAAGAGCTTGCCCTCTCAATCAAGCTTTACAATGTCACGTTTATTTCTGCTGTACAGCAAAGTGAATCAGCTGTATGTATACATATATCGCCTCCCTCTGAAGCCTCCTTCCCCCTCAATCAGTTTTATTAGTTGTCTTCAAAAGCTTAAAGGGGAGGCCTTCTAGCCATAGTTAGAAAGAGAGAATGCTGATCAAGAGATGAGCCTCCCTATACCACCTCATATGTCTGATTTAAAAGAGCTAGAATTTAGTTCTTGGCTTTGTTCTTTTCTGTGTGTGATTTGAATTGTTACATTCCATCTTAAATTTGAAGGCAAAACAAATTATACATATTTTTAAAATTTTTGGTGAATTATTACATCCATGAAGTAACATGTTAATCTTAGGTGTATAACTCAGTGAACTGTTACATGTTATTTTACTCCTGTAACCACCTCCCAGATCAAAATACAGAACTTTTCTTGTACCCATAAGGTTACCTGAAGGTAACCACTGTTCTGACTTTCATCACTGTTGTTTAGTTTTGTCTGTGCTTGAATTTTATATAAATTTTTCCATATTTATCTGGTTTATTTTGCTGAACAAGGTGCCTTAGATATTTGTTCGTGTTTTTGCATGCAAATAAACATGGGTTGAAAACACATTCTGTTTGCTTTAACAGAAGAAAAATAATTTTTTATGTCTATTTTGCTTTATATGTGATTGATTCTTTTCTCTTAATCTATCACATTCTCTATCCTGAAACCAAAGGTAAGTGGAGGGGACATTCTTCATTGATATTCCAATGTGGTAGAGTTGACAGAGCCTTGATTTAGCACGTTAGAGTACCACAGGAGCGTGGCATGAGCCAAAAAGACTGAAAAATCACACTCTCCTCCTATAATTAGTTTTTAAAGCTTAGAGGGCTATTTGGCGCCTGGATGAATATAGACTCCAGTGCCCTTTGCATTGAATAAAGGTTATGTTCCCTTCATTACTAAATGAGACCCTTTTCCATTCTCGTTTTTTAACTAAAAAAAATAAAATGTATTATTTCCTGGCTTAACTTTGAATAAAGGGGGAAAAATAGGTCAGGCCAGGGCCTTAATAGAAAAATGAAATATAGCAAATATCCTTTTGTTCCCAAAGTAGCTGAAAGCAGGCTTTCTAGCCCATTGTCTTTGTACCTGTCTTATATATGTATATAGTTATCCTTTTGATATCACTGGATAGCCACTGATAAAAGCAGCCCTGCTTTCTGGAGATGTAATTAACAGAAGAGATGAGGTGTTGGAAGAAGTAAAGGGGTGGGGAGGCCCTATGTATTAGAGCCTGTCCCCCATAATTTGTTACACCCATTTCACTCAGGGCCCCATAATTTCAAAGAATAAGAATCATTACTTTACAGCCAGGTTTGAAAATCCTGAAGTGGAAGGATGTAATTGACATCTATCTTGACCAGGAAAGTGTTAGTCACTCAGTCGTGTCAGACTCTTTATGACCCCATGGACTGTAGCCCACCAGACTCCTCTGTCCATGGAATTCTCTAGGCAAGAATACTGAAGTGGATTGCCATTCCCTTCTCCACTTGACCAGGAAAAGAATATTCAAGTGATAAAAGTTAAAGAATATATAAAACCTACAAATTGTTCTGGAACTCCAGCATGAAGCAAAATGAATGATAAAGCATTAAGTTTCTATGAAATTGTTTAATCTATTACAACAATCAGAGTTGACAGGGAGTGACACTAAATAGGGCTTCCCTGGTGGCTCAGCTGGTAAAAAATCTGCCTGCAATTCAGGAGACCTGGGTTCGATCCCTGGGTTGGGAAGATCCCTGGAGAAGGGAAAGGCTACCCACTCCAGTATTCTGGCCTGGAGAATTCCATGGGCTGTGTTTACAGGCACTATTAACTCTCATTCAACAGATAAGGAAACTGAGGTGCAGAGAACTTAAATAATAACTGCCCCCGAATTTGCAGAGCCACTAAGTTGACAGAGCTAGAATTCGAGCCCCGGTAGTCTGGTTCCCAGAGCTAGCACACAGTGATCATCCAGACTTAAATTGGCCAAGAATTTTACTTTTGGACATTTGAGTTATGCCTTCATTTGCATTCACCATCATAATCTTGACTGATATTTTAATAGTTATTTGCTAATGGGTTTCCCTGGTGGCTCAGATGGTAAAGGATCTGCTTATAATGCAGAAGACCTGGGTTCAGTCCCTGGGTCAGGAAGATCACCTGGAGCAGGGAAAGGCAACCCACTCCAGTATTCTTCCCTAGAGAATTCCATGTACAAAGGAGCCTGGTGGGCTATAATTCATGGGGTCCCAAAGAGTTGGACACAACTGAGTGACTAACACACACACTTTGTTGCAGAAATTTATCATACAGATACTTTTACCCTTCATTATTATTAGAATTAATTGTATTTTGTGTATTATATTTTTGCCCATTTTTTCCCTTTCAGTAACAGGTTGTTAACAGAATATCCAACTGTTTGAGGGAAAGACAGGATAATGATACCAGGAATGTACATGCTCTAAAACTGATTGTCTTACTTCCCTCTGAATTATATGTTTGCCTAATCAAAGAAGAGAAAAAAGAAAATCATTGTTGGAAAAAAGAAGGATACAAAGGGGCTGACAAGATTAAAAAGATATAAAGCAAATTATGTTGGTTTCAGGTAATGTGTGATACAGACCTGAACAAGGAAGAGAAAATGAAAGGAGATTTTTAGTTATTTTTATTTAGAAGATAGCTTTTTCATCTGGAGAATCAAATGAGTGATATGTTTATTAAGACTGATTTTTGTTATTTTTTGAGCTGTATGAACTTAGTGCTTAAAGAACAGCAATTTTGGTTCCAAATATTCTTTCCAAAGAGCAAGACAATTTCTAAGATTTTATTTGGCATGAGTTTTATATTAGATGCTTAATGAAAGAATCAGAATAAAAGCAGAAAACAGGTTTGTATTTTTACTTTGCATGGACCCTGCTAGTACTTCATGCTGCTGCTGCTGCTGCTGCTAAGTCGCTTCAGTCGTGTGCAACCCCATAGACGGCAGCCCACCAGGCTCTGCCATCCCTGGGTTTCTCCAAGCAAGAACAGTGGAGTGGATTGCCATTTCCTTCCCCAGTGCATGAAGGTGAAAAGTGAAAGTGAAGTAGCTGAGTCCTGTCTGACTTTGAGTGACCCTATGGACTGCAGCCTACCAGGCTCCTCCGTCCATGGGATTTTCCAGGCAAGAGTACTGGAGTGGGGTGCCACTGCCTTCTCCACTAGGGCACGCGGGCTTCAGTAATTATAACATGGGCTTCAGTAGTTGTGGCTCCCAAACTCCAGAGCACAGGCTCAAAAGTTATACACAGGCTTATTTGCTCCAAGGCATATGGGATCTCCCCGGACCAGGGATTGAACCTGTGTCTCCTGTATTGGCAGGTGGATTCTTCACCACTGAGCCACCGGGAAGCCCTCATTCACTCTTCAAATGAAAAACTAAAATAAAATGTGAAGAATGGTGAGCCAGTCGCCTTAATTGCAAGAAAATGCTTTCAGTGGCCTCCCAAAAGCTTATTCCTTTTGGAAGCTCACAGGTCTGAGTTCTAGTCCTCAGCACTGCCATTAATTAATCATTTTGTTTTATTTGGGGTTTGTCTTGGTCTTCACACCTCTTTACTTTCTTCCTCCTGCTGAGATTTAACAATTAATAGAAGTAGAAATCTTGTAGGCCTAGGAATGTGTTTAGATGTAAGCAAGTATCAGTATTAATAAAGTAGAACAAAATAAGTGTCAGAAAAATTCCACTTGGAAATGTCAAGGTTCTCAAAATAATATAAGCAATGACTTAAAAGGTTCTTGATAACTATAGCTATTGAAGAATCTTTATATAAATTTGAAGATCTGATGCAGTTAACTCTAACAAAATGTTCATTAGAAGAGAGACATTTATTCTACTATCTCTGAAGACTTAATATGACTTTAAAAATATAATTATAAAAGGAAAGATGAATCAGAAAATATGAATATGTTGAATAAGTACAGGAGTAGAAAGTGCTTTGCAAGAATTTTTTTTTCTCCATAATACAAGATGAAGGTCATAGATGTATGTAGGACACAGACAGACAAGACCGGATGAGAAGCAGACTTAAATTTCAAAATTAAACAAAAAAGGTAATTAACTGGAGGCTCAGCTACAAACATATCAATTAATTTTCAAGATGATTGAATTAGGCACTTTGTTATTATATCAAAATGATATGACTCTTGTTAGCATAAGATTGGCAGTAAATGAAAAAAAATGTGAATCTCCTCTATGCAGTGCATAAATGCTAGTCTATTGAGACAGTTATTCGAGGATTATGATTATCTATTAGTACCATTAAAAAGTCAAAATACAGTATTTCTGCATTTTATTTTTTGTTTCATTTTAGGTCATGGAATTATTTAACTTTTTTTTTTACATAGATACACATTTAATGCCATCCCTCTTTCTCTCATCTGGAGTCTTAATAAAATTTAAAAGTTAATCCTTCCAATTTAGTCTTACCCAGCCCTTCAGAAAGTGAAGCTGAGAATGATGTTCTGTGACACAGTGTTGGTGGGCAGGATACCTGTTATCTCTCTGGGGTAGGAGCAGAAAGAGGTGTTCCTACAACGGGGGCAAACATGAATGAGATAGTCCATAGCCATCACTTGCTGTTCTCCCCCTAGGACCATCTCTACTGGTGGCTGCTCTCTGCTGCAGGCTTAATTCCCTGCCAGGTGATGAAGGACTCTTGGCCTTCTCACCCCTGTCTTACTGAACCTTTTCAGGTTCCCAGTCTACCATGCTCTTTCCTCCCTCTATGTCTTTGCCCATGTCCATTCCTCTTCCTGCTCATTCCACCCCAGGTTCCTGTGCCTGTCCCATTCAGCTCTCAAGATACAGCTCAGGTATGAACTCCTCCAGCATCTCTGCCCCCGTAACCCTCTCCCTTTCTTCATCCCACCCTGCATCCCTCCTAGATTAGGAGCTCACAGTCCATGGGGGTCTTAAATAAGAACTTAGAGCATAGTGAGTACGGCTGCTAGAGGCAAAGATAATATATAAATATATTGTAAAAGAGACCAATAGAAAAACTAAAAATAATAACATAACTGCACTCTGAAGGGGAAATTGGTATAATCAGGGAGTTGCCAGAGGGACATAAATAAGATAATTCCTTACCAATCATGTCCTCACCTCATACATTCATAAAATGTATATATCAGTGAGTAGTGGTTTTCACAGATTATATAAAAAGATGGATGTAACATTGAAAGAATTAGAAACAGAATTTTTTTTTTTTTTAAGTTGTAGGTGCTTCTTTCTGGGACGAAAGTCCAAGGTGAGAAGGGGTGGGACAGGGGATCACTGCTCATCGTTCTTGGCTATTTAACCATGACCAATAAGTACTGAGCTTTTAAATTTTTATTGGTTTAAAATTTTTTTTCCACACGTCCTCAAACCCTGTTATTATTCACTGCCAGTTCACCGGTTCTCCACAAATACAGTCATTCTAACCTCTCTTTATCCCTGAAAAAAAAAAAAAAAAAACTTAATCTGTCTGTATTTTTCTGCTAATTTTATGCAAAGCTTTACTCTTCTCTGTAGTAGTTTACTTTGACTTTGAGGTTCCCCTCTCTCTGTCTTCCTCCAAATCCCCCAGCAGTTCCCTAATCCCTTCCCCAGAGAGCTACCTTCAAAACATGACACTTGGTTGCTTAGCTCGAATCATTGCCATTGCTTGAAATCAACTGTTTAATGTCTCTGCTCTGAACAGATGTAAATTTTTTTTCCAAAGGAAATTGTATGGAAATTTGACGAATAACCAGAATCATCAATAAGCTGAAATAGTTAATGAGGAAGTTCAATGGTATATACATTTTTACTTTTAAATCTGTCATCATTCTTGGTAGTTGAAAAACCAGAGTATATTTTCAATTAACAATAAGTAATTATTGGTTATTTTAATCTTATGTATTGATCATCTGTTTTGAAGCTTAAGAAATGTTCTTTTTTCTTTATTTTTATTGAAGTATGAGGTACAATGTTGATTGCTGTTGTACAGCAAAGTGATTCAGTTGTACATGCATATATATATTCTTCTAAAAATATTATTTTCCAAGAGATGTTCTATGGACATCTGTTGTTGTTTATAGGAATGCATAACTTACAGTGGCTCCTGGTGGAAAAACCACACACCTCTGGAAATCACAGCACCTACAGAAAAAAAAAAAAACAAAAAACAAACTGGTACCTTATTGTGTATATCCCATATTGCTTGACAACATCCTGCAAAGAAGACTTAGTAACCAGGCTTGTTGAGTGGCTTGGCTAAAGAAAGATGCATTCATGTTCCAAGCTAACAGAGCATTTCCCGTGCAACTTTGTTCCAAGTTGAGTTTATATCAAAACTCTGAGCGGTGCCATCAGCTTGAAAATAATGCACTACTTCGCAATTCATTCTTTTCTTGTTGTTAGCAAGTACCAGTTTTCATGGAAATTTTCACGGACTTCACACACTGATGTATCAGTTTCCTCATCTACTTGGGACCCAAAACAGGGGTACAGAATGTGGAGAAAAGCCTGAGACTGAGCCCTGGCTTCCCGCCCTCGCCTGCCCCTACTTCTCCATATGTCTTTAGCCAGGTTCCCTCACTCCATCCCTCATCTATAGATGCCAACTTTTAAAAAATATGATTTTATTGAAGTTTAGTTGATTGGCAATGTTGTGTCAATTTCTGCTGTACCGCAAAGTGATTCAGCTATATATACATTCTTTCTCATATTCTTTTCCATTATGGTTTATCACAGGATATTGAACTGAATATATAGCTCCCCATGCTATACATTAGATCCTTGTGGCTTATCCGTTCTGTGTATAATAGTTTGAGTCTGCTAATGCCAAACTCCCAACCCATCCTTCCTCCAACACCCTCTTCCACTCGGCCGTCATGGTTCTGTTCTCTGTAAGTCTTGTTTCATATACCATTGTGTCATGCTTTAGATTCCACATATAAGTGATACTATCACATGGTGTTTGTCTTTTTCTTTATGACTTAATATGGTAAACTCTGGGTCCATCCAGATTGCTGCAAATGGCATCATTTCATTCTTTTTTATGGATGAGTCGTATTCCATTGTATATATACACCACGTCTTCTTTATTCAGTCATTTTTAGGTAGCTTCCATGTCTTGGCTATTGCAGATAGTGCTGCAGTGAGCACTGGGGTGCATGTATTTTTTCAAATTAAGAGTTTTGTCTGGATATATGCCCAGGAGTAGAATATCTGGGTCATATTTTCAATTTTTAAAATATTCTGGGTCTATTTTTAATTTGGGGAGGAATCTCCATACTGCTTTCTATAGTGGTTTTACCAATTTACATTCCTACCAGCAGTACGGGAGGGCTTCCATTTCTCTACATCCTCTCCAGCACTTATTATTTGTAAACTTTTTATGATTCAGGTCATTTTGACATGTGTGAGGTGATACCTCGTTGGAGTTTTGATTTGTATTTCTCTAATCCTATCAATCCATGGCAAATAGATGGGGAAACAGTGGCTGACTTTATTTTTCTGGGCTCCAAAATCACTGCAGATGGTGATTGCAGCCATGAAATTAAAAGATGCTTACTCCTTTGAAGGAAAGTTATGACCAACCTAGACAGCATATTCAAAAGCAGAGACATTACTTTGCTAACAAAGGTCCATCTAGTCAAGGCTATGGTTTTTCCTGTGGTCATGTATGGATGTGAGAGTTGGACTATAAAGAAAGCTGAGTGCCGAAGAATTGATGCTTTTGAACTGTGGTGTTGGAGAAGACTCTTGAGAGTCCCTTGGACTGCAAGGAGATCCAACCAGTCCATCCTAAAGGAGATCAGTCCTGGGTGTTCATTGGAAGGACTGATGTTGAAGCTGAAACTCCAATACTTTGGCCACCTGATGCAAAGAGCTGACTCATTTGAAAAGACCCTGATGCTGGGAAGGATTGAGGGCCGGAGGAGAAGGGGGCGACAGAGAATAAGATAGTTGGATGGCATCGCCGACTCAATGGACATGGGTTTGGGTGGACTCAAGGAGTTGGTGATGGACAGGGAGGCCTGGTGTGCTGCGGTTCATGGGGTTGCAAAGAGTTGGACACGACTGAGCGACTGAACTGAATGCTTAGAGATGTTAAGCATCTTTTAATGTGCTTGTTGGCCATCTGTATATCTTTTGTGGAGAAATGTCTATTTAGGTCTTTTGCCCATTTAAAAAATGTTTTTGTTATTGAATTATGTGAGATATTGTATATTTTGGAAATTAAGCCCTTGTATAACACCCACCCTTGATTCTTGAGCCTGTATTCCGGTTGTGTGTGTGTGTGTGTGTGTGTGTGTGCGCGCGCACGTGTATGTGCACACATCCTTTAGCACGACAGTTGAGTCTTCAAGAAAGTCCAATTCCATGATAAGAGGCAATTTTTATGTCTCTTGGTGAATCCCTAGGCAAAGAGAAATGTTAGAGTGACTGAAACTTGTGAGAGGCAGCATGGCTGGTGGCCCTGAGTAGTGAAAAAGAACAAAAACCAGCTCTGCTTCCATCATGGCTGCAGCTGTGCAGTGAGCACATCTCCTGCCATGGGCCTCAGTTTCTCTTTAAAATGATTCATAGAAGTTTGCCATCTTCAGGGGACACAGTCAAGGAACACATTCACAGAGCCAGATTTTAACGCAGCATTTTTCAAACTCTGGGTCACGGCATATTAGGGAACTGTGAAGTGATTCTAGGGGACTTTGAACCCACCACAGGAACTAGGACGGAGCCTGAGTAATAGTAGATTCCTAGTAAATATCTGATAATGAAGGCATGGCTTGATAATAAATAAATAACCCAATTAAAAAATAATCTAAAAAAAATAATAATAATCTAAGGGTCAGAATTGCCACTTCTCTAAAGGAGATAACACAAATGATCAATAAGCATATGAAAAGATGCTCAGTATTATTAGCCATCAAGGAAATGCAAATCAAAACTAAAAGATACTACTTCATGTCCACTAAGATAACGATACTATAAAGATTGGTAATCACAAGTATTGGCAAGGATGTGAAAAATTGGAACCATTAAATACTATTGGTGAGAATATAAAATTTTGGAAAATAGTCTGGCATATTCTCAAAAGGTTAGAGTTAGTGAATGAGCTAGCAATTCCATTCCTAGTGTATACACCCAAGAGAAATGAAAACATACATCCATTTAGATGTGAATGTTTAGAGCAATATTATTCATAATAGCCAAATAATGGTAATAACCCAAATATCCATCAAGTGACAAACAGATAAAACGGGACATACCCAATGCAATACTTTTTGGTAATAAAAGAAATAGTATGCATGCTTCAATATGGATGAACCTTGAAACCATGTTAAATAAAAGAAGCCAGTCACAAAAGATGATATATTGTATGATTCCATTTATATGAATAGGAATTATACGTGAATATCTAGAATAGGGAGATCTATAAAGGCAGAAAGTAGATGAGTAATGACCTTGGGCTGGGGTTGGAAATAAATGAGAAGCCTGATTTCTTTTTTGGAGGAGATAAAAATGTTCTAGTTGTATGATTGTCTGATACTGTGAGTAAATTTTGTGGTATGTGAGTTCTATTTCAGTTGTTCAGTCGTTCACTTGTGTCTGACTCTTTGTGATCCCATGGACTGCAGCATGCCAGGCTTCCCATCTCCTTCCCTTCACCATCTCCTGGAGTTGCCTCAAATTCATGTCCATTAAGTGATACCATCCAACCATCTCATCCTGTGTCATCCCCTTTTCCTCCTGCCCTAAATTTTTCCCAGCATCAGGATCTTTTCCAATGCATCAGGTGGCCGAAGTACTGGACCTTCAGCTTCAGCCTCAGTCCTTCCAATGAATATTCAGGACTGATTTCCTTTAGGATTAACTGGTTTGATCTCCTTGCAGTCCGAGGGACTCTCAAGTCTTCTCCAACACCACAGTTCAAAGGCATCAGTTCTTTGGCACTCAGTCTTCTTTATTGTCCAGCTCTCACATCCATACATGACTACTAGAAAAACCATAACTTTGACTAGATGGACCTTTGTCAGCAAAGGGATGTCTCTGCTTTTAAATATGCTGTCTAGCTCTGTCGTAGTTACTCTTTCAGCATCTTTTAATTTCATGGCTACAGTCACCATCCACAGTGATTTTAGAGCCCTAGAAAATAAAGTCTGTCACTGTTCCCATTGTTTTTCCATCTATTTGCTAGGAAGTGACGGGACTGGATGCCATGTTCTTTGTTTTTTGAATGTTGAGTTTAAAAAAAAAATTTATCAAAAAAAAAAAAAAAAATGCCCATGACCGAGCCCCACCTGTGACCAATTAAATAAAAATTTCTACAAGTCAAATTTGGCATCAGGTATTTTGTTTAAGCTTCCCTAGTTAAGTTTTTAATGTCTAGCCAGGATTATGGCTTCTGGTTTAGACTATTTTCCAAGATCCATCTCGGTATTAAAGCACCATGATTCCTTGAGTCTAGTGTTTTATGTTTGTCCCAGTGAACAAGGTGATTTAAAAGCACAAGGGAATCAACTGGTGGTCACCCCCTCAACACACCTTAATAATAGTCATGGTTAATTTCTTTGGCTGACATCTTTGAGTATGCAACCCAGAAACTCCAATTTCCCTGTAACCAAAAAAATTTGTATTTGTATGTGCGTGTACACACACACACACACACACACACACACACACACACATACACACACATATATATATTTATTTGGCAAGTGTATCAAGAGTATTGCAAGTTTCTAAATCATGGACAGACAGTAAACAAAGAAAGCAAATGACAAATCCTTGATTGTGCTTACTGAAAGAGGAGACACTTTTCTGAAGAAGAGCAATTACTTATTAAATATGAAAAATAGCTACTCACATGTCATCTCTGATGAAAACCATTGAAGGACAGACTTAGTGATGAGTTTTAGCAGTCTCTAGGAAGAAAAAAATACTATAATCGATAACTAAGCTGTTTTATGCCTTCCTATTTTTGAGGGCTTAGCCAGGATCATTTTAGAAAGGCAGTTTTTGAAGACCTGAGTAAAGAACTCTTCAGAATGGTTACCACCTCCATTATTTTTGACACTGACAAATTAGACAGGTTTTGAAAGTGTTGAAGATTGAGCAGTTGTAAAAAGCAGGAGTGATAGATGGAAGTGTCATTGTCACATCTCATAAGAATCACTCGGTTTTATTAGGAATTTAGGTAGGTGACCTAACCTTTTTATAGCCTTCATCAGTTTAAGCTCTGACGGATAATAGTGAAGTGATCTTTACAGGTTATCTTAACATGTCTCAGTTTCTCTACCTATAGAACAGAACTAATTAATCCCATGCCAAAGAATTTAATCAACTTCCAACTGCCTTGAATATGGTCAGACATCTTACTAGGTCTGGTATAAGTCAAGGTCTTTCCCAGAAAACAGAAATCCCTTCAAGTAATCCCTTTTCATTAGAAAAGACCCTAATGCTGGGAAAGATTGAAGGCTGGAGGAGAAGGGGACAACAGAGGATGAGATGGTTGGATGGCATCACTGACTCAATGGACATGAGTTTGAGGAAACTCAGGGAAATGGTGAAGGACAGGGAAGCCTGGCGTGCTGCAGTCCATGGGGTTGCAAAGAGTCGGACACGACTGAGCTACTGAACAACAACCAAATTCCCTTAACTTGGACTTCCCTGGTGGTTCAGTAGTAGAGAATCTGGCTGTCAGTGCAGGAGATGCAAGTTTGATCTCTGAGTCGGGAAGATGCACTGGAGAAGGAAATGACAACCCACCCCAGTGTTCTTTCCTGGGAAATCCCATGGATAGAGGAGCCTGGCAGATTACAGTCCATGGTGTCGCAAAAGAGTTAGACGTAACTTACCAACTAAACGACGACATTCCCTTAAATTCCTTCAAGTTGGATTTAAATGGAGAGAATTGGTTTCATAGGAGAATGAGGATCTGAGTGTCGAACAGGGGACATTAAGAGAACCCATAGAGCCCCTTCTCACAGAAGCCTCTGCCTCCCTTTAGCTGGAGGGCCAAGGGGAAGAGGTTTTTACTGGAACACAAATTAGTCAAAGGAATTGGAGCATGGTAGATGCTAAAACCAAGAAGGAGATGCGTCTGTTGCTGGAGACATCACTTGAGGCAGAGGGGAGGGAAAGAACAGAAAAGCCCTGGATTCCCCTTTCCCTTTAGCCCTCAGTTTCCCATCAGGGTCCCCTGTGGTCAGAACCTGGAACACAGCCTGCAGAGAGTCAGCCCCTGACTCCAGATATAGAGCAGAGCAAAAGTGAGGAATGGGTCCTAGGGAAGACAAGCCTAGGGCTTTCAGGGTTCACCCCTTTTTTTCTGTATCTGTTAAAACTTGGTATTTCTGCCTAATACAAGGTTAACAATTCTCATATAAGGGCATACCACCACCATGGGATTCTCCAGGCAAGAATACTGGAGTGGGTAGCCATTCCTTTTCCAGGGGATCTTCCTGACCCAGGGATCAAACCCGGACCTCCTGCATTGCAGGCAGATTCTTTACCATCTGAGTCACCAGGAGCTATTGGTACTATGGCCCTGGAAATACTAAAAGGGGTTCCAGTGAATCTGATGTAGTGCCCTCTGCCTTTATTGCATAGAAGCAACTAAATTTGCCCTTGGCAATTGAGATCAGTCCTTCCAGGCATCAAAGTGACCCCTTTCTCCACCTGTTGGTTCAGTAGTGTGAGAAACCTGAAATAGCCAGATGACAGTCTCTCTTTCCCATGTAATTTAGTCATTGTTGTATTTTCTGGTGGAAGCATTCCTTCCTGAGGGCCTCGAGACCAGTTTAGCCCAAAGCTGTGAGAGCAGTAACAGAACCTCCATGCATGGTTTTAATAATGAGGAAAGAGATCATTCCTACTTCTAACCCTTGGGTTTCTAGATCCATATTTTCTTGGGGGAAAATAAAACAGCACTATATATTGGTCTCTAGGTCAAAGTACTCCAGCCTTATAAAAGTTGTCTCCCAACTGGACCGTAGATGAATCTTGCATCAGCCATTTTCACCCAAGAAGTTTCTTGGCCAGAAACATTGTTGAATAGGATATCGTGATTGCGAATAAGAGCTTGAGTGAATCTCCTGATAATGGTGCTGCTAGAAACACTTCAGTTCAGGAGAGCAATTCCGTGCTCCGTGTGGGTACAGCACTGCCCCCTCCGGGACACAAGGAGTCTGGTGATCTGCTTCTCCATCTGAGCCCGGCTGTGTCTTCCCCTTGCTGTCTTCTGGATCACAGGGGACTTTGGGCAGTGTTTCCTGTTTGTGGGAGAAGTATTCTTACAGCAGAGTCAGCAAAGGGAAGCAGTGGTACTAACAGAAGACTTGGAGAATGGAGAGGGTCTGAGCGTATATGATATGCGGTCAACTATAGCCTCGATCTGCAAATCGCTTTGAAACTATTTGTGCTATTTCCTTCATAAGCACCATTTAGTCTGCTGAAAGTGTACTTTCTTTTTTTTCCTTCCTAAGATTTCAGGGAAAAAAACCAATTACTTAATGACTAAATGGAGACAGTTTGCGGCATCTTTGGCAAACTTCTCTTAAACGAATTCTTGTCAGCTAGATCTCTTGAAAGATTATGATTGTGTGGTAAGATTGAGTTAAACAGGTTTTACACTCTCGGCAAAATTCTCTTAAATGGATTCTTGTCAGATTCAGGCTCTTTAAAGATTATAATTGTGTGGTAAAATAAAACGTAACAGGTTTAACACTCTTCCTTCAGTTTCTTAGGCGTCTGTGAGTGCGTTGGCCTACTGATGATTAAAGTGACTTCTCAGATAGGGTTCAGTGACTGAACCAGTGAGTGCTGGGTTCTGATGTCTGTTCCTGGGTATGCCAGATAATCTTTGGGTCATAACTGAACACTTCTTACTTCATCTTCTCCAGGTAATGATTTACTCTGCTGCCCATTTCACACAAACATATGTAATACCTTCGTTAAATAATGTGCTTTCATAATAAGAAGAAGATGAAGGCTAAATAAAAATTCAGATCTAGAAAGAGGAAACACTGCTGACCCGGGTGCTGGCAGGCAATCATCCTGACAGTGAGACCTCTGAGGCAGACGCTGACCACCATCTTTTTTTTTTTTAAACATATTTTTAAAAATTGAAGTATAGTTGATGTACAATGTTTCAGGTGTACAGCAAAGTGATTCAGGTATAGATACAGATGATTCTTAGATTCTTTTCCATCAGAGGTTATTTCAAGATACTGAATGTAGTTCCCTATACTATACAGGAGGTCCTTCTTTATCTATTTTATATACAGTAGTGTGTATCTGCTAATCCCAAATTCCTGATTTATCCCCACCCCCTTTCCCTTTTGGTAACCATAAATTTATTTTCTATGTCTGTGTGTCTCTCTGTTATGTAAATAAGTTCATTTGTATTACTTTTATAAGTGATACTTTATGATGTTTGTCTTTCTGACTTACTCAGTATGATAATCTCTAGAGCCATCCATGTTGCTGCAATTGGCTGTATTTTACTTTTTTATGGCTGAGTAAGATTCATATATAGATATACACGCCACATCTTCCTCATCCATTCCACGGTTGGTGGACACTTAGGTTGTTGCCATGTCTTGGCTATTGTAAATTCTACCGCTAAGAACATTGGGGTGCGTGTACCTTTTTGAATACACAAATAGAGTTTTGTCTGGATATGTTCCCAGGTGTGGGATTACTAGATCATATGATATGTCTATTTTTTTTTTAAGGAACCTGCAAACTGTTCTCCACAGTGGCTGCACCAAATTACATTCCCACCTACAGTGTGGAAAGGATCCCTACTGACTGCAGGCTGAGCAGGCCTGGAGCCACGGTCCAAACCAGACTTGAGACCAACCAAACTTGCCTTCACTTTGGCTCAAATAACTGCAATACCCAAATACTCTAATTTTCCAGGCTAAAATGCTTGGTGCGTCCGTTTGAAAGGTTTTTCTCACTTGTAGGGTTTTCAGTTTTTCGTTTTTAATTATAAAGTAAATGTGTCCTTTGGAGAAAGTATAGAAAATACAGAGAAGCACACAGCATAATCGAGTCATGCAACATTTTGACTGATACATATCCAATCTTATTTCGGTTCACATAGATACATAATTCTGTTCCTTTTATATATACAATGCATACAGTTTTATAACAGTTTATTTTACTCATTTGCATATTATGGCTAAAAGTATGCAGTATCAAGCTTTTTTCTGTGGTACCATGTATTAATAATTTCTTTTTTTAATAATTTCTAATGATTGCATAGTTTTCCATAGTGTGGATATGCCATAATTTATTTAATAAATTAGAGGGTATAGGAAAAAAATCTGTAGTTGAGCAGCTAGAGCCATCCCCTTAAGGTTATTGTAACACGTAAAAACCGTCCACCAGACTCTTGGACGCACACGAATCCTCGAAGGTATGATTTTTCGTGCGAAATGGCTCTAGCTGTCAATCATTTATTCTCCATGTCATGGTTGTGGTGCTCTCTCCAGGTTGTTAGGGGGTGATTATGGATTCCTGTCAAATGAGATGTCTACTATGTATTCAACACGAGGCAGTTTGTATTTTTCTCCGTCTATTGCTTTCCCGTCGGAGGGAGTTAAGCAAATCTGTGAGCCAAAGGGGAATGGGATAGGCGTCGAGTGCTGGCAGCGCGCAGCAGACATGCCCTAAGCCCAGAGATCCCCAGATAAGAAGATTAGACTGCTACCTAAATACATTTGTCTTGATTGTCACTTTCCACCCAGGGTTACACCTACATGCATAAAAATGGCTCCAAGCCTATTTTTTCAAAGCCAGTTTGCCTCCCTTGTTGCTTTTTAACCACCCAGCTCAGAGGCATTTTTTTGTGTGTTATATCTATCAAAGATGATTAAGGGACTGAGAGAGTTGATGTATAAGGACGGATTGAGAAAACTAAATATTTACAGCTTGACTGAGTGACAGCCAAGGGGTAGATATTATGACTGTCTGCTGGGCTCAAATCATGGAGGAGATATTGTTTTGCCTTCCCCAGTAACTCGATTGTAGGGATATCTAAATTCAGGGAAAGTTTTCTGCAGATGACATCACTTATGCTAATTAGATAATTGTGTCAGTTGAAATTACATTTCACTGCTAGTAGCAGAAACTTGCAATAGCAGTGGCTTAGACAAATAAGGTTTCATTTTCTCTCCTGTTATAACAGGAAGCCCAGAAATGTATCATCTGGGGCTGCATGGCAGTTCAATGATGTCATTGGTGCCTCTGTGTCCTCCTGCCTTTGCTCTGTTATTCCCAGGGTGGTTTTCATACTCAAGGTCACCTGCTATTTGAAGAAGAGCTACTGCAGCTTCACTCTTCACGGCTGCACTCAGAAAGAGGGAGGCAAAAGAAATCCCTGCCAGTAAGACTGCTTGGAAGAACTTTCTCAGAAGCCCATTTCCTGATTCCAATTTATGTCTCATTGACCGCCACCTCCACAAGAGAGGCTGGGAAAGTGAGCAGGGTTTTGGTTTGGTTTGTTTTGATTTTACATTGGGGACGTTGCTTCCTGCAGTCAAGATCCTTTGACCGAGAAGGTGTGGCAGCCTGGCGGTCTAGTAGGCAGCTGGTGGTTTCTGTCACAGTGACTTACCTCTTCAAGATTCTGAGAAGTCTGGACTCTGAGACATGGCAACGTTTGCTATGATGTTACAAGGTTCCATTTGTAAAACTAGCCCTTGCTATCTAATTTATTTACTTCTGATCACTCATCTATTTCAATTTATTCATCACAGCATACCCTGGGTTGACAGTAAATAAACCCGTGGTCTCAACAGACTTAAGAATAATAATGACTACAGCTTATTAGCTTTCATCCAGTTCCATGCACTGTGTTATGCATTTAACTTTACCTGAATGATTTGCTTCAAAATATTCCAAGGGGGATGGAGAGTAGATCTGAATAAATGAACCAGTACTCACCATGTGAAAGTGAGAGTGTTAGTAACTCAGACGTGTCCGACTCTTTGCAATCCTATGGACTGTAGCCTGCCAGGCTCCTCTGTCCATGGGATTCTCCAGCAAGAATACTAGAGTGGACAGCCATTCCCTTCTCCAGGGGGTCTTCCCAACCCAGGAATCCAACTGGTGTCTCCTGCATTGCTGGCAGATACTTTACCATCAGAGCCACCAGGAACCACCATGGGTTGCTAGTAATTAAAGCTGAGCAATGGCTACAGGGGAGGTGATTATATATATGCTTTGCTCTACTTTATAATAATGGAAAATTTCCCAGTGAAGATCTTTAAATCACTTCATCAGCTTCTTACATTATTTCGTATGAGGGCAGTACTGTTAGCCCTAGCTAACAATGCTCAGGGCAGTTAAGCAGCATCACACAGCAAGTGAGTGGCAGTTTGAGGACTCAGACCCAGGTTTGCCTGACTTAGAAACCTGTGCTGTAACCCTTATTATTCAAAGAGAGTGTGTCTCCCAGGTAAGGAAACTGAAACTTATTAGAAATTCCGACTTCTGAGTCCCATCAAGACCTATTACATGACCCTGACGTTTCTTTTGTGTGCCTACCCAAAGTTCCCATGCTCTGTCCACAGCAGTGTTATTGCCTCCGTAGCCACTGCTTACCCAACTCAATCAACTGTGACTTTTCCTTAAAAAAATACAGCCCTCTTTTAGGGAGAGGACATAGGTACACCTGTGACCGATTCATGTTGATGTTTGGCAGAAACTAACACAATACTATAAAGCAATTACCCTTCAATTACAAATAAATTAATTTTAAAAAGTTACCCTCCTTTGAAACAAGAAGTCTTATCATGAGCCACTCTTTGGTAGCATTTAATAACAATTTAATAAGCATTTAATTCAGAGCAGTTACTTCTTTCAACGTTGAGCGTCCGCCTTTAGTGCTGGGCACT
The DNA here is from genome assembly GCF_029378745.1 of Bos indicus. NCBI lineage: Eukaryota > Metazoa > Chordata > Mammalia > Artiodactyla > Bovidae > Bos > Bos indicus. The sequence continues at coordinate 97,995,351 of NC_091763.1, forward strand.
GCATGCCTGTATGTCAATTAAGCATGGTTCTGACCATATTGTCAGCTGCTAATAATCACTGCTTGCTTGAAACTTACTTTGGTTTGTTCTTAAGTAATACTCTTGCTTCTGTTCACTTAAGGTATTGTGAGTTTTAAACACTTTGGGGCTTATAGAAAACTCCAGGCACCTGTTCTTCTCACCATCTCTATTTACCTGTGTGTACCTTTTCCAAAAAGAAATTTTTTTCCATAACATTTTCAGTCATCTTGTATCATTTCAGCCATGTTTTTGAAAGAAGGAGAAATATGGGTTAGTTTTTATGTATCATGCAGCTGAAACACTGAACCGTGTGAGCCTCCATCCCTCCTTTTGTACAGTGGCCGATCACTTCCAATGTCATTCTTCTTTAACCTCATGTAACTTGATTTTTCAACCCATCCCCTCCCCCCACAAGAAAACCACAGAAACATTTTGAAGACACTGGACTGTATAGGAAATGCGCTTGATTATATTTTCCAGCCAGTTAAAGGATCCCTCACTGATTTGTACTGGTTTCTCTATCCAAATAGTGAATGCCTTGATGTTTTATAGCTTCCTTGCCTCCAATCCTTTTTAGAACAAGGAGAAGATTCTTGAGAGTCCCTTGGAAAGCAAGGAGATCAAATTAGTCAATCCTAAAGGAAATCAGCCCTGAATATTCATTGGAAGGACAGATGCTGAAGCTGAAACTCCATTACTTGGACCACCTGCTGCAAAGAGCCAACTCATTGGAAAAGACCCTGATGCTGGGAAAGATTGAAGGCAGGAGGAGAAAGGGATGACAGAGGATGAGATGCTTGGATGGCATCACTGACTCAAGGGAGATGAGTTTGAGCGAGCTCTGGGAGATGTTGAAGGACAGGGAAGCCTGGCGTGCTGCAGTCCATGGGGCTGCAAAGAGTCGGACACGACTGAGTGACTGAGCAACAAGCACAAAATGAATCAATGAATAAGGCCTGTCATCCATTTCAACTATAATCTACTTTCTTAAAGAGATTGGACCCTCTTTGCTTTTGAACAGCTTAAAACATTTTCTAGCTGCCAAGTTAATATGGCTGTTTCATATATTATAATCACCTTCAAACCATGTATATACTTAACACCCTAAGCTATTATTCAGCTTTCATAGCAGAAGAGGCAAGAGGAAAACCTACAAAAGGGCAGGTGTTGAAGCCATCCTCAAGGACTGTCACTGTATAATCAGGCCCACCCAGGTTGGAGTACAAGCATCAGGGTCTTCGTTCTTCCAATAACTCTTTCTCTTACAACAGGAGAAAGTATATGCATATGATAATGCCAGTATATGTATATTATGATGTTCTGACAAAACAGAATGTAGGAAAAACAGCATGCTATAAGATAGTGATGATAACAACCATCTTTGCTAGACAAGCATTAGAAAGTCTTGCCCCCTCTGTCTTTTCCAGACTGTAAGTAAAATGTGCTTCTGATTTGTTGTGCAGGGCAGCATTTGGCAAGGAGTCGGAAGTTCTTATTGGGAACCTGGGTGATAAATTAATCCCTCCACAAGACATCCTCTGTGACGTCAGCGACCTCAAAGCCTTGGCCAACATGCACGAGAGCTTGGAATGGTTAGCAGGCCGAACAAAGTCAGCTTTCTCCAGTCTTTCTACGTCCCAGAGTAAGTATTGGTGGGGTGGATCTTGTGGGGACAGCTGAGAAACTAGGCTGAGTACATTCATTTGAAATGAGAGAGTGTCTACACGTCTCCGTATGGGCACATGTCCAAACTGTCAGAAGATCCGTGCAAGGATTCTTCTTGTGCTGAGCCTCTGGTACTTTGGGGTTCTGTGAAATGAAGAAATCTTGACTTCTGTGTGTTGGGGCATGGGAAGTCAAAAAAGGTCCATGTTAGCATAGCTTGACATTAAACCTTAGAAACCCAGAATCATGTAAGATAGAAACACCATGTCTCAAGAACAGAAAGCAGTATATTTTGTCCTCCTTACGATTTCTCAAGGGTAGAAACTATGTCTCGGAGCTCAAAGTTGTGTATTTGGTTGATATTTTCATTTTAATTGATAGAAAAGAAATGAAAAATATCTAAAAAGACAATTATATTGATAGAAATGGTTAATGTGCTAGAAAACAGACAATGAGAAAAACAATTATTCTAGATAAGAGATGGCTAAAAGATAACCTCATTATACATTTCAGGGGAATTAAGGGATAGGGTCTGAAGTGAAAATAGGAAACCTGTTTTTCTATCAAGGAGCAATGATCAGTTATTTCAAAATAATTTCGAAACTTTGGGACACAAAATTTATTCATTAAGTATAACATAAATACTTTTTAAAAGCATTAGTAAAGAAGTGTTAAACAGTTAAAATAAAGGCAAAGAAAAAACGATAATGCAGAAGGAATAAAGGAGATGGCAGATTTGAACGCATGAATGGAGGCACAGAAAACAGGATAGAAAATAGCAAAATAACAGCAAGAACATGAAAGAAACTAAATCAGCTCTGAAGTTAATATTAGACTGAACTGTTAGAAGATTATTAAAGGAAAAGCTTATATTATTTGGACTGTGAACTTCAAAGACAGTTATTTTTTATCACTGTCTCTTGAAAAGTTATTATTACTTGATGAACCATGATTTCCAGACCCAAGAGGGAGAAGATGTGGATGAAATAAACTAGAGTAAATTATTTCCTGAAACACGAGTCTCACGGGCAGAGTCTAGGAGACTTTTGAATGCTCACTACTTATGATCTCCCGCAGGTTGTGTAGCTGTCCTGGGGGTCAGCAGGGGGTGAGAAAGAAGGATGGAAGGGAGGGGGCTTTTGATGTTAGGTATTCTGCTTTAGAAATCTCATTAAAATACTGCTCTTTGATAATATTTTTATTTTTATACTTTTATTATAGAAAATATTGCTTTTAGCTGATAATAAAATTGTACCTGTTTACTCTTAGAAATATATTCATCTACTATGGATAGCTTGGGTGCAGTATCAGTCTGAGCAGACTCTGCCTAAGTGGATACCCTTGAGAGGCTTTCAACTTTATGATCCCTTCAGATCAGGGAACCTGTCACGAGTAGTAGTTGAAATTAGCCATTTTATCTCCCAGACTCACCTCACTCCACCACCACCAACAACAAAAAAAACAGGGAGGAGCTGACTTTCCCTTTTGTTCCTTGCAAAATAAACAGCTCTGAAGAGGAACCCGATGCTTCCCATCCCAGTTTCCTTTGACTCTTGAAACGTAGGGCTGCTTGGGCTGGTGTGTTAGTGATGACTGGAAGGAGTCCTCTCGTTTGGTGGGTCATCCAAGTCTAATATTTAGTAATGCAGTCTCTTACTTTGGCAGCACAGCAGCCCAGATTTCTATTCTAAAAGGGTTCCACAAGGCAAAATAGGTTCCACACAGCCTCTACAGCAAGCCACTGAGTGATCCACGCGGGCTAACCTGGCTTCAACTATTCTCAAAAAGGGAAAGACATGCTCTCAGAGTTATGCTCAACTCTGTAATTGCACCATTTCGCTGTTGTGTTCATGTCACTAAGAGTCCCTGGTACAGTTGATGTCTAATTCATGCCTTCTATCATCTCTGGTTTTCTGACAAAGATCTCTCGTACCACGCCCGTTAATACCTCTCGTATGCTCAATTCCATTTTATAATATAAGTTGTACCCTCTCGGTTCCTTTCAGGGTGATTATTCCACCCAGTGAGTGATTTAAGTGACTGTCAGCATTTTGACGATCAGCGCAAAACCCGAGTGAACTGTAATCACTAGTTATGTTGTCTTTGTTAAAACAAAACATCAAGCAAGCCTGGTTTGTTCTGTTAGCAACATGCCTCGCTCACCCACACTCGTCTAGTCTTCGAATTCCCAGCAGAGATGCCCATTGCTGTTTATAATTTGAACAAAGCAGGGGATTCTCTGATAATGGGTTACTTTGATTGTTCCATGTCAGTGTGACTTTAGAAGGGGAATCAGGAACAGCTCTTTATATTCTTTTGAAAAGTGAACCACATGATTACCTCAACAAAAGTATTGCCAAGTCTGGAGACTCAATAGCATGAGGAAAATGCCAGCCCTTTGTCTAGCATTCCCAGAGACTCAGGTGGGGGAAAGTCAAGAAAAGAAGTATAGAAGTTTATTTTTTGTCCACATCTGTTCAACTATTTTGGATGATAATACTGTGCCTTATTATAATTAAGGTACATGGAGAAAGTTTGCAGAAAATTATTTTCATAGTAAAAAACAATCTCTTTAGATACTATAACAGGATTCTCCTCCTGTTCAATATAAAGACATGAAATATTTCAAGTAGAGGAGAATGGCAGAGCATGGCTGGCCATGTGCCCAGAAAATAAGAGTTGACCCTTTTTTCAAAGATGGTTTTTCTGTCTCTTCTACTATTTTGTTTTCCTTACACTTAGGAGAGTCTCCTTACCTCATGTAGATCCTAACTGCACCGAAGACACTGCTCCTTTTTCATCCCTCCACAGTCCTTTGTTCCTGCTCCATTTCTCCCAGTACTCTCCTGCTCAGTCTTCCTTCAACGTATTCTACTTAAAATTCTTTGTGTTGAGTGCTCAGTTACTTCAGTCGTGTCTGACTTTTTGTGACCCCATGGACCGTAGCCCACCAGGCTCCTCTGTCCGTGGGATTTCCCAGGCAAGAAGACTGGAGTGGATTGCCATTCCCTCCTCCAGGGCATCTTCCCGACCCAGGGATCAAACCCATGTTTCCTGCATCTTCTGCATTGCAGGCAGATTCTTTCCTACTGAGCCATCTGGGAAGCCTGGTGACAGTCACAGCCCAATTAAAGGACCAAAAAAATTCTTTGATTTATAAAACCAGTAAATCAAAGGCTTCAGATGTGGCTGAACGCAGAGGTTCACAAGATAACAGGACATAACAGACCTGTTTACACGCCTGCGCCCTCTCTCTCCCCCATTCGTTATTTTTGCTGTATTCCTTTATTTCATCTCAGGGAAGACCTTTTCATATAGTAACATTCTTGGCCACCAGCAGCCCCAAGATTATTTGATCCCAGACAGAAAGAGCATTTTTACTAAGAGCTCATGAAGCCGTCCTAAGGAAGACTTGGATTGACCTAACTTGGCCTCCGCTCGTGGGTCTCAGTTTCTCCTTGTATACGCCTTGGTTTCTAACTCTCTATCCCCCTACCCACGGCTCAGTCTCCCACTCCCACTCCTAGAATCTCTGTGTTCAGGATCTGTTTTTAACAAATATGCTTCCAGTGCAAGGAAGTTGAGCAGGACCATGTTTAGTGTTGGACATTCAGGATCTAGATTTATAGGTACCTCCCGTCATTGATCAGAGTTTCAACTTTGTAGTCAAGGCACAGACTATCTGTCCTCTGTAATAGCTGCTGTTTGTAAGAATACTAAATAAAAAGTCTGAAATTAACTTTAAGAAAATTCTCAGCAAAATGTGACCTACATAGAAATTGTTAAAGTGCATTCAATTGAAACACTAATGATTTTCTTTTGTATTTTATCCCTGTGTTTTAAGGAGGTGTTGCTTTTAAAAATAGAGTACAGAGAACTTGAAGGGGGCTCCAGGGCTTATTTTCACTGCCTTGCTTCCTCAGGGGTCCCTTCTTCCTTTCTTGGATTCTGCAAAAATCTCCAGGATTAGAGAATCTACAACTTCTTGATTATATATTCTGCTCTTTAAGTAACCTTACCATTGAGGAGGTCATCTAGTTTTTATTAACCTCCCTTTGCTTCAGTCTAAACCTCTTTCTTCTGTCCTATGCCTCAGAAATTAAATGTTGAATATTTTTTCTATAAAATAATGTGCCTGAAAACATTTCCCTGGCCTCTACCTGCCCATCCCTGGATGTTAAAGACTTTTGGCCTGAGGCTGCCAGTGTCTCAGTCCAGAACAACCAAGCTGGACTCAGGCTCCTGGCAGCATTAGGAGCCCAGATCAGCCTCTCAGATGGTGGTTTAATTGTTAGCCTTTCTGAATTTGGCTGATATTGAAAGTTCGTTCGACCCCAGGTTTATCTTGCTCTGGCTCCCTCAACTCCCATTACTGTGGTTCTTGTTGTGCCCACGTACATGGATAATAAAAAGTCATACCATAATCTTTTTTTTTTTTTGAGAAACCACAGGGTCAAATAAATCTCATAACTTTGTTTCCCAGAATTGGCTCATGAATTACAGTACTAGCTATGCAGTTATACTGTTTTTTTCAATTGCATTAAGAAATGCGTAGCATCAGATACACCATCTTAACCGGTTTTAAGTGTACAGGTCAGTAGAGTTGTGTTCACAGTGTGTTTATTACTACGCATCAGGTTTCTGAAACTTTTCCGCCTCACAGAACTGAAACCCTATACCCCTCAACACCCGATTTCCCCCTCTCCCCCAGCCCCTGATGTAACCACTGTCTACTTTCTATTTCTATGAGTTTGACGACTATTTTTCAAATTTTTTTTATTCAACTTTTTTTTTTTTTTTTTGGCAACCACGTGACATGTAGGATCTTAGTTCACCAACCAGGGATCAAACCCACACCCCCTGCAGTGGAAGCCCAGAGTCTTAACCACCAGACCACCAGGAAAGTCCCAAGGTTGACTACTTTAGATGCCCCCATATAAGTGGAGGGGGCTTCCCTGGTGGCGCAGTGGTTAAGAACCCACCTGCCAATGCAGGAGATGAATGTTCAACCCCTGGGTCGGGAAGATCCCCTGGAGAAGGAAATGGCAATCCACTCCAGTGTTAGTATTCTTGCCTGGGAAGTCCCATGGACAGAGAAGCCTGGTGGGCTACAGTCCATGGAGTTGCAAAAGAGTGTGACATGACTTAGTGACTATAAACAATAACAATATAAATGGAATTATACAGTATTTGTATTTTTGTGACTGTCTCATTTCACAGTGTCCTCAAAGTGTATCTGTATTATAGCAAATGACCGAATTCCCTTTTTTTTTTAATGGCTGAATAATATTCTGTTGTATGGATATACTGCATTTTCTTTACCCAGACATCTCTCAGTGGGTATTTATATTTCATCCATCTCTTGGTTATTGTGAATATTCCCACAGTGACACAGAAGGGTGCCAATAATACTTCTTTCTTAGAATGTGCCGGGAGAAATATCAATAACCTCAGATATGCAGATGACACCACCCTTATGGCAGAAAGTGAAGAGGAACTCAAAAGCCTCTTGATGAAAGTGAAAGTGGAGAGCGAAAAAGCTGGCTTAAAGCTCAACATTCAGAAAACGAAGATCATGGCATCCGGTCCCATCATTTCATGGGAAATAGATGGGGAAACAGTGTCAGACTTTATTTTTCTGGGCTCCAAAATCACTGCAGATGGTGACTGCAGCCATGAAATTAAAAGACGCTTACTCCTTGGAAGGAAAGTTATGACCAACCTAGATAGCATATTCAAAAGCAGAGACATTATTTTGCCAACAAAAGTTCGTCTAGTCAAGGCTATGGTTTTTCCTGTGGTCATGTATGGATGTGAGAGTTGGACTGTGAAGAAAGCTGAGCGCCAAAGAATTGATGCTTTTGAACTGTGGTGTTGGAGAAGACTCTTGAGAGTCCCTTGGACTGCAAGGAGATCCAACCAGTCCATTCTGAAGGAGATCAGCCCTGGGATTTCTTTGGAAGGAATGATGCTAAAGCTGAAGCTCCAGTACTTTGGCCACCTCAAGCGAGGAGTTGACTCATTGGAAAAGACCCTGATGCTGAGAGGGATTGGGGGCAGGAGGAGAAGGGGACGACAGAGGATGAGATGGCTGGATGTCATCACTGACTCGATGGACGTGAGTCTGAGTGAACTCCGGGAGTTGGTGATGGACAGGGAGGCCTGGCGTGCTGCAATTCGTGGGGTCGCAAGGAGTTGGACACGACTGAGCAACTGATCTGATCTGATCTGATAGAAATCATCTGGTCTAACTCAGATGTTTTGCACATAAGGAAATTAAGGTTTCAAAATGATCACTCTGCACATCTCTACCTGAACTCCAATGGAAACAAGTCCTCAAATTGCCAGTTTAACTTTCTTCCACATCATTGTCTTGACCATGACCGAGATTAAGTACTAGAAGTGATAGCACTTCATACCATATTCCTCCTAAACCACCAGGAAGGTCACCTTTTTTTTTTGTTTAATGAAAGCAATTAAATGCCTACAGTTAACTTGTCATCATTTCTGATCATCGTCTTTTATGTAACCAGACTTCCTGTGCTTTAAATATGTTGGATATTGCACATACCCCTTTCTGAATTTTATCTTAGTTATAATAAAATAGTTTTTCTCCCTCTTTTTAATTGTTCTACAAGTATTTTCTAAGTTAGAAACGCCACCTGTCTTGTTATTATATTCAGTTCAGTTCAGTTGCTCAATCATGTCCGACTCGTTGTGACCCCATGGGCTGCAGCATGCAAGGCTTCCTTGTCCATCACCAACTTCCAGAGTTTGCTCAAACTCATGTCCAAGTCAGTGATGTCATCCAAGCATCTCATCCTCTGTCATCCTCTTCTCCTCCTGCCTTCAATCTTTCCCAGCATCAGGGTCTTTTCCAATGAGTTGGTTCTTCTAATCAGGTGACCAAAGTATTGGAGTTTCAGCTTCAGTATCAATCCTTCCAATGAATACCCAGGACTGATCTCCTTTAGGATGGACTGGTTGGATCTCCTTGCAGTCCAAGGGACTCTCAAGAGTCTTCTCCAACACAACAGTTCAAAAGCATCAATTCTTCGGTGCTCAGCTTTCTTTATAGTCCATCTCTCACATCCATACTTGACTACTGGAAAAACCATAGCGTCGACTAGACAGACCTTTGTCAGCAAAGTAATGTCTCTACTTTTTATTATGCTATCTAGGTTGGTCATAGCTTTTCTTCCAAGGAGCAAGCATCTTTTGATTTCATGGCTGCAGTCACCATCTGCACTGACTTTGGAGCCCAAGAAAATAAAGTCTGTCACTGTTTCCATTGTTTCCCCTTCTATTTGCCATGAAGTGATGAGACCAGATGCCTTGATCTTAGTTTTTTGAAAGTTGAGTTTTAAGTCAGCTTTTTACTTTCCTCTTCCTTTCATCAAGAGGCTTTTTAGTTCCTCTTCACTTTCTGCCATAAGGGTGGTATCATCTACATATCTGAGGTTATTGATATTTCTCCCGGCAATCTTGATTCCAGTTCATGCTTCATCCAGCCCAGCATTTTGCATGATGTACTCTGCATATGTTAAATAAGCAGGATGACAATATGCAGCCTTGACGTACTCCTTTCCCAATTTGGAACCAGTCCATTATTCCATGTCCAGTTGTAACTGTTGCTTCCTGACCTGCATATATATTTCTCAGGAGGCAGGTAAGATGGTCCCATCTTTTTAAGAATTTTCCATAGTTTGTTGTGGTCCACAAAGTCAAAGGCTTTAGCATAGTCCATAAAGTAGAAGTAGATGTTTTTTCTGGAACTCTCTTGCTTTTTTGATGATCCAACGGATGTTATCAATTTGATCTCTGGTTCCTCTGCCTTTTCTAAATCCAGCTTGAACATCTGGAAGTTCTTGGTTCATGTACTGTTGAAGCCTGGCTTGGAGAATTTTGAGCATTGCTTTGCTAATGTGTGAGATGAGTGCAATTTTGCAGTAGTTTGAACATTCTTTGGCATTGCCTTTCTTTGGGATTGTAATGAACACTGACCTTTTCCAGTCCTGTGGCCACTGCTGAGTTTTCTAAATTTGCTGGTATGTTGAGTGTAACACTTTAACAGCATCATCTTTTAAGATTTGAAATAGTGTGTTACAGAATATATTCTAGCTACTGTACTTCCCTATACAGCAGCCACTAATCTTGTGTAGTTATTTATATTGAAATTAATTAGGACTAACTAAAATATATAATTCATTTGCTTCGGTATACTAGCCACATTTCAGATATTCAGTGAGTACTCTCGTGAACATGGCAGTTATACCACGTTTCCATCTTCACAGAAGGTTCTGTTAGTGTTACAGCTCATCACTTAGGTCACTGTTGATGAAGGTCTAAAATCCTGCCAGTCCATACAGCTGGCTTTACGAAACTTACTTGAAATGTCCTCTTAGTTATATCAAGACATCATAAATACTTCAATTGTCCAGTCTCCAAATCTCCTGCAGAGAAGTATGTTTCAGGCCCAGCATTTTCTAAAACTCTTCTGTTGATACTATAGACAAGAGAGTTTAGTGACCAAATACACTTGAGAAACATTAAAGAACATTAAATATAGTTCCTGCATACAGTAAAACTGTTCAAACCTTAGTATGTTAACGAGGGACTTCCCTGGGTCCAGAAGTTAAGACGTCACCTTCCAGTGCAGAGAATACAAGTTCGGTCCCTGGTCAGGGAGCTAAGATCCTACATACTCCATGGCCAAAAACCCAAAGCATAATATAGAAGCAATATTATAACCAATTCAATAAAGACTTTTTTAAACGGTCTAAAAAAATTCTTTTAAAAAATATGTTAATTGGAGTAATTATGACAGGGCAGTGTTTCCCAGACTTCTTTATTGATGGAATTCTCTCACCCCAGAGCATCTTACAGGACTTTACTGCTCTATTTATATAATTTGTTGAGAGTCTTTTTATTTCTCCCAACATAATCAGGCACAAGACAGGACATACATCTCCCTGTTGCAGGCGTGCAATTTCATAATATTGGCAGATCTGCACAGTATCAGGTGACTTCTGTGGCAATTTGGTTATTTTGTTATTTGATTTGATTATCTTTAGAAATGTTCAGGCCAACCAATATGAAATGACTATGGCTTCCTTTTTGCTTGTTTCAAACCTGACTGCTCTCCAATCATTACACATCTCTCATGATTCCCAAGAGATTTCAGCTGCTAATGTGTTGTGTTGGCCAAAAAGTTCATTAGAATTTTTCCATAAGGTGCTATAGAAAATCCCAAAGGAACTTTTTGGCCAGCCCAGTGATTGCACGCTTCAATTCACTGATGAATGCTAATATATCCATTGTGGGACTTCAGAGATTTATTTTTAAGAGAAATTCTAATTTAGAATACTTTTAGATTATACTTGCAAAGACAGTGCAGATTTCCTGTGTATCTCATACCCAGTTTTCCTAATTGTTAACATCTTAAATTTGTCACAACTGATAAACCAATATTAATCCATTATCATTCATTAAGGTCTATATTCATATTACCTTGTTTTTTATCTAAAGGCCTTTTTCTGTTCCAGGATCTCATCTAGGGTATCATAATACATATAATCATAATCTCTTTAGACTGTGACATGTTCCTAGTCTTTTCTTGATTTTGATGATCTTGACAGTTTAGAGGAATACTGGTCAGATTTTTTGCAGAATGTCCTTCAATACGGATTTGTCTAATCTCTTTTCATGATTACATTGGGCTTGTAGGTTTGGGAAGGAAAAGCACAAAGATAAAACCATTCTCATCACATCTATCAAGGCAAACTTCTATCAGTGTGACTTATCGCTGGTGATGTTCTAGGATTGATTTTTATGCCTCCAATTCATATGGTCCCCTCTAGACTGCTCCTTCTGAATTCTAGATTGACTTTCCACTTTCCCACCACAAATTGCTTTTGTCTATCTTTCTAGTGATGAATTTTTTTTTTAACATGATGAATGCATCTATTATAAGCCCAGTGTTTGGACAAGTTGAATAGCTTGCTTAAAAAAATAGTTGTCCACCTTAAACAGTTATGCAGTTGATAGATTATAATCTTGTGGATCTGAAAACCTTTATACAGAAGATGTTTTTTCTTCCTCTGAGCCACTCATTTAGGGTCTGTAACTACTTCTTAGTTGCCGTGTGTACTAAACAATCTGTAGTAAATGTGTACAATCATTAATTTCGGACAAGGCCATGCTGAGATTAAACTGCTCTCTGAATTTTTCTTCACCAAAAATAGTTTTATTTTAGCTCATTTACATTAGGTCCTTCTAATATGCATTGTTGACTCAAAACTCATTTGTAAGTGAAAGTTATTTCCTGAAAAATATCCTTTTAGAGTAGCAGTTCTCAAAGTTAGCTGCATGTCAATTATAATCAGTTGGGGAGTTTTAAAAAATACTCATCAACACAACATTATAAAGCAATTAGTCTCCAATTAAAAAAGAAATTTAAAAGGTTGTCAAAATGCAACATCGCCTCTTCCCCCAAAAAAATACTGATGCTGGGCCCTGCTCCAGATTTTCATTTAATTTGTGCCAAAATGTGGCCTGGGGATCCTTAAAACATTCAAATCAGGGGTTGAGAACCACTATTGTAAGGGATTGGTTCTCAACCTTGACTTGTATTAAGATGACTTATAGAGTTTCCAGTCACATTCTCTGGGGGACATGCTCAGAGTACCAAGCTTTTAACAATCATCTCAGGCAATTTTGGCTTCCCTGGTGGCTCAGATGGTAAAACAATCTGCCTGCAATGCAGGAGACCCAGGTTCAATCCCTGGGTTGGAAAGATCCCCTGGAGAAGGAAATGGCAACCCACTCCAATATGCTTGCCTGGAGAATCCCATAGACAGAGGAGTCTGGCGGGCTACAGTCCATGGGGTCACAAAAATTTGGACATGACTGAGTGCTGAAGAATTGATGCTTTTAAACTGTGGTGTTGGAGAAAACTCTTGAGAGTCCCTTGGACCGCAAGAGATCCAACCAGTCCATCCTAAAGGAGATCAGTCCTGAGTGTTCATTGGAAGGACTGATGTTGAAGCCAAAACTCCAGTACTTTGGCCACCTGATGCAAAGAGCTGACTCATTTGAAAAGACCCTGATGCTGGGAAAGATTGAAGGCAGGAGGAGAAGGGGACGACAGAGGATGAGATGGTTGGATGGCATCACCGACTCAATGGACATGAGTTTGAGTAGACTCTGGGAGTTGGTGGTGGACAGGAAGGCCTGGCGTGCTGCAGTCAAGGACATGACTGAGTGACTGAACTGAACTGAGCAACTAATACACTGAGGCAATTTCAACAAATAGCCAAGGTGGAGAGCCACTGATTTTTGATCTGAAATTCCTCCAAAATGTCTTCTTGGAGTAGCTCTTCTTTTGGGGAAATACTCTATAGTTATTTTGCCAGGTCTGGTCTCAAAAGTTTGGGGTTAGCACGACTTCCCTTTTTACAGACAAGAACACCAGGCTCAGAGTGTGGCACAGAAGCAGGACAGCCGCCCACTTCTGCTCAGCAGTCCCTAGTCACCCCAGCTGTTTCCCCACACCTGATTAAAGACAGAAATCTTCCTCTTCCCTTCTTCAAATCAGTTAAATGAGAAGGGCACAGGAATCAGTGCCTCTCTTAACACAAAAGGCTGTGATTGCCAAACCAATTGAATGAATGTGGAAGTGTTTACAAGTGAATTATATCGTTGCAAATGAAGATGGACAAGGTCCAAGTGTCTATACACCCCCATCCCTCAAACACATGGTTTTGTGGCAGACCAGGGGGTCTTTGTGCACTGCTATGATTTAACATTTTCTAGGAGATGGAATAGGAATTGAATATGAATAGAGCTTGCTGTCATGGGCTTTTTCTGCCTTAATGGCAAACAAAAGATAAAATCCAGGCTCCCCCTCCCCTTGCTGTTTGGTTTTCTGCCTTGACACAAATGAGAATAAAAACGTCCCTAGCCAAGATCTCATGGGACATTGTCCTGGTTCAGCTTCGCCTCTGTCAAATCATTAAGCCAGAGTTTTCCTGTCATGATTTCATCTGATTGTTTTTAATTAAAACTCCGTGCATGGTAATTTCTCTCCTGCTCCGGTATTTACAAGTTTCAAATATTTGTAGACTGTTATCAGACCAGCTCCTCCTCAGCAGTTGCTTAGCCTAACTCTACACATTTAGTTTCTCAAATCGTCTTTTTGAGGTTGGGCTTTCTCCGCCATAATCATTTTTTGGTCTCATTAGCTGTCATTTTCTTCAGCCAGCTCTCATTCTGTGGTTTCATCATTCCTCTTCCTCTTTTGGTGACAACTTCCAAATTCATTGTCATTGGCTGGGTTCATGAGTATACTGTTTACTGGGAAAATTGCACTAACCCCGGAAGTATACCTCGTTCAGGAGTTTGCCACCTTCTGCCCAATTCAGAATTTGTTTTGATCTTATCTATTAATAATTGATACAACTTCTACTTTTGTGTGAGCCTTGAAATATTTGGAACTGTCCAAATATACTCCCAGTATACTTGGGACATGCCCAATATACTTGGTATATGTTTTACCAGTTTCTAAACCAATCATATGTTTTGCAGGAATAGAAATGCTAAACAGTCATTTTATGATGATTCAGCTTTGTTCATTTTCAGCCTTAATTGTACTCTATTGTTCCTTAAAAGTTGATTGAAATTTATTTTAATGAAGAAAGAATTGTGTGCAAAGTCCCTGTGCTGAGGTTGTTCACATCATGTTAGGAGTTTTCTGAGACCGTATTGTTACAAACAGTGGAGATGCTGGTAATTCTGTCACTTTATAAGGAAGAACATGCGGACCCTCCCAACTCCTTCTCCACAATGGTGTACTCTGCACTGTTACTGATGATATCATCCAGGCTTCAGGCTGACCCATGGGGTTCCCATGTTCCTGTCTCCTTAGTGCATCTTAAGTACTGATACGCAGGAGTTAAGTCCCCTTTTTCAATATGTCTACTCATTTTTTTCCCTTTCTTCTCATTGAATACCCTCACATGGCTCCTAGATAGTGGTTGTTTGCTTCCCTCTTACTCTCTCTTTTAATTCACAGACTCTCTCCCTTAGTCTGCTGCTGCTAAGTCACTTCAGTCGTGTCTGACTCTGTGCGCGACCCCATAGACGGCAGCCCACCAGGCTCCCCCGTCCCTGGGATTTTCCAGGCAAGAACACTGGAGTGGGTTGCCATTTCCTTTTCCAGTGCATGAAAGTGAAAAGTGAAAGTGAAGTCGCTCAGTCGTGTCCAACTCTTAGCAACCCCATGGACTGCAGCCTATCAGGCTCCTCCGTCCATGGGATTCTCCAGGCAAGAGTAGTGGAGTGGGTGCCAGTGCCTTCTCTGCCCTAATCTAACAGGCGTGTATATAGTACATACTTGACTTTGAAGTCAAGCACACCTGGGGACAAATGAGGCAAGTTATTGTATCACCAAAGGGAAATTATTTAGCCTTTCTGAACTAAATTGGTCTCCTTGTAAAGTAGATACGATGCTGGATCCTCACTGGGTTGGTGTAAGCACTACATGAGAGGATAAACTTGGAGTTCCTAGTATGTAACACTCCATGGGAACTCAGCACCAGCTTCTTGGGGTTACGGCTATCAATCCTATCACTGGGGCGCTCACTCATTGTACTGCTCCCCAAGTACAGGGTCTTCACTTTTTCCTACCCCTTCAGACTTCTCTGAATCTCAAGTTTTATGGGTACTTTTAAAACCCTGTTAACATCTGTCCTTTGTGTTCTCCGAAACTATGAAGAGAGGGTTCCAATGCTATTGGAAACCATGTCAGAATCAACTACAGTTCCCTCCTGTCAATTAGCTGGTCATCTGTAGAGTCCGCTGTCCCAGGCTGAGTACTGATTAGAAAACAGCCTCCTACCTCCCTCAGCAAGCAGGTGGTTATCGATTGTGAAACTACAGAGGGCTAGTGCTGTGAGCATTCCAAATAATTTTGGAGTTTGTTACATGGCTGTTTCTTTGAAAAGGCCGAAATTTGTATCCAAGAGGGAAATATTTGATGAAAATATGGTAATATCATGGATTGGCTTAAGTGTGGTGGCTGGGAGCTTCCAGCTGAATGATTGAATCTTCAACAAAACTCTAAAATGGAATCTGGAAGTAGAAATAGGAATGAAAATCTCTGGGGAAAAGGGAAGGCAAAAGAAAGTGGAAAGCAAAAAAGGGCTTTAAAATGACATGCTGAAATAGAACCAGACTGAGGAGAGCGTGGAAATGTGAGATTACCCAGATTGACACCTTGAGTGGAAATGAGGAGCAGTGGCTACTTGGGCAGCAGGACTTGAATGAGAAATTGCAGGGGACTGATTTGGCTGCCAAACAGGGAAATAAAAAAACCCTTCAAGTGAGTGAGAATCAAGTTAAAGATTGTACCTGAAGGCTCTGATGATGCTATTAAACCCAAGCTTTTATCTGGAAAAGCCCTCAGATCACTGAGTGCTTTAGAACGTGAGATAAGGTCCCTAACCAACATGAAGCCATGACTTCATGAACTCCTCGCTAGAAAAAGAGTATGTCTTTTCATTTCTTCACCCTTCAGACTCAGCATGAGTGTATGACAAATGCAGGGGACCAGGAACCACAAATCCTGATGGGGAAATGGAAAGAGGCTAAAGGGTTAGCTTGGATTGAATGGAAGAAATCTCCCTCACTTTGTAGGATTGGATTTAGAAAAATGTTCTACGTGTAAACTGGATCTGGCTTTTCAGACAGCTTGCTTATTAATCAGTAGTGCACAAAGGCCGTTTGCAATCTGCCGGCCCCCAGGAGAGGGGCGATACGTGCACACATGTGTGCCTGTGACGGTCCCAGAGGACGCTGCAAGGACAGTAATGGCACTCAACATGTAGATTGTTTCATACTTTTTCAAGGGCCTTTATAATCATTAATTCTTAATCCTTTATCCCTGCCTCAAGCTGGAGTTAACAGCCTTTATTCTCTCCGTTTACAAAACATGAATATGAAACAGAAGTTTGGGCCCAAGGTCAGAGTGAGACGATGAAGTTAGGCCAAACCTGACGTTTCTCGGAGTGCAGACCACAGTGTTGGGAAAAACACCACCATCGCCTGTTGCTAGTGTGCCTCGGAGCACGAAACCAGCGCACTTCTGTTCCCCCTCATGGTTAATGCTGTTCTTTAGCTGTCTCCCCAAATCACAGCAGTCAGATGAGTGCCCGGCCGTGTCCCTAAATGCATCTATGAATGGCACTGGATGTACTTTATTTATTTTGACCACACCATGTAGCATGTGGGATCTTAGCTCTCTGACCAGGGACTGAATCCATGTCCCTTGCATTTGGAAGCACAGAGTCTTAACCACTGGACAGCCAGGGAAGTCCCTGAATACACTTTAAAAGGAGTGGTCTTGACCTTCACCTGCTATAAAAAAACTAAAACTACCACGTCCCTGCCAGAGATCTATTTTGCAACCAGATTTTTCAGGCATGTATTTAGGGAAAGGTTCTCTGGAGAACTCCATGGACTGTATAGTACATGGGGTTGCAAGAGTCGGACATGACTGACGACTGTCACTTTTCTCTTTTACTTTATTATCCTAAATTTAATATTGTAATTTATATCCACTCATAAACTCTACAATAAAAACATAAAAGACCTCCCTCCTCCTTCATATGAGGTACAGGAACGTATCAAGTGTAGGTCTCCAAGGCACAGTGTTGTTTATGAAGAGCAGTTAATGTTGTGTACTAACATCTTTAAGGTCTGGTCCTTGAATCCTAGGTGGATTTGACTGGAGTTCTTAACTAACATAATCCAATTTTTATGAAAGGAAGAATATGGAGGACTTTTCTATAAGACTGATGAAAAACCTAAGTGTTTTTCTAGAAACCAAGAATATCTGATCTGATTCTTCAAGGAAACAAAAATCCTGTAAATGTCAGAAAGATGTTACACACTGGAAAACCCCTTTGGTCAAATTCATCTAAAGAAGGTGCTATTTGTAGGTGACTTTTCAGCAAGTCTGTCAAAAGCTTCCTGCTACAGATAAAAATTCAATAACCTTTCACTGGGGAAGTGCCACAATTATCACTCATTTAAAAGCAGTCCCTCTAATAGAGTATTTTATCATGCTGGACAGTCTCTGCATTGTTCATTATTTAGTGTTTGCTAAGCTGATGGCACTTCCACAGGACTTTTCTTATCTCTCCTTCTTCAGAATTGGATTTTATATTTCCGAACCAGTCAGATATGACAAGTCATTTTCTTCCCTCTTGTCTTTTAAGAAACTCAAAACTTGATTTCTTCTTTTTTTTCCCCCCCAACAATCACCACTTAAAGATTAAAGTTATGGGAAATGTCTGTATTAACTAGCATTGGGACACACAGTAGAAGGCTATTGCATTTTAATTGCAGTGGGGGGTTTCCTCTTTGTGGTTCTTTTTATTTTCCAATATTTGTGTATTCTGTGGCTCTTTAGAGCCTCATTCTTCTAAAACACACAGTGCATGGCAAAGATGAGGTATTAGGAAATCTGATGTTGCTCGAAGACAAGGTATTATCAGAATTACTGTATTACTGAACCTCAGGAAAGGTGATAAGCTGTGTAAGTGGGTCTCTGTATATAAAGATTGTCTTTATATGAGAAACTTACTGAAAGGAAAATGATAAAGTCATTAGCCTAACACCTGGGGGAGAATGCCAGTTCAAACAATATCTCTTTCTATGTATAGCTCATTATTGAGCATCTTAACATTTTAAATCTGAAAAACTTCAGTGGTTCCAAGTGAATGATTTTTTTTTTTAATGTGTTTTCTTTACCTAAGCTTTGGACCTGATCCACAGTACATACTCTTAGGTGTTTACATTTTATCCCAGGTTTTTATCTTGCCCACTTTCCTGAAATAGTTCTATTTTCAAATTAAGATCAGGCCTCTTCTCCTTATAATGGGAAATCTCTGGGAGATTTAGGCAAGGCGTCCTGAACAAAGGACCAGAATAAAGTGGACACATATGTTCTTACTTTATTGGAAACTCTTTTCTTGAGCCCACTGAGGACCTGTCCATTTCCTCCAAGGGTTCCTCTTATACAATTTTTAGGAAAATATAAAACTTCACTCAAGAAATGATGACAAGATTTTTGACCTTTTCTCCTACAGTCTTCAAATAGTGGTGTCAGAATACTGAGAAAGATTGTGTAGAGAGAAACTCTCCCAGAAATATTAATTTTAAGACTTACGCATTATAAGTATGAAAACAGAAATAACATCAGAGTCTTTTCTCATACACTGATTATAAAGGCCACCCTTTGGATCGGCTTTATAAAATATATATATATATATATATATATATATATATATATATATATATATATATATATATTTGCTCAAACTTTACCCAGAGAGAGATGTTCCGAACTTTTATCACGTCCGCTTCTGAGAGAGGGAAATGTGATGAAAAATCCACCAGCGTTATTATGTGTGTAAAGGTACCGCAAGCCCAATTAACGCATTTGCTCAAGCCAACAGCCTTTGGGCTTTTCACAGGAATCTTGGAAGTGTGGTAGAGAAACGCCCCCACATCAGAGTTCTGCATATGCTGCTGGGTCTGCCTCGCTCCGGGAAGCAGAGCAGGGGTCACTGACAGACAGATGGCTGTCACAAGCGCCACCAGTGGCCGGAAACTCCTCCCACCACCTCCTGTTTCCCCAAATAAGCGGACAGAGATGGCTTTCTTCCACACCATGCCCAGGCTGTCTCTCCCCCCGGACCCAGCCCTACCATGGAATATGGAGGCAAGACCGACATCTAATGTTACAGTCCAGCCTTATTTCTCTTCTCGGCACCAACATAACAGAGAAACACGGCCATGGCCTTGAGCTTGGACAGGGCACTTTTAACATCATCGATGGCGTTGTCTATGTTCTAAATCCCTCGCAGTAGCAGTTCCCACTACCTTAGCACCAGGGGATGGTTTTGTGGAAGACCATTTTTCCACGGACCAAGGAGGGAGGGGACGGTTTCAGGATGATTCAGGTGCATTACATTTATTGTGCACTTTATTTCTATTGTTATTACATCAGGTCCACCTCAGATCACCAGGCATTAGATCCTGGAGGTTGGGAACCCCTGCCTCACCCCTGCCTTTGAGGATCAGGTCAACTACTTTATGCATGACACTTGATCTACTGCCTACCATACAGTGATCTTTCAATAAATGGCAGTTGTTTTTCCTTCTGTTTCTTCTCCCTTTAAACTCATTTCCTCATTCTTAGCCATCCCTTTAAGAGTATTTCATTTCTGACTCTCTCATTTTACTGTCCATGTTTCCCCATGATGGAACTCAGTGTGAAATGCCCGAGTCTGCCTCTAGTTTTTCCCCTTCTCCTATCCTTCCTGCTGATAACCGGGCCTACTTGTCTACTTGATCATTTAATTTCACCATCAAGGAATCTTTGGTGCATTGCATTTGAAATTCGACTTTGAGCACTTAAGTTTAACAGCCTTCCAAGATCCATGTGGCCCTTGAACTCTGGCACAGGGTATGTTTATTCAGAGCCACAGTGAGTAAAATTTAATATTAAACCTCCACTCTCATTAAATGACTTTCTCTGTAAATTTGTACTTTTAAATCAGGAGGTATGAAAATGAAGGAGCTGTGCAATTTTAATAAAAACTGTAACAAAATGACAGTCCGTCCAGCACAGGGCCATAGGAGTTCTGAAGCTCTGAGCCTTTTAGAGGCATCAAAGGGTTCTGTGTTCAGCTGCCTCTCTTGTTAATTAGGGATTAACTTGAACATGTCTCATTGAGTTGATTATTCATATGGACTTTTTTCAGTTAGATATCTTACACATTGTTTTATTAAAAAAAAAAAGAAAAGTGAAAGTGAAGTCGCATAATTGTGTCCACCTCTTTGCAACCCCATGGACTATAGCTTGCCAGGCTTCTCAGCCCATGGGATTTTCCAGAGCACATTGCCGTTTCCTTCTCCAGGAGATCTTCCCAACCCAGGGATCAAACCCAGGTCTCCTGCATTGCAGGCAGACTTTTTACCATTTGAGTCACCAGGGAAGCCCCCAAAAAAACATAATAACTGAAGATGATTAAATATCTTAGTAGCCCTGAATATTCCTAGGAAGGTGAATGAGATACTGACACTTCAGTAATACCAGAGTGAAAATTTTTAACTAAATAAATATGCATTAATTTAAAACATCTGCCATAACTTTAACATACTAAAATTTTATTAACTATATTCTGTGCGTGCATACTAAGTTGCTCAGTCATGTCCTACTCTTTGGGACCCTTATGGACTGTAGCCCCCCAGGCTCCTCTCTCCATGGGATTCTCCAGGCTAGAAATACTGGAGTGGGTTGCCATTTCCTTCTCTGGGGATCTTCCCAACCCAGAGATCGAACCTGAGTCTCTATGTCTCCTGCATTGGCAGATGAGTTCTTTACCACTAGCACCACCTGGGAAATTGTATTAACTATATTCTGTAGTATTCAGTAAAATTCTGATGGCAAAGTATAACCAGGTCCAAAGTAGGATTTTTCTTGTAAGGATCTAAAGGAGTTCAAGCCATTCTGGGGTTTAGATTAAGATTTAGATTAAGAATTTTCCTTCTAATTGAGGTATAGTTGATATACAATGTTGTGTTAATTTCTGCTATACAGCAAAGTGATTCAGCTATCAGTTCAGTTCAGTTCAGTCGCGTCCAACTCTTTGCGACCGCATGAACCACAGCACGCCAGGCCTCCCTGTCCATCACAAACTCCCGGAGTTTACCCAACCTCACGTCCATTGAGTTGGTGATGCCATCCAACCATCTCATCCTTTGTCGTACCCTTCTCCCGCCCTCAATCTCTCCCAGCATCAGGGTCTTTTCAAATGAGTCAGTTATAAATACACATACACTTTCTTTTTTTTATAATATTCTTTTCCATTATGCTTTATCATTAGATTTTGAGCATAGTTCCCTGTTCTATACAATAGGACCTTGTTGTATATCCATTCAATATATAATAGTTTGCATCTGCTGATCCCAGACTCCCAGTTCATCCTTCCCCTACAGTTTCTGCCCCTTGGCAACCACACATCTGTTCTCTATGTCTGGGATTCTGCTTCATAGTTCATTTCTGTCATATTTTAGATTCCATATGTAAGGGATATCAGATATTTGTATTTCTCTTTCTGACTTACTTCACTTAGTGTAATAATCTCTAGGCTTATCCATGTTCCTGCAAATGACATCATATCATCTTTTTAATGACTGAGTAGAATCCCCCTGTATATACATACCACATCTTCTTTATTTATTCATCTGTTGGTCGACATTTAGGTTATTTCCATGTCTTGGCTATTGTGGATAGTACTATGAACACAGGGTTGCATGTATCTTTTCAAATTAGAGTTTTGTCTGGTTATATGCTCAGGAGGCAGATTGCTGGATCAACATGAATTTGCAAGTTGTACAGACCCAGAGTGCCCAGCATAGTGGATGAAAATAGATTCCCACCAAGTCGATCACTGCAAAATTGCAGAGCCCTCAGAATACCGAGAAAGTGCTAAACTGTCTGGGGCAGAGGGGCACAGGAGAGGTTTTAGAGAATCAAGAATCAGAAAATTACTCCTCAAAGGTAACACCAGAAGCTAGAACACAATAGAAAAATACCTTTAGATTTTGAGAAAAATTATGTCCAACCAAGAATTATATACTTAGTCACACTACCAGTTCAGTGTGAGGGAAAAAGAAAACCTTTTCAGACACACGTAGTCTCAAAAAAACGTACTTTCCATGCTGCCTTCCTCAGAATCTACCAAACTAAAAGAGTTTACCTGAAAAATAGAAAGTCATAGTACACAAGGAATAGAGATTCCAGCACAGAGAAAGAGCCCAAAAATGATCATGGCAGGAGGTGCCAAGATGGCAACAGGCATAGAGAGTAACTCGCCCCCAGAGGAACGGTTCAGAAGGTTGCAGGAGAGATTTGTTCAAGTAGGTGATGTTGATAGGAAACCCAATATGTTTTGATGTATTGAGAGAGAAGTATTTGAGGCTCAACAATCTCTTAAGTACAAAAAGACTAAGCAAACAAATAACAAGATTGTTATTAGCGCCAGAGAAAACACACCTATTGTGCAAGGGGAAAACGTGGCCTACTGCATGGCCCTAGATGGCAGTAGCGTTTAGAGAGTAAAAGAGCTGGCTTGAAACTAAATATTAAAAGACCTGAGATCATGGTGTCCAGCCCCATTACTTCATGGCAGATAGAAGGGGAAAAAGTGGAAGTAGTGGCAGAGTTCCTTTTTGGGGCTCTAAAATCACTGCAGATGGTGACTGCAGCCATGAAATCAGAAGCCAGTTACTTCTTGGCAGGAAAGCTATGACAAACCTAGACATTGTGCTGAAAAGCAGAGACATTACTCTACCAACAAAGGTCCGTACAGTCAAGGCTATTGTCTTCCCAGTGGTCACGTATGGTTGTGAGAGCTGGACTGTACAGAAGGCAGAGTGCAAAAGAACTGATGCCTTCAAACTGTGGTGCTGGAGAAGACTCCTGAAAGTCGCTTGGACAGCGAGGAGATCAAACCAGTCAGTTTTAAGGGAAATCAACCCTGAATGCTCGTTATAAGGTCTGATGGCCAAAGCTAAAGCTCCAGTATTTTGGTCATCTGATGCTCACAGCCAACTCATTGGAAAAGTCTCTGATGCTGGGAAAGATTGAGGGCAGAAGGAGAAGAGGGCGTCGGAGGATGAGATGACTGGGTGGCATCACCAATGCAATGGACATGAACTTGGGCAAACTTCAGGAGTTGGTGAGGGACAGGGAGGCCTGGAGTGCTGCAGTCCATGGGATCACAGTCAGACCCAACTGGGCAACTGAACAAAACAACAGTAACATGAAATACTGATCTAGCCACAGTTATGAGACAGTAGTGGGAAGAGATACGCATATGTGCAGGAAGTTAAATCCCCATCTTTCTTAGTGGGAGGGCAACAAACACCTGAGCATTAAAAGTTAAGAAAGTAGCTAAATAGACAAGTTCTTTATACAGGGATAAGCACTAAGGAAATTGACTAAGATGAAAAAGCTTATAAAACCTACCTGGCTCTTTAATCTTTGTGCATACCTAGATTTGATTAAAATAAAAAGTGAACGAAAAATTATTACAGTAGCAAAAGTCCTTGCTAGGTCCTCATTTTTAAGTTTTAATCAATTCTGATGAATAATTTACACTATTATATGAACTTGTTAGGTAGACCCAATCAAAGAAGAGCCTATTGTCCACAAAGTTTCAGTTCATCTTCCTGGGATCCAAATACTAGAGAAAAGGGAACCTTCCAAACGTCCCTTGGAATCTGGGCTTTCACCATTTCTCCTGTGAAATTTATGGCTAGGTTAACTATGGAATCTGCCCTTGTTCCAAGTACGCTCCACCAAACCCAGCTCTTCCCAGAAGAATGTATTTGCTTGGATTTGGATTAGATAATAAAAGCTCTTCTATCCAGCATGTAATAAGTTCCCCAGGAGGCTGCTTCTACATTCTGCCTTGCTCGTGGATGCACCATCTTGACCATGATGTTTTCTGGTTTCATAAGGACTATTATGGTTTTTCCTGTGGTCATGTATGGATGTGAGAGTTGGACTGTGAAGAAGGCTGAGTGCCAAAGAATTGATGCTTTTGAACTGTAGTGTTGGAGAAGACTCTCGAGAGTCCCTTGGACTGCAAGGAGATCCAGCCTGTCCATTCTGAAGGAGATCAGCCCTGGGATTTCTTTGGAAGGAATGATGCTAAAGCTGAAACTCCAGTACTTTGGCCACCTCATGCGAAGAGTTGACTCATTGGAAAAGACTCTGATGCTGGGAGGGATTGGGGGCAGGAGGAGAAGGGGACGACAGAGGATGAGATGGCTGGATGGCATCACTGACTCGATGGATGGGAGTCTGGGTGAACTCCGGGAGTTGGTGATGGACAGGGAGGCCTGGCGTGCTGCGATTCATGGGGTCACAAAGAGTCGGACACGACTGAGCGACTGATCTGATATGATCTGATCTGAAGGACTATTAGATAGCTAAAATTAATACGATGCCTAACATAGGCTAGATAGAACTAGTTTCTGCTCATCAGCAATAATTCTATGAGAAATAGTAGAACCCTGATCATTTGACTTGATTTTTTTTAAGATACAGTGAAAAATTTTAAGTCCTTAAGTTATATGTGCACGCATGTATAAATAAATTCACAAGAGAAAAATTGGCAAAGTAATTCAAGTCTGTTTAATATTTAGAGATATAATATTATACCCCCGTAAGTAATATTATAAATAATTCACTGTTGTTAAGATGTTTCCACAAGCTGTCTGACAGAGTTTTTGAGGCAAATCCCTATATAGTATGATAATCATCCTAGAAGACTTTACTTACCTCAATTTGCTACCAACAGATTTATCTGGAGAGCCAGATACTTTGCTGTAATAATATTCTGACTGTTAACAGACAAGTGTTTATAGATCAGAACTTGGAGCCTATTGCTTTATGATCAAAACATAAAACTGTTAGCAAAACATTTACCTACATTATAACAAGATTACAGAACTTCCAAGATTGACAGGACCTTAATTACCAGTCAGCTCCAATAATGGGAACGCTGCTATTTATCGAGAGTTTTATCATGTGCAAGACACTGTACTGGGAATTATAGAGTATTATTTCTAACTTTCATAATGCTGTGAGGCTAAGTGTAGTAGGCAGAATATCACTCCCCTAAAAGTGTCAGCATCTTAATCCCCAGAAGCTGTGAAGATGTTCAGCAAAGGGGAATTAAGATTGCAGATGGGCTTAGCGTTGCTTGTCAGCTCACCTTAAGGTGGGGAAATTATCCTGGATAATCCAGGTGAGCCCAATGTAATTACAGGGTCCTTAAAAGTGGAAAAGGGAGACAGATGAGTAGGCCAGAGTGATACAGTGAGAGACTAACCCCTCTGTTGCTGGCTTTAAAGATGGAGTAAGGAGGCCACAAGCCAAGGAATGCGGACAGCCTCTAGAAGCCTCTGACACCTCAATTTTGGCCCTTTGAGCCTTATGTCAGATTTCTAGGCTCTGAAAGTGTAAGATAAGCGGTCTGTGTTCCTTTAAGCTACTGCAGTCGTAGTCCTTTGTCACGGTAGCAATAGGAAGCTAATACAGTAAGCATTATTGTCTCTAGTTTTCAAAGGATAAAAATAAAGTTCAAAGACTGAATACCTTCTGTACAAGCATCAAGTAGCAAGAGGCAAAGCCCAGATTTCCCAAGAGTGAATGCTGACATTTCGCTTGCGGTTGTAGCTGACATTTATTGAACACCAACCAAGAGTGAGGCAGGCCCTGGTCTCAGATCTCCACCGTGCTAACTCATCCTTACAACAACCTATGAGGGATGTGGTGTTACCCTCATTTCTTACAGGACAGAGTTGGGGCTGAAGGAGGTCACAGAGAGCGATCGAGGCAGGGTTTAAATCTGTGCCATCAGACTCTAATGCCCACACTGTCCATCCCAACACCACTTTGTCTTCTTGCAGATGAACAAGAAAACTGAGCGCCAACTGGCTGACTCTCGCGAGGTCTCACATCAACATGGGGCTAAAACCCAAGTTACCTCCTGCCTCCCTAAGGCTTCCTCTTCTTGAAGAGTGTACTTAATGTGGAAATAGAGGTGGGAAAAAAAGGACCTGAGACAAGATACTCTAGAGAGCAAAGGGCACATATGCTGTCTACTTCTTGTTGGTGTATTTCAGTTTTCTGAGGAACTTTACACCTATCTCAAATCACTTCTGTCACAAATAATTGTACAGCTCCCAGGTAGCTCTCCTGTCCATAAGGAAGTGGTTAGAGGCTCATTAACAGTATCTTTTACCTTAGACGAAGCTTCACATTAGGTTAATGAGTTAAAGGATGATCACCATGACTACGTAGCTGTAGTCGGGTCACAGATGCCCCGCCCTCAACCCTGTGTTTCCTCTGACACACCCTGCAGAGAAGAGGCCCAAGAGGTTGAAAGAGCTGTGCTCTTATTTTCTGTCACATTTACACATAATCTAAGTCTTATCACACAAACAGCACTTATCATGCAAGTTAAACAGATTTAAATTTCAGCAAAATTGAGTGTCACCACATGTGCTTCTGCCAGATCTATATAATTCTTCAGAGGTTTCTGGAAACATGAACCAAGCCATTTACGCTTCATAGGAACAGATTATATCATTTGAAATCCTCAATAAAAATGCAGTCTCATATTCTACAGATGGGTGTCATTTAATTAAAATATGTATTTAAAATGCAAAGGACTACATTAATTCTGTACTGTGGCTGAGATTTTAATTGCACTCGAGTTAGGAAATTGTGAGTTAATGTTCCCCTGGCATCTCTCATTCAGCCTCTTAGAACAGATGTATTGTGATCCAAAGAGGCTTTCAATATGTTTTCACACACGGTACATGTAGGGATGGCTTTGCAATGAGAAGGTGGCAGTCATCATACAAATAAGAAGATGGTTCCACAAGGGGCGAGCAGGACAGCCTGAGGCCACTTCCCCTGGTTCCTCCACTTAATCACATGGGCCCCAGATAATCACTCCCTGCCTGTGTGCCTCATCTGACTCCCCAGCATCAAATATCCCCAACAGGTTGTCATGGGGCTCCCTTTTAGGAGGGTGGGGTCTGCAGTATTTAAAGGGCTCAGGAATTTATTTTTGAAAAAGCAAATTTATGAATGTCTTTCAGGTTTAGAGCATGTGGGGGTGGTTTAGTCATTAAGTTGTGTCCGACTCTTCGCAACCCCATGGACTATAACCCACCAGACTCCTCAGTCCATGGGATTCTCCAGGCAAGAATACTGGAGTGGATTGCCATTTCCTTCTCCAAGGGGATCTTCTCAACCCAGGGATCAAACCTGCATCTCCTGCATTCTGGGAGGATTCTTTACCACTGAACCACCAGGGAAGCCCCTTAGCGCATACTCTTACCTATTTAGTAAATGCTAACTGACCTCCAGGAAGATCATCAGCCTCCCCTAAGTACTGTAGTGATACTCTTAACTGTTTAGTAAATGCTAACTGACCTCCAAGAAGATCATCAGCCTCCCCTAAGTACTGTAGTGATATAATAAACAACAAAGTGTGTTCCATGTGGAACACAGAAATTTGAACTCTTAGGGATGTCTCTTTAGACTACAGACAGTCCAGGGGCAAAAGAAATGCCAGCAATCAGAAGCGTTTCTGACAAGTAAGGAATTTAAAGGAAGTAACAAATAATAGAGGCCATGGGCACCAAACTGGGATAACTGGTGTCAAGGATTTGGGGGAAAGACTGATTTTTATACTTAAATTATTAGAAAGAAATTTGTGATATTAAAGTATCAAAAAAAAAAAATGAAAGAGATGAGAACTCCCATGGAGGGAAAAGGGAGGATGAAATTGACGCCAACCCTTCCATCCCTTCAGTCAATAGCCTGCTCTGTGCCCAGGGGGAGGGTGTTCAGTGGTGAACAGAAGATCGGGGGTCTAGTTGATCTGTGGTCTTAGAGCTTAGTGAGGCCGTTAGCTACATAAGACAGGAATGCAGATACGTGGTTAAATTATGCAGAGGGTTGTGCACAGTCACCTAGGAAATATTGAAGATTACGGAGAAAGGAAGAAAGGGGTAGCTCGACTTGAAGGGATGAATGTTAAGAATAAGTTTAGAAATAGCAACCTGTCTTATATATTTTATGAGATTGTTTTTATTATGTATGTATGCCCCTGTGAAATCTTTTTAATTAAAATCTGCAACTCTAATATAAGAGAATATATGAGAAAGAACACGTTGTTAGAGAAATTGGCAATATATAAATCTCTGAGGAAGAAAATAAATTCAAAACTCTTAGAAAAAAGGCAGTAAAAGAACCAATCATAGGACTCAGGTCTTCTGGTTCCTAATCTAGTTCTTTATTTCAGAATACAATACAGTCTCCCTGATACTAACTTTCTATATTAGAAAGAGAAAGCCAGCTAAGTTGAAGAAACAAACTTTTTTCTCTCAGGCTTTAAACTTACTTTTATCAGTCCACACTTCACTGGTTCAAGATAGTCAGCCACAGAGCCAACAACAGCCACCAGAAGGAAGACTCCAGTTTCTAAATGGCCTTCTCCAGACTCATCTTTCTTAAAAACAACCTGTGGAGCAGCTCGTTTAAGGCTGAAAAGAGAACCTAGGCTTTACCTGTGCAGTCCTTTGTGAGCTTATAAGTGGTTATAAGCCCCAGAGAAATGAAATGCAGTAATGTGCTTCCGAGGCCCAGGCCTGGCTTTTTAATTCTGCAGGGGAGATAAGGTTTAGAGGACCTTGGCTGGTGGAGAAACTTGATCGTCAGGGTTAATGTGCAAGACTTGACTAGTAAAAGATTGGTTTCTCTTTATTGTTTTAGAGGACTAACGGGTCTTCAGTTGTGGATTTTTTTTTAAAATTATTCCCAGCTCGTATCGGGACTCGTGTAAATCATGAATATCTATAAAATTTTATGGAAGATTGTTTTCTTTAATTGTTGTAAGATAGAGAAAGGAGGGAGATGAAGGAAGGGGGAGGGAGGGAAGAAGGAAGGAAGGAAGGAAAAGGAGCACACTTTCTTAGGGCAGGATGTTTGCACAACCTAATTGAAAACAAACTTTTTTTTAAAAGGAGTTATTGCCTCCTTGAAGTGCTGAATTTCCCAGTGAAAGATGTAATTTGCAGAGGCAGAGAGGAGTGCCTCAGGCAGTTCTAAGGAGACAGTTCACTATAGAGTGTTCAGCTGGCTCCCTGCCCCCTCTTCCTCTGTTGTGTTTACTCAGCCTGGGTGGGGCGGGGGTGGGGTGGGATGGGAGTATGGTCAGGCCTGCTCATCTCAGTGAGTTTACATCACTTTCTGAGCTTCCTTGGGCATCCCTTCTGTCTTCATTGAAGTGAGTAGGCCATGGGTACCAAAGAAGCTCTGAGTTATTCTGTCCATTTAAAAATTTTCTTCCTTTCTCTTTGACTTCTAATGTGTCCCCAGCAAAACCTCCCTCACAGTCTCCATTTGTAGCTTATACCGTAGTCATCCCTTGGTTCATCTGCACAGATGCATCCTGAGCTAATTAGAAAGCTACCATCTTTATTCCCATTTTATAGGTAGAAAAGCTGAAGCAAAAAAGTGTGAATTCTGCTTAGCCAGTGTCTGAGCTGGGCTGTTAATCTTGGAGCCTCATTTCTTTTCATCAAACTAAAACCATTTTACTCTGTTTCTCTTTTTTCTTCTCAAATCCTGTATTTCTCATGCTTTCAGCGCCCCTCATTGTACGTGATGAATCTGTGCGTCTGTGATTCCCACTTCCTCATATGACAGATTTTTACCTGTCATTCATCTGTAGTGCTTTAATTCCCTTCTTAAAAAATCCTTTTTGGTGATTCTTAGACATATGTTCTTAATTTCTGGATTAGAAAGTCCTTTGTCTCTCTTATTTAAGTTGCTTCCTTACCTAATAAAAGAAGTATAATGACATTTTATTTATTTTTTAACTTCTTATTTCCTATTGGTTAGAGCGCATTAATAATGAGACAGTTTCAGGTGAACACGTGTATACATACACGTGTATCCATTCTCCCCCAGACATTTTAACAAACTTGAAATATCAGAATGGCTCAAGTTCAAAGCATGTTTGAAAGCATACTGTGGTAGGATGTGCAGAGGGGATGTTATTCATGTGTCTTCAGGTTTAAATAAAGCAAATCTTAGATGAACACCACAAATGCAAAAATTTAGGGATTCACTGTCTGTATTAGGGGAATTCTTGTGTTTCTTGTGTGTGATGGATTGTTTGAATTGCAGAGAATAAGGAAGGGCTGGAAGTGTCATAGTCACAAAAGTGAATTTGGCTTCCCCCTGTTTTTACCTTTGACCTCTGACTGTTCTGTCGTGTTTCGGCTTTGCCAACTGCTTTGCCTTGCGTCCATCTTCTCCAGTAGGCCTCCCCTATTGAGAAGACAATAAGGCACAGTCAATTAGCTGGAGCGTCACATGGTTACAGGTTTAGACAAGGATTCATAAATCATGTGTTCTATTGAATTTATCCAATAGTTAATTTCTATTGGCTAAATGGAAAGTTTATCTTGTTTAATTTACTAGATCAGTGAAGCGCTCTCTCATGAGGCCATCAGGGAAGATATTCATTCATTCAGTAAATATTTATGGATCAACTTGGTTTAACAAATAACAGTACTGGCTCTGGGCTAGGGCCCTGAGGACATGAATGAACACGACCCACCCTCAGCCTGCAGGGGATTTGTAAGTCATGGCAAAGATGGGCATGAAAGAATTATACCATCCTGTGATTCGGCACCTATGGGGTAAACACAGCGTACTATGGGAATATATAAAGAACACATTTTAAAGGAGAATGTAAATATCAAGAGAAGGCTTTCTGGAGAATGCAGCAGCTGATCTGAGGCTGAAATGATTACATAGTAATTAGCCAGACAGAAGGGCCTTTTAGGAGGAGAAACCAAGAAGGAAAGGGGAGGGGAGGAGAAAAGACTATGGAAGAAAATATGGTGAGTTCAGAGTAATTCACTTATTCCAAAGGGCTGGAGCATGAAGTTCACTGTAGGGAAGCAACAAACCATGAAACTGGAGATAGGAGCAAAGATCAGCTGGGATTTTATTTGGAAGACACTGTCATGGTATTGAAATATTTTAGACATGGAGAGTCTAAAATATTAGACTTTTAAGAGTACACACAGCTATTAATTATCAAGGACACGCAGCTATTAATTACGAAGTGGTGGACCAGAATTTGAACTTGCTTAGCTTGCCTCTACAATCTGTACTTTGACCACCACACTGTTGTCCAGCACCCAGAGAGCTCTCTGATGAGCTCACATAGAAGCATCATAGATGCATGGCAGACACAAAATGTAAGGGAGCCTGTAGGTAAAGCGTCAGGGAGGCAAAACCCAGACTGACCTGCTGATACCTGAGATACTGAGGATGTTTAGACACAGAAAACAGGAAGCGGATAGGCCCACAGTTGGTAAAGTGGTGAAGGTCATTAATAGAAAGCCCAACCACTCTGTTTTTCTCTATTTCTTTCTTACTTAGAAAGGGGACTATTCTCCAAACTAAAGGGCGAAAGGGCAGGACAGCTCGTGGTAAGAGACAGTTGTGAGAAAAGCATCAGAAGGCATCTTGCTTCCAAAGTGGAGTTCAAATATATTATCCTTTGGGTGTTTAAGGAAATTTAGGAAAATGTGGAACATGTGAAATATGACAGAACACCAGATTACAGCAGATACGCCTTTTCATTTTTTTGGCACGCCATGTGGGATGTTCTCCAACCAGGAACTGCACCTGTGCCCCCTGCAGTGGAAGCACAGCATCCTAGCAACTACCACAGTAGGGAATTCCAGATTTGCCAGTTCTTAGAACAATGAATGCTAAAGAAATTCTAGACACCATAGACAAGAATTTGACAATGATGCCTAGAACCGATATGATTCTTGGCACCTAGAAAAGACTGCGGAGAAGGCGATGGTACCCCACTCCACTACTCTTGCCTGAAAAATCCCATGGACGGAGGAGCCTGGTGGGCTGCAGTCCATGGGGTCGCTAAGAGTCGGACACGACTGAGCGATTTCACTTTCATGCATTGGAGAAGGAAATGGCAACCCACTCCAGTGTTCTTGCCTGGAGAATCCCAGGGATTGGGGAGCCTGATGGGCTGCCATCTATGTGGTCACACAGAGTCGGACACGACTGAAGTGACTTAGCAAGCAAGCAAGAAAAGACTGAGTGCCAGGAGTCAGTGTGGTCTCACAGGAGTTAAAGAAGAGCATCACAGCTGCTGAAGGGCCACCGAAAGATATTGGACCAGATCTGTAGAGGAGAGAACGGGGGCCTGTGCGTGTCTTTGTGTAATTAGCGGGCAAAGACAAATCTAGCCACAATCTCAAATGTATATGCTTAATTTCCAAATAGATGTGAATATGTTTTTCAACTTAGCTCTATGTATATCAAACCAAGATTTACCACTATCATCTTGTTCTTTCTCCGAAAATGAAATTCTATTAGTCCAACAGGGGAAAATGGGAAAATGTTTAAATGTTACTCAGTTTTTAAAAGTGGGTGTTCTAGCAAATGAAGCAACTGACAAAGAATTAATCTCAAAAATATACAAGCAACTCCTGCAGCTTAATTCCAGAAAAATAAACTACCCAATCAAAAAATGGTCCAAAGAACTAAACAGACATTTCTCCAAAGAAGGCATACAGATGGCTAACAAACACATGAAAAGATGCTCAACACCACTCATTATCAGAGAAATGCAAATCAAAACCACAGTGAGGTACCATCTCATGCCAGTCAGAATGGCTGTGATCCAAAAGTCTACAAGCAATAAATGCTGGAGAGGATGTGGAGAAAAGGGAACCCTCTTACACTGTTGGTGGGAATGCAAACTAGTACAGCCACTATGGAGAACAGTGTGGAGATTCCTTAAAAAACTGGAACTAGAACTGCCATATGACCCAGCAATCCCTCTGCTGGGCATACACACCAAGGAAACCAGAATTGAAAGAGACACGTGTACCCCAATGTTCATCACAGCACTGTTTATAATAGCCAGGACATGGAAGCAACCTAGATGTCCATCAGCAGACGAATGGATAAGAAAGCTGTGGTACATATACACAATGGAGTATTACTCAGCCATTAAAAAGAATACATTTGGATCAGTTCTAATGAGGTGGATGAAACTGGAGTCTATTATACAGAGTGAAGTAAGCCAGAAAGAAAAATACCAATACAGGATACTAAAGCATATATATGGAATTTAGAAAGATGGTAACGATAACCCTATTTGCGAGACAGCAAAAAGAGACACAGGTGTATTGAACAGTCTTTTGGACACTCTGGGAGAAGGCAAGGGTGGGATGATTTGAGAGAATAGCATTGAAACATGTATATTATCATATGTGAAACAGACCACCAGTCCAGGTTCATTGCATGAGACAGGGTGCTCGGGGCTGGTGCATTGGGATGACCCTGAGGGATGGGATAGGGTGGGAGAGGGGCTCAGGATGGAAAAAAAAAAAAAGTGGGTGTTCTGATGAATAGCCTAAGAACAAAGAGATCTAAGCCTTTATGGGTCAGTATCTAGGTGATTTCTCCTAAACTTCATGCCTTCAACCTAGTTACCAAAGGGCTGGTGATCCAAACTATAGAGCCCAGAAGTAGCTGTGTGTATAACATTCTCAGGGACATGGAGTATTTGGGGGATACCTCAGTGTTAAGCCAGAGCTTTTATATAATCATTGAAAACAGCTCCAGACTGAGTGACCTCGCTAAGATAAGAAGTCTACTTTGTGGAGTCTACATCTTCAATCTGTGATTTCTTTAGAAAATGGCAGAAATAGCTATGGTAGTTTTCTGAAAATTTAGACAGCAAAATGATTCTGTGAAACATTTTCAAAGGGAAGATTGAATCTACTTTGCCAGGGAATCTTGGCGTGCATTAGTCAAAATGAGAGCAATGTATAATTTCTTCAATACTCAGTAAATACCCCTAAAATGATCCTACAATTCATGTAACTAAAATGATAGAGAGAAAGCAAGTTATTTGTTCCCAAGTAAATGTTATTTCTGTTACTTAAATAGCTCTTCCTGCCACTCATCCCCATTCTATAGGAGTTGTGCCGTAGTTTAAACATTTGGCCTTTGTCCCTACTGACTGGCTCTGGAGGTTGCAGTGCAGTGGGGCATTGTTTGCTAGTGACCAGATCCTTCCTTTTCAAGGGCTGTTACTGTCATTCAGTTGCTAAGTCGTGTCTGACTCTTTGCGACCCCCTGGACTGTAGCACGCCAAGCTCATCTGAGTTCCACTGTCTCCCAGAATTTGCTCGCACTCATGTCCATCGAGTTGGTGATGCCATCCAACCATCTCATCCTCTGTTGTCCCCTTCTCCTCCTGCCTTCAATCTTTTTCGGCATCAGGGTCTTTTCCAATGAGTCGACTCTTCACATCAGGTGGCCAGAGTGTTGGAGCTTCAGTTTTCCATCAGTCCTTCCAATGAATATACGAAGTTGAGTTCCTTTAGGATTGGCTGGTTTGATCTCCTTGCAGTCCAAAGGACTCTCAAGAGTCTTCTCCAGCACCACAGTTCGAAAGCATCAATTCTTTGGCACTCAGCCTTCTTTGTGGTCCAACTCTTCAAGGTCAGTGGTTTGCAAATAGCTATCTCAGCAGCAAGCTTGTCCTGCCAAACTTTAATAGGTAACGAGTGAAATTGGAGCTTCTCTGATGAAGGTGGAGGAGGGCAAAACTGAGAGATTAGATTAGGACTGCTACAGTAGAACACATCTTGAGAATCCTTGCCTTAGTGGTTACAATGTGCCCTTCAGAGATAGCCCAGGGGTTCTTGGTGACTCTTCATCCCACTCCTTCCTACTCCAAATATGCTCTGAGGTTGGAGTCGCCACAGCTCAGAAATATGAGTAGAAGGTTGTATTTATTCATCAAGGCTCAGTCAGGAAAACAGAAGTCATTATTTAGGGATTTCAGGCAAGAGGGAATTTAACACAAGGAATTCAGTGTTTTGAAGGTTGCTAAGAAGGCTTAGTTGGAAGGAAGCAAAGAGCAAGGAGAACTAGCAGGTGGCGAGTGGGGAAATGAGATACAGGAACCGTGCCAGTGGTTCCACCTGCCCGCAGCAGGGAGGCGGCTGTTGCGGGAGCAGTTCTGGATGCTACTACGAGCCTCTTATTTGCCATCTGCCTGAACTTCTTTGTCCCACTGCAAGGGGGGAAGGATGCCCTCCCTTTCCTTTTACCTTCCACCTCTTTGGGGAGTGCCCCTCACCAGCAGAATCTAAACTCCAAACCCTGCTGGCTGGGAGTTAGAAAATGTCATTCCTGTGCTTCCAGGAAACGGACTGGGGATGATGTCACGATGCCAACAGACAAGGGCACTGGGCATTTTCCCCCCTCACTTTCTACAGTAAATTTAATCCCAGGTGATATCAAACGGAACACACTCCTAGGAAAGCAAATAACATAGCCAGTCCCCCATGGTGGTGAATAGAAAAACCATCTTTCCAAAATAAGCCCGATTCAGCCGTGTCAGCCTTAATAGAAGATCCGACTTGTCATTGTCTTTATGTGCGTACTGAAATAATTTATAATGCAATTTCAGTCTCTTCAAGTGAAATCACAGTTCCTATCATTTCAGGTCAAAATTTCAGAGTCTCTATGGGTTCATCATCATTGCTCCCTCACCTGTACCACAGGGATGCACACTCAGGTGTATTTCTTCTGTCTCCTCATAATGCCTTTGGCAGAAGGGGAAATAAACTGTAACCATGAAATAAATGCTGATTCAAAATATAAATATGACCTTTCAGACCCAGTTGAGTAAGGCAGACCTGATCGCTCAAAAACATAGTTTCAAAGCTTTGTTGAACATCCATTTGAAGTCCTAAGATACCACCCAAGTTCACTTGGCTATAGAATCAGGCACTGGGGACATACTGTCTTGAAAAGAGAGATCCCTGTCACTTCCCCTTTAAAATAGTTGCAACTCTGGGGAAAATCATTCTCCCCCTTTTTGTGGGTAAAAAGATCAAATTTAAGCCTGCCACCCTGAATCCCTTTTTCCTCCTGCATGTCTCCACTGATTTGAACTTTCGAGAATTCTGCTGTGTTCTCAGACCTTGGCAGTTTCTTATTTGAAGGTCAAAAAGTCATGAGTTTATGCAGTTTGAATGTCTTACTATCTCGATATGTTGTTTCCTTTGTGTCCCTTAGCCACAGGAACAACTAAGCCTATAGCTGTCTAGTTTTTGCAAGGGTGTCCCTGGTGGCTCAGATGGTAAGGAATCTGCCTGCAATGCAGGAAGACCCGGGTTCAATCCCTGGGTCGGGAAGATCCCCCCGAGAAGGGATTGGCTACCCACTCCAGTATTCTTGCCTGGAGAATTCCGTGGACAGAGGAGCCTGGCAGGCTGCAGTCCATGGGGTTGCAAAGAGTTGGACACTGCTGAGCAACTAACACTGGAGAAGGCAATGGCACCCCACTCCAGTACTCTTGCCTGGAAAATCCCATGGACGGAGGAGCCTGGTAGGCTGCAGTCCATGGGGTCGCTAAGAGTTGGACATGACTGAGCGACTTCACTTTCACTTTTCTCTTTCATGCATTGGAGAAGGAAATGGCAACCCACTCCAGTGCTCTTGCCTGGAGAATCCCAGGAACAGCGGAACCTGGTGGGCTGCCGTCTATGGGGTTGCACAGAATCAGACACGACTGAAGCAACTTAGCAGAGCAACTAACACATACTTGATCTTGATGAGTGAAGATATGAGTCTAGGAATTTCACTCTTTGGGGGTTCCTTCTTGAAGGTCCAACAATAATCACTTAGATTTACTGAGCACTTACTATATACTGAACATTGTTATGAAAGTTTTATGTGTTTTATATCATTGAATCCTTACAATGTCCTTTGGAGGCTGAAACAGTAACTGCACTGATTGTAAGTTTTCACAGTTTGCCCAAGGTTATTCAGCTGAATTGAGTCAGGTGATTGAGTCAGAATTTAACCACTACTTACTGAGGCTAAACATAGGTAGTCAATCCCAAAGAAATGTAAGAGATGTTGTGGTAGCTGGAAAAATCAAGTTTATAATGAATATGAGAACCATATTCTTTTACTTAGTAAAATAAAATTATTTAGAGTTTCAGACGGTATCCTGAAATTACATGACCACCTGATAAATGATTACTTCTCTGTATAGCTTATCCTTAATGGGCATAAAAACAGATTATTCTTTTGGTTTTTAGAAAGTTGATTCTGGAAGCATCTCCTTGAACTGTTAATTATCCTAGGGATTATGTGGCGAGACTGGAATGGATGTGTGAACGGGACTCATGTGTTACTAATGCGTAATGACTGAAATATGGCTGTGTATTATGAACCTTCACAAGGCATTAGTCAGTACGTCCATGGCATCCATTCATCATCTTAGCCTGCACAGGGAGTATCTGACACAAGAGAAATTAGAGGGGAGCTACTGAACCGTTATCTTTACCCCATCCTAGGGAAGTGGCCACACTTATCCTCACAGAGTAGCAATAGTCTTAGCAAGATTTACACCTGCCATCCCTGCACTGTGTGTTAGCGAGGTGCTTCTCTCTCTATTTCTTGCTTCCAGCCTCCTTCCTTGGGAGCTGTCATCAGCTGCGCAGCTAGCCTTGGTGACTGTGTGCTTGGTGGCTGAGTCGGCTGTGTCTTGCAGTTAAGTCAGTTGTCCATGTGTTTTCCACATAGCAATAGGATCAGAGTGACCAGTGCTTATAATTTTACCTATTTGCTCCACAATGACAGTAGCCCATCCGATTTTGGCATTAAATGTATCAGTTCAGTTCAGTTCAGTCCAGTCACTCAGTCGTATCCGACTCTGCCACCCCATGGACTGCAGCACACCAGGCTTCCCTGTCCATCACCAGCTCCCTGAGCTTACTCAAACTCATGTCCATTGAGTCGGTGATGCCATCCAACCATCTCATTCTCTGCCGTCCCCCTCTCCTCCTGCCTTCAATCTTTCCCAGCATCAGGGTCTTTTCAAATGAGTCAGTTCTTTGCATCAGGTGGCCAAAGTACTGGAGTTTATTAAATGTATAAAGCTAGTAGAATTGTTCCTTTACCTGAAGCTATAGATAAAGGAGAAGGATACTGAGTTTTTGTCATTTTTTTCATTCAGCACATCTTTATTGAATATATAATAATAGTGGTATTAGTAATTGATTTGCTTCCCTGGTGGCTCAAACAGTAAAGAATCTGCCTGCAATGCAGGAGATGTGGGTTCAGTCCCTCGGTCAGAAAGATCCCCTGGAGAAGGGAATGGCAATGCACACCAGTATTCTTGCCTGGAGGATTCCATGGACAGAGGAGCCTGGCGGGCTACAGGCTATGGGTCACAAAGAGTCAGACACAACTGAGTGACTAACGTACACAATAGGAATCGCCACATATTAAGGACTATTCTTAATATATAAACTATTTTAAGTGCTTATATATTTTCTCATTTAATATTAAGAATCCCATGAGGAAGGTATGAGGATTCTCTTTTACAAATAGAGAATCTGATATGGAGAAGTTCACCCAAATGGTATACAAGAATTTGAACTCAGGTCTGTCTGTCTCCAAAGGGTACCGTCTTGTTCATTGAACTTGATACTTGATGGCTGATTCCAGAAGCTACATTATATGCTGGGTCTGCAAAGATAGAAGTGAGATTGTACTTGCTGTCCATCAGAAGGTGATGAGTATTTTTAAGCTTGGCCCAAATTTTTGAATGGTGTAGCTGCCTGAACAGTAAACTTGTGGGAAAAAAAAAAAAAAGACAAGAAAAAATTAAAAAGAAGAGAAACTACATATGGGACTTTCTAGTTCTATATTTGTGGAACATTTTTTTGTTTTGTTTTTTTGCTGTCATATTGGGATCTAAGCTATATTTCTCTTTGGTTCAGTTTCACCATTTGTAAATGGACCTTATGTTTCTAATTTAGCCAGTGAATAAGCCATCCCCTGAGGCTCTTTGGAAGATTTACACATGCAAAGCTGGAGGGATCCTGTTTGAACACATGGATAAACGTTATCTCTTTGCCATAAAATATTTTTGCCTCTAAAATTCTGTTAAAACTTAAAACTGTGTTGTTTTTTTCACCTACACTCTCTTGTTAAGTAGTCACTAACATTTTAAGATGGTCTATGATGCAGGGATTTACAAGAATACAGAAGGCTTACAAAGTCCATGGAAATCTAAGATAGCTCCACAATAGTGCCTTTTTCAACAGAAGAACAGGAGCTGTTCATTAACTCTTCTCCCCACTTTCTCTTTCCTTTCTGACAGGACCTGAATGAGCCAAACCACACTCCTTTTTAGTAGATGATTAGGTTTTTTACCAAGCCTGGGGGAAGATTATTTGGAATGAAAGAAAAGTCGATCTTAGTGTTTCCCCCTCAGGACTGAAAGAGACTGAGATCTGTTTTGTCACTGTCCCAGTGTGTAAAGACGATGTGTGTGTGCTGTTTGCCCTGCATGGACATAGGAGCCTAATGCTCCGTGTAACGAAGGACCAAGGCTTGTTCAGGCTTGTGACCGTCGAGCACTGTGTCATGAGAAGCCGGATGTGATTTTCCTGCTGTGGAACCAGGCGGCGTGTAGTGTAAACCGCTGGCTCAGAATCGGCCTCTTCTCCTGTGGTAGCCCAAGGAAACAGCTCTTTTTTTTGAACCTTGGTTCTTATTTTTGATTTGCTCTTCACAATGGGTCTTACACCAGTCTCCTTTCTTTTCCCTATATAGGTCAGTATTTGGCATAATTTTGCAATTTCAAACACTCATAGGCTTTCCAGAGCTTCAATTTCTTACCCTGAAAGAGAATAACGTCACAGGCCAATGAACTGTTTGGAAGACATTAGGTTAATGTCATTGTGCAGATGTTAATATAATGGGAAAAAAAGTTTATGAAATTCTTTGGTCCTTCACTTGAAGATTAAATTCAATAGGCATTATTGCTGAATGTAAAGAAGAGCTATAGGCTCTGAGAGATGCCAGGATAAATAAGTTATTGCCTCTGTTGTCATAGATCTCACAATCCACTAGGCATTCTGTAGGCAAATGCAGCCCGAGATGGAAGTGTCGAGGCTGGAAGGAGGACGCCAAGAGTTACTGGAGCTCAGAGGGTGATCCCTAGCTCCACCACAGGCCCTGTGTCAGGGACCACATTCCCCATTTGACCCTCACAGCAACTCTCCAAGCTGAAGAGATGAGGAAAACAAGGTTTAGGATTGTTGAGAAATGTCGTCTAGAGGTGATAAAAAGTGAAAGAATAAATTTTACTCCTTTTGGAAGCAGTAGAAAAGAGTTTGTTTTCATTGAGATAAAAGTACTGTTGAGCATCATCCTTAAAATTAAATGCGTGGTGTTGTTTTTTTTTTTAATTAAAATATAGTCAGTCTACAATGTTGTGTTAGTTTCTGGTGTGCGGCAGACTGTTTCAGTCATACATACATACACGTGCGTGTGTATGTGTGTGAGTATATTCTTTTTCAGATTCTTTTCTATTATAGTTGATTATAAGATACTATGTTCCCTGTGCTATACAACAGGACGTATTGACCTATTTTATATAGAATAGTGTGTATCTATTAATCCCAGATTCCTAACTCATCCCTGCCCCCATTTGGTTACCATAAGTTTGTTTTCCGTGTCTGTGAGTCTCTTTCTGTTTCATAAATGAGTTCATTTGTGTAATATTTTCAGATCCCACATACAGGTGATGTCATATTTGTCTTTGAGTCACTTCACCTAGAATGAAAATCTCTAGGTCCATCCAAGTCGTTGCTAATGGCAAAAGTACAGGTTCTTATAAATCTGGTCCTTGGGTTCTTTTGGTTTGGGTTTTGGTTTGGTTTGGGTTTTGCCTTATCATAATACGTTCCCAAAGAAGTGTCATTGAACATCTGGGACATTGGGTTGGCAGTGAGTGGGACAGGCATATTTTTTCAGCCCCAAAGAGTTACTGTCTATAGTTAGGGGACTGTACAGCATTTCAGAGGAGAGAGAGGGAAGTGAGAGGGAGAGTTTCCAAAAAACACTAAGAATTTATGTTGCCCACTGTCTTATGATTAATAGTGAGAAAAGATGTAACACAGGATCATTAAATAGCAAACAGTACCACGACTGAAATTATTTGCAGGGCAGCAATGGAGACACGGACATAGAGAACAGACTTACGGACACAGCGGCAAGGGAAGGAATCAGAGGGGGGCTGTATGGAAAGAGTAATGTGGGAGCCTACATTGCAATATGTAAAATAGATAGCCAATGGGAATTTGCTGTATGACGCAGGAAACTCACATCAGGGCTCTGTAACCACCTAGAAGGGTCGGATGGGGAGGGAGGTTCAAGAGGGAGGGGACATATGTATACTTGGGCTTCCCTGGTAGCTCAGTCAGTAAAGAAACTGCCGGCAGTGCAGGAGACCCGGTTCAATCCCTGGGTCAGGAAGATGCCCTGGAGAAGGAAATGGCAACCCACTCCAGTATTCTTGCCTGGAGAACCCCATGGACAGGGGAGCCTGGCGGGCTACAGTCCATGGTGTCACAAGAGTTGGACATGACTTAGAGACTAAACCACCAACCACCACCACCATGGCTGACTCATGTTGATGTTTGGCAGAAACCAACACAATTCTGTAAAGCAATTATCCGTCAATTAAATAAAAATTTTAAAAGTAAAAAAAAAAGTAGTACCACAGAAAAGAAAGTAGGTCCCTGCCTCCTGTACTCCCTGGAAGCATTCTTTTGATCATGAACTTATTATCAATTAGGAGGTTACACCCAGAAAAACAAATATAAGTAAAACACCTTCCCCTCATCCTGCACGTCCCCCATTCTTAAGTTCTTTTTCCTTCCTGATAATGAATTTTTTCACTTTTCCCCGTTCCAGTTTTAAAAAGTCTCTTTATTTGCCCTTCTTCCCCCAAAAGGGTAGACAAAAGAGAGCTCCCTTCCAGAAGCAGCAGTGAAAAGGCTTAGCATTTTTTTTGCATGGCTGTGAGATACAAAAGGATTCCTTGGTTGAGTGTGATGTCTCATAGAGCAGGCTGTTTTTCCAAAGCGGGTTATACACACATGTATACGTGTGCATACAGAGTCTGATCTGACTAATACACAAAGTGTCCCCATACTTCGCAATCATAATTGTTTTTGGGTCAAGGAGCAGTTTGCATCAGCTTATTTTGCTTTTCAGTGTCAATTGACTTTGCTAGTTTAAACCCCAAATTTCTAAAGGTATCAGGGCTGAAAGAGGTAGTTGTTGTTTCGGGACAGGAGAACCATTGCTTTAGGAAGTAAAACAGAGAGAGCCTAGCAAACATGTTTCTTAGATAAGGCCCATTCTTACATCGAAAAGAACTTAAAACTTGAGTTGTTAGAGGATGGGGGAAAGTGACTATATGACTTAATAATAGGGGTTAAAGCTAGGACTATTGACAAAGAGAAGCTAGGTATTAAAATAGGTTTCAAGAAAGAGAAAGAATGTTCAAAAGAGTCACCATGAAATGTTAGCTTGGAGTAACTGACGTGGTTAAGGAGGAAGGACATCCCTATGCTAAGAAAATACAACATAGATGCTAATAAGACAGTAGACCCTTTAGCATATGAAGATCATCTGTCCATCCCAAAAGCCTGTAGATTTCATAAATAGGGAAGCAATGTATTTAAGAATACTTTAAAAGTTCCTA
Organism: Bos indicus; assembly: GCF_029378745.1. Taxonomy (NCBI): domain Eukaryota; kingdom Metazoa; phylum Chordata; class Mammalia; order Artiodactyla; family Bovidae; genus Bos; species Bos indicus. The sequence goes on from NC_091763.1 coordinate 98,038,361, forward strand.
CTGTGTACAGAGCACTGGGGTGGAGGAAGGTTAGCATGCATGTGTTGCAAATAATTTAAGGGAATGAAAAATAGGGATAGTGATATAGAGACATTAAGAAAGCTGAGGATAGAGCTCGCTGGCATTAGAAGTTCAACTTGGACCTGGGGTATTATAGTGTAAGACATTTTTAAATCCTACTGTAGCACTGGGCTTGACAGTAGTATTAGTATATCCCACAGGTATTTAAGGAGAAAAAAATAGGTTAGATGGGGGTCTCCTGTTGCAGCCCCTGTTAACTCTGTAAGTCCCAGGAGTTCTTAATGTCACAGGCTGATCAGCATCCTTAATTTTATTTTTTTACAGTGTGTGCCAGATAACAGCATCTCAAAATTATTTACAAAATCTAATAATACGTTGCACCAGGAGTTAGGAAGGTCCTATTACAATTTTCTAAATAGGAAAACTGAAGATTGAAAATTAAATAATTTTATTCCATGTTCAAGCAGAGATCATTTTGTGGTATCTGTACAAATAGAAAGAGGGGTCAGAAATAACAATTATGCCAAAATTTGATCTTCTAAACTGTTTTCCAGTGAGACATCTCATGAGATCATTTTTCATCGTCTTTTTCTGTCTTCTAAAAAGTTTGAATTCACAGTTAACCTTCCTTTTCCTGCTGTAACCATCTTCCCCTGTTCAATTTATCACTTTCACGACAGCTGATACTAGTCTAAGCTAATATGGTAACAATTTGAGATAATATTGCAGATGCACAAGGACATGCTCACATGAGACAATTACAGAAGTCACAGTAAGTTGCCATTGAAAGTGTAGCAGCTGCGTCCTTGAAAACAGATGCTCTTCTGGGTCTGAATGAGTTCAATTTTGACTAATTTTAAGACCTAAACAGATTTCAGTCTGGTTAATATTAGGATGTGGAACCACTTGAGACATCCTAATGCCCTAGACTGATTGCTTCTCCATGACAGTTAGTGTTATGTCTTTCCTTGAGAGATGCTGAGTATTTGATAATGCTAGGGATTATATGTCCATAGGAAATATAGACCCTCAAGTCCCGGCTGTAGGAAGGTGGACTCATGAAATCAAGGTGACTTCTGAAGGCAATGCAGTTTTTTTTTTGTTGTTGTTGTTGTTTTAAAGTGCTTTGACTGTAGGGATTGACCAGAATTGGTTTATACTATACATATGCAAGATTCCTTGACAGCCCAGGAAACTAGCTATAATAAATGACTTCCCTGTCTTTACTTTGTCCCTTGGATACACTCAAGAAACTAAAGTGAAAGTTAGTTGTAAATGCCAAGTCATTTCATCTCCTGCCTGATCTTTATCAATCTGTTATTATGTGAATTATTTGTCATGTTATATTGGTCAATTAAAACATTTGTTCTGTTTGAAAAATCAGGAACTGAGCTCCTGTAATGCCTCTTATTATTTTGCTGGCCCTGAAAATAGGGGCATGTGTGTATAAAATCCCTTACTGGAAGGAGTTAATGATCTGGTAGGCATACATACTGATATACAGATGATAAGCAGCATATGATAGCTAATAGAACTGTGAAAAACATAAGCAGAGGAACCAGTGACCCTGCCAGGAATCATAAATATTTCAGAAAGAGGAATAAGAGCCATCAAAGATACAGAATCATTAACCACCCTGATATGTTTAGGGAATTCGCTTTAAAAGGCTAGCAAGTCAGAGGGCCAGAGCTGGGGAAGGGAGACGTTTGAGAGAAAGGAGAAAGTGGTGAAAGATGGAGAAAAACTGAAGTGTTGGGCAGAAAACAAAAATCATGGAAAGCCTTTCTAAGAAGCTTCATCATATAAGCAATGGGAAACGCTGATGTCTTTACAAGTAATTCTTAATAACATAGTCAAATTTTGTATCTTAGATAAGTAAGTCCATTGATCTAACTCGTATTTAATTAGTTATATATAGAGTAATGATGTAAAGTAGAGCCAGGCATGAGGCAAAGACATCAGTCAGGAGACTGTTACAGTAATCCAGGGAAGAGATGAAGGCTTCGGCAAGGAAGTGAGCAGATATATAAAAAGGACAATATATTAGGGAAACATTTAGGGAATAAAGTTGGCAGAAATTAATCTTTGCTGAGGAGAGTGAGGGAAAGGAAAGGAGACATTCAAAGATTACTCTCATGTTTGCAGCTGAAATTCCTAGATTTATATACCACTGATAGAAAAGGAATTCAGGATAAAGAGCAGATGCTGAAGAGTTTAGTTTGAACATACTGCATTTGAGATGCTTGTGGGATCTACAGATAAAGATAGCTTGGTAACAGTTGATCAAATAAAGTTTAGGAGTCAGCAGTTCCTAGATCTTCCAGACCCAGGGATCAAATCTGCATCTCTTAACATCTCCTACATTGGCAGATGGATTCTTTACCACTAGCACCATCTTGGAGGCCCTGCTGCTGCTGCTGCTGCTAAGTTGCTTCAGTCGTGTCCGACTCTGTGCGACCCCATAGACAGCAGCCCACCAGGCTCCCCCGTCCCTGGGATTCTCCAGGCAAGAACACTGGAGTGGGTTGCCATTTCCTTCTCCAATGCATGGAAGTAAAAAGTGAAAGTAAAGTTGCTCAGTCGTGTCCGACCCTCAGTGACCCCATAGCCTGCAGCCTACCAGGCTCCTCCATCCATGGGATTTTCAAGGCAAGAGTACTGGAGTGGGGTGCCATCGCCGTCTCCCCTTGGAAGCCCTAGATAATAGCGAAAACCATGAAAATTGATGCACTCACTCAAAGAGAATCATACAGAATGACAAGCAAGGGAGACCAGTAGAGAAAAAAATCCCTGGGAACCCCAGCATTTATGGGTGTGCTAAAGAGAATCCAGTGAAGGAAAGTATTAAGGTAATGGCAGAGAGGTGAAAGGACAGCCAGAGAATTTTGGTGCCATCCTAGCCAAAAGAAAACAGAATTCAAGAAGGAAGTGGCCAGTCCTATGGAATATAGCAGAGAGCCTTTCTGTGGGTAGCACTGAATAGCACCTAGTGGATTTGGCAATTAGGATACCATAGGCAACTATTATCAGAATAATTACCTAATAAAGATGTGAAGGCAGAAGTCAAATCATGGCACGTGGAAGAGTTAATAGAAGACACGACTATGGAGAAAGCAAATGTTGATAGTTCTTTTGAGATCTCAGTAAGAATCTGAGGTCCTCAAGAGAGGAGTTAACAGTAAGAAGGACAAAAGGCCTGGGGAGAGCAGCGTGAATTTGGGAAAGGTGTCTAGAAAGGGAAAGGAGATGGCCAAGCACTGCTGAAAGATTGCCAGGTGATAATGAAGACTTTCGGGGGTGTAAAATCCAGAAAATTCTAGTGGCAGCCATCTGTACTTTGTTTGGTTTTCCTGTCAAAAAAAAATGTGTCATGGAATTAGCCTAGAGTTAGTTAAGAATCAGCCGAGAGGGTCATTGGCCAGACAGTGGCAAATGGCCACCACCAGCCACAAGCAAGACTGGGAATGAAGACATTCAGCTTCTCAGAGTCTACTGAGGAATGAGCAAGAGAGAACTGGCAACATCTGTTCATTCACCTAGCAAGCAGTAGCTCTCCCAAAGACCAAGGTTTAGCTTCCTCATATAAACCGATCAATTTAGTACAGAAAGCCACAGTCATGTAGCCACAAATGCTTAGGAATCTCAAAGATGCCTGTTTTTATGCAATGGTTGTAAGAGGAACAAGGATGTTTTAAATGATCTGATGTATTAGAAAAACAGCTCAAAGTGCATATCTTAATAAAATTGTTGTTGTTGTTCAGTCACTCAGTTCTGTCCTACACTTTGTGACCCCATGGACTGCAGCATGCCAAGCTTCCCTGTCCTTCACCGTCTCCTGGAGCTTGCTCAAACTCATGTCCATTGAGTCAGTGATGCCAGCCAACTATTTGGTCCTCTGTCATCCCCTTCTCCTCTGCCTTCAAACTTTCCCAGCATCAGAGTCTTTTCCAATGAGTTGGCTCTTTACATCTAGTGGCCAAAGTATTGCAGCTTAGGCCTCAGCACATCAGTCCTTCCAATGAATATTCATCCTTTAGGATGGACTGGTTTGATCTCCTTGCAGTCCAAGGGATTTCAACAGTCTTCTCCAACTCCACAGTTGGAAAGTATCTATTCTTCGACACTCAGCCTTCTTTATGGTCCACCTCTCACATCCATACATGACTACTGGAAAAACCATAGCTTTGACTAGATACGGACCTTTGTCAGCAAAGTAATGTCTCTGCTTTTTATTACACTGTCTAGGTTGGTCATAGCTTTTCTTCCAAGAAGCAAGCGTCTTTTAATTTCATGACTGCAGTCACCATCTGCAGTGATTTTGGAGCCCAAGAAAATAGTCTATCAATGTTTCCATTGTTTTCCCCATCTATTTGCCATGAAGTGATGGGACTTGATGCCATGATCTTGGTTTTCTGAATGTTGAGTTTTCAGCATTGACCTCTTTGACCTTCATCAACAGGCTCTTTAGTTCCTCTTCACTTTCTGCCATAAGGGTGGTGTCATCTACATATCTGAGGTTATTGATATTTCTCCCAGAAATCTTGATTCCAGCTTGTGATTCATCCAGCCTCCCATTTCTCATGATGTACTCTGCATATAAGTTAAATAAGCAGGGTGACAATATACAGCCTTGATGTACTCCTTTCCCAGTTTGGAACCAGCCCGTTGTTCTGTGTATGGTTCTAACTGTTGCTTCTTGATCTGCATACAGGTTTCTGAAGAGGCAGGTTAGGTAGTCTGGTATTCCCATCTCTTTCAGAATTTTCCAGTTTGTTGTGAACCACACAGTGAAAGACTTGAGTGCAGTCAATGAAGCAGAAGTAGGTGTTTTTTTGGAATTCTCTTGCTTTTTCAGTGATCCAGTCGATGTTGGAAATTTGTTCTCTGGTTCCTCTGCCTTTTCTAAATCCAGCTCATACATCTGGAAGTTCTCGGTTCATGTGCTGTTTTAGCCTAGCTTGGAGGATTTTGAGCATTTCTTTGCTGACATGTGAAATGAGTGCAATTGTGTGGTAGTTTGAACATTCTTTGGCACTGCCATTCTTTGGGATTAGAATGAAAACTGACCTTTTCCAGTCCTGTGGCCACTGCTGAGTTTTCCAAATTTCCTGGCATATTTAGTGTAGTACTTTAACAGCATCATCTTTTAGGATATCTTAATAAAATAATCAAGTATGGATATTGTTGAAGGCCAATATATGTGGACTCTGTCAATGAGAAGAGTAATCCCCAACATAAATATACAGACGTGAGCCTCTAAAGGTGTACATGCGTGTGTGTGTGTGTGTGTGTGTGTGTGTGTGTGCACGCATCAAGTAATCTCTATCTTGACTGTAATCTCCCAAGGAGATTCTGTCAGCTTTGCTTTTTTTGGTAGATTTCCATTTGACAGTTAAGAGGTAGTTAATTGTTTCATGTTTTCTTTTCCATCCTCAGCATCTCTTTGCTCAATATATTCCTTTTTGTTAAAAAAAACTTCATATGTTTGAGTGAGCTGAATTCTCAAACCAGCTTTTCAGTGGAGCCCTGGGCATCATTTTTCATGTTGCTTTACTAGAATGTTATTTTTGCTGTAGATTACAGTTTAGCAAAATATAAAGTGTGCTGCTGTTATAAACTACTTCTACCTCATTCATTGCAAGTTTTACCAAGACTGCTTATCTGGCTGTTAACTTACTCTACTTGGATGTTTTTTGTTTTTTTTTTAACATTTGTAGAGTTTGAAAGTAGTCAACTACTACACATGATGAAATTACATATTTCTGTAAGAAGAAAGGGAGATTTTTTACCTTGGTGAAATTTGTCCAAAATGCCTTTTGTAGGTTGGGCAATTAGTATAGCCTTGGACCTTAGACTTTGAACAGGGATTCCTAGGTGGTGCAATTGGTAAAGAATCCACCTGCCAATTCAGGAGACACAGAGATCCTGGTTCGATCCCTGAGTCAGGAAGATCCCCTGGAGTAGGAAATGGCAATGCACTCCAGTATTTTTGCCTGAAAAATCCCATGGACAGCAGAGCCTGGTGGGCTATAATCCATGGAGTTGCAGCGTTAGACACAGCTGAGCACACACACCTGTGTGTGTTTAGACTATGAGCCCAATTTCCTTAGGGTCTGATTTCCTCCTTTTTTTTTAAATTTTTTTAATTGATATATGCTTTGCTCTTCCTGGCACAGTGTCACACAACAGAGGGATTTAAGGATTCAAAAGCCCTAATTGCCTTGAAATATTAGAACACTGTTGCTTATAGTTGTTTTTACCCAATCTACCAAAAGAAAATGTTATGAAGACAGTGATCTTACCTTGTATCAAACAACTTGAAAGACGATACCATTAGAGAGGAAAAGCAGTGTCTACTTCCAGTCCTGCAGACCAAGTCAGTGCACATCTCAGATAATGCCAAGGCTGGTAATAATTTTAAATCTCCAAAACTGTATTTCCTTCCTCCTTATACATCTGTTCCCTTAAACAGAATTCTTTTTTTGTGTGTTTTCCATATTTTAACTTATTGAAATCTGCCTCCACAAAGGAGAACTTAGCCTTTTAAGTCTTGACTGTCTCTCTGGGCTCGTCTCCATGCTTGGCTGAGTCTAGGAGCAGATGCAGCACTCAAGCGCACAACTGCAGGTACGCCTTCCACGACAGGTGTTGACGCCCTGCTCCGCAAGGCAGACACCTTCCAAGTTAGTCAGCGTGCCTCGCCAAATCCCGTGTCCCTTAAGGCCAGGGAGCTCTTCTTCCAAACGTTTCATCCTCTGAGGAAGAGAGTTTTCACATGGAAAAACAGAAGATACTGATCAATGGAAATTGAACCTCAAGGTGGATGGCTTTATCTTTTAAGTACCTTGTTGCCATAATTAAGCTTAGAACTCTTAGTCTGGGGAAACCACATGCTACAGGATAATTCTTAATATTAAAATTAATATTGCTTGTGTTTATTATTTATATTAATATTGAGTAAGTTTTCTGTGCTATTGTCCTAAGTATTAATATTTAATCTACATTAACCCATTCAATACTCCCAACAACTGGAAACTATTCAAAGTTCCCAACAACATTCTGTAGGTACAGATGCCCCTTTTACAGAAGAAACTGAGGGGGACAGAATTTAAGTCCTTAGCTCTTGGTCACAGTAAGTAAGTAAGTAACAGAAACTGGACTCAAGGCCAGCTTTTGAGGCTCTAGAGAACTCAAAGAACTTTTGAATGAAATTGCCAAATTATTATTGGTGACGTTTGAGAAACTGTGGGGAACTGTTTACATGACAGAAGTCTAGACATAAGGAAATAACAGCTCACATTTTTGTTTAGTATTTTGCTGGTGAAAAATACCAAATGCTGTTAAATGTTTTATCAGTTACTTGGGAGAGTGAGAGAAGTTAGGTTTATCAGATTTTCCAAAAAGACCTTTTTATGAATTTTAGCTGATGTAAGTAAACTCGATATGAGTTAAAGGAAAACGCAGCACACTACTTCTGGCCCCCCACCCTAGGAGATTTTAGGCTTCACACAAGGAGCATGGCTTCTAGAACTTGAGAGTTGATCATTCTCTCTAGACAGGTCAGCCCACTCTGTAGTATTTATTATGTTTGGTTCTGAGTCCCACATTTCAAGGGAAATAGACAATTGGAATGTTTTTGTTGGTGAACTATGAGAATTATAAAATGGCTCAGTTGTATTATTTGAAGAATAGTTGAAAATCTGGGAATATTTAGCCCAAAAAAGAGAAGAGCTCAAGGAAGACAGAAGAGAGATGTTTAGTATTTGAAATACTGACACTTGTAAGAATGATTGTTAAGTTGGTAGAACCAGAGCCCATGATTAGAAGTCAATGACAACAGATACAGATTGACATAAGATGGTCATGTCTTTCTTAGATGGAATCGGTTGTCACAAAAGGTATTGAGTTTCCTTTCACAAGGGCTTCCCAGGTGGCACAGGGTAAAGAATCTGTCTGCCAGCACAGAAGATTCAGGAGAAGCATCTTGATCCCTAAGTTTGATCGCTGGATTGGGAAATGGAAATGGAAACCCACTGCAGTATTCTCTCTTGAAAAATTCCATGGACAGAGGAGCCCAGCGGGCTACAGTCCAAGAGAGTCAAACACAACTGAGTACACACACCTAGCCTAGCTACCCTTCCTGTCACCAACATTTGTATACAACCAAATGCTCCTGGGTGTGCAACCAGGAGCTGAACAGCCACTTGCAGATGTACAAATAACACAAGCATAGACCACATGGTTGGGCCAGATGACTAAATTCACTTCCAAATCTGAGTTTCTGTTTCTATCATTCTGTGAATTGATGCAAGACAATCCGCTGGGCTTCTATGTTTAATCAAATACAGAAATAGTCTATCATGTCTTGAATGTCTGAGGCTGCCAACGCTAGCATTAGCCAAATTGATAAAAACAACATGATGAACAACAAAATCGTATGTCATTTCAAAATCTCTCTGTAGGCGTCTAATGAAACGATGGGTGTTTTGTCCTCACCTCTTTCTGCAGATCTGTCTCCTGCTCAAGATAACCCTGTGAACGTTGATCTCCCTCCAGTGTCAGAGCAGATTATGCAGACTCTGAGCGAACTTGCCAAGTCTTTCCAGGATATGGCTGACCGCTGCTTGCTGGTCCTACACCTGGAAGTCAGGTATGACTTCTTCAAGTACAAGACTTCGTGATTTAAATGCACTGTGGGTCATGTCATCATCCATTTTTGTTCTTATTATGGATGGTGTTCTTTTTTTGATACTAAAAGTGATATTTAGTGTTATTCAGTCACTGTTAGTTTTTAAGTACATGATGTATTGTGAATATGGTGGTTTGGAGTTTGCATGGCCCATGACATCAGAAATGCTGTGGATCAGAATATCTATATGGGTTGGATAGGCTATCTTAAGTAACTTAATTAACTTGACTAATTCAGTTTCCTCCTTTTAAAAATAAAGACAATAATTTCTAACTTCAGTTCAGTTCAGTCGCTCAGTCGTGTCCGACTCTTTGCGACCCCATGAATCGCAGCACACCAGGCCTCCCTGTCCATCACGAGCTCCTGGAGTTCACTCAAACTCACGTCCATCAAGTTGGTGGTGCCATCCAGACATCTCATCCTCTGTTGTCCCCTTCTCCTCCTGCCCCCAATCCCTCCCAGCATCAGGGTCTTTTTCCAATGAGTCAACTCTTCACATGAGGTGGCCAAAGTATTGGAGTTTCAGCCTCAGCATCAGTCCTTCCAATGAACACCCAGGACTGATCTCCTTTAGGATGGACTGGTTGGATCTCCTTGCAGTCCAAGGACTCTTGAGAGTCTTCTCCAACACCACAGTTCAAAAGCATCAATTCTTTGGCACTCAGCTTTCTTCACAGTCCAACTCCTACATCCATACATGACCACTGGAAAAACGATAGCCTTGACTAGATGGACCTTTGTTGGCAAAGTAATATCTCTGCTTTTGAATATGCTATCTAGGTTGATCATAACTTTCCTTCCAAGGAGTAAGTGTCTTTTAATTTCATGGCTGCAATCACCATCTGCAGGGACTTTTTAAATGAAATAAAAAGTTCAATGCCTGCCACAGAGTAAGTGCTCACTATATGGTAGCTTTTCAACTATGGTGACTTTATTGCCATCGGTATTTTTATTATGGTATTCTGTTAATCAAGAAAGGAGTGTACAGATGAAAGATCTATGATATCTTCCTTTAAGAACTTAAAACCCAATTGAAGGAATTAAGTTCAATCATAATTCAAGAAAATAGTTTCTAAGATGTGATATTGCTGGGCTCTTGTTTCCTCCCCTGAAGTGTAGAATACTATGATTAGTTTATTATCTATTATCTGTCGAGACTCTAGTATTACACCTATGGAAATGCTAGGAAGAAAAGACTAGGAAGTCTCCAATCACTTATTTATTCATTCAATTAAATATTTATTGAGTGTTCTAAGAATTGGGTAACAGCAATGAAAACAACACTCAAGGTCTCTGCTCTCATAGAGCTACGTTCTTATTGGGTAAACAGCCAATGAATAAATACAAAGGAAAATTTCAGATTAGTGTAACTAAAAAAAAAAAACAATAGCAGAATGGAATTAAATGGTGCTATCAAATAGAAATATAAAGTAAGCTACACATATGAACCACATCAGTTCAGTTCAGTTCAGTCACTCAGTCGTGTACAACTCTTTGCAACCCCATGGACCGCAGCACGCCAGGACTCCCTGTCCATCACCAACTCCTGGAGTTTACCCAAACTCATGTCCATTGAGTTAGTGATGCCATCCAACTATCTCATCCTCTGTCGTCCCCTTCAATCTTTCCCAGTATCAGGGTCTTTTCAAATGAGTCAGTTCTTTGCATCAGGTGGCCAAAGTATTGGAGTTTCAGCTTTAACATCAGTCCTTCCAATGAACACCCAGGACTGATCTCCTTCAGAATGGACTGGTTGGATCTCCTTGCAGTCCAAGGGACTCTCAAGAGTCTTCTCCAACACCACAGTTCAAAAGCATCAATTATTTGGCACTCAGCTTTCTTTATAATCCAACTCTCACATCCATACACGACTACTGGAAAAACCATAGCTGTGACTAGACAAGACCACACAAATAATTTAAATATTCTAATAGTTACCTTTAAAAAAATAGAAACACATGATCTTAATGTATCATATTTTATCCAACCCAGTATGTCCAAAATATTATCATTTTAATTTGGAATTCACATACAAATTATTAATGAGATAGTTTACATTTTTCATCCTACACCTTTGAAATCTATGATATCTTATAGCACATCAAAATTTGGACTAGTCTCATTTCAGCTGCACAGTAGCCATGTGTAGCTAGCATTATCATACTGGACAGTGCAGAGAATGGCTGAGGTTTACTAGAGAGCGGGGTTAGGTAATTTTATGTTTTATATAAAGTGGTCAGGGAAATTGTGACAAGGTACTAAGAAGGAGTCATCTGTACAAAGACCTTATGGAAAAGAGTTTCGGGCAGAGGGAGGGGCACTCACAAGATCCTGAGGTGGCAGATTTGAAGAACAGAGAAGATCCCAGTATGACTATAACTCAGTGAACAAGAGGATGAGAGGACTGAAAGGAAGGGTAAAGCTGATCTCCTCTAGAATGGACTGGTTGGATCTCCTTGCAGTCCAAGGGACTCTCAAGAGTCTTCTCCAACACCACAGTTCAAAAGCATCAATTCTTCGGTGCTCAGCCTTCTTCACAGTCCAACTCTCACATCCATACGTGACCACAGGAAAAACCATAGCCTTGACTAGATGAACCTTTATTGGCAAAGTAATGTCTCATCTCACACGCTAGTAAAGTAATGCTCAAAATTCTCCAAGCCAGGCTTCAGCAATATGTGAACCGTGAACTTCCTGATGTTCAAGCTGATTTTAGAAAAGGCAGAGGAACCAGAGATCAAATTGCCAACATCTGCTGGATCATGGAAAAAGCAAGAGAGTTCCAGAAAAACATCTATTTCTGCTTTATTGACTATGCCAAAGCCTTTGACTGTGTGGATCACAACAAACTGTGGAAAATTCTTCAAGAGATGGGAATACCAGACCACCTGATCTGCCTCTTGAGAATTTTGTATGCAGGTCAGGAAGCAACAGTTGGAACTGGACATGGAACAACAGACTGGTTCTCAATAGGAAAAGGAGTACGTCAAGGCTGTATATTGTCACCCGGTTTATTTAACTTCTATGCAGAGTATATCGTGAGAAACGCTGGACTGGAAGAAACACAAGCTGGAATCAAGATTGCCGGGAGAAATATCAATAACCTCAGATATGCAGATGACACCACCCTTATGGCAGAAAGTGAAGAGGAACTCAAAAGCCTCTTGATGAAGGTGAAAGTGGAGAGTGAAAAAGTTGGCTCAAAGCTCAACATTCAGAAAACGAAGATCATGGCATCCAGTCCCATCACGTCATGGGAAATAGATGGAGAAACAGTGAAAACAGTGTCAGACTTTATTTTTCTGGGCTCTCAAATCACTGCAGATGGTGACTGCAGCCATGAAATTAAAAGACGCTTACTCCTTGGAAGGAAAGTTATGACCAACCTAGGTAGCATATTCAAAAGCAGAGACATTACTTTCTGTGAATAGATAAATGCAACTGATGAGGAAAAAAAGAAACAGTAATACCCTGATGCCTCTGTTACCTGGGTTGTGCAGAAAACCATCAAATTAATTACTCTCACAGCTCCTAGAATTTATGTTATTGATTGCGTAGGTACACGATGTGTTCTTCATTTGGAATTATCAGCTTGTAGTGTAGTTAATTTATAGTGTGATATTTTCAAGGCATTTGAGTAAGATCATTTTAATCCTTAACCTCTAACCTGCTTTTTAAAATTTTTGTACATCCTGGCAATAGTATTTTTAATAATGTTAAGCATATTTTAGTCATTATTTAATAATTAACTTTACAAGAAACCATTCAGTGCTGTAACATCTATTGCCATATCTCCTTCCTCATTAATTTAAAAATAGAAAAAGGATCATTTTAAGACTAAATTACAAAAAAAAGACTGAGTTTTAGAGTCCCGGATGCAGAATTATCTTTACTTAACTGTAAATGAAAACACTAAATATGTTTATTTTTTCCAAATTAAATTTTCTTGTATCTTCTTTTAACATGGTTTCAGCATTCAGGTTGCTTTCCTATGAATGTGCTCCAGATTGTCTTTGCTTCTTCTTAAGTATGGTACAAAAAACTAGACAGAGCGCTCCATGTACGGCTCAGATAGTGGATGTTGACATACTTTATTCATTCCTTGTCACAGTAACAAGATTTCATTTGTTTGTACAGTTAATGATAGAAAATGAATAAGGAGAACCCCAAGTAAATCGTTACTGTAGTAGTCCAGTGCTACAATAGAGGAGACGGCTAAGGGCTATGGGTGCCCACAGTGGGTGACTGTGGAAGAAACGTTTAGCACCTGGGAGGCAGGAATCAGGTGTGCCTCATCATTGCTCTGGCTCTAGAACCTGTAACAGTCCTGTTGTATAGTAAGTGTTCAGTAAAAACTTCAGTGACTCTGGAGATTTAGCTGGTTTGAAATCAAACCCAGATAAAACAAGTGCAGGTTCCCCAAACAAAACATGCTACTCATCAAAGACAGTGAACTAGTTTGAAACTCACAGTCCACCATATGGATTGGATTGGCCAAAAAATTCATTTGGGTTTTTCTATAAGCTGTTACGGAAAAACCCAAACGAAACTTTTTGGCCAACCCTATACTTAAGAGGTACAAAGACTGCATGGCCCGACATCGTCCTTGTCATCATAATCAGCTAAGGTTAGTTTTGTTCCCATCCAGTTGTAAAGGAGAATCAGCTTAGGACCTGTGGTCCTGGAGCTGGTACGATGAAGAAGTGGCTGGTTTGGCATTCTCTGGCACTTTTACCCAAGAAGCCAGAACAAACAGAAAAAGGAGGCGGGGCGCAGCGCATTTAATGGCGAAAGCTAGCAAGAAGTCTAGAACTTCAGACACCAAAAATTTGTCTTATTCCCCCAAATATTTTTACATCCATAGCCCATCTTTTTCTTGAACATTGTTATAGTTCAAACCAAAAAGTGCTGTCAAAGCCAGTAGATTCTGTTTTGAAAGACATGTGACATATTACCTGTGTCCCTGTAGGTCACATTTAACCACCAAGCAGTGCTTTTTTTATACAGTTTGAAGCATAAGGCATGTGACAACCCCAAGAGATGAAAGACGTGGTGAGACCATTAAAAATGGTTGAGGTTTTTTGGTTTTTGGTTTTCTCCCCTTTCTGGACTTTAGAAGAGGATAATTAAGTTGCCATTTCAGTCTCAGATGCTAAGAATGTCACCTTTATCAGCTGATTTCTCTCACCATCAGGAGGGTTCTAAGTGGATTCAGCAGTAACTGCCTGTCTCTGTTGGGATCCTAAGCATGCACTTTCTGAAAACCAACCATCCTGCTGTGTAATCAGCAATATTTGCAGAAAAAATATTAATGCCAAAGTCATGTTAAGGTCAGCAACAACATGCCAGAATTCCAAAGGAAAAAACCCACTTTTTCTGAACTTGATGTTTGCCAATGACTATTTTAAGTTCTTTTTCATCTCTGATCATTTGGGGAGAGGAAGCTATTGCCTTAAAATAGTTTTTCTCTCTCCTGTCTGCCATTCACTTCAGTATCTCATGAAAGTGTTAGTCGCTCAGTCGTGTCTGACTCTTTGCGACCCCACGGACTGTAGCCTGCCATGCTCTTCTGTCTATGGGCTTTTCCAGGCCAGAATACTGGAGTGGGTTGCCATGCCCTTCCCCAAGGGATCTTCCCGACCAAGGAATTGAACCCGAGTCTCCTGCATTGTAGGCAGGTTCTTTACTGTCTGAGCTACCAGGGAAGTCCAGTATCTCATAAACACCTCCAATTCATAGTCATTTCCTAAGCAGTCTCTACTTCTAGTTTCTATCATTCTCTACCATCAATTTACTCTTTATACTGTGCCGAATCATCTTGCAAAAACTCATATCTGATTATATCATTTCACCTCTTAAAATCCTGTTGAGATGACCTCAATCTTATGACGACCTGGTCCCTGACCACCTCCCCAAGCTCACTTCATGCCTCTGTCATGTCATCTCTATGTACTGAAAGGAACCTCTGGTCAGTCCTTAAAACTGTCCTCCATTCACACCCTCATGCCATTGCACATGGTCTTCCCGTTGCCTGAGGCATGCATGCGTGCTCAGTCACTCAATCGTGTCCGACTCTTTTCAACCCCATGGACCATACCCTGCCAGTCTCCTCTGTCCATGGGATTTTCCCAGCAAGAATACTGGAGTGGGTTGCCATTTCCTTCTCTGGGAGATCTTGTCAACCCAGGGATGGACTCCAGGTCTCCTGCACTGGCAGGCGGACTCTTTACGGCTGACAGACCTGAGAAGCCTCATTGTCTGAGGTGTTAATGTCTATAGTTTACTGTAAAAGTATTTTAGCGTTGATGACTTGATTTTATTTTCAACTAAGAGTTACTTAGTTTAAATTTCAACTGTGAAATAGCAGTCAGTTTCCCCAGGCATGAATCCCACTCCAGGGTTGTTCAATTTTCATTTTATCAAAAATGTCTCATTCTGGAAGGACTGTAACTGGTGCAGTTACTGGTATCCTGATCAAAACCATACACTTCAAGCTTATGAATGTCAGAAAGAGTTTTTACTGGCAAAATTAATCTTTAGTTTTTAGTAACTGTTAAAGTGATCACCTATCATAAAAACACACTGACAGCCAAGATATTTGGATTTCCTTAACCGAACAGATTATAAAAATATAGCACATCCTATGCAAAACTTCCTTTTAAATGGATCATACATCTAAGTGTAAAAACTTCAAACTGTAAAAATCCTAGAAGAAAATATAGGAAGAAATCTTTGTAACTTTGGGCAAAGTTTTCTTAAAGCTAACCCCTAGAGTACCAGCCATAAAAGAAAAAAATTATTAAATTGAACTTCATCAAAATTTAAAACCATTCTTTGAAAGACATTGTTAAGATGAAAAGACAAGCCAAAAATTGGGAAGAAATATTTACAAAACGCATGTCTGATAACTTGCTACCCTGGTGGCTCAGACAGTAAAAAAATCTGCCTGCAATGCAGGAAACTCAGGTTCAATCCCTGGGTCTGGAGAAGGGAGTGGCAACCCACTCCAGTATTCTTGCCTGGAGAACCCCAGGGACAGAGGAGCCTGGTGGGCTACAGTTCATGGGGTCACAAAGAGTCAGACACAACTGAGTGACTAACACTTTCTTTTCAGCCTATATAAAAAACCCTCAATACTTAATAATAAGAAACTAAACAGCTCAACAAAAATTTAGGCAAGTGATAAGAATACAAAGATGTATGGATGGCAAATAAACATATGAAAATGTGTCCAACATCATTAGTAACTAGTAAAATGCAAATTAAAGCCCCAGTGAGACACCACTGTACATCTATTAAAATGAATTAAAAAAAAATTTTTTTTTAACTGACAACACTTGAGAAGAAATAAACTAGACACAGAAAGACAACTACTGCATGGCATCACTTATATGTCAAATCTTTTTTTTAGGAAATCACAGAAACAGAGCAGAAAAGTGGTGGCTAGAGGATGAGAGAAATAGGAAGTGGTTGGTAAAAGGCTACAAATCTCAGCTGTAAGATAAATAAGGTCTGAGGATCTAATGTAAACCAGACTATACTTGATAACACTGTACTGTATAATTGAAATTTGCTGACAAATTTAAAAAAGAAAGGATAAATATGTGATGTGATGGATGTATTAATTATCTAGATGAAGGGAATCCTTTCACAGTGTATACATATATCAAGTTGCCATGATGTACACTAAATATCTTATAATCATTTAATGCCAGTTATACCTTCACAAAGCTTAAGTTTTTATTTAAAAAAAAAAAAAAACTAACAACAGAAAGTGCTGGTGAGAATGCGGAGCGACTGGAACTCTTTCCTACATTGCTAGTAGGAAAGCAAAGTGGCACAGCTCCTTTGGAAAACAATTTGGTGGTTTCTTACAAAATTAAATGTACACTTACCATATGATGCAGCAATCCCACTTCTAGATATTTACCCAAGAAAAAGAGAAAATTATATTTACACAAAAACCTATACGTGAAGCCGATTAATTCATAATCACTGCAAACAAGAAACAACCCTGATGTCAGCTGGTGATGGCTAAATCATGGCACATTCATAGGCAGGAGGCCATGCTGCAATAACAAGGAATGGACAGCAACATGGATAAATCTCAGATGTTTGAGGCAGACTGAAAGACACTAAACCTCAAAGGCTACATGCTATACAATTGCATATATATGGCTTTCCAGAAGAGACAAAACTGTGGGGACAGAAAATAGATTTGTAGTTGCAAGAGCCTTGAGGTATAAGTAGAGGTTGACTTCAGGGTGGCACAATGGAGTTCTGGAAGTGACAGAATTGTTCTATAATTTGATTATGGTGATGCTTATACAACTGGTTGCATTTGTCAAAACTCATAAAACTGTACACTAGAAAGGTGAATTTACTGTTTGTAAATTGTCTGTCACCAAGATGATGATTAAGCCTGTGGTTGCAATATTAGGGATGATGTTCAAGGCTGTGGCCATTTGTTTAGGCATATTCTCATTACCTGATGCCAGGTCTAGGCGTGACAGAATCCCTACTCTGGATTATCATCCTGTCTACTTCCAGTGAACCTTTCCTGTCAAGATCAGATGGAGCACAGAAAACAATCAATAAACTTACAGAACAAACCTGTTTGATCTATACCTGCCAGTGGATGGGGGAGGGATGGGGTGGTTGTATATTTGTTTTTAGTAAATACCTGTACGTGTGGGTGGCCAGTCCTGGGTGTTCATTGGAAGGAATGATGCTGAGGCTGAAACTCCAATACTTTGGAGGCGAGGGGTACATAAAAATTTAAAGGGCCACTGCTGTCTTAAATATTTGGGTGCTCTGTCACAAGAAGAGGGTTGTTTTCATCAGGAAGAATCATTACCAACTTCTTTCCCCATCTCTCTCTCTTCCAGGGTCCACTGTTTCCACTATCTCATCCCTCTTGCGAAGGAGGGGAACTACGCCATTGTCGCAAATGTGGAAAGTATGGACTATGACCCACTGGTGGTGAAGCTCAACAAAGATATCAGTGCCATTGAAGAAGCCATGAGTGCCAGCCTCCAGCAGCACAAGTTCCAGTATATATTTGAAGGTCAGACCCTGCCCCTGTCCCGGAGAGTTTGGGAGGAAAGAAGGGTGAAGGTTTTCCTGATTTTTTTCTCTATTACTGAAGCTCAAAACTTGTAGTAAAAAGTTTTTGATTTTTTTTTTGTTTGTGTGTTTTTTGCTTTTTGGATTAAAGCAGCAATACCTAGCCTCTCTGTGTATGGCTAGGTAGGCAACAGTGTGGCTGCCATCTGCTCTTTCTTGACGAGGAGATTTAATCCAAGACGAGGCAGATGGCAGCCCGGCTGCCTCCTTGACACACCACTCATGAGAGCTGGGTAAGTGTGTGGAGTGGACCACAAATTAACTCAAGAAGAGCTCATAAAGGAAAAAGAAACACACACAAGAAGAAGAAAACCCTGAGAGATCCCCTCATTGGCTAAAATTATCCCTGGAAGGGGACGTTTTCTTTCAGAGAATGAATTTTTGTCTGAAGAGAAAACAGAAACCACTGATGAACAGCAGCTCTGAGAAGTCTGCATCCATAAATGCCTTCAGAGGCAAGGAAGCAAGGAAGGGTGTGGACAGCAGTACTACCCAAAGGTGTTTGCCTTCAACATTCAAAAAAGTGAGCGGCCAGCCAAATCATTTGCGTGATGGATTCCTCCAAAGGACCCTTTTTTAAGACTTCCAGTCATATCCGCTTTTTTCTTGTTTCGGTTGGTTTGTACATAGACCCCGGGGCCAAAAGTATCTATGGTGTCTCACAGAATTCAGCCAGTGTAACTTAAAACAAGAAGGTACTTACTGCAAAGGATTGTGGCAGCCTGAAGATAGAAAGAAAGTGTCAATGCATGACCATGTCTTGCTTCTAGCAAATGCAGAAACCACCCCCCGCCAAAACAAAATCCTATTTTCTCATTAAATTATGTCATAGTGATGAAGATGTGTTCTGAAAGGGAATGTTCCGGAAAGACTTTAGCCAGAATGTATAAGTGATGAAAAAGGTTCGTCAGCCCCGTGGCTCTGTGTACTGGGGACTGCAGTCATACTGTCTGTCTTAACAGTCTAGGACCCATCTAAGAATCACTCTCCTGACCACACAGAATTCCCGTCTGGCTTTTGACACTGGCTCTTCCAAGTCCCACATGTCACCATTCACATCCCAGAGTTTTCCTCTCATTTGGACCAGACATTTCTTGACATCTAATCCTTCTGGGAAACAATAGAGGTATAATCCTCTGACACAGAAGAGATTTTAACTAAAAAAAAAATCATAAATTGGAAATTTCCTACTTAAAAAGAGCTAGCTATCCCCTGTCATATCACTTTCTAAATTCAAGGGCATATTATTGAATTTCCCAAGTGGAGGAGGTGACAGTGGTCTCAGTCTTCTTGGTGTGGCAAGGAGAAATATTTTATTATTTTTTTAAGGGGTGTATTTAATCACAGATACTGTTTAAAATTCCTGGAGTATAGTGATAATACAAAGCAGACCAACTTTTAACTGGTTTATTATTATAATTTATCATGCTTAATTATTATATACATTTATTTCTGTAATCTGTTTTTTATTCTCTATAACCAGTGCATCACCTCATAGTCTATGCTTAGGGCAGACCACATTAAACCACTGCAGAACAAAATTCTGCCTGAAGTTATGGGCTCAAGGGCATCATAGCAAAAGAACCAACAGAGATTTTTCTCATAAATTGTCTAGCTTTAAATGTAAAATCCATGTGTGTGTTTCTTTCCCTTTGAGTGAAAAGCTTTTTACTTCACCTTATAAGAGTAGCTAATTTGTCATCTTGAAGCCACATTGGGTGAGTGTAGCTGAAGCAATGGAGAAGGCAGTGGCACCCCACTCCAGAACTCTTGCCTGGAAAATCCCATGGACGGAGGAGCCTGGTAGGCTGCAGTCCATGGAGTCCCTAAGAGTCGGGCACGACTGGAGTGACTTAGCAGCAGCAGCAGCAGCAGCTGAAGCAAGAGATGTTGCCTTCTCCTGTCCTTTTCCTACATGTATCCTAATCAAGGGAAAACTTGCTTTGAAGACAGAAGAAGCCTTTGAACCTGAAGTTGCACCCTGAGACAAAAATAGTAGACTATTCTCGACTAGTCAGACTAACTTGAGATTTCTGAGAAAATATCTTGCCAGAGTCCAACTTTGTAAGAATAAGAGAAGAAGGAGGAAGAGAGGTTTACTTAGTTCCAAGCATTTCGAATTGAAATCTAACTTCTAAAAATGGTAACCCACATGTTCCTCGGGTTGTTCTGAACCAACATTCCTCAACTTCATTGCCTAAGATAACCTGAAATGGGATCTCTTAGTTTGCTGACATCCTAACCAGCAATTTGTCAAATTTCACAGACCTTAAGACAGTCCTTTGGCGGTGAGAACAACTCACTCAATGAGACCCCTGAAAAACTACACAGGAGTCCTGTGGGAACTCAGCAGTTCATGTGTGATCTGCTTTTCCTTCCACTTTGTTTCGAGTTATGTTCTCTCCCATTACTCCTTTAGAAATATACCCCATTGTCAGCGTTGAGGTATCTTAACATTAATGCCAAGAGTCCAATTTCTTATTGATTTATTTTTATTTACATAGGTTCCCAATCAACTTCTGAGCCAAAAGTACAACCCCTACCTGTTTTGTAGGAGGAAAAGGAGGCTAAACAGATGATAGTATTTATATATGGTGTTCTCTGCTTTAAAATAGTTCAACAGGAAAAACAGAAGTTTTACGCAGTAATTTAAAAAATTCTAGCATATACTCTTCCAGAGAAGGCAATGGCACCCCACTCCAGTACTCTTGCCTGGAAAATCCCAGGGACAGAGGAGCCTGGTGGGCTGCAGTCCATGGGGTCACTAGGAGTCAGATATGACTTAGCGACTTCACTTTATTTTTTCACTTTCATGCATTGGAGAAGGAAATGGCAACCCACTCCAGTGTTCTTGCCTGGAGAATCCCAGGGACAGGGGAGCCTGGTGGGCTGCCGTCTATGGGGTCGCACAGAGTCGGACATGACTGAAGCGACTTAGCAGCAGCAGCAGCATATACTCTTAAGCCTTGGCCTGTGGCTTTAGCTGTATATGGCAGTGCAGAAACTGTGGATGTACTCGGTTTTTTACCAGCATGAAGCCTCCCCACTTGCAACTCCTTGGGCAGTATCTAACTACTCCAAAATCACTGTAAGATCAGGTGGTCCAACCATCACAGCTAAGTTTTCTTTGGTCACTTACATTTTCTGAGGACTAGAGAGAGGAATCCTGTGTGTCCGTTTCTTCAAGATGGCATTAATCTGTCTCCTCCCTCCCCATCACCCTGTGCTGATCCCTCAGGCCTGGGACACCTGATCTCCTGCATCCTTATTAATGGGGCCCAGTACTTCCGGCGCATCAGTGAGTCTGGCATCAAGAAAATGTGTAGGAACATTTTTGTCCTGCAGCAGAATTTGACCAACATCACCATGTCACGGGAGGCAGACCTGGACTTCGCAAGGTAAGAGAGGGTAGACTGGACTCAGTTCATGTTCCATCATTAATAAAAATGGATTCTTAATCATTAAAAAGCTAGTTAAAAAAATGAAACAAGTAATTGATGTTAATTAAACTTATTGCAATGATTTTTTCACAATATATCCATATATTGAATTATTACACTGTACATCTGAAACTAATATGTCAATTATACCTCAATTTTAGAAAAGGAAAAAAAATGGAACTAACAGATGTCCTTTGGTAATAGGGAAGTAAGTCTATAAAATTCTATTGAATGTTTAATGACTGTGAAACAGGTAATTTTTCCTATTGTCTAACCTAAGGTCTTTTACTACAGAACTTCAGTAACTTTGTTTTCTAATTGTAAATGTAATATGTGCTCATTGCATAAAATATGTAGCATAAAATATGTAACCTAAAATACAAAGAAGAATATAAACATTACTCATAAACTTTTAATCTAAAAATGCAATATTTAATATACTTTCTCCTGGTTTTTATGAATGTGCTATGTGTACAGGTGAGTCTCATTCGTGGGCATGTGTATCATTTCTCTTTATAAAATTGTTAATGGGTTTTTTATTCATTTACTTTGTGTTTTCCTATATCATTAGTAACCTTTGAAAACATGGTTTTTTCCATATCCATTAATGTCCCTTGAAAATACTCTTTTTAATGCCTGAACAAATGTTTCATGGGGTAAGTAAATCATAATTTATTTATCTGATTATTAATATTTGCAGATTTGTAGACATTGGGATTTTTTACATTTTCTCTCATTATAAATAACATGTATTGAATGTATTTTTACATGAATCTATTTCTTCATCTCTTCTGTCTTTCCCAGTTGAAATCCATCCCCACTTCTTCCTTTCGGTGGGGAGAAAATGGTTACTCATCACTCTCCATGCTGTTCCTTCATGTAACTGAACGTTATTTTTTTAAAATAGTGTTTGGACTTTCTCTCTTCAGGGTTTGCTGATCTCAGTTTTTAGGGTTTCCTTGTAATACTCTTTTTCAAATGCAAGAGTTAATCTTCTCTCTTTAGGGGTCTCAACGCTACTCATACCTTTCTTAAGTCAGTGGATCTTTGGGGCTTTAATGAGAACTTTAGAAGTTTTGAAGAGGATGGATGACGATTATGGTGTTGGTGTTTTATTGCTGATTATACCTGGATGAATTTTTCCATGAACCCCTTTATTGCTGGGAAGTTTTCTGCTTTTAATAGTCCGGCATGCTCCTGCCTATTATTTAGTGTTTCTGTGTCTTTTCACTTGACTTTTTGATTCCTGAAGAAGTTTAATAAAATTTGAAATAATTGTTGAGAAACTTCTGGGGATGATGAAATGCTGTGTTACTTTGACAGTCATTAGGACATCCACGCTAGGATCTTCGTCTTGAAATCATATAGCCATACATCTTCACTTTGACCTTTCTTCTCCAGGTTGTCACTCGTTTGTTCCATTGCTGTCCTGTCGTTCTGCTTTTCTGTCCTCCTCCTCTGTTGTTTTCTTTCTGTTTGAGTGTGTGTGTGCATTAAATTCCCTATGTTAGGCTAAATTCAGTGGAAAGCGTTCCTTGCTCAGATTAGGGAAAGCAGGTGTGACTGAATGCTGCATTTATTTGGCCTCCCTTATGGGGAATGATCTCATTATTGAATTAGTCTATTCATAATAACATTGAAAATGGGAAGTTAAGAACACAGAGGCCTGAGGGATACAGAGAAGCATTACTAATTCTCTGAGGAATATAATTCCTAAATTCAATCATCCTCTTTTAAATGAATTTTTTTTTTTTATTTTGCTGAAGTAAGTAAATTAACACAGCTTTTGACAGACACTATGGGGCCTGCACACATACTGAAAACCCTAGCATCTGAATAATGAAATGATGACTGGGCAGTGTTGAGGTTGACATTAATGGGCCGTGTACCAGCAAAGCATTTCTTCAGCGAAGCCACGCCTGTCACGGTTGGATTTGGGGGTGATATCCAAGGAAGTGGCTATAAGCTAAAAGATGACCACTTGGGAGAGATACTGCTCTCGTTACTGTTCACGGATTTTGAGAGGAGATAGGCTAGCTTAAGTATATAGCACTAGATGATTCCATCCTGATCACAGTTCAGAAAGACACATCTTTACTAGACTTGTAAGCTCCAGGAAGCCGAGATTTTCGAACCAGAGTAAGTGCTCACTTTGTATACTGGACGAATGACTAGGTATCAAATCAAGGCTTCTTTTTGTGGTAAGGAGCTTGGATAATGGCAAAGTCTAGTTTATCTTTAACATCCCGAACATTTTAACCAGCTGATGTGAGATCATTTTCTTACAGGCTGTTGAGAAACAGAGCATCTCCTTTGCAATTCTTTCTTTCTAGAAAGTGTTACAAGAAGGAATACTACATCCCTAACTATTCATAGGCTCTTTCTCCTTCATTTTCTCTTGCTCTCCTACATACACATATAGTAAATACACTTTATAACCTTGTTGTTGTTGTTTTTTTCCCTGTTCTTGATTTTGGTAGGGACAGGTTTTGTGAAATGGGCTCCATCAATTCTACTGAATGTGAAGTGATGTAAAATAAACATAAGAGTGATACCAAAATAGCCAGAAATAATAGACTGCAGCAGTGTGTCTCAGCATTCCTTAAGCAATGTCTAATCAAGCACAGACAACATCTGTATTTCCAGCAAACCTCTATAGGAATGTTATCTTCTAACGTAGTAATTAATCACTAGTTGCCATGTGTCAGAAAATTTACTTAACAAGAAGTTGCAAGGCTCTTGTAGCTTTTCACTTTCACAGCCTTCCTGACCAGTGGAAAATAGAACACTCTTCCAAAACAAAGAAATGAGAGATCTGGACTCATTCCATTTATGTTAACTCTTCTACTCATGGTATTGTTGTCTCTTCATACACACCTTTGGTCCAGCTAATCTCTAATAGGAATAAATCTTGGGTGAGCAAAGGCTCAAAATAACCCATAATGTGACCAGAACTGCTGAGAGACCCTGTCCCCTATGGTAATGATCTCTGCTATGTTTTTGACCCTTTTGACACAACCATTGACTTTCAGGCTCAAAAAGAGGCTTTGTCCCGGAAAATCACTACAGACTAACTAGAAAGTGGAAGACCACTCTGAGTGTGCTCTTTAATTGCCTTCATCAAAGAACATCTTACCCTGAACTGTCACGTGCTTCAAAGCAACCCACTAGTCAGGAGTAACGGGAAAAGTCTGAATGAGTACTTCCATCCCCAGGCAGCCTTTATAGTTCAAGTAAAGCCATTGTTGGGGGGAAAAAAATCCCAGGATTTTCCTCCTAGTACTTCCGTCTCTTCCCACATTTCCCTTTTGTATTGGTCTCTCTCATTACAGTTGCCTCTTTTCTCCTTTATCTCTCCTGTTACCTCTATTATCTCTCCTTGATTCTGTGGTCTTCTTGGTTTTCTTTAGACTGGTATCTCTCTCATTATTTAATCTGGCACAGATAAGGAAATGAAAGCTAAGGTTCAGGACGTGGTGAGGTCCTATCACATAAGGAAGTAAAAGGAATCCTTTTACTCATTTGTTCAACAAATGTTTATTGAGTGTGCATCCTCTCTAGGCCCTACCCTTGTGGAATTTACATTATTATGGGCAAGGGAGACCAACTAATAAACAAGTAAGATACAAAGTATGCCAGATGATGATACGTGCTATGGTGAAAAATTCGATGTTGAGAAGAATAGAGTGTATTCAGATATAATGAAGGTAATTTGTGATTTTGAGTGTTCGGGGAAGTTCTTAATGAGATGGTAACATTTGAGGAAAGACCTAAAGAAGAGTAGGTCGTGTAAATATATAGAGGAGCTTCTGAGGAAGGGAGCACTAGGAGCAGAGAACTAGAAAGAGGCATGTATTTAGCATTTAAAGAACAGAAGAAAGGCCAGTAGGGCTGAAGTAAATAAACAAGGAAAGAATAAGAGAGGAGTCAGAGATTTAATCAAAGAAGCTGAGATCTTGAAGACCAGTATAACATTGGCCTTTACTTTGAGGTTGGAAGCTATTAGAAGAATTGGAACAGAAGAATGTCATGATCTGACTCAGGTTATAAAAGAGTCGCTTTGGCTGCTATGTGGAAAATAGATGATTTTCTGTTTTTCCTGAGGAGGGGAAATTACACACAAGGGCAGAAACAGAAGGATCTGTTAGAAAACTATTGCAATAATTTGGGTGAAAAATAGTGGTGATTCAAACCACAATTGTAGCAGTGGAGAGGATAAGAAATGGACAGATTAGGATATATCTTAAAAGTAGAGATAACAGGATTTGTTAAGGGATTGGAAGTGAACAAATGACCCCAAGATTTTTGTTCTGAGCCATTCAAAGGATGGTATTTTCATTTATTGAAATGAAAATGAGCCAGACGACGGGAAAGGCAGGTTGAGTTGAGGGGGCAGGCAAATACAGAGGCTATCAAGAGTTTGGATTTAGAAATACGAAGTTTGAGATGCTGATTAGATGTCTAAATAGAAGTAAAGAAGAGAGACCTGGATACACAAATCTAAAGTTCAGGAAAGAGGTGGTGGTTCAGTCTTTCAGTTGTGTCTGACTCTTTGTGACCCCATGGACTGTAGCACGCCAGGCTTCCCCATCCTTCACTACCTCCTGGAGTTTACTCAAACTCATGTCCATTGAGTTGATGATGCCATCCAACCATCTCATCCTCTGTCTCCCCCTTCTCCTCCGGCCCTCAGTCTTTCCCAGCATCATGGTGTTTTCCAGTGAATCAGCTCTTCGCAGCAGGCCCAAGTATTGGAGCTTCAGCTTTAGCATCGGTCCTTCCACTGAATATTCAGGACTGATTTCCTTTAGGATCAACTAGGTTGCTCTCCTTGCTGTCCAGGGGACTTTCAAGAGTCTTCTCTAGCACCACAGTTTTAAAGCATCAATTATTCGGTGCTCAGGCTTGTTTATGGTCCAGTCTCACATCTATACATGACTACTGGGAAAACCATGGCTTTGACTATATGGACCTTTGTTGGCAAAGTGATGTCTCTGCTTTTTCAGGAAAGTGATATACACTGGAAATGGGAGTTTGTGGTTCATTAGCTTATAAATGTCATGTTAAAGTCATGAGACAGAGTGAGAAGTGAGACTGCAATGAGAATGAATAGAGTAGAAAGCAAGGCGGACCAAGCATTGGTCCTTGGGTCCTCCACTGCTTAGACGTTGGAATACTGGGAAAGAACCAGCAAAGGAACCTGAAAAGGAGCAGCCAATGAAGTAGGAAAATAACCAGGGGAGGTTTGCGTCCTAGAAGTGAAGAACATGTTTGAAGAGGAGAGTGTCCTCATCTGTGTTAAATGCTGCCAGTAGGTTAAATGAGCTCAGGATAGAGAATCAGCCCCTAGTAGACTTGATCAGATATCTGAAATGCTTTGGTTTGCATTCCTTTTATCTGCCCTACAACTTACCTAGTATAGCAACAAACTTGGAACATATTTAGGGAAGGCTGCTTACTCCTCAGTTCCATGGTAGGGTCTGAAGCATTTGGGGCAAGCAGAAATGCAATTAGTGTGATTCTAGTGTGATATATAAAAGACCAAATTGGCAGCCTCTTTTTTTCTCATTGAATAGTTAGAAAGAAAGCCCTGCTCTTCCCAGCAAAGGTACTCATCCACTTCCCATGATGAAGCGGAGTTGTGATCACTCTTAGAGAGAGACTAACCAATGGTGACTTCCCTGGTGGCTCAGATAATAAAGAATCCACCTGCCATATGGGGGACCTGGGTTCGATCCTTGGGTTGGGAAGATCCTCTGGAGGAGGGTATGGCAGTCCACTCTAGTATTCTTGCCTGGAGAGTTCCCAATGACAGAGGAGTCTGAAGGGCTACAGTCCATGGGGTCACAAAGAGTCAGACACAACTGAGCAACTAAGCAGAGCACACAGCTAAGTGAGTTTGCTTTTAATGATGGCAGTCTTTGCTCCTAGGTGCCTCACCCCTCTTTAGCCCCAGTTCCTCTTCCAGAAGCTCCAAGTTAGCTTTGAAGCTGTTCTGTACATATTGACTTAACCAAGTCCTATATCTCCTATATATAGTACCCTATGGAGTGGGAACATCTACTCCACAGAAGACAACAGAAAAATCTGCACTGATAGAGAGTAAACTGTTTGGTACCTGGGAACAAAAGAAGAAAAATATCTTGCCTGAACTGCCTCCTCTGGACATAGGTTTATATGGAGAAGTACAGTACATCATAGACCACCAATAGAATGGGAGAAAATATTTGGATATCACATATCTCATAGGGATTTATATCCAGAATATATATGGAACTCTTACAACTCAATAATACAAAAGCAAATAACCTAATTTAAGACTAGGTAAAGCTATCCCAGTAGCATTGTGCATACCTAGTACCCCAGTCTGGTTCTAAGTGCTATTCAATAAAAGGAAGCAGGGCTCCTGCAGAAAGTGACTGATTGTAGGACTGGAACAAGAAATAGACAAGATGAGCCTGTAGTATTAATACTTTCTAAAGATCCCCCTGGATAAGGAAATGGCACCCCACTCCAGTATTCTTGCCTGGAAAATCCCATGGACGGAGGAGCCTGGTGGACTACAGTCTATGGGGTTACAAAGAGTCGGACACAACTGAGCGACTTCACTGTAGTACCAGAAAGTAAGGAAGTACTAAACACACGCACATACATAACAGTGTGTCAGAGAGACACAGGAAGAGCTCCCAATGGCAAAGAGGGGACCATTGGAGCCACAGAATAAACAAAGTACTACTGAATATCAACCCAAACTATCAAGTAAATGTCCATAAGTCCATACTGATGTAAATGGTTGACTACAGTAATAAACAAGGAGGAAGAGAAAAATCTGTGCAGAAGCATTCCGGATAGATTATGGAGCTGATCTACAGGTAGAGGCCCACTTTTTAAGGCTGGCTGCACATAATTACTTCCCTCCAAAGAGTACATGTGGAATGTGGGGGAGTCACTTTCTAGTGGAAAAGTCTGACGAATAGTATTTCAGCCAGGTTATCAAAGTCAGCATCAATATGCATAAATCGTGACCCATATAGTAAAAAGTATCAAATTAATCCCACTACATGAAGATCCTGCAAAACACCCATCCAATTCTCCTCAAAACTGTCAAGTTTGTTAAAACCAAGGAAATTCTAAGAAGCTGTAATAGCCGAGAGGAACCTAAGAAGACATGATACTTACATGTAATGTGGTATCCTGGGTAGGATTCTGAAACAGAGGAAGACATTAGGTAAAAACTAAGGAAATGGGAATAAACTATGAACTTCGGTTAATAATTTATCAATATAGGTTCATCAGTTGTGCTACATGTATCATACTAATGTAGGATGTTAATAATAGGGAATTTGGGTATAAGTTAAACAGGAAATGTTCTATCTTCCCAATTTTTCTTTTAGTCTAAAACTGTTGGGAAGAATTAAAATCTATTAATAAAAAAATGGGCAAAAAATTTAATAAACATTTGTCTAACAAGACATATAGATGGCCAGTATACATATGAAAAGATGCTCAACACTATTTGTTACTAAGGAAATGCAAACCAATATTACAATAAGATACCACATCACAGCTACTAGGATTACTATAATCAAAAAGACAAAAGCAAGTGTTGGATTACTGTAATCAAAAAGACAGACAATAGCAAGTGTTGGAGAGAATGTGGAGAAACTAGAACATTCATATCAATACATTGGTGATAGGAATATAAAACGGTGCAACCGCTCTTTGGAAAACAATTTATAAGTTCCTCAAAAAGTTAGCCATAGAGTTACTGTGTGTGTGTGCACACGCACGCATGGGTGTGTTCAGTCGTGTCCATCTCTTTGGGACCCGATGGACTGTAGCCCACCAGGCTCCTCTGTTCATGGAATTTTCCAGGCAAGAATACTGGAGTGAGGGACTTCCCAGTAGTCCAGTGGCTAAGACCCTGTACTCTTAATGCAGACGGCTAGGGTTCCATTCCTGGTCAGAGAACTGGATCCTACATGCTGCAACTGAGACCTGGTGCAGCCAAATAAATAAAACTTAAAAAAAAACAAAAAGAATACTGGAGTGGGTTACCTTTTCCTCCTCCAGGGGATCTTCCTGACCCAGGGATCAAACCCACGTCACTTGGCATCCATATAATCCAGAAATTCCACTCCTAGATATATACCTAAGAGAAATGAAAATTTATATCTCCACAGAAATTTGTACATAGATGTTCAGAGCAGCATTATTCATAAAAGCCGAAAAGTGGAAACTGCCGAGGTAACCATCAACTAATAAATAAAATATGATCAATCCATATCTACAATAGATTTATTCAGCCATAAATACAAAAGTACTAATATATGATACACCATGGATAAACCTTGCAAACTTTAAGTGAAAGGAGCTCGTCACAAAAGATCATATGTTAACTCCATTGATATGAAATGCTCAAAATAACTAATGTTATAGAAGTTGAATGCATAGTGGTTACTTAGAGCTAGTGGGTTGGAAGGAAATGGGACATGGGTACAAGGTCTCCTTTAGGGGTGGTTTTAAGATAGATTGTGTTGACAGTTGTACAGCCTTACAAATATATTAAAAGACATTTAACTGTGCACTTTGAATGAATTGCACAATGAATGAATTGTATGGCATACTCTCAAAGCTGTTTTTTTTTATTTTTTTTTAGAAAAAAACTGACACAGTGTTATATGGCAGTTATACTTCAATTTTTTAAAAGATTGAACTTTAAAGATTAAAGTCCCAAATGTTATAGGCAATAAGTAGCTTAAGTTTTGTATTCACATTAATGGGGAGCTTTGTAAAGGAAATATCTAACTCTTTTTGAGTTTCCCTAACACATCTGAGAGAGATCAAGACAGAATTCTGGAGGAGATAATACTTAATTTTTTAAAAATATTTGTTTGTTTGGCTGTGCTGGGCCATAGCTGTGCCGTGCTAACTGAGTTACAGCATGTGGGATCTAGTTCCCTGACCAGGGATCGAACCTGGGTCCCCTACATTGGGAGCATGAAGTCAGCCACTGGACCACCAGGGAAAATCTCAATACTAATCTTAACTGAAATTATCCAGGATAGGGAGAGAGCCATTTGGAACAGAAAGGGCAGTTCAGGGTGACTGGAGCAGATGCTCAAGGCAGGCAGTGGTGAAGTGTAACCTGAGGAGAGACCAGAGCTGGCTCAACATAAGCCCCGCCTCATCAGAGGCCTTCTCTCTACAGTTCCAAGACACACCTGCTTCTCCTCTCAGCACTCCCTGTATTCCTTACCCTGATTTATTTTTTAGCACATATCACCATCTGATGTATTTAATATATACTTGTTTCTTTGTTCCTTGTCTATGAACTCTAGAAGGCAAGAACTCTTGTTCATTTCTGTATCTCCAGGGCTAAGAACAATACCTGGGATGCAGTGTTGTTGTTCAGCCACTAAATTGTGTCTTAACTCTTTGCAACCCAATGGACAGCAGCATGCAGGCTCCTCTGTCCTCCACTGTCTCCAGAAGCTTGCTCAGACTCACATCCATTGAGCCTGTGATGCTATCTAACCATCTCATCCTCTGCTGCCTTCTTTTGCCTTCAGTGTCTCCCAGCATCAGGATCTTTTCCAATAAGTATGCTCTTCACATCAGGTGCCCGAAATATCAGAGCTTTAGCGTCATTCCCTCCCATGAGTATTCAGGGTTGATTTCCTTTAGGATCAACTGGTTTGATCTCCTTGCAGTCCAAGGGACTCTCAAGAGTCTTCAGTAGGCATTCAGTAAATATTTGTGGCGTGATAACTTTAACCGTGTTGTGGCCTAAAGAGCTTTAAGCAGAAAAGGGAGATGGTCAGATTTGTTTTCTAAGAAGATTATTTCAGCAACTATATAGAAATGGCCTTGAGAGCAATAACCCTAGAGGCCTTGCAGACCAATTGGAAGGTAATTGTAGAGAGAGAGATGTGTAGAGCCTGAACTAGGTCAGTCCTGGTGGAGATGGAGGGGACAGATTTGAGATGTATAAATGAGCTGAAATGTGCGGGATATAAAGAGTGATTAAATGTTGAGGATAAAGAAAAATGGGTCAGATTTGACCCTCCACTCTCTGACATGGATGTCTACGTGGGTCTCCACACTGTTAAATCAGATAAGCCTATAGGAAGAGGGAGGAGTAGGCTTGGCAGAAGGAAGATCATCAGTGGATGTGACAAGTGTAAGATGTTTGTGAGATTTCCAGTGGAGATGGCTCATGTGCAACTGAGTGTGTAAGCTAGAAGCTTGGAGAAGAGTGGAGGAGGGGAGGGGCCTGGTTTGAACAGTTTGGGGAATCATCAGCTCGAGGTTGTTATTTAAGACCATTAGAGGACAAGACTTCTCTGGCAGTCCAGTGGTTAGACTAGTGGAACCCCTCCGCGCTTCCACCGCAGAGGTCATGGGTTTGGTCCCTGGTCAGGGAACTAATATCCCACAAGCTGCATAGCACACCTAAAATTTAAAAAAAAAAAAAAAGAGAGAGAGAGAGAGGAGACGGAGAACACCAGCATGTAAAGGGCATGAGAAGGAAGAGGGACCCCAGAAGAGGACAGGGAAGGAATGACCCCACAGTACAAGAGCCAGAAAAGAGCACAGCGTGAAATTGCTACCTGCACTGACACGGTACTCTCCCCACAAAATGATCCAGCATCTTTCCTCCCAATCAATGAGCACATCTTCTAATTTTAATTTCTCCCAGCTCCTCTTTGAGGTAGACTGTTTAAATGCTTTCCTCAAGGCGGCAGAGCGAGTGACAAAGCCAGCCTAAGCATATCAGCTTGGACTCCTGCTTTATCCTTGACCTTGTACTTTCTCTAAGGCCAGCGATGACCTCTGGCGTAGCTGAGAATATTGAATTCCTTCCAAGGGAGCTGCTTTGGTAGACGTGATTCCTACAGACCTATTGTCCCAGGGACATTACTCTGGATTTCTGCAGAAAAGGTTATTATGGGTTTTCCTATCTGAAGTGACCAGGGAGCTGTTTGATAGGTAGGGATTAGCAATGACATGCTGCCATCTACTGGAAACACCCATGGACATCCAGACAGGCCTGTGGTCTCTTAACTCCCTGTCTCTCTGATGAGTCTGGAGCAGGGCTGCCTCACTGGTAGGCTTCAGAGGTGAAAATAATGAAGTATCCTCGCCTATCACGTGAAATTTCCTGACTGCAGTGCTTAAAGAGCAGCTCTATTCCTAAAATATGTATATGCATTTTCCCATTATTTTCACATTTTCCCCAACTTTATTGTGCTATTAGTCTTACCTGCCTTTCTGATTCTGGGGTAATGCATCCTTTTTCGAACCTTTACCTGTCATATATTCCAGGACTGTGGCTCAAGATTATTAATTTTGATTAATTTTGTGATTAATTTGCAGGAGAAATTAGTCTGCTATCAAAATTCTTTCAGTGATGATGCCACTAAAAATTCTGTTACATCTCCTGAGTTTCCTAGTGATACAAAGCTAACCTGACTTTCCTAGGTACCCAAGTCATTGGGGAAATACAAGAGGCTACATGGCTTTTGCTCCCTGGAAGAAGGAAATATGCCAGTTATTAAAATTTAGTGACAAAACAAAACTTTGTGTGGCATGATCTCTGAGGCAGTTTTTGTAAATATTATTACAAGTAGATTTAAATATCATTACATTCCCCCTAGTTAAACTTGTATTTGACTTTGTTCCTGACCATACCTGTTTCTAACGATACCACTTTCTACTGATCTCCTTTTTCTGTGTTTACTGCACTCACAGTAGGTTCCATACATTCTACCAACTAACTGGTGATTAATTGCTTTATTAATTAGGTGAGTATGCCTACTGGTCTTCATATCCCCCGAGAGCACAGCAGAACAATGAGTACTCAGAAGGTTCTCAAAAAATAATACCTGTCAGTATTGGTGTTTGATTCCTTATAAACCTATCCAGTGTGTGAGCTTTGATTAAGTAAGATTTCTTTTGATTATGCTCAATTAACATCACCATACCTTGTACATATACAACGTCAGTGTATAATTTAGGGTTCCCCGAGAGTATCGGCAGCCATAGTCGTCATCTTCCCTTTGTTGCACATGTGCTAGGATTGGATGATTCAGAGATTAGCATAGATGGCAGGTGTTATTATATCCAATAAAGATCCTATGGAACAGAAATCAGAAGTGACTTGTCCAAAATCTCTCATCAAGTTGTGCTATTTATATCCCCTGCATGGCCTCTGTAGTCGCCATAGTGCGGAAATTAAATTAATTCACCCAGTGAGGCCATTTTTCTGCCAGGAAAGGATTGTATTGTTCTAGAAAGACATTACGCTTATTCTATGACTAAAGCAGGGGAAAGATCATTCTAATGATCACTCTAATAGAATCCTTACTGAAAAACTTGAGACTGGAAGCTGACGCCTTTCTTATCTTATAAATAAAGATAGAGGGTTTAATTTTGATGCCTAAAAGGAAGAAACAGGCGCAATTGGCTATCATGGTGTAAACAGAGCTACAACCCCTTACAAATCATATGGAGGCTAGACTTCCTTCTGCATTCCCTCTCTTGTTCCATTTTATACAGAAAGCCCTTCTCTCCATTCTCACCCCCTGCTTTGCCTAACACCATTTGTCAGTCTACGAGAATAGTGCTGAAGGGAGGCCAGGTGGCTGCAATGAGCTCAGTGGTCAGCACCCAGCCAGACCATTTTGCTCTCTCAACCCCCCCCAACAGTCAGGTCCACATCCATTTCTCACCTTATCATCTCTTTCCTCTCCACCTCAATCTTCTACCCTCTGTAATTATTAAACAATACCTTATTATATCCATATGGTTCTTCATTTGTTATTGTTGTTCAGTCACAAAGTGTGACTACTCAAAGTGTCCTACTCTTTGTGACCCCATGGACTACAGAACACCAGGCTTCCCTGTCCTTCACCTGAACTTCACCCAAACATCAATCTCCCGAAGTTTGCTCAAACTCATATCCATTGAGTCAGTGATGCCATCCAACCATCTTCATCTGTACCTATTGTGTAATACTTTATTGCTCTAATTCTTACTAACATGTTCTTCCTCCCCATTTCATTATAAAGCCCTTGTGACTAGTTACCATGATTGTGTTTTGCTTTCTTGTGGTTTCTGAAATTTGTCTTTTGTTTTCCTTTTCTTCTCTGTAATAGTCAGCAACCTGAAGTGTTCATGAATGTAATGTGAGTTTCCAAGCATGCTTGATGAATATGAATTTACTTGCATGTTTCAGAGAGCATCCATAGCTAATTATAGATAGGTTACCAAGAAATAAACATGTGCCTGATAGACCTGTGGCTGCAGACTGCTTTTACTAAAGCAGAGACAGCATCTAGCAGTCAAGTAACTTTAGTGTAGATCACCTAGAGGCTTAATTATTTACTTTCTCCCAGTTACAATGATGATATACTCCCATTTTAATGAAAGAGTAGTCACTGATACTATTATATAATTAAACTCAGTGAATGACATGAACCTTAGGAAATGTTTGACCTACAATGGTTCACTGAATCCTTCCTGAAACTCCATATGTAGCTACTACCGCCCCATTTTCTAGTTGCAAAGAAAAAGCTAAAGCTTGAGGAGACTAAAGTAAATTCCCAGTTTACACAAGAATGAGCTTCAGGATTCAAACTTAGGTCAGTCCAACCCCAGAGTCTCTGAATGTCCTTAACCATGTGGAACCAGGGCTGTCATTTGGTAAATCCTAGGTTTCTGTTTTGCTCTGTTTAATTAAAATATGATTTTATTTTTCAATGAGGTGCTTCTCTTTTCCGTTCCTTTATTTTTTCTGGTTGTGTGTCTCCATCGAGCTCTGGTCTTGGCAGCTGTAGTTAGCTTTAATGAGCAGTTTCACTGGAGGATGCAGATTCTCTTTCACGAACGTGTTGCACTGGTTTTGCTCAGCCAGTAGGTACTCGGTGCTGCTTGCTGCTCACCTGCCCACTTTCCAAACAGCTGTCCAGGAGCAACACCACTGGATGCCCAAGACCATGCTCTTGGAGTCATAGCACAAATTAGAACCACTACACGATTCATATTCCCAGTAAACTCTATGATTAACCCCAAGTACATACACCTTTGTTTTAAAAACACGGTGCCAAGTGGTCGTCAAAAGCCAGAGGGCGTAAGAATTTCCCAGGGAACTTGCTTTTGGTGGAATTCTCTGACTCCATCCATAAAATTTCTGATTTAGACGGTTGAGGATGGGCCCAGGCATCTGCAGTTTGTTTAAAGGTGCCCAGGGATCCTGATGCAGGTAGTTCTTGGACTCTAACCTCATGTTCTTTGAGACTCTACAATATCCAGGCCATTTTTCTTTTACCCTCTTATTCTCCTTTCTTCCCCTTTACCCTTTTTTTCTCCTGCTGCAGGCAATGAAAGTAAAAATTATCTGAAAACACTTTTCATCATTTAAAACCCCTTATGGAGTCACCATTATTGTTTTGAGGAAGAGTCAAGCTGTGTTCTTGGAAGTTCGGGGGTGAACAAAGTAGTGTTTTATTATCTAGTGGGAGGCTGTAAACGAATTCAGCCCATGATTTTTGCATAAACTTGGGCCCATCACTTGAGCTCTCTTGGCTGAAGTTTCCTCATCTATAAAATGAGTATTTGACTAGAAAATCAACTCAAGGGTATCTTGTAGATTAGACTTGTGCAGCCAGAGATGGGATTCAGGGGTCTAGAGTTCCACCCCAACCCCTAGCTCTCAAAAGAGACCATCCCAGGAAAGGCTTTTAAAGGGACGGAAGTGAACTTCAGTCTAATTCCACAAAGACACTGTAAAGATTTCTGAGATACACAGCATGTAACAGGCATTTTAGTGTTTGTTGATAGGATGAACAAATTATTGCATGTGTATATGACTGGATGAATGGATGAATGAATGGAGAAAGAAGTAGTGTAGGCCTGTTTGTTTCACAGTCGAGATCATGGTTGTAGCATTGCTCACCCCATGTACTGGGGAGTTAGACAGATAGAGAAGCTGGCTACTGTGTTTTGCGTGACCTATAAAGGTCTCATAAGGCTCTGAACAGTAATTCAAAAAATAAACATGTAGGTACTCAAAAATATAAATGTCACATCAGCTATAGCTCTTCATCTCCTTTGCTGCGCTGTGGTTTTCCAATTGATGGAAAGGTTTTATTCAGATCAGCTATTTCACTTTTTCCTGGAGGTACTCTTAATCTTTGTGTTCTAACCTTTAAGGATATAGGCTTCGGTTGCTGCTATAATGATTTCCATTGCCTGGCATCTACATGTTTAAATTTCTCCAAAGAATTGTACACCTTCCGTTTTTTGTCGATTAGAGATAGAGTCAAATGAGGAAAAAAACAAGTGGGGGTTGGAGAGGCCGATTCTTGATTGACATCTCTCTCTTGATACCTGGGTCAAGGAAAGGAGTGGATCAATGGTCTTTGCTTTGCAGCCGGCGTTAATACCGTGTCTCTTGCTCCTTTTGGCAATCTGTATCACAAAGATGCTGATTAAACATTTTGGGGTACCAGGGACAGAGGAAGGAGGGAGAGGTTGGTGATTTTTAGCAGCTCAAGCATTTTATTGACAACATTAAAGGCTTCATAATATATTCGACCGGAAATTAATTACAGCCCAGTTTCCCCGTTTCTCCCTTAGGTGACTGTCTTCTGTTGATGTGCGCCGCTGTGAAAGTAATAATAGGTTTCAAATGTTTGTGAAAAACATAAAGTAATTACTTGCTGTGATAAATCAGTCATTAGAAGTTTCGACTTCTCTCGGCTCCGTGTATGTGGTGGTAGGTTGGCGTCTGTTGTTAACTTTAATTATATAGCACTGAAGAATTTTTACTTTTCGGTTTTCAGAAATTTTGCTTTCTTTCTCCCTCTTTTGGTTTCCTGGTTCTCCAGGGATGAAAGTACTGAAGTGATAATGACATGTAACTAACATTTGAACAGGGGAAGCATATATCTGCCAGGGAACTGATGCCTTCCTTAAGTTTTGTAGCTATTGGCTATCAGCTATTTGCCAGTTCCTCTAATGAGCCTTAAATATTTACTTTTTGTTGTGCGGAGGGAAAGAACCTGTTCTCAGGCATTTTGAGGCTCCTCACAAATGGCATATGTTTAAATTATGGGCCCCGAAGCCAGAGAGATTCTAATAACTCTTTTTCGTTTTTTTAAATTATGGGAGAAAAATGCAGTTTTTTCAGTAAAACCTTCAGTTGCTTTCCTGAGGTCCTTTTCTTCTGACAGCACCTGTGCAGATCTGCTTGGATAATATCCACCCCTTTGTTAGCTCACCTGGAAAATGAGAGAGAAATTTCCTTTTGGCAACTGTCTTAGAAGGGATCCTCACCCAGACAGATACAGTAGGCAGGACTAGATACTGGCTGGTGTGACAGCCATCACACACAGGTATTCTGCTGTTGGCATGAAGGCTGGCTCACCCCTACAGACATGAACAAAACATTATACATGTTCACAGTTCTTTTTAACTCAGTTAATATTAATATTAAGTTTTTCTATTCTGTCTAATCTGTCTTGTCCTTTCCTGATGCGTGAGCCATTATAAATCCTAACTTCAAAGCTTTTCTTAAATCTCCATCAGACTGTCCTTTTCTTAGAACAATGAGTTTGTTTTTCTTTTTCCTGAATCTCTTCCTTTGAAATAGTGTTTATATTTAGAACCAAATAGAAGAGCAGCAAGAATTGGTTACTAATAATTCTGCACAAAACAATCATACAGACTGGTACTTCTGTGTTTTTTCATTGCAATGATAATTGGGGTTCATGACGTTTGCCCCTGAGAATGGAAGATCCTGTCCGCCATCAAAGAAGACTACTGCATTCAGCATAGTTTTAGCATTACATGTATTTTCCTGTATTCTGTCTTTTAAAAATTGATGACTCAATATGATATCTCAGTATAGGCCAGAATATCTGATTAACTGTAACCCCTGATTTTCTTTTGATGCCATATCCTGAAGTTTTTATAGCTCTGTAGTTCTGTCACAGCATTTCCTTTTTCCACATACAGTAAGAGCAAATTGCTTAAAATAAATATTTTTTATTATTTTTATTCGTATTACTAATAACACCTATTGTATTGAGTACTTTGTATAAGGCACTCTGCTTACGTGATTTACACACATTATCTTATTTAATCCTTATGATAACTTAGTGTGCCTGTCTATTAGCATTTTCGTTCTACAAATGGGAAAATTGAGTCTCTGAAAGATTAATTAACCCAGGGTCTACACAGCTGATAGATGACGGAACCATGATTCAAAGCCAGGTCTGGCTGCATTTTAGCTACTGTGCTATACAGCTCATGACAGTGTAATGTGTTAGTATTTCAAGAAGATAGACCATGGCCTCGATGATTTTATAGACTCTATTAAAACAATGATGATAGGGTGTTCCTAGCTGAAAGGGCTTTTAAAGGAGGGGTAATATTTTTTTTTATCTTCCTTCAGGGAAAATGAAAGGAGAGATTGTTTTGTAGGCCTGTGGGGATAAACAAAAGAAAATCCCAAAGGTGATGAGAGTGGATTTTAGCATAGCACCAAGGTCCTGTCTAGAAATGCTCACTAGTCATTGTTGAGCCCAACAAGGCCAGGATGGGGGTGGGACATCCAAGAGACCTGGCCCAGCAACAGCAGCATTGGAGGGTGTCCAGGTCAGTGGGGAAGGCTGGACCAGAGAGCCCAGGGAGAGAGGGCTCACTGCCAAGTGTACACCTCAATTCTCCAAGTATCAGGAAAACACCTACGTGTGGTGGTAATACAGTGACTGATGAAGTTGTCTAAAATAGCTTTAAAGAAGCTACTTTGATTTTTTCAAATGAATTTAATATATTCAGAAAGGAAGGGAAGCAAGAGGCTATGTCTTTTTGTTTTATCAGTAGAAAACCTAGTCACTTTTAAAGGAAAATACAATAGTGATATATGAGTGACACGTGTCATTTTTTTGTCCACCTAGCTTCTACGTCTCTTGCTGTGTTAAGGGAATTCCCCACAATGTGGCCTTGTGGGAATCCCCCTCCTTGGGGAGGGAGGCAGGGCCCATTTCCCATTATAAAAACACAAAGGCCAGGCCTGCTCACTCTGTGGTGACCCAGCCTCAGCTGGGCCAATCGGATGCACCTACTCAAAACTAATCAGGGAGCCCGGGACGAGTGCAGGGGTGATGGGGAGTCTTGTGACGTGGCATCAGCAGTAGTGGTAGCTGTCAGTCACCTGAGTCAGTGGCAGTGGCCATGACACGGTCAACATCCATTTCTGCCGGCAGCAGAGCGAGACGTGGGGTTCTGTGTGTAGCAGCAACAGTAGTGGTCTCTTCAGAAAACTGTCCTTGAAGAGTGATCCTGGAGTGACTTGGGCCTTGATCCCTAACATTGTTCATTCCTGCTCACTTTCCAAGTCTGATGTTTCCGTCTTTCTGAATCATCTATGACTTACCCGGAATCCTTTCAATAATTTCTTCTCTGCAACTTAAAACCAAGACTATTCCTTACAGACATAGTAAAATCTAGTGAATCTGGTAAAATTTAGCTTTTAAAACTGTCAATCCTCAGTAAAGCTTGGAGTCTTAAATTATTACTCACCACTGTTGAAGTTTTGGTATGAAGTTACGGCATATCTCTTTATCTTGATCAATTATAGAGAATACTTCAATTCATATCAAGAATTTTACTTAAAAAAAAAAAGAAAGCAAAACTGGCTGGATTACATGCCCTGAAGCTTGGCTCCTTCTGGAGCTGAGAAAACTTAATTATTGGATGTGTACATTTGTTTCCATTATATAATGGAATCATCTTATTATATAATATAAATATAATATATAATAAATCATCCCAAAACTTAGTACCAAGAGCAACAACCATTATATTGATTCTCTTGATTTAGAAGATTGGGTCCCAGCTGTGCAGTTCTTCTCCTGAAGCATCTTGGGATTTCTTGCATGACTGTAATCTGATAGCAAATGGGGCTGGAACACCCAAGATGGTTTGCCTCATGTGTCTGGTGGGAGTCTCTGTAAGGCCGGACTCAGCTGGGACACTCAGATGATTGGATCCCTCCTTCCCCCTTCTCCCCATAGTCTCAAAGATTCCTCCCTTTCGTATAGCTTTTCCATGTGCTTTCTCCATCAGGGTGGTCCTACTTCTTACACAATAACCTAGGGCTCCCAAAAGCAGGCAAGTAGAAGCTTCCAGGCCTTTTTAAGGCCTGCCCCCAGGACTGGTGCCATTATCTCTTTTACCACATTCTGTTAGTTAAAGCAAGTCACTAGGCTAGCCTAGACTTAGTGTAGGAGAAGACAACACAAAGACATAAATAAGGGAAGGTCTCACTTATTAGGGGTTATCTTTGGAATGTAAGTGCCACTCTGTCTAAACTTGAGGCCCTAGATGAGATGTTCAGTGATTGGTACAGTAAACAGCTCATGTTGGTCAGGATTCTTTCAGTTGTAAGGAGCAGAAACCAAATCCAAACTAGCTGAAGCCAAAAAAGAGAATGTATTGAATCATGAAATTTGGATATTCAAGGGGTGATTGGTTTTAGACTTGATTTTTATCCAAGGGTTCAAGCCCTATCAGCAGGACTCAATCTTTTCGTTTTTTTCCTGTCAAACTCTTGCTTCTGTTCATATCTACTAGACTTTATTATTGTATAGCCTAATTCCCTGTGTGGCCAAACATTATCCCCGAAGTTACATCATACTCGTAGCTAGAAATCTTAGCAAAAGAGAGAGTTATCTCTTCTAAAATCCATTTAACAGATCTCCTGAAGGGATTCTGGTGGACCCTGTCCATCTCTGACCCAGTTGCTGTGGCCTGGGAGAATGGAGCATTCTGATTGGACAGCCCACATCACATGCCCACATCTATTGTGAAGGGTTGATCCATCCAACCTGGACCTCTTAGAACAGAGAAAAGGAAAGTTTCTCTTATCAAAAGAAGTGGGATGGATGCTTGATAAAATGCTGTAATATTAATATTGCATCTAATAACCATTTGCTGGATGAAATTTAATTGTGGCACAGCCAATAACCTTTGGAGTTTATCATGTGCCAAGGAAGATAGACAATTTAAAAATTATTTTATGGAGAGAGAGAGAGAGAGGTGCTGCTGCGACATTATTCAGAGTGGACTGGAATAATTAGAGAAAAATATAAAAGAAGCAATTTTTGAGCTGTCCTTTGAAGAGGTGGAAGGAATGGGATGATATTTTAGCCAAAGGATTGCTTTCTGAAGAATCAAAACGCTATTAAAAAGAAGGTTATAAAGTTTAATTCTAGGGTGCTACTGCTCTCCTTAAACTATACCCTCAAGAAAATTCAGAGGCTGGTTACTACAGTGTGTTGCACTGTATAGTTTCAGAATTAGCTGGTTGTAAAGAAGATTGTTTTTTTAACCCTGAATATGACAAGTGGGTATTTTAAGTGTTTAAGGGACTCATATATAAATAAAGCTTCCAAGGTGATTGCAATCAAAAGAGAAGAAAATCTTTCAAAATATATATTCAATTTGTGTCGTCTGTAACTTTGATTAACAACAGATGCCAAAATTACCAGAAATAATGGTAATCTGCATTTCTGCGTATATAGTCCTCTTGTGAAGTTGAAAGTTTCCATGAATGTGAATTAATTTAGCTCCCGTCTCATGTGCAAAAGAAGAAAAGAAAGTGAGCCCAGCTCCCTCTCTCGGTCTCAAAGTCAAACGTAACAGAGTATGAAGAGAGAGTAACGAAACATGAACTGTCTAAACTGGCTACAGTTTTAATGAGATTGGTGAAAAGAGAAAGCAGTAGAGAGCAAAGAGGAGTTTAGAATTTGGTGAGTTGGGAGGGAAAGATAAATTAGGAGTTGGGTTTAATGTAAATGCACTATATATAAAATGGATGAACAACAAGGACCTACTGTATAGCATAGAGAACTGTACCCAATATCTTGTGGTAACCTAGAGGGGAAAAGAATCTGAAAAAGAATACATATATACATATATATATGTATATGTATATCCATATATACATATATATGGATATCCTTTTCAGATTCTTTTCCATACATATATGTATGTATGTATAACTAAATCAGTTTGCTGTATACTTGAAGCAAACACAACATTGTAAATTAACTATATTTCAAGTGAAAAAGAAAATAGAAATGGAATTTGGTAAGAAGAGTTCTGATGACTCTCAGACATCTTGGATCATATTGTCTTCCCAGAAACCTTTGTTGGATAAGACTTCAATATGGTATCTCCTGGCCCCTTTCTTTGACACTCACAGACATGGAGTAATAGGACAGTGGAGGATCCTGATAGGAGGAGAGCCCAGACTTGACTCCTCATTCAGGTCTCCCTCCCAGAGACCTTGATGCCTCCTGCAGGCTGATGTCAAAGGGGCTTACAAATTCACATTCACATCAGAAGCCATGACTCCCCGGGGCAGTTAACAGGCAGCCTGGGGAGAAGAGACATCATCCTGGGTTTGAAACCCCCTCCTAGTTTGTGATAAAACTCTAAGAGTGTTATGCTAACCTCATTCCTCTTGTATTTGCCTTCTCTGAGGCTAACAGAGTAATATGGCTGCTGGCCACATCTTTATACACAGAAATTACTATGTGAGAACAATTACGACTTCTGTTCACTATCTACCCATGTGCATGTCCTTGTTAATAAGGGAGCATAGAAAGATTATTAGCTTTATTAGCTTTTAGTATTGATATCGCCATGTTCTCCCTAACCTATAAATATCCGTTCTGCCAACGTCAATTTGAATCTTTTTTTCTCAAGTAAATTAAAGTAGAAATGCTACCATGATTAGTTACTATCTGAATTTCAGTAAACTTTTTTTTTTAAGAGTCGTGTTTTTTGTTTTGCTCTGGTGGATCTGTGCGGCTTGCGGGCTGTCTCTAGTTGCAGAGAGTGGGGGCTACTCTTCGTTGTGGTGTGCAGGCTTCTCATTGCAGTGGCTTCTCCTGTTGAAGAGCACAGACTCTAGGGTACATGGGCTCAGTAGTTGTGGCTCCCAGGCTTAGTCGCTCCATAGCATGTGGGATCTTCCCAGAACAGGCATGAAATCAGTGTCTGTCCCTTGCATT
The DNA here is from genome assembly GCF_029378745.1 of Bos indicus. Taxonomy (NCBI): domain Eukaryota; kingdom Metazoa; phylum Chordata; class Mammalia; order Artiodactyla; family Bovidae; genus Bos; species Bos indicus. The sequence continues at coordinate 98,081,728 of NC_091763.1, forward strand.
GCAAGACAGGGACCTTTAACCACTACCACCAGGGAATCCCCTGATAAACTCTTCAGTTCAGTGCAGTCACTCAGTCGTTTCTGACTCCTTGCAACTCCATGAATCGCAGCACACCAGGCCTCCCTGTCCATCACCAACTCCCAGAGTTCACCCAAACTCATGTGCATCGAGTCAGTGATGCCATCCAGCCATCTCATCCTCTGTCGTCCCCTTCTCTTCCTGCCCTCAATCCCTCCCAGCATCAGGGTCTTTTCCAATGAGTCAGCTATTCTCATGAGGTGGCCAAAGTATTGGAGTTTCAGCTTTAGCATCAGTCCTTCCAGAGAACACCCAGGACTGATCTCCTTTAGAATGGACTGGTTGGATCTCCTTGCAGTCCAAGGGACTCTCAAGAGTCTTCTCCAACACCACAGTTCAAAAGCATCAATTCTTTGGCGCTCAGCTTTCTTCACAGTCCAACTCTCATATCCATACATAACCACTGGAAAAACCATAGCCTTGACTAGACAGACCTTCATTGGCAAAGTAATGTCTCTGCTTTTGAATATACTATCTAGGTTGGTCATAACTTTCCTTCCAAGGAGTAAGCGTCTTTTAATTTCATGGCTGCAATCACCATCTGCAGTGATTTTGGAGCCCAAAAAACTAAAATCTGACACTGTTTCCCCATGTATTTCCCATGAAGTGATGGGACCAGATGCCATGATCTTCGTTTTCTGAATGTTGAGCTTTAAGCCAACTTTTTCACTCTCCACTTTCACTTTCACCAAGAGGCTTTTCAGTTCCTCTTCACTTTCTGCCGTAAGGGTGGTGTCATCTGCATATCTGAGGTTATTGATATTTCTCCCGGCAATCTTGAGTCCAGCTTGTGCTTCTTCCAGCCCAGCATTTCTCAGGATGTACTCTGCATAGAAGTTAAATAAGCAGGGTGTCAATATACAGCCTTGACGTACTCCTTTTCCTATTTGGAACCAGTCTGTTGTTCCATGTCAGTTCTAACTGTTGCTTCCTGACCTGCATATAGGTTTCTGTGATTACGTGTGAGAGAGAAAGAGAGTGTAGGAGGGAGACTTCACTTGTTAGTACAAGGAGTAGAAAGTCAAGTCCTAGTCTTCTGGGGTCATCCCAATGTGGAAGACAGCTAGACTCTTGAGTTTAATGTCATTGCTGTCTTGTAACGGCACTGGTCTTCCACCTCCAATGAAGATTCTCCAGAGGTTTCCCTCCTGAGCCCCAGTGCTCGTGATGCTTATGTTGAGAAATAGCCTTAAAATGCCAGGTAGACAAGTAGACAGGGAGGATCTATATATCTCTGACCAGTGTACTCTTTAAATGAGTTAATTATGTGGTACGTGAATTATATTTCAATAAATCTTTTTTCTAAAAATTCCATTAAGAACAAATATTGAGAGTAGTGGTGATAGAATGACAGGGAACCCTCCCAACCCCATTTATGTTTCTTTCCCCCTCTCTTCTTCCTATTTCCCTCCCTCCCTCCCTCTCTCTCTCTAAGAAAAGAAATACATGGTGAGGGTACTTTGTCACTTGAAGACTCTAAACTTAGCCCTGGGATCAGTGACTGTGAATGTGACTTTGTCTCCCTTGTGGAAGGACTGAAGGTGTTCTCTTTGCAGGAGGACCCAAAGGATGGAGTGTGCGTAACTGTGAACCAGGCCCATTCTTTCCTCCCCCTCCTGGGCTCTGGGTTAGACTGTATTTCCCAACGTGCTTTGCAGTTAGGTATGGCCAACTGAGAGCTTTCCAGTGGAATGTGAGAAGTCGCTTCTCAGCCAAAAGGGCTAACAAAGCACATGTGCCTTTTCCAGCCTCTCTCTTTTCACATTGCCTGCTAAATGTGGGAGAGTCCAAGATGACAGAGGAGGGCAAGCCACAGAATGAAAAGGACCTGGTTCTCTGAATGACCATACTGAAGGCAACCACTAACCAGGAACACTAACGTTGGACTGGAAAGTGAGCGAGAAATGAAATTGTACTGTGTCAGGCTACTAAAATTTTAGGATTTATTTCTTCAGCAGCTAAATGATAATCTAATTAATACAATGAGTATGGGTGGATGCATGAAGAAATCATTAGTCTACTCCAATGATTGGCTTGGTTTTTTACCTAATGGCCTGAGGCCATTGGTTAGGTATCTGGCCAAAAAGGGAATAAGGTAGCAGTATTTCTTAATAAGATTAATATAAATATTAATTAGATTTCTTTGTTTGCAAGCTTTTTTTACCCCAATAAACAGCAATACAACTTAAAAAAAAAAAAAAAGAAATACAATGTTTATAACGCTGCCTCTGGTAGCAAGGGGATGCTTTTATTAGTCCTGGTGATTTTTTGTAATTATTATTGAGTTGGTTATGAAGGTAATTATGACTAAAACCCTTTCAGGCAGAGAAAGAGATAGATTGCACTTGGAGGGGAAGAGACAGGTATTACCCATTTCAGATCTGACACGTGCTTCCATCCCAGCTGGGAGAAGACTTACTTATTATAGCAAAAGAGCTGGGCTGCAAGAAGCTATGGAAGAAACAACTCGGAAGTTAAAACAGATGCATCTTATGACGAGAAAGAAACTTCTGTGCAGATGAAGATAAGACTCCATTATAGATCCACTAAGTTAAGCGGAACTAAAGAAATGTCAGGGAGTTCTTCTGTTTTTGTGTTTGCAATGAAGTTTGCCTTTTCTAAGTTTTTGTTTCTGACTTCATCTCTCAATTAAAGTTGGTTTAACAAGCAGACAGTGAGTTTAGTTACAAAGTCACGATTAGGATAACAAATGTCTAATCTCCCTGGTAACCCAAGCCATCTGAGATTATAAATTGCAACTCTTTTTTGCCACCTTGGAAAAGACTCCAACGATGCGAAAGACGGAGGGCAGGAGGAGAAGAGGGCAACAGAGGATGAGATAGTTGGATGTCATCAACAACTTAGTGGACGTGAGTTTGAGCAAACTCTGGGAGATGATGAAGGACAGGGGAGCCTGGCGCACTGCAGTCTGTGGGGTCGCAAAGAGTCAGACAAGACTGATCGACTGAGCAGCACCAACGGCTGCCCCCTGATGACAACAAAGAGTACAGCCCTTCTAGAAAAAACAAGCCTTTTTAGAAACAAAATTAACCCCTTGCAAGCTGAAAATCAGAATCTTTGGTGGTGACAAAGGTCCTATATAAGGTCTTCTGACCTTGGTGTTAGAGATCTTTCTAATGGAGGCATCTTTTGTCAGAGGCATCTTGAAGCAGACTGAAGTCTTTCTCATAACCACATTAACCGAGAAAGCTATCTTTTATGTATTGAAAGTGATTGTCAATCTGTTACATCCAAGTGTGAGGTATGCATCGCCTCAGCCTGCCACCACTTCCTCCTACAGCGAGGGCTGCTGTCACTGTCCAGCGGCGGCTCCCGGGGTGTCATGGCAGCTGCCAGCCTGTTCTCACCACAGCTGCTGTCGTCACCATCACATACAAGCTGATGCCCTTGTGACTGTCATCCTGCTACTAATGGAAGTGATTGGCACCTCGTCGTGCCACATCAAGGGGCAGAAGCTGTTCCCCAACCGCAGGCACAGAGCCATCTGACACCCCTTACTGCCACTGCTCGTCACCACCCTCCCAGCCACGATGCCAGCTGCGACCATCACTTCACTGGCACAGGGGGTGTGACAGTCCCCTTCCAACCTGTGGAAGCAGCCTCTCAGGGAGGCCAGCCCTGGGCACTCAAAGTATCTTTGTGTTTTAAAGTCAGCACATCGCAGCCCAGCATCTCTCTTCCTTATTTGTTTCTGGAGATGTAAGCAACTTGAAAACTAAGCAGCACCGTGCTTCTCCCTGACTGTACACTGTAAATTTCAGTGCCTACGTTAGAAGTTACTTTAAAAGGTTCTCCATCATCTCCAGTATTTTAAGTTGATTCGTTGTATTTTTATTTCTATTCAGTTCAAGAAATTTTATTTCTTTTCTTTTTGGCTTCGTGGCATACAGGATTTTAGTTCTCCATCCAGAGATTGAAGCCATGCCCCGTGCATCGGAAGCACAGAGTCTTACCCGCTGGACTGCCAGGGAAGTCCCACGGATATTTTTAACAAACCTTGTGACGTTTAAAATAATATGTAGGATTCAAGATGGCGGACCAACTTCTGTCCTTTCATGGAGAAACAAAAAGGAATAAATCCACAGTTGAGAAAGAATAGGAAGGGATTTACCAAGGAACGAATGAAGTCAACAGATTTCTGGAAGATGAGAAGAAAATGGGACACAGTTAATGGATAAACTAGCTGGTTGGGGAAGGGGGCGGGGAACCTCAGTTTGAGAAATGCAAGTGAGTGCTCTGGAGAAGTTCTAAACTCATAATCAACACTACCCGCCCGCCCCCAAAAGTGAGAGTGTCAAGAGAAACTGAAGACAGAGGGATTAGTGAAAACTTCATAAATGGGAAAATATATTGCACTATTTTGTTCACCCCTTCAACGTGGTGACATATAAAATGTATTCCTGAAAGGAATCCTAGGAAATACTGTGTTGGTCAAAAAGTTCATTTGGGTATTTCCGTAAAATCTTACCAAAAACCTGAACAAACTTTTGGCCACCCCAGTAGTTGAGGCAAGTCAGGGCTTCTTGGCGTGGATTCTGGAGCCCCAGGATAAACCCTCCTCATAGTGGCACCAGAGAAAGAGGTTCTCAGCCTGACAGCTGACACCCTACCTTCTTACCCTAAAGGAGAAACCTACTTGTTAGCATTACTTTCTGCACCACCCACATGATCCTTCCAGGTAGAACTCCCTCTCACTCAGAGTAGAGGCTTTTTAGGAACCTATACTTAGAGACCTTGTTGTTTAGTCACTAAGTCGTGTCCAATTCTCTGCAACCCCATGGACTGTAGCCTGCCAGGTTCCTCTGTCCATGGGATTTCCCAGTCAAGAATGCTGGAGTGGCTTGCCATTTCCTTCTCCAGGGGACCTTCCCAGACCAGGGAATCAAACCTGTGTCTCCTTCATTGGCAGGTGGATTCTTTCCCACTGAGCAATCAGAGAAACCTCATACGTACAGGCCTCAGTTCAGTTCAGTCGCTCAGTCGTGTCTGACTCTTTGCGACCCCATGAATCGCAGTAAGCCAGGCCTCCCTGTCCATCACCAACTCCCGGAGTCCACCCAAACCCATGTCCATTGAGTTGGTGATGCCATCCAACCATCTCATCCTTTGTCGTCCCCTTCTGGTCCTGCCTTCAATCTTTCCCAAAAGAAGGGGCTTTTCAAATGAGTCAACTCTTCGCATCAGGTGGCCAAAGTACTGGAGTTGCAGCTTCAACATCAGTCCTTCCGATGAACACCCAGGACTGATCTCCTTTAGGATGAACTGGTTGGATCTCCTTGCAATCCAAGGGACTCTCAAGAGTCTTCTCCAACACCACAGTTCAAAAGCATCAATTCGTTGGCGCTCAGCTTTCTTTATAGTCCAACTCTCACATCCATACATGACCACTGGAAAAACCATAGCCTTGACTAGACAGACCTTTGTTGACAAAGTAATGTCTCTGCTTTTTAAGGTGCTATCTAGGTTGGTCATAACTTTCCTTCCAAGGAGTAAGCGTCTTTTAATTTCATGGCTGCAATCACCATCTGCAGTGATTTTGGAGCCCCCAAAAATAAAGTCAGCCACTGTTTCCACTGTTTCAGGCCTAGCATCGACCTAATTGGAGTCCCTGGGAAAGATCAGAAAATGAAGGGGAAGGGAAAGTACTTCAGAATTAGGAGAAATGCATTTTTAAAGCTAAAAAGTGAAAGTAGCTCAGTTGTGTCTGACTCTTTGCAGCCCCATAGACTATATAGTCCATGGAATTCTCCAGGCCAGAGTACTGGAGTGGGTAGCCTTTCCCTTCTCCAGAGGATCTTCCCAACCCAGGAATCAAACCCAGGTCTCCCGCATTGCAGGCGGGTTCTTTTACCAGCTGAGCCACAAGGAAAGCCCAAGAATACTGAAGTGGGTAGCCTAGCCCTTCTCCAGGGGATCTTCCCAACCCAGGAATCGAACCGAGGAATCTGCACTGCAGGCAGATTCTTCACCAACTGAGCTGTGAGGGAAGCCCTTCTTAAAACTAAGGAAGGGCACAAATATTCATAGTAAAGAAGCGTATTGGGATCCCAGTGCAGTGAGTGGAAAAAACAGCCTCACCTATACCCTGCCTCCTGAATGATCAGAATGCCTAAAGTCAAGTCCCTAAAAGAGACAGGGAGAGGGGGAGGGGGACGAAAGTCAGCCGGCGTCAGACTTGCCATCAATAGTACTAAGTGCTAGAAAATAATGAACTGGTGGCTAGCGTCTCAGCTCTGAGAAAGAAGGATCTCAACCTAGAAGTACATATCCAAAGAGCGTTTCAGTCAATTCTGAGGGGAAGATAAAGACATTTTCAGATTTATAAGGATTCAGAAAGTTTGCTTCTCATGTTCTTCTTCCTAGGGAACTAATTAAGTGTGTGTCTGAGCAAAGAGAGTAAATAAACCGAAAAAGTAGAAAAATATAGTGTTTAAAAAACGCTTGCTCCCACTTAGAAAGACAGTGCAAGGGCATCCACAAAGCAGGCTCAGAGAAGCAGTCCAAGTTCGAGTAATAAGATACAGCTACTCAGGAAGGTCTCCGGGGAGGGGAAAGACTCAAGAAAATAGACGGTAGGATTGAGAAGTTAGGGGCAAAAAATTGAAGTATGATAAATGTAAGACATGCAAGAAAAAGGAAAGTCAACTGGAAATCTTCAGGGGGGAAAAAACCATGCAAGACATTTGTGGTCCAAATACTAAGTAAACTTCTAGAGCATCTTCTCTGAGAGGCCCTAAGGCTGAAACTGACTGACGGAGCAGGAAATATTTTACCTAACTGCACCAGGCCACTCACAGAAGAGTACTGAGAACACACAGTAGTGTAAGTGCTTCTGATAGTTTTGCATGAATAACACAGAGCATGAAAGACTTGATTGTGTTTGCAGCACAGTACAGGCCAAAGGTAAAATGCAGCTGCGAGAGACTGGAAGAGGGGGGCAGAGCGAGAGGTGGTCCAGGCATAATAGAGGGAGGAAGGTTTAAAAAAGGGTCATTAGGGACTTCCCTGGCAGTCCAGTTATTAAAGAATCCACACTTCAGTGCTTGGGGGCTCAGGTTCCATCCCTGATCAGGGAATGAGTGAGATCCCACCTTTCTCGTGGTGTAGCCACAAATTAAAAAAAATAATAATAATAAAGAAACTGATAGAACCATTTAAAAAATATTAGACAGTTAAATCTTAAGAAAAGGTCATAGCTTCATCTCAAAGTGGGGACAGGCAGGAGACTAGTAGAGGTAAAAATAATGGTTGAGGTAGTTTATGTTTAAATTACTAAGAATAGCATTTTCACACTAAAATAAAATATAGGAAGAGGAGAGAAGGATTATAGGTGAGCTATATCTGTATCTTTCACATCAAGAGGCTTATTAGGATACTTTTGACTGCATGTAGCAGAAAACCCTGACTTAAGTCACTTAAAATGTTTATTTTAAGAAACGTTTGATCTCCTATCACAAGAAGGACCAAGATAGGGTGGCTTGAGGGTCGGCTAATTCAGCAGCCCGTTGATGTAGTGAACCCGTGTTCTTGCCATCTCTTTGCTCCTCCTTCCTCACAGTGTGTTGGCTTCATCGTCCACAGCCCCCTCAGTGGCCCTAGGCTGGTTCCTGCATTTCTAAGCATCATAGAAGTATCCCGTAGCAAAAGAGTATTTTCCTTCCCGTGCTTTAGATTTGTCAAGAAGGAAGCATTTCCAGGAGTCCCTCAGCTGACTTCCTCTTATGTCTCATTGGCCCCAGCTGTATCACACACCCTTCCGTAAACCAGTCAGTGGCAACAAAAAATCGAAAGCTGCCTTCCTGCAGCCCCTCCTCAGGCGACTTGACTTGGCAGGATGTCCCTGGAAATGGCAATTTGTATCTCAGCATGAACCTAAGACTTGAACAGGGCAACTGTTAATCTCGTCTTTCTCTTGTTAAGTGTTCATTCCCACCAATGGACCTATTAAAGAAAAGTGGTCTTTGTCATCCCTGTACTCAGTTTAATTACAGACATAATTCAGAAAAAAAGACCAAAGTGACAATCTAGTTTCCTTCTTTGGTAATCCTATTTTGAGATATAGAAATATAGGTTCCTTCTTTCTGGTTGATGCATCAAATCTGAATCCTCAGAACTGCTGACTGTTTTTTTCTTTATTAAACAGCTTTATATAATTCATAGATCCTGTAAGATCCTTCCTCTATTTAGATAGTCCTTAGCTTTTCCATATTGTGTAGATTCTATAAAGAGAAGGCTCCTATGTCTCCTCTCAAAACCTCGTGGTTTGTACCTTGGTAAAGTGGAACCAAAGTGCAAACCCAGGCTTGAATCCCAATCCCACCACTCACTAGTAGCTGTATACCGCCAGTCATTTCTTGATCTTTGGAGACCTTAGTTGTCCTATCTCTAAATAGAAATGATCTGCTTACATTTTAGGATGATTGAACTGCCAATAGAAGTACCTAGTATAAACATAAAGAGGATGTGGGCAATTGTTAATTCTATTTCTTCTTAGTGTAACACGCAAAAGGACACCCAGTGCCTGGTTTCCCCGTTTTTTTGTTTGATAGTTGGTTGACATTATTGAAAAGTGAGTCAAATTAGGGGGCACGGCAGTGGAATTTAATTCTCATTTGAAACATGAATATAGTAACAAGGGGAGAGATGAAAGGCAGCAAGGATAAAGACCAAACGAAGGAGATATCAGTGGTTCTGACCAAGTTTTCTCAATCAAAGACCACAAGCTGCTCCCACATTGCCCTGAGCTGGATCCTAGGGAGAGCCATTGAAAAGGGTTTCAGTAGAATGGTTCCTCACAGAAGGAGACCAGGGCAACTTGATTTCTTCACTGAAACACTTTGAATTATAAAAAGAAATCGGGTTCAGATAATCAAAAAGCAGGAGATGATGGATAAAATATGTTATAGGATTATAAATTCAATAATAATTGAATTTCTGGAGTGTTTTTCCCCTGGCAGAAAAGCTCAAAGAAGTTCAAACATCATCTCAATGAATTACAACATGTGTCTGTGATCAGTTGATGGCAAAGAGGGCCTGGAGTTAGACTTTTTGCTCTTCACATCCTAGACCAGGGCACCGAGGCAGAACAATGGTCATATCTATAGTTTTAGCATCCTGGCTTTAGACACTTTGCCGTGAATATTTTAGGCACAACAAAGAAGTAGGTTATCCCCATTCCTCCTCGAGGGCTTTGTTGGCGCTGAATGGAGATACTATCTTTCTTGTCTCATCTCTGGATGCCCTTAAAGCAGTTGCTCTGGTTGAACAAAATGCCATGACAAAATAAAGACTTTCTACAAGTTGTTAGTCCGCATCTGTAGCCCAGGAATTCTTGAAAAGGCACATATTTTTGTTTCCAGTATTCCAATTATAAAAGAGTAATCCACAGCATCTCACGACCAACCAGCTTCTGAACCTAGGGAGTTCTTTTCAAAACGCCTAGCACCATGAACGGCAAGGAACTGAAATAGGTTAACTTGTCTTTCCACTGCCTGCTTTTAAAAGGTCAAGATGAAAACAAAATCCAGTGCCGGTATCGGCCTCCTTCACCCACAGTGGAACAGACATCGCATTCTCTGAGGCCTGTCTGAGAAGCATGAGGCTAAGGAGTTGCAGTATTGATTGTGTAAAATTAGCATATCTGGCAGATGGGGACTGTCTGGACTCACTCAGCTGTGAGGCGTCTGGACCAGGTGGACTGGCACTGCTCAGCTTTCGTGCGTCTGATTTAGGATTTTAACGCGCCGCCCGAGACGTAGCAGCCTGAGATTTCTCCCATGGAGATCCGGTGAACACATTAGAAGATTTCCACCTTTATTAATTCTAGCACTGCCACATCAAAGTATTTTCCCCAAGGGCTCTGTTGATACTGTATGCATTTGTATTTGCATTTCTGCTCTTTGGGAACTGCTGCCTGTGGTCAGCTCTTCAGATGTGGTTGGCCTTTCTAATTTGTCTTCCAAATCTTTTCAGTTGTCTTAGAGTGCTGAGCTAAATTGTGTGGGTAAATTAATCCTTTTTTTGAGAAACCAGTTGCAAAACATTCTGATTCCGCATCTCTCCCTATCTCTGCCTTTTCATCTCTATTTTGCTTCTTTCTCTGGTCCTTGCCTTCTGTTCCTTTGCTGTCCTCCAGAGCCCCCAGACCTCATCTTCCCCAGTAGTACAAGGCCTGTACCAAGCAGAGTAGGCATAGCACAGGATGCCACCAACCTGTATATGTCGCCAGCAAAAATAACGAGGGGCTTTTGTAAGACCTCTTAAGCAAGATGTTTGAACCAGGATCTTTCTAGAGCTTGACTGGCTCTAGGTCAGGACCCTGAGAATCAAGATAAATGAACATTTGCATACCCAGCAACCTCAAAGCACTCCAAGTGCACGTGGAAAGATAATCCGTATATGTGTGTGCTCAGTCGTGTCTGACTCTTTGCAGCCCCGTGGACTATAGCCCACCAGGCTCATCTGCCCATGGAATTTTCCAGTCTAGAATACTAGAGTTGAGTGCCATTTCCTACTCAAGGAGATCTTCTTGACCCAGGGATCAAACCCCCATCTCTTGTATCTCCTGTACTGGCAGTCACATTCCTTACCACTAGTACCACCTGGGAAGCCCATCCATCTGTGTGTCCTTACAATAAATCCCATAGCTCATGTTGCCACTTCTGGTGATACTGAGGTTTCTTCCTTTATTTTCTTTGCCACAGTGTAAAAAAATCCACCTACCTTTTCATTGTCCCACTCTCTTGCTTCTCTGTGGTCTGAATAGAGATCCTGATTATTCAGAAATGGAAGTGGGTGAAAGACAGCCACATGCAGATACATAGATAATACATGCATATGAGTATGGAGTATGTTTGTGTAGAAAAGATGTGCCTCTCAATATAGATATTTGTGGGACTCAGAATATCCACCTGCCAAGGCAGGAGACATGGGTTCAATTCCTGTTCCAGGAAGATCCCCTGTAGAAAGAAATGGCAACCTACTCTAGTATTCTTGCCTGGGAAATCCTATGGACAGAGGAGCCTGGTAGGCTACGGTTCATGAGGTTGCAAAGATTTGGACATGACTTAGCAAATGAACAACAACAATTTGTGTGTGTTTGTGTGTGTCTGGGAGTATGGTATTCAGAATATAAATGATATAATCCTAACTTGAAGCGCATGATGGAGCTTCAGGAGCTCCATAAACATCCTCAAATTATGTGCAAAATCTAGTTTATGGGATGTTAATCTTCTCTGGCAAGATAATCCCTAATTTCACCAAGTTTTCAAAAGGTACTGTGAAATTCTAAATCCTTTCTCTTCAGCCCTCTATGATCCTTGGAACAGAAAGTTAGGGATCAGAACAGAATATCATGCCAATGATGAAATTATATAATCTTGCCAGGCCTGACAATGTTGGTGCCCTCTTCACTGCCCACCATCCTGGTCCTCCATTTAGAACTGACTACTCCTCCCCATATACTCATACTGCTTTGCTTAGCTATTTCAATAGAATGGATGATCATGGGCACAGAGTCTCAGAATACACTGACTTTCACTTTACTGAATCATTTACATTTGAAAAGAGCTCATCTTCTTTCATAAAGCAAGTTCCCACTCCTAAACCTGACAGCATTCTCCACTCAGGAGAGAATTTGGATAGTCATTGACTCCTAATTCTCTTTCATCACACTTTTCTGGTTCTCGCGGTTCTTCCTTCAAGTTTTCAGATATTAATCATTGGTTCATTCACTTTAGTTTTGGTTCTCTGTAAGAGCAGGCTCAAAGATGTGCCAAATTTGAATCTTAATTCTGTTCCCCACCCCTTAACCTTAGAGTTTACATTACAGGAAGATCTAATACCTCTCCATGGCTCTTCCATCTATCATATCAACCTCTTACGTCCTTGTTGACTCTTCCTCTAAACGGCATTCAGTTTGATTTCTGTTTTGCTATTCCCACCATCACTCCATCTGGAATAAAGCGACGGTCCTGAAGCTGATGTTTGTCTTTTAGTCTCTTCCCTTTGGTCAGCCTTTGTGATACTGTGTCCCTTAATTTTACGCTCAATACTTGGAGTGACTTTTTGCACATACTCTATCCAGCCAAACTTTTTAAGCCTGAATTAAAATTCTGCTAATCACTGTCCTTTCTTAACTAGCTTCTCCCATTATTTGTTCCAGAATCTTCCATCCCCAGTGATCTCACAGTCCTCCTTACATGTGATGTATAGTCCAATCTCCACTTTGTTCTGGCTGTTGTTCCTTTTCTTCTTGTTCTTTTTATTTATTTATTTTTTTTTTTTTTTACTGCGCTTGGTCTCTGTTGCAGCCATCCGGCTTTCTCTACAGCACACAGTTTTACTTGCCCCGAGGCGTGTGGGATCTTAGTTCCCCAACCAGGGATTGAAGTCATGTCCCCTGCATTGAAAGGCAGCTTCTTAACCACTGAACCACCAGGGAAGTCCCTCATGTTAGCTTATTCTTAAACTTCCTCCTCTTCAAAATGCATCACACTCCCACCCCTTTTCTGAAACGATTGACTACTCCAGTTAGTACTCATTTTTCCATTGTCTACAGATATTGGCATCTTATTTGTATCTCCCATAATGCACGTACATGACATGTAATAGATATTCAGTAAATACTTGATTATTTCAAAGATAGCTTTCTAACCAATGGAATCTTAAGAATAATCAAGGTATGTTTGGGGGGAAAGCAGATAATGGCTGGACCAGAGTAGTCACTGCACAAGTTTTTACAAATACACAGCAAATTCTGAGGTTACTGAGACTCAATTACAATATTTGTCATGTCTTCAGTATTCGTGTATGTCTTACGCATGTTTAATGCTAATGATTCTAAGGGGTAACCAGTCACCCATGGAAACCAGGAATGGTACTGTCATCAATCAGCTTATATGGTATAGGTAATTGGGCCTTGTCTTTGACTAGGCAAGTGAATATTTAACACGGCTTCCCAAGTATATTCCTTGACTGAACTGTGAAATGAAGTCAGCTGGTGTATACCATTACCCTCTGATAAACGTAAGAAGGCATTTCCCATCTCCCAACTGATAGAAAACACCACTAAATTTGTATGTACCCTTCTCTCCCTGTGATTATGGCATCAGATGTTATGTACAGTTCTATTCCAGGTGATCCCAAATAAGGAAGAATTTAACCATTGTAATTGCTATTCCTAAAGGGTAGCATAAACTGCTTTAGTCAGCAAAATATATATCTCTCATCTTTGCCTTGCTATATATTAAATTGCTGACTCTCTCTTCTTTAGACCCAGTAGTCATTTCTTTGCCTCCTTAATTTATGCATGAAGCCAAAAGAAGAATCACTTAGTATTCTTAATAAAATGACATAAGGTTTAGATAATTTTTTACTATATGCAGTAAAAATGCAAATGTGTGTGGCTTATTTGCAAATGCAGACATTAATAACTGATATTTAAACAGGCTGGATTAGCAATTTTACTGATATCGTCACGAGATTTTTCCAATAATTTGCACACTCAAAATCAATTTGAATACAACAAGTAAATTGAATTTAATTTTTTGATATAAAATTATAGTTATCAGCTTGAACCATTAAATTTACTACTTAATATATGCTTTCCAGCTCACTTGGTTAGAATTTCATTGCTCCTTATCTATATAAATTTAATTAGGCTTGATATCATCAGTATATTATAGAACTAATTAAAGATGTAGATAAGTGCTGAGGGGTCTTATTGAAAACTCCATAAAGTTCCATTTGGAAAATGAGATATTCTTCCTTCAGCTCATTGTGAGAAAATGAAACAGCAAGAAGTGTTTCTTGCAGTGTTTCTGAAAAATTATTTAACTGGATTTAATGGACTTATTCCATTCTTTGAAGAGCTTTTTAATTACTCTGTATCTTTGTGCAGTCCAGCAACAGTTATAATCTGTGTTTAAAGACTTTAAAATGCTCTCCTCCCACTGAACGAAATGTCTTATACTCTGGTGTGCGTGTATATGTGTGTATAGAGGTAGGTGGTACAGGATTTCTACATCCTGATTGAGATCATATAGTATGTAATGGTTTTTATGGGGAAAGCTCCCAGTCCTAACAAGCTGGATAAACACGGAAAGATCAGAGCATGCAGGCCATAAACACAGTAGGAAAAGGGAGAAGATAAGAAACCCTGACCCGAGAGAGAGTACCTGGGCAAGCCTGAGATTCTGAGTGTGGCTTCTTTGAGTCAATCATTTTGTAGAAATCACTTTGAATTCCCTTGTATCTGCGACTCCACTATAGAATATAAAGCAGATTATTTAAAAGACTGATTTCGACTAAGTGCTTTGTGTCTTCATTACAAAGCACAATAAAGCCTTTTATTACAATGAAGCCACTATTACTTTCCATTGATTATGCACTGAAATAAAGCTGCATCTACTATACTCCCAGGGTGCTTAGTGCTCTTGTCAAAAAGCACAGTTTTGGTTTTTTTTGTTTTTTTTCAGTGCAGATTGAGTGACACAATGCGTGGTTAAAAAAAAAGAAAGAGAAAGGACAAATAGCAAATGTAGGCCATCTCTGACCAGGCACATTGTTGTTCAGTACACAGGCACCCAGGAAGCCAGCCAGCCAGAAAAACTGTTGAGTCTCTGTGGTGTAATTGAAAAGTTCCAGGCCTTGGGCTTGGGAGAACAGATTGAAAGCTCTGCTGTTGATGACCTAAGCCTAATCTCTCTAAGTTTCTTTTCCTGGAAAATGGAAATAATATTAATAATGATGCCCCTCCTGCCTACTTCAGTCTGCCTCATGGGTCCAAATGGTTTTTAAGTGTCATTCATTCTCATTTTAATCCCATTTACTTTTCCAGATACAGAAACTGAGGTACAGCGGGATGGGGTGGTACGATCATTGTCACTGATTGAACTAGAGGCAGGGCTGAACTAGAGGCAGGGCCAGAATTGGAGTGGGTGCTTCTGAGCTCAGCCTGCACCATCACGCAGAGTATACAAGAACACATGGGCATCTTCTTAGTGACATCCTCACAGCACTTGGTAGCACTGGGATTTTTTTTTTTCCCCAAGCAACTATTTCTGAAACACGTCACTTCAGTTTTCTTGCCCAAATGGTTTATAAACATTTGCACCCCCTAGTCTGAGAAAACATTTGCAGGAACATTTACCAATGTTTGTTTCACCACCACACTTGAAATGTTTCTCTTACAAAACATTAGAAATGTTTGCCAGTAAAGCAGATTCTCAACAGAAGTATAAGCCTTGAGTAGGAGGGACACCCCCAGCTACCTGCTTGGGGACTTCCAGGCAGCTCCAGGCACAGCAATTCCTTCCTTGCCCAGAAGGAATGTGCAGCGTCTCGCAGCATGACCTTAGAGTGTGACATTCTTTGATTTTGAACTATAATAGGTACATGAACTAAAGTACACGAAGAAGCTACAGATTTGTTGTTGTTGTTCGGTCACTAGGTCATGTCTAACTCTTTGCCACGCCATGGACTGCAGTGCACCAGGCTTCACTGTCCTTCACTATCTCCAGGAGTTTGCTCAAACTCTTGTCCGTTGAGTTGATGATGCCAACCATCTTGTCCTCTGTCACCCCCTTCTCCTTCTGCCCTCAATCTTTCCCAGCATCAGGGTCTTTTCCAGTGAGTTGGCTTATCGTATCAGGTGGCCACAATATCGGAACTTCAGCTTCAGCGTCAGTCCTTCCAATGAATATTCAGTACTGATTTCCTTTAGGACTGATTGATTTGATCTCCTTGCTGTCCAAGGGACTCTCAAGAGACCTCTAGCACCACAGTTCAAAAGCATCAATTCTTTGGTGTTCAGCTTTATTTATGGTCCAACTCTCACGTCCATACATGATTACAAGAAAAACCCTATCTTTGACTAGATGGACCTTTGTTGGCAAAGAGATGATATCTCTGCTTTTTAATATGCTAACTTTGCCATAGCTTTTCTTCCAAGGAGCAAGCGTCTTTTAATTTCATGGCTGCAGTTACCATCCACAGTGATTTTGGAGCCCAAGGAAATAAAGTCTGTCACTGTTTCCATTTTAGGGGGACTTGATTTAATTCCCCTCTACCAATTTCTTCCCATTGCCTGATCCCAGGTCTCAAGAGCAGCATTTCTTTGGGGCCACAGGAGAACTGTCATAAGCCCCATCCTGCTTGCCAACAGAACTCCACTAGACTATATATGAAGCACTGTGGAAGTTCATTAGACTTTTGAAAGCCCTGGAAATTATGAGATGCTAATTCTGAAGGTAGCAGGTATGAGGAAATGGAAAAAGCTCTCTCACTCTTTCCTACTACATTCTTCTTCGGTATTTGTGGAAAACTGGGTTCAGGAGCCCAGGTTATTTTTGCTGTTTTTTAAAATAACTTTTCTCACCAAGGATCAGCATATTTTTCTGTAAAATCTGTACCCATCCCACACTAAACCTTCCTGTAGTTACAGTCTCAGTTCAACCTTAAAGCATCACTAGCTACCAGGAATAAAGACCTGAAGGTCAGCTGTGTGAAAGAGCAGATGATTGTGAGAAGTCTCAACTTTCGTTTTAATTTAGCATAACTTAGTACAACAGTCACACTTTGAGCTGTAGATGAAAAATGAATCTGTAGATCTAAGAAAGAGCAGTTTTTATTTAAGCCAAATTTAAGGATTATAATTGGCAAAGAGCATCTCAGAAAGCTCTAAGAACTGTTCCACCCATTAGAAGTCAAGGTACAGTCATGTAAGGTTTCTTGAAACAGAGGGCTATACATCAAGTAATGTACTATTGAAGTTTACATAACCCAAATTTAAGTGTCATCAGAGTGGGTTGTGTGACCCTGTACAAGCTCAAGAAGGAATGTTATCTTTTAATGGATTGTCTTGTTGATGCTACAAGAATGTTGCTCTTTGTGGCCATCATCCTGCCTGATGGCCGCGATCTGGTTGATGCATAATACAGATATATAATGCACAGTGAAGGAGATAAAGGAAACCAAAAGGTAGAGAATTTTTATGTTAAAATTCTTCCTGTCTTTCCATAAAATATGAATTTTATTTCATAGAGCAGTCAGATTCTGTGACTACACCTCAGCTTCTTGTTTTTCCCCCATCTGATACCCAATTTGAAATAATATTCATGTTGTCTTGCCACATATGTATATTTGCATTAGCCCTTTACAGTGCTGTCATATATATGATCATGATAAGTCTCTTGATTATGAGTAAACACTTTTGTCTCCCCGGACTTGACTCAGGGTGAGAATTGTTTTCTCATGGCCCAAATCAGAGTTTTTCTGGAATGATCTGGGGGAGGTAGGCTAGGGATCTGGCTATTGTTAACCAGCCTGCCAACCTTAGGTATTTAGCCTTTGTGATGCTCAATTGTGAGGATGAAATCAGGTGAACTTTAAAGCATTTAGCAGTGCCAGTGGTCAAGAATCCACCTGCCAGTGTTAGAGACATGAGAGATGCAGGTTCGATCCCTTGGTCAAGAAGATCCCCTGATGTAGGAAATGGCAGCCCACTCCAGTATTCTTGCCTGGAAAATTCCATGGATAGAGGAGCCTGGCAGGCTAACATCTATGGGGTCACAGAGTCAGACATGACTAAGCATGCACACCAAGTGTTAAATAGTAATAAATGGTCATTGTTCCCCTTAATAAAAAATCAGTATAAACATTAGTGGGTCTTCGACTCAATTATATTTCTGTTACTCTGTAATCATATACCTAGAATTATTCCCAGTCTTATCCTGTTTTCCTAGTGGAGGTTATTCTTCATGAGTTGTCATAAATTTTTCCTGAGAATAGAGTGTAAGGATGGAGGGAGTTCAAAGGCATTTGGTGTAAAGATGCTGGAAAAGTTACAGAACCTACAAAAATTTAGAACCCTGAGAAATGGCTTTAGTTCATTCAGGACACTCAGTGAAAATGTGAGCTGGTGAAAATATTTCTGTATCTGTCAGCTTACAGAATCTTTTCTGCAAATGTCACAGAAGAACATGGAACTGCAGCAAATGTCTGGATTAATGGATCAGTCTTCACAACAGTATTGGCTGTGGGTATACGTCTTCTGTATGGTTAAGATGGAGTTCTAGTTCATAAAATTAGCATTTTTATAACAGCTTTATTGAGATATAATTTACATACCATAAACATTAACCCTTTTAAAGTGTGCAGTTCGCTTTTCTTTGTGTAGTCGTAGAGTTGCATGGCCATCATCCCTAGCTATTTTTAGAGCGTTTTTTATTACCCCCCCAAAAGAAACCCACTAGCCACTAGCAGTCACTCCTCATCCCTCCACCCCACCCCTGACAACCACTCATCTACTTTGTCGCTATGAATTTGCCTGTTCTGGTTATAGCATGTAAATAATAGCACGTGATCTGTGATGAGCTCCTTTTACTTAGTATGTTTTCAAGGTTCATTAAGTTGTCTTAATGTTAGGGTATGAGACTGAATTAAAAAATCCAGGTACCCACCCCAACACTTAGCCTGTTGCCTGCTCTCTCTTTCTTTTTTATTCAGAGTAGGAAGGGAAGTGGGAAAAGGAAGGTAATATGTTTTTATTGGAGTATAATATATGTACTGTAAACTGTACAAATCGTAACTATACAGCTTGATTACTTGTTTCATATTTACTTTTATTTATTTGCTTGTTTGGCTGCCTTGGGTCTTAGCTGTGGCACATGGAATCTTTTAGTTGGGGTGTGTGGCATCTAGTTCCCTGACCAGAGATGGTATCCAGGCTCCCTGCATTCAGTGGGTGCTTGGAGTCTTAGCCACTAGACCACCAGGGAAGTCCTCACAGCTTGATTACTTTTTTCAAAGTGAGTACACTCAGCTAAAGATAACGGTCACCCAGATAAAAACAGAGAATATCAGAATCAGCCCAGAAACTTCCTGTGTCCCCTTCCTAGTCATTACCCCCAGCACAGATATTTCCGAATTTCGTTTGGTTTGATTTTTCTGAATTTGATTACCTGCACAAGTGGGTGTCCCAGCCTCCACGAGCTCTGATTTCAGGATGGACGTTTCCCTAGCACTCAGGGGCCTCGGTCACTGCGTTCATTACCGCTGGTTCCAAGGAAGTAAAGCAACACCCAGTCTTCCCAGAGCCCCTGACTGCGCACTGCGTGCTCCTGACCCCAGGCAGCTTTCCTTCCAAACACTAGCGCTCCCTCAGCGCGGACCATTACAGAGGAGGGGGAAAAAGCATTCCCTTCCAGGCAGGTACAATTTGTGACCAACGTTGACCTCCAAAGGCAAGTCTTTTGAGGGGTGACTCCTACTTGCAATGAAGGCAGCCTCTACTCTGCCTTCAAACTCTCCTGCTGTGTCACCGTCTGGCTTTTACTCTGAGCAAAAATGTATTCCTCTCATGAAATTCTGTGTGTTAGCCTCTCTGCAGAAATAAGAAAAATAAGGTCTTTTATTCCAGAAATTAAGTTTTCATTTTAAATTCACTTTCTGCTCTTTGGAAACTTTAGTTTCTGTGTGGTCCAGAGTTATAGGTTAGCATTAGCATTTAAATAGAGGTATTAAGCGTACTCAAAGACCTTTCTCTCATAACGTTGCCCTTTCTGGGAGGTTTCTCAAATCTGATACTTTTTCTTCCTAAAAAAAGAATGCAAATGCTATATATATATTCCCCATCAAAGGCCCTTTTCTCTTTATACAGACTTAGGAGAAAGGCACCGTTGAGAAGTCTCACTGTTAGTCTTTTTATATGGAAAGGGTCAGTTTAAAAAAATTGCTATTCCATCCCTCAATGCCTGATTTTCTCTGCTAACTCTAACAATTAATTTTCCTGTGGTTAATTTTATCCTGTTATGTCTCATTTCCCTCAGGCATCCTCTGGGAACTCACACCCCAGTTCTAAGAACCTGGTGCCAGCCCTTGCCATGTAACACGCCACTCCCAGAGCCAGTGTAGAGCATCCAAGGGCCAGGGTCTGAATCCAGTGTCAGTCTCGAGAAGACTGACCTTCTCTCAGGGCCTCTATTTACCTGCCAAACTGAGGTTATTAAGCCTGTTGTATGTGGTTATCAAGATATTAAACAAGATAGTGACTTTCCTTCTAATTTATAATTTTATATGTAATTGTGAGCATCTTAAATCTTCCCTCCCTCACATTGAGCTCCTTCAACCAGACCAGTGATGTCAACTAAATATATATAGAAAGTAGAAAGTAGTGTCAACTAAAGATATATATATGCCCAACCTAAAAGTTGAGAGTTATGTTTATTCTCTGGGGATTATTAGGACTTCGAGTCCAGGAGATAGCATCTCAGGTACCCCTGAGAAAACTGTTTCTAAGGAAGCTGAGGGAGGAGTCAGGCTACATCATTTTTCCTCAAAGAGCAGGTAATCTGAATATCCAAAAATTATTGTTCATTAAGGAAAACCAGATATCTCAATTTAAGGAATTTAGTGCTGGTCTATGTATGGAAAGTATAAGCATGTAGGCTCACTGAATTCATTCCTTTCATATGCATCTCAGTTATGGGGCCAAATCCTGCTTCTTGATTATTCACATCCTTAATTCCTCATCCACACAGGGAGTGGCAGATGTGGGACGCCTGCCTTTTGTGCTTCCTCGAATGCCCCCCACCTCCATGGCTGTGACATCCTTGTTTACCAGTATGGCAGGAAATATTTCCTTTCACAGTAGCTTCTGGTGAAAGGTATCCCTCCAGCTTTCTCCTATTCTTACTGCCAGCCTTCCCTTTCCTCTCCACCTCATCCCAGCCCATAGTGGGTAACTGTAATAGTTGATTCCAATGGTGACCTGAACAAAAAGCTACTAGAGGTGAGGGCCTAAATTTTCCTGGCTTTTCTATCAAGGTATTGGTGCCCTTCTCTCTCTTTGAGGTTGATTTTATTCCATTACAAGCTTGGGGACAAGAGTTATGAGGAAACCTAGAAGATGGATATGGCCAAATAGAGGAGATCTGAGCAAAGCAAGGAGAAGCTGGGTAGTCCTATAGCCTGAAGATTCTCTGGCTTCTCAAACCATCTGTCCTCCACCTGCAGAACCACCTTGAGAGGTCTTTCTAAAACCCAGTTGTCATCATGTCTGAAAATGCAGTTCTGATCTATTTCAAAGACCAGATCATAAAGAGAGACTGTATTATGTACAGATAAGACTTTTGCAAGCAGAGAAAGAGCAAAGGGCAAGTGCCTGACTGGGAGGAAGGCCTGCAGTGGGCAGACGGAATAGGAGCCGATAAAGGAAAGAAGGGACTCGGGCTGCTGGGAGAAGAGCTTGACGATGTGGCTCAAAGATGGACACTGTCGAGGGGAAAGACCACTGTGTTTGTCCACTAGGATGTCATCAATGACCTTTTCGTTTCAAACAAAATGGAGACCTTTGAAGCATAGTGAATACAAGTGATTTTTTTTTTTTTTTTTTTGAGAAATTTGACAATAAAAGGGAGAAAAGAGACATAATGAGACACAGAGTGGACACAGGATTGCGTGAGGGGCTCGGGGTTTATTGTTTGGTTTGTTTTTTCAAAATAGGAGAAACAAGGATGCTTGAAGCAGACGTGAAAGAACCCGTGAAAGGGATAGATAGTAGATACGAGAGTTAAAAACAAAACAGCAAAACAAAACCCCAGCAGGATCCTAAAGGCATTGGGAGGGATGGGGATTAAAGGCATAAAACCAACCTTAGAAGGAAAGGAGCAGGGAAGGCTAGAAAAGAAACCCATCTTTTGAGCCTAGAGTTGAAAGGGGAACAATTAGTAAGAACTCATTTCAGTGTGGAAGGTATGATGCCTTACACAATTATGATAAAGTAGGATCCAAAGAGATAATATATGTGTGGCCAGTACAGTAAAAGTTAGCTGTGGTTTCTACTTGTGTGTGTGTGTGTGTTTCGTTACCATTTTTACATCGTGGGTGTCCTACCATGTCATTTGAGTTAATCCTCAAATCTCCCGTGAGACGCTATATTATCCTACCTCATTGCATAAATGAAGAAACTGAAGTTCGAACAGGCTAAGAAGTTGCTGAGGTCAAACAGGTTAAGTAAATATATGAGATTGATGTCTAATTCTGCCAAAGAATGAAAGAAAAGTTGAGAGGATTGCACATCACTATCCTGAAACAGACATCTTCCCTCCGTGCCCTCCCCTTTTTCATTTGCAGCCATTTATCCCGGACATCCACATCACCACCCTAGAATTATATTAGAATACCCTTTACCCTGTTACACAGAGCCACCTGTCTTATTCATGCTTCCCCCACCCGCCAGCGGGGGTCAAAGAGTCATCAACTGTTCTTTTATCTTGTGTTCTGTCACTTAATGAAGTTTACCGACTGTTGGCTCTCTCATTCATTCTTTCCTTTTCCTTTATTCACCACTCGTTAGATGCCCTGTACTCAGCCCCGAGGGGTAACAACAAATGGTACAGAATTCAACCCTGCTTTCGTACAGCCTGCATTTGAGGATGGGAGACAGACATTTATGTAATCCATACTTACACAACTCTGTTCCAGCCACTGTTCTTCATCATTTGATCCCTGTAACAACCTCATTTACTTTTGCCTTTCTCAGATGAAGAAAGTAAGGCCCGGAGAGTCATAAATTGCCCAAGAACAAGAGGCAGAATTGAGATTTGAACCCAGGTTCCTGACTCCTGAGTCCATGATCTTAACCACTGTGTTATGCTGTGTCTAATTGTGTGTATGCGCACACACATATTTTTTAAATATATAACACATATTAAAATATATCTTGGAAAAGACACATTTTTGATGAGGATGAAAGCTAAAAGGAAAACAAGCTCAGTAAAAGGATAAAGCTTAATGAGGATGGGGCAGGTATCATTTAGGTTAAGGTGGTCAGGGGAAACCTCACTTATTGATAAGCTGACATTTGAGCAAAAATTGGACTAAATTTCTTCGAATCTTCTGTTTTCCTCTAGCCTTCTGCCCCTTTAATGCCATTTGATGCTCTTTTTTTATTTTATTTCAATTGGCTTGTAGCCTAAAGCAGTATAAAACTATGAAGTTCGGTGAAGACTGGTTATCATCACCTTCTTGTCCTATAACTGGCACTTTTTTAATAGTAAGTTAAAGAAAAAAAATGCCCTGATTTAGTGCCCTTAACCCAACACACCCTCATGGACCTTTTTTTTTTTTTTTTAACTAGTGCTATTCTAAAATTTCTCCCAACTATTGAATGTGTTGTTGTTCAGTAGCTAAGTTGTGTCCAACTCTTTGCGACCCCATGGAGTTTAGCCCGCCAGGCTCCTATGTCCATGGGATTCTCCAGGCAAGAATACTGGAGTGGATTGCCATTTCCTCCTCCAGGGGATCTTCCTGATCCAGAGATCAAACCCAGCATCTCCAATGGCAGGTGGATTATTTTTTTTTAACCACTGTGCCACCTGGGAATCCCCACTATAGGAGATTAGAATTTCTTCTAGACAGATTCGCCTGGGTTTTTCTTAAAAAAAAAAAAAAAAAAAATCTCATTCCATTATTTGCTACCCATGATTCTAAATTCTCTGGCTTCCTTTCCATATTTCTATTACTTTGTTGCTGTTGCCAGCCTTTCCCCATTTGGTAGCGCTTGACCTTTTCCACACTGCTTTATATGTTCTTGCCCATTAATTAAAGTGTTAGGTGAGACCGTTTAGAAGGAAGTGTCCTTAGCATTCAGCAGATGCTTTCACTTGTGAATTTGATTTGCCTTCGTCATTATCCTTTGTTTATTTTTCAGTCTGTGTCCTATCGGGATAGCCATTCAGAATAAATTCATTTTGCTAGTTGTATTTTTTGAGAGGCAGTGTATAAAATGGCTTGCTACTGCTACTGCTAACTTGCTTCAGTCGTGTCCGACTCTGTGCGACCCCATAGATGGCAACCCACCAGGCTCCACCGTCCCTGGGATTCTCCAGGCAAGAACACTGGAGTGGGTTGCCATTTCCTTCTCCAATGCATGAAAGTGGAAAGTGAAAGGGAAGTCGCTTAGTCGTGTCTGACTCTTAGGGACCCCATGGACTGCAGCCTACCAGGCTCCTCCATCCATGGGATTTTCCAGGCAAGAGTACTGGAGTGGGGTGCCTTTGCCTTTACTGACATCCAAATATATATCAGCCACAGTGGTCTTTACATCCACCAAATTCATACTGCTATCCAAAGCTATCCATCACATTTGTCAGAATATTTGGATCTTTAATTAAACCCTGCTGGATATTGTACACATTTCCATTAGCTCCTTCTGATTTCATCAATTATTTTTCTAATTGACATCCATTCTGAGTCATGTGTCCTGGAATCTCAGGTAGCCCAGTTTGTAGCTTTGGCTTATTTAGTTTTTTTTTTTTTTTCCCCTCTGTCTTTCATAAATAATCTAAGGGTTTAGTAAACACACCCTTGAATTTTTGCCCTTGGGACCTGTTGATTTCCATATGCTCATACTTTGCAAATAACCCCCAGATTTTTTGGTCTCTCTGCCCAGACTATTTTCCTTTCTGGCCCTTCATTCCTAAAAGATACAGTCTTTTGTCTTGGCAAAGTAGAGAAATTTCCCAAACACTATTGAAAAGCATGGGAGGGTCCTTGACTAGGACTGAAAGGTAAGAAAGGAGTCAGTGTTTGAGTAACTCTGCCAAGTGTTGGCTGAATACCAGGTTTTGCATCTTAAGCCCCCAGCAGGAATAATGGCTTGCTTGAACTGTCCATTCAACCTTGTCGAGTTTTTGTCTTAACATACTGATGAGGTAGCTGGCTGGGGCAGACTCGGTTGGATGCAACTAACTGGCACCTACCAGTCAATCCATCATCCTGGTCTCATTGGCTTAATATTCTAATGAACATGTTCTCCCATCAAAGCATGCAGTCTATGCCTATCCTCACAGACCTTTCTCCCCAAGCACTATATGTAGAGAAGAATCTCCATGTTATAAATACAAAAACCCAACACCTGTTACCCCTTCACTTCTCCATTTCATCACCTGAATTAGAAACCTTGGTTTCTGTACCTTGTCTGCTGTTGCTGCTGCTAAGTCGCTTCAGTCATGTCCGACTCTGTGCGACCCCATAGACGACAGCCCACCAGGCTTCCCCGTCCCTGAGATTCTCCAGGCAAGAACACTGGAGTGGGTTGCCATTGCCTTCTCCAATGCATGAAAGTGAAAAGTGAAAGTGAAGTCGCTTAGTCTTGTCCGACTCTATCGACCCCATGGACTACAGCCTACCAGGCTCCTCTGTCCATGGGATTTTCCAGGCAAAAGTACTGGAGTGGGGTGCCATTGCCTTCTCCGGTACCTTGTCTAGGGCCCCTCAACTCTTTTTCTCATGATCTGAAAGAGAGTAGTCGATTATTAAAACATTTCCCTGGTGTCTTAGAGATCTTTGATCTAGGCCTAGATTGGATTTTTTTTCAAGTGTAGATTTAAAAAAAACCTTCTTGAAGCCAAGGACTGTACCTTTGTATATTAGCATTTACAATGTTATTAGAGCTTCCTAAGCATTAGTAATAATAATATTAGGTTTTCCTTTGAAGAAAGCCTTTGCATTATTTATTGAAAAGTTGATCATTCCATTTCATTACTTAAAACTGAAAAAGCCATAGGACTTTTGAATTATTTTTATTTAGCATATCTCAGCAGTTGTCTCCCAGATTGATAATCTGAGAAATAGAGACAATATCCAATACAAAGGCCTTGTGCTAATTGGTAAACAATTATAGTGTTGAGGCCACCAAAATGCATAATACTATGTCCTCTTATCAACCCATGATATTAGATCATTTTTTTAATTGAAAAGACTTTCTAAAGTGATATTCAATGAATTATACTTTTTTAATGGAAAAGACTCTCTTAAATGATAGCACAGCATAGCTCGCCTTAACCTGAACACACCTTTTAATAATCAAAAGAGCATTTACAGGAGTATGAGACAAACACAATTATGAAAGTAAAATGAAGGACCTAAATAAAAAATCACAGAACAAGAGGGTAATTCTATTCACTCTTTCATATTTCATTATTTGATAACATCAGAAGATGAATCCATCAGAATTGCTTTGGCAAGTGCAAACAGAAATGTGCCTGATCAATATTTATTAAAACCTTCAAAATGGGAGAAGGAGTAGAGCAGACTTCTTAATGGACTGAATAATTATTCATACCAGTGGGGTTTGACCAGAGGCAGTGCCAGACCAAAGAGACACAGTTTTAATTGTACTGAATTTAAAAATGCAGATCTTCCTCCAGCCCTGTTGCAGAAAACTTAATTTAAAAAATTATCTGATGCAGCAGAGGGTGACATGTGAATCCTTAAGTCACTGAGGAAGAAATTTTAACCATAGATATTTATAATTTAGAATGTGTTCCAAAGGTGGGGAGCAAAACTTCCAACTAAAGGAATAAAAAGACATTTTCTTCCCCTTTCGGCAACTGTAACTGAGCTTGGGAGAGGGTCCTCATCTCAAAAGGGCTGGATCTCAGAGAAGTTCCTCTGAGTAGTTGTATTTTTTGAAGAGAAATAAAGCAAGGCGCTGGCCACTGCTGTCAAACATATCAGGGTCCGTTACTGAGAAGAATGAACGCAGATGACTTTTTAACATCTTTTTTAACATTAACAGGTTTAACATCTACTCTGGGGAGACAGCCCCGCCCCCCAGTACTGGTTATCAGAAACAGACCAATGGATAACCATCATTTAAGCATATGTGCTGTTGAAGGAATCTCTGGTATATGCACCACATTATATACAGAAAATGTAGGTAGATGACCCATCCAGTTTCTCCAAGCCTTGTAGCAGTGGCCTTCAGGCTCTCTACCTCTTGAAAGGTTTTCAGCTGCCACCAGCTGAAGGAAGTTCTACATTGTTTTTTTCCTAAAGACCCTTCTTCACTTCTCTTCTGGATTGTCCTGGTCAGAACAAAAACTGCACAACTTATTTTAAGGAGTGTTAATAACTATCCCCATGTAGAATACAAATGTAATTCTGCCACAAACTCTCAGAAAATTATTTAGCTTTTCTTTACCTTAGTTTTCTTATTCCTGCAATGGAAATAACTTCAGCTCTTTCAAAGTAGGATTTTCAATCCTGTCTGTAATAAACTTTGAGCTCTTTGAAGGGGAAGACAAATGAGAGCAATTATATTTATATTTTTAATAAAGTAATTTCTTTTTCTGACACACACAATTACCATCCATTTTATTATTGGTCTGGAAAGTACATCTGAGCTAAGTTTACACATGTTCAGAATGTTTTCAAATCAAGCAGTACTGCATCTTGCTTCCCAGAGCTTAGGGAAAATCAGCATCAGCTAATTCTAATGGAGGCCCAGTGTGATTTTTTTCAGTGTTTATTATTTATCTGGCTGTGCCAAGTCTTGGTTGCTGCACATGGGATCTTTGATCTTCGTTGCAGCATGAAGGATCTTTTAGTTGAGGCACAAAAACTCTTAGTTGTCACATGTGAGAGTCTATAAATAATTCCCTGACCAGGGATTGAACCCAGTACCCCTGCATTCCAACAGAGAAGTCCCGGAAGCCCATGATTTTAAAGGACCAAGCAGAGGATGCTGTTGTTGTTGTTGTTCCATTGCTCAGTCGTGTCTGACTCTGTGACCCCATGGACTGCAGCACACCAGGCTTCGCTGTCCTTCACCATCTCCCAGAGCTTGCTCAAACTCATGTCCATTGAGTCAGTGATACCATCCAACCATCTCATCCTCTCTTGTCCTCTTCTCCTCCTGCCTTCAATCTTTCCCAGCATCAGGGTCTTTTCTAATGAGTCGGCTCTTTGTATCAGGTGGCCAAAGTATTGGAGTTTCAACTTCAGCATCAGATCATCCAAAGAATATTCAGGGTTGATTTCCTTTAGGATTGACTGGTTGGCTCTCCTTGCAATCCAAGGGCTCTCAAGAGTCTTCTCCAATGCCACAGTTCAAAAGCATCAATTCTTTGGCTCTCAGGCTTCTTTATGCTCCAACTCTCACATCCATACATGAGTACTGGAAAAACCATAGCTCTGACTAGACAGACCTTTGTCAGCAAAGTAATGTCTCTGCCTTTTTTTTTTTTACTTTACAGTATTGTATTGCTTTTGCCATACATCAACATGCATCTGCCATGGGTGTACACGTGTTCCCCATCCTGAACCCCCCTCCCTCCTCCATCCCCATACCATCCCTCCGGGTCATCCCAGTACACCAGCCCCAAGATTCCTGTATCCTGCATCAAACCTGGACTGGCAATTCGTTTCGTATACGATATTATACATGTTTTAATGCCATTCTCCTAAATCTGTCTCTGCTTTTTAACTAGGTTTTCCTCCAGGGAGCAAGCATCTTTTAATTTCATGGCTGCAGTCACCATCTTCAGTGATTTTGGAGCCCAAGAAAATAAAGTCTGTCAGTGTTTCCTTTGTTTCCCCATCTATTTGCCATGAAGTGATGGAACTGGATGCCATGATCTTAGGTTTTTGAATGTTGAGTTTTAAGCCAGCTTTTTCACTCTCCTCTTTCACCTTCATCAGTAGGCTCTTTAGTTCCTCTTTGCTTTCTGCCATAAGAGTGGTGTCAGTTGCATATCTGAGATTATTGGTATTTCTCCCAGGAATCTTGATTCCAACTTGTGCTTCATCCAGCCTGGCATTTCCCATGTACTCTGCATATATGTTAAATAAGCAGGGTGACAATATACAGCCTTGATGTACTCCTTTTCCTATTTGGAACCAGTCTGTTGTTCCATGTCCAGTTCTAACTGTTGCTCCTTGACCTGCATTCAGGTTTCACAGGAGGCAGGTAAGGTGATCTGGTATTCCAATCTCTTGAAGAGTTTTCCACAGTTTGTTGTGATCCACACAGGCAAAGGCTTTAGTTGTAAAGGTTTTAAAATCCAAAAATACCAGTGCTTGAATAGCATCTTCTGTAACCTCTTTGTTTTTCATGTTGGAGGCAGAGGTTCAAAAGCTGGTAGCAGTTATACAAGTTCTCATAACTAGTTAGGAAGAAATTAAAAACTTAACTGGAATCTAAGCTTAGTTGATCTCTTGAGTATTTACTTCTCCAGGTCTTTCTGCTATAACTACCTCTCAATTATTTATGAGATGATTATCTAGTTTATGGATTATTCAGTTCTTTTCTTTTCTCTTCCTATTTCCCTGCTTATTATCTTATATACCATTGAGTCAGCAGAGAAAACAGTAGTTGAATATTTTACCTGACAATTTAGTGACCTATCAACTACTTGATTTTTATTAAATTGCTCATAATGCTGCAAGTATTGGCTAAAAAGAATTTGGGGAGCTACAGTCATTACTAAATTATATTCAGGTAAATTTTTCTTCCTTAGAAACTTAAATTTAAGAAGTCAGCTCCAGAGCCTAATTCTTTCATTGACATTAATACTCTCATTATGGGAGAAAGGACTACATGAGGAAGTCTTCACAATGAAAAGCCAGAAGTCTTCGCTGTGACTCTTGAGTGCTGAATATACAACATGACTTCATTATTTGGTTTAGAGTGCTGAATTCCCAGATCAAATCCAGTGTTATTCAAATATTATTGCAAAATGTATAAATGAATTTTGAATTGTCACAGTATTACTTTGTTGCATTACAATGGAAGGCAGAGGGTTGAGTTAGTATGCAAATTTTATTTAATTCATTTTTCCTAAATCATGACTAAAAATGAATAAGCTCAACAAGTATCCTGTGCAATTAGTGCTTTTGCTTTTTATAGTTTCTGTATTAGGGGCGACTTTGGAGCAGGTGTAGGGTTCAGGGTCCTTCATTTTGAGGCCCTGGACAAAACACCCACATTCTCTATAGCTCAGTTTGTTCATTTATAAAATGTGGGTGATTGCAGGAGCTACTTCAAAGGGTTGAATGTGTTAATGTAACTAAAATTTTGACATCACTGTTAACTACTACAATGATCATGACGGATTATAAAACCCAGTCTGAGACATAGCTGTGTATCTGTGGAAAATATAGTTTCCATTTGGAGATCCAGGAATCTGAACCCCAACAGTGGAGGGAGGCAGAGGGCAGAGCTTTTCCAGAGACTGTGGGCAGGCCCCCAGCTCGAGCCTTCCTTTTACCCCCACACCTAAACTTTAGGGACCGCCCACAAGAACAGGAATGAGGGGTCACTGGGTTGAGAGTAACTGGTCTTATTAGGGCTTTCTTCCCTCTCTTGACAAAGAAGAGAATGGAAACTCTTTCCAGAAGCTCTCAGAGATACAGTGATAACTTTGAGTTTGGTGAAGTGGGAAGGAGAGCCAGGGATGAGAGACTAGAACTCTCCTTGCTTCATGTCTGTGAAAACAGGAAGCATTCTTAAAGAAAAGTATGAAAAGCACTAATACTCAAAAGATACAAAGATATCAACAGTTTGCTTATACATATATGCATACCCATGTACTTTAACAGGGTTTCCCAGTGGCGGAGTGCATGGCATCCCACTCCAGTATTCTTGCCTTGAGAATCTCGTGGGCAGAGGAGCCTAGCGGACTACAGTCCATAGGGCCACCTAGAGTCGAATATGACTGAAGCAGCTTAGCATGCATGCACGCACATTAAAAATATATATGTAGGTAAAAAATTGTCCAACCTCATGTAAATTAAAAGAAAATGAGGAGCTAGGGGCTGTCATATGCTATTGGTAGGAAGATATTGATGCAACTTTTTTAGAAAGCAATTTGGCGGCATTGCCAAAGTCCTAAAAATATATATATACTTATCTTTTGACTAATTCTGTTTTGGAAATCTGAAATCAGGAAAGAAAGTTTTTTAAAATGGAAACAACCCATGTGTCCAATACTGTGTCACCCTAAAGTTTTCAGCTGTAACAAAGAAATGGTAGACTTCTACATATGGGGGGAAAAATCTAGAAGGAAATGCTAAATGTGGTGATGCAACTATATGAGTAATTTTTTTTCAGCTTAATCTTTCTGTATAATCTGTGTATCCTATGTGAAAGTCACTTGGTCGTGTCTGACTCTTTGCAACCCCATGGACTGTATAGTCCTGGAATTCTCCAGGCCAGAATACTAGAGTGGTTAGCCTTTCCCTTCTCCATGGGATCTTCCCAGCTCAGGGATCGAACCCAGGTCTCCCGCATTGCAGGTGGATTTTTTACTAGCTGAGCCACAGGGACAGCTGTGACACATGTATTAATATCCAATCACAGAAAAACAAACTTTATTTCTACACGTGGAAAAGAAGATTTGCCCAGCTTACTAAAATGTCCTTCGTATGCTTACTGTTATGAATGTTTTAAGACAGAATCACTGGGGAGAAAAAGTTGCAGTGCAATATTAAAATAAAATAAGGGAAAAAATAAGGAAGAAAGGTCTGTGGATAAAGGAGATATGAGGAAGATATGAAAAAATAATCTGCTTGGACCCAAGCAAAATGTAAACGTTGTCATGTTATAGACTGTGAGACCCGTCTATATGACGTCACTTTTCTATCTTTGCATTCTCTCCCCCTCCACTCATTAAACTTGGAAACTGCCCAAAGGCACTCAGCAAGGCAAGAGAAAAAGAGCAGGAAAGAACCACCTCCACACAGAACGTTCCACCCCTAAGGGGGACGTGGATCTCTGGTTACTGGAATGGGATATTTGGTCCATGTCTAGCAATCGGACTCTGAATGTATCACCAGCTGTGAAGAAACTTGCTCTACAAGTCATGAGCCAGAAAAAGTCTAAATCAAATATGTTTTCCCCTGGTCCTGTCTCGGCAGTCAAGTAGAGTGCCACCTTGTATAAAACGCGGGGCCCTGGAAGCCATGGCTGCTATTTTAATTTGTGATGATAAAGATCAAGCTTTCATTTTCCCGGGGCCTCAATAAGCACTGATAAATTATTTATCCCACTTGGATTACATGTTCATTTCAGTGTGTCAGTGTTTAGCATGGAAGCTCATCCTAATTGTATAGTTCAAGGCATTTTTCTCTTTTCTCCTTAGGGCACCTTGTAGCACCCTTTCTCCATCTCCAAGTAGAACTGTTGCTATGCTGATTTAGTATACCCTTTGCCCCTGGGTACTATTCTGAAAGATGAATGAATTTCATTCTCTCTTTAAATATTTATGTTTCTTTATGATCTAATATATCATCGTAGTTACGGGGAATTTCTTCCCCTTAACTATGGAAAATACACCATCAGTTACCTGTCAATTTTGTTTAATAACTCAGCTTTGCAGTTCTGAGGCACTGTTCATCCGCGGCTGCTGAGGACTCTTTTAGTTTCTCAGTCCACTTCGCCGTGTCATTCTGGGATTTATAAAGGTCTTCATCGCACAGAGGATATTGAAACATTAAGGGCTTAAGTAGTATGCCCTTTATCACTTATCACACTGGAGGCTCCAGGACTAGAAATCCAGGCGTCTTTGTTTTGTTGTCTGCTCCCAGCATGAAACTGCTGTCTCTGTAGAAAACCAGCCAGTATCCCTGGAAACAATTCATTGGATTTTTCAAAAGAAATCCAATTTCACTTGGTCTGGTGGGTTCAGTGTTACTTCTTAAGATAAATGATGAAAATATCAACATCATAGTACAAAGAAACTCAATTCTTTTGGTTTAATCTCAGTGAAAAGCATCACAACTCACCTACTGCTTCTGTCTCCTTCCCTAATGCTTTGAGATCCTTGGCTCAAGGAGGTGGGAATGGGTCTGTAACTATTCACTTACCAAACAGACGCTGGCTCAGAGTCTTGCCTAGCTCTAAACTTTTGAGGATCACAGCCTCTGGGATGGAGATCTTGGGGACCTGTGCTTTTCCTAAGTTCCCTAGTAACTCTACAGTTGGTGAAGCACCATTCTAGAACTTCAAGTCCCTTCTAGCTTTTTTTTTTTTTTTTTTAAGATTTTTTTTGATGTGGACCATTTTTAGAGTCTTTATTGAATTTGCTACATTGCTTCTGTTTTATGTTTTGGTGTTTTGGACCCAAAGCATGTGAAATCTTAGCTTCCTGACTAAGGATCAAACCCACATTGCAAGGTGAAGTCTTAACCCCTGGACTGCCAGGAAAGTCCTGTCTTCTAGCTTTGAAAGAACCCTGAGCTCCCAATCCTCTTTTATTCCATGTGACAAATTTAGCTTCAAACATGTGTCCTTAAACAATTGTTTCAGTGTTTTCTGAAGTAGTTCCCTAAATGGATAGCTGTCTCCCTCAACTGTGCCTCTAGGGCCTTGAGCCAAACGGCTCTCAAGTCCCTTCCTTTTTGCTAGAATTATACCTGGTCCCTTCCTAGATCATCCTGCTTTCATAGTGCCATCACATTAATCTTCCAGAAGCTTGGAATGCTGCCTCTGTTCTCAGCAGAACCTGGGACCCCAAGTGGGGCGGGCTTTATTGACGTACCTCAGTCTCAAGTTCTCTGTTGACTCAACTAACCTGATGCCAGGCTCTGTACCCTTGGCCTTTAATCCCTTTTCCCACGGCTCTCCTCTATTCAGCTGCACTCCCAGGCCAACCAGTTTGCTCTTCCCTGTCTTTACTCATCTCTTTTCTTTTCCTTTAGTCTAGAATTTCTTCCTGGAAGCCCCACCTGACAGCGTCCTACCCCATAGGAAGTCTTCCTTGGTCCCTCACGTCCCAGCAATATGCCTGGTTCCTCCTTCCTCTGCTGTCAATTCATAGCATTGATTCCTCACTCAGGGCACTCGGAGCATCATGTCTGTGTCCTTGAAGAAGAGTGCTGGACTTAGAGTCCAAAACCTGAGTTTATCCTGGCACAGTCACAGATGTCTCTGTGACATTGGGCATGTCGTGTCGTATCCCTGGGCTTCAGTTTTCTTATCTGAGGAAAGGCAGTAATAGCTCCCTAGGTATTGTGAGTGTTACATGACCCAGTACATGGAAATTAACTTTGCCAGCAGTTTTCTCTGCTTTTCATTACCTTCTCCTACCTGTCTCCGAGCTATGTAAGGAAAGGGACTGTGTTTTGCTCATCATTATATACTACTATGTTTATTGCTACATTACTATTAATGTATTATTATAGATCTGTTTCCAGTAATAATAGTTAATGTTTATGGAGCAGGTAGAATTGTGTCAGGCACCATTCTAAGTACTTTATATGGATTAACTGATTCTTCCAGTGACCCTAAGAGGTACTATCGCCTCAAGAGGTACTCTTATTATCCCACTTTATGGAGAAAGCCATATATTTCACAGAGCTTCCAATGAATATGTTGATGAATGAGGGACTGAATGAAACAGAAACTACTAACAATGTCTGCTGGATGGTTCTCTCTCTTACTTCTGTATCCCAACTTTTCTCTCTTTTTTATATCCTGAGGCAAATGCAAAATTAGGAGAGTCTTGAGTGATCGGACACCCTGATGAGAGGTCTCTCTGGGTCTGCATTTAGACTTCTCGTGAAGTGAGTTCCAGGATGACAGATGTCATATCTGTCTTATTCTCCATCATAGTCATGGGACTTGGAACAACATCAGCGTGGGTGCTAAGTCACTTCAGTTATGTCTAACTCTTTGTGACCCCTTGGACAACAGCCCACTGGGCTCCTCTGTCCATGGGATTCTCCAAGTAATAATGCTGGAGTAGGTTGCCATGCCCTCCTCCGGGGATCTTCCCAACCTAGGGATCAAACCCATGTCTCCTGAATCTCCTGCACTGCACGCGGATTCTTGACTGCTGAGCCACTGGGGAAGCCTGGAACAACATCCAGTGATAAGTAAATGTTTATTGACTAGGTAAATGCGGTAGCTTCTGAACAGCACATTCATTACCACTGAAACCGTGTAGACTGCTGACCATGCAGCCAATGAACCCCGCTGTGTCTTGCTTCCCCAGGCAGTACTACGAGATGCTGTACAACACGGCCGACGAGCTGCTGAATCTGGTGGTGGACCAGGGCGTGAAGTACACAGAGCTGGAGTACATTCACGCCCTGACCTTGCTGCACCGCAGCCAGACGGGGGTGGGAGACCAGACCACCCAGAACATGCGGCTGCAGCGGCTCAAGGAGATCATCTGCGAGCAGGCAGCCATCAAGCAAGCCACCAAGGATAAGAAAATAACTACAGTGTGAACAGGGTGCATGGCGGGAAGGGACCAGGGGATGGGTCACTTTTGTTTCCTTGGTCACAGTCCCTTCTTTGGTATGTTAGTTGCTATGTTCTGAGCTGACTGAGTTTTCTCCACACTGAAGCTTGGGTGGAAAGAAGGCGTAAGGCTTCTTTTCTTTTTCTTTTTGGCTTTTCTATAAATGCTAAAGGGACTTCACAGTACCTGTTTGGGTTGGACATTTACTTTGATGTGGTCAGCTTCAGAGGGTCTAGGGTGCGATGGGGAGGAAGGTTGTAAGCAATAAAAATGAATGCATGAGTGACTAACACCCAGCAATCTTTGGTAAGTAGATTGTTACCTAAGTTCTAGTCCCTTCCTAAAACTACTCAGTGGGGTTCTATTACATAGGCAGTAGGATTTTTATTCTCTTGACCTTGTCAGTTTACTGTTCTACAAAATAAGTGTGTGTGCATTGCTTTCTGTCTCTATTACCAATGGCTTCTCAGCTAGTTGTACTTTTCAACCAGTTTTCCTAACCAAACAGGACCTCTTTGCCTCTTCAAGTCTTAGGGGATAAAGTCCTTTTATCTCAATCCTTGGGAGAGTTTTGTATGCAGTACCTTGGACCCAAGTATCTGTTGGTTTGATGCCTTTTTGTTTCTATTTCTGCTGTATCAAAACCAAGCAACACCAAATTAATGACAAAAACGGAAGAATGAAAGGTGATTCA
Source organism: Bos indicus (assembly GCF_029378745.1). Classification (NCBI taxonomy): domain Eukaryota; kingdom Metazoa; phylum Chordata; class Mammalia; order Artiodactyla; family Bovidae; genus Bos; species Bos indicus. The sequence continues at coordinate 98,117,554 of NC_091763.1, forward strand.
ACTCTTCTTGATTTTTTTTTTTTTCCTCCACTCACCAAGAGAAAATGATGGTTAGAGAACTTTTAATCTCACTTGACACCTTGCCTGGGTGTTATTCTTTTTTTTTCAAATATAAATTTATTTATTTTAATTGGAGGCTAATTACTTTACAATATTGTATTGGTGTTGCCATATATTGACATGAATCCGCCACGGGTGTACATGTGTTTCCTGTCCTGAACCCGTTAGTTATTCTTAAATGCTCAGTCTCCATGGGAGCCCCTAGGACTTCCTCATCTTAGACGGTAGCTCCAGCTGCCAGCCAAGTGCAAGGAAGCTGGTACAGCCATGACCTTCCTCCTCTGTGCATCCCCCAGCCGAGGCTGTTTCTACAGGGCTTTCAGCTGGCGTGGGAGCCCGCTGCTCCCTGCATGCTTGCCTCCCCACTGTCCCCACCTCTCTAAGTGCCCTTGCCACCTATGGCTGATATGTCACAGAAGAAAGTGATGCACTGACTGGGACACAACTGGAAAACATGTGGCAAAGAAAGCAGAAAGGACTTGGACTACATGAGGTCAGAATTTTACACCTGTTTGTACAACTTAGGTCTTGGTGGGAAAAGCAGAAAATTTAAAAAAAAAAATGCTTTGAGAAGCTTAAATGTTGTGTCTCGTTTTTCTTGTATTTATTCCTCAAACATGCCCTGAGACCCTAATATGCGCCAAACACTGCGGGGCACAGATCCACAGTATTGAGGGCTCCCGTATTACCTACCTAGAAGACAGAAGAACAGAAGCTGGACTCTAACCAAAATCCTAAGAGATGTACACTCAGGGCTGAGTTCGAAATCAGGCCAGTGGGGCGGCTGTGAAGGGAACTCAGCAGGCAACTGGAGCATGGTCTTCCAGGAGAGTCTGGAAGGAATACTGTAAATCTCTGTAGCTTCAGAGGCCCAGCAAGGAAGAAGTTGAATCTACATGGGAGATGATCGTGCAAGAAGGTACTGTCCCTAAACAACATCATTGGAGTAGTCTCCCTGAGAGTGGGGGTGAGGGGAGGGAGAGAGGGGAGTCAGAGCTAATTGCTGTGGTTTGGAAGCCTCCTCTTGGTGGCTGTGACCTGCCCTCAGCGCTTCTGTGTCCTCCCTTTCTTCCCCTTCCTGTCCACTCTGGACAAAGAGCCCTGGAGTGGTGACAAGGAGACCAGAAGAGCCAGGGTGGGATGGGGGAGTGCTTAGAATCCTTTAATTGGATGCGGAAAGGGACACGGGTTTGGACAGAGGAAACAGCCAAGAACTTTGAGAACCGACAGACAAATAGCAAATGAACTGTTTCGGGGGAGCATTTAGAAAAGCGAAATCTCTGCTTTGCTTGCAATAATGATAGGCTTGAAAAATGTCAGTTCTGCACATAAAAAGCAGTCTGTGATTCTTTGTCCCAAATCACTATTCAGGATGGTCCATCAGTCATTATTCTTTAAGAGATCAAGAATAGCTACTCAGTGGTGATCCCGTGGATGCAGATGGAGCTGGTACAGCCACCCGAAGACCTGCCTCCATCTGGAACACAGTGAAGGTTTCTACTTGTTATGGTCCTAGTTTGGGGATATTTTGTGAGCCTGCTTTTGTGCTGTTCACAGCTGTGATCAGAAATCACTAGAGAGAGCCAGAGTCTCCCAAAGGCAAGGTCCAGCATCACACTGATATGCAGCCACAGGAGTTCGTTTCCAGCCTTGAAAACCACAATAAAAAAGACCTCCCAGAAAGGGCATTAAAACAAAGCAAACTACCATCTTGCTCTTCTACAAAGTGACAGATGGAATGGACACATGTGGGATACTATCTGTACCACTGTCAGCACCATGGAAAAGGCTCATGAGGAAGGGTCTGAAGGTGGACAACAGACAAGAGCCCAAGGAAGGAGGGCTGGGAGGTGAGATCCAGCCCAGTCATCAGAGAACCAACTCCGTAAGCCAGAGCAGCTCTAGGGAGAGTTTGCTTCTATCATCGTCACTGGCATCTGCCCTCTGGCACTTAACATGCTGTCCCACAACCATGCTGTCAATACTACGATCTTTCAGGTCTTAGAAGATGCTAAGTGGAATCTCTCCCAACTCAGCCTCCCTTAAAATAAATTTTTTGAATAAGAAGTACTCATTCAGAGCATAGGTTCCTTTGAACCTTGATAGATTTTGGTCAGTTGTATTCTCAGAACTGCTGACAATGGTTTCTTCTGGGGTGTTTTGTTACTTTTGATTATCTTATTATCACTTGTGATTGCACCTCTTAATTTATAAGCAGTACTCTGGATAATGCTGTGCTGTTCACCCCATGAGCACTCATTTATACCTGCACTATGGTTACGATTTATCTCAGGGCTTTTCCTCCTTGTACGGTGTTTTTATTCCTGCTTCACAAATGGTTTTTTAGTCTTACTGCCCAAGTAGAACTTTTCCCTCTCACAGCTGGTTACATGTCTGCTGGTTAGATAAGGAACAAGGATATAGGTTCCTCGTGAAGCCCTTGGCTGAAGAGGACCCCTGCGTCCAGGCTGTGAAGGACAAGTTCATTTCTGAGTAGGTGAATCAGCTCAAATTCAGTGGTAAGACCAGACCTAAGCTCCCACAGCTCATACCCTTGAGACGGGCAGTCATGTGGAATCCAGCAGGGACCCTCCAGCTGGAATCACTACCCTGGGCACAGTGACCTCACCTGTAGAAGCTCCAGCCTCTCTCCAGAACATCATTTTTGCCTGAATGTTTTCTTAGCCTGATAGTCATTAATTTGTGTTTCAAATAGCTTGGGAAGAAAACCTCAAAAACAGCCAAGTTGATTGGCAACCAAAGCCTGATCATTCTTACTGTCAAGTCATATCCACGAAAGTCTTAGTGCTAAGGTGTTCACTGTCAGTCAAAAAAGATATGATTGCCTGTTACAGCAATAACAAATCCTGATATGGAATAATGTAATGGCAAGCAAAAGAAACAGTCCCTGTGACATGGAGCGGGTACCTGCACTCGCATCTTCCCCTCCCCAGACTCCATATTTCCCAGGGCTGCCCTTTCATCCAGTAGGACTGAGGACTGAAATCTTCAGCCTAACCCTCTGCTACTCTGAGCTGTGCTCTTCTGGAAGCCAGTACTATGTCTCACTAGTCTCTCTTTCCTCCTTAACTGGGGCAAAGAGCCTGGAAGTTGATGGAACAAGTGAATTCCTGCTCCACAGCCTCTATGAATGTACCAAGGCCATTGTGTTCAAGATTCTTGCTCTGAGACATAGCGTGGCTGCTTCCCCAGGACCAGGGCATAGAAATTTCATAGTAAACAACAGAGGATAACCAGGGTCCCACCAGCCCAAGCTAGACTCACTCCAGTGGAGTCAAACATGATAAAGACCGCCAGCCAAGTAGCCATCTTTCTAGCAGAATGCGAAAAGGAGCTATAATACACACACGTGAGAACAATTGTCTTAACGTGGCAAGGATGGAAAACAAATCGAGCATAATTTGGAGGGAGGGTAATGAGGTACAAGAACAAGAAAACAAAGAATAACTGGGCTCAGCAAAGGTCCTGACTCTGTCCTAATTAGGCACAGTTGTTCTAAGAAATACATAATTAATAAGCGGATGACCAGATGTGAAATACGGAGATTCTTCCTGAGGTGGAAGTTGTACTGAAGTGAACACAGCTGGAGGTGTTTGTCCTGATTTGGCGGCGGCTCAAGGCCTGCCTGGAGTTTTGAGGCGGTGTGGAGGGAGGCCCACCACAGCTCTACACCTGAAAACAACATATCCTCTTCCAGCTGGGCTGGGGTGTGATGAGAGAGCTACTTACCAAGTATAATGAGATGCAGAAGCCCCTGGACTTGAGCTGGAAATTTCTTTCAAAGTGAAATGTGCCCGATTTGAGGACTCGCTTTCCCGTACCTGGGCCACAGCCTTATGTCTGTAATTAAAAATATCACCAGGGCGTTCACACACCTGGAGCGGGCGTCTCTGGGAACCCGAGAACACGGTGACCTGCAAACGTTGCACATGCACTTTTTTTCATGTATGTACAGTTTATTTATGTACATAGAACTGAAAAGAAATAAAAGTCAGGTGCTGTTGGGTGAGTGTAGTTCCCATTATGTTCAAACTCATTTAGAAACGTGACCTCGGCTTCCTGCTGACTTCGAAAATAGATACTCTAGGAGGAGAAAAATTGGCAATCTTCTCATCCCAAACATTTAATTTCCTACCAGGCTGAGTTTTCTTTCACAAGGATTTATTTACTGTGAGAGAGCAGGAAGCTCTTGGTACCTGTTTTTTGTTACTGTTTTTATTTTATGATTGTTATTGTTATTTTAGATAATAATAACACCTATTGAATGACAATTACTGAATAATACTTATTGGAAGTTGAATATGTGTCAGGTGCTACACTCAATGAATTAACATTTTTCCACTTAATCCTTGCAGTAATCCTATGAGACAGGTGTTAGAATCATTCCCACCTAGGCCCACCCCCACCCCTTACAGAGGGAAGGAAACAGAGGCTCAGATTAAGGACTTGACCCCAGACAGATGCTGATGCCAGAGTCCGTGTTTGAAATCCCCTCTGTTCTCTATCATGAGCCAAAACCCCTCATCCCGTGAAGCAAAGGGAGGGTACCTCACCTGCTGTATTTGAGTTCCAAGTGACATTTTCTGGTAGTTTGACCCCTCCATTTGCTCTGCCCTCTCCTGTGGCCCCCAGAGGGAACCATTCTTGAATTTGGAGTTACCTGGCTCTCTCCTCTGCTTCTCCTCAGCCCCCAACTGCCCGAGCCCACCCCTGTGGCCAGTACATCAGCATAACTCTTGGAAACCAAAACCTTGGGCTCAGAGGCTGAGCCCAGCCAGCTGGAGACTTAAGAGGACCCACACTTCAGCCAAGTGATGGAGTGACCAGGAGGGTGAGAGCGAAATGCTTAGGTTTTAAAATCTGCTCTGCCTTGGCACAGAAGATCATCTCAGCCTTTTACAACTGGTTTGCTGTTGTACAAGTTGTTAAATGCCCTAAGCCTCAGTTTCCTCATCTGTGAAATGGGATGATGATAATAATATAAAAGAGGGTGTTCAGTGCCTGGCACATAATAAGTATTATATATATATATATGATTAATAATAGGCTAATAATATATCTTGTCTGTTTCTGTGGGGTGCTGTTGACCCAATATCTAGAAAACCTGCCCTTTTGATATGACATATGAGTACAGCTATCCTGACCAGCCCTGTTGTTAGAAAAGCCTAGGTTTTGCCAGGTGGAACCCAGGACTTGGAATCCTGAAGCCTCCCACCCCCAGCCCTACCCCGACCCCACACCCCCGACTCCTGATTTTATTACTTCACTGTTTCAGCCCCCTTTCCCACAGAGGACAACTGCCCTTGGTGTCTGGTTCTCACACTTGCTTCCTTTTTAGCTGTTAGTGAGTTTGCATCTCATTGTCTGCCAATGTATTATGCACATCTCATTAAAGTCTGAAGGCTCCAGTACCCTTTAGGGACCAGACCTTAACAGACAAAGTGGCCTCTGCCTGGGCTTTGACTTTGCTGTCAGTCTTCCCACCCGTGCTGAGGAATATCTGATCCTGGATCTCCAAATTCAGATTGCTCTGTGAAATTGAGGTAAGGAAAGTGTCACTTTTTAAAAAAATTTTGTCAATCGAATCTAACTCTGAGCTCTCACTTACCATTCTGAGCAGAAGTCCGAGTTCATTCATTTTCTGTGGTTTCTTCCTGGAGGATGGGGTGGGGAGGGGAGGCGTCCCTGAGGACAACATGCTCATCCATGTGTCCTGATCTCTTCGTCGCCTCTGCCGTGGACAGCCAGCTGCCCTCAGGTGCTGCAGCTCTGGGTGCGGAGGTCCTCTCCAGTGTTGCCAGGCATCAGTGACCAGCCTCCAGAGGTGACCCCTTTCCCAGTCATCCCCACCCAAGGTCCTGCCTGCTGGGAGGCACTGAGTGGGGTGTGGGTGGGAACCTCCATGGAATCTATGGCCCCTGTCTCTCTTTTGAACTTTGAGGGTCTCAACACTCTAGGTTGGATAGTTCTCCCCTCTTCCTTCCAAATGCCAAAATCTCTACTCCTTTCTGCCACTGGGTGATCCAAGGTCCTTTCCCAAGGTCTAGACCTTTCAAAAAACTTGAAAGGGACTCCTCTCCTTCCCCTCTTCTCTTCTGCCTCTCTGGGCTCCAGGAGCAGTCCCCAGGAAACCTCCCTATTGGGCAGCAGAGGGAGGGGGTGTTTACTCTAATTGGGGGTGAGGAGATGACATCAATCAGTTTCTCAGTAGGGGCTTCCCAGGTGGCACAGTAAAGAATCCACCTCCCAATGCAGGAGACAGAGGAGACATGGGTTCGATCCCTGGAGGGGGGAAGATTCCCTGGAGGAAAAAATGGCAACCCACTCCAGTATTCTTGCCTGGGAAATCCCATGGACAGAGAAGCCTGGCAGGCCACAGTCCATGGGGTCACAAAGAGTCGACACCACTGAACAACTAAGCATGCATGCCATTACCCTGCTGTGGACTCATAAGACCTGGGGAGCTTTTGTTCCAACCACCTATGCCTTCTAAGGCGGTCAGGGGAGGAGTTCCAAGAGAACAGAATGGGGACACACAGTGCCTGAGGCAGGACTAGCACCTAGGTCTCTTGACTTAAATCCAGGGAGGCTGCATTAAGAGCCCAAAGGTGCCCCACTCTATTAGGCTGCCAAGAGTAGAAGCAGAAGGCAAAGACCTGACTTCAAAGACGTGACTCACATGGAAAGAACCAGGCAACAGACATGGATCAGCTATGGAAAACTGCCAGCCCATGTGGTGCTAAAAGTTCATGGTGTGGTTTAGACTAAATACTTCAAGAATTCAGAAAAAAAGAATTATAGGCTACTATTAGCTGGATACAGCTTCATGGAGAGGTAGGAACTGGACTATGATCTTGAAGAAAATGTGGAGCCAAAATCATAATAGGGGGACTTGAGATGAAAGGCTGCTGCTACTGCTAAGTCGCTTCAGTTGTGTCCGACTCTGTGTGACCCCATAGACGGCAGCCCACCAGGCTCCCCCGTCCCTGGGATTCTCCAGGCAAGAACACTGGAGTGGGTTGCCATTTCCTTCTCCAATGCATGGAAGTGAAAGTGAAGTCGCTCAGTCGCATCCGACTCTTAGCAACCCCGTGGACTGCAGCCTACCAGGCTCCTCCATCCATGGGATTTTCCAGGCAAGAGTACTGAAGTGGGGTGCCATTGCCTTCTCCGGAGATGAAAGGCTGCATATTGACAAATGTTGCTGTTTAGAAGGAAGCAAAGGAAATTAAGCAAAAAAGAAAACCTTCAGAAATATAAGAAGGATCAGCATGAAAACTAGTCAAGAGGGAACACCAGTCAGGGAGGAGGCCCAGCACATTGAATGTTTTTTCATTTTTTCTAAACCTTGCTGGGGGTCAGTGGATATGTGGGATCTTTGAATCTCCTAGGATTACATGGATGCAGCATTTGGGGGGTTGGTTTGTTAGTGCATTATAAGAAATAAAAGTCAGATTTTTAAATCAGGGTCTCCATATGTCCTGTTTTTCACCCTCTAGAAATGTGGTAGGATAGCATTTCCTGGCTCCTTTGTGTTTGGCTGAAACCATGTGATTAGGTGGCCAATGAATTGTAAGAGGTATGTCACTTCCCAGCCAAAGCATTTAATTGCCTTTGTACAACCCTCCACAGCACTGCCCACTCTGCCCCATCTAGCAGTGTTCCAGACAGTGAACACTCAGTGTGCTTGGGTCCCACAGGGAGGAAGATGCAGAGCTCCAGTTGACCTGCAGGGGACATGTGATGTAAGCATGAAATGAATCTTGGTTGTTTTAAGCCACTGAAATTGAGGGGGTAGGGGCGGTGTTTGTTACTGCAGCAGAACCTTGCATGTCCTGACTAATGCACAGAACAAAGATGAGAAGGGGAAGACCAAGGGAATTTTAATGAAGGTTGAAGTATTACATCAAAGAGAATTATTTGAGTGTAGTGATGGGAACAAGAGGTAAATTTGGAGGCTCAAGGGAGAAGTGGTGCTTTGCTGCTTTTAGTCAGCACGTTTGTCCTAGAGATAGAGGCAACAGGGACGTGTTGTTCACTTGCAAAAGGACCCTGGAGCCCCCAGTTTATTTATGTCTTTTGCTTTTTCTGCCTCCATCCTTAAACTTGTGTAATAATAGTGATAATAATTATGTAATGATTATGTAATTATGTAATAATTGTGTAATAAATAATGTAATAATAGTAAGGTCTCAGTGTTTCTAACTATTCATAGGAAAGCCTGTATATTCAATACATAAAAAATTAATGCCTATGATAATTGAAGTTATTAAAGCTTAAAACCTCTCATTTTCACTGAGGTCTAATCATCTCACTGGTGGGCTGCCGTCTGTGGGGTCACACAGAGTGGGACACGACTGAAGCGACTTAGCAACAGCAGGAATCATCTCACTGGACCAGCCCCTTTTTCTTTTAAAAGCTTTCTAACACAGGGCCATTCAATGCCAATCCTCTCAGAGGAATTGAGTTTTTAATCCTCTGACAATTCAGGTCCATTCACCAAAGCAAGAAGAAGACTGAGAGGGAAAAAAAAATCTACTTTCTGTTTTTCTACACTCTTCTCCAGTAGCTCAAACTTCCTTATATTTCTCTGATGTCCCAATGGAAGTAAATGTTAATGGCTTTGAAGGAAATAATGAAGTTGCAATTTAAAAATGAAGAAACATAACCCTGAGAAGCTGTTAACTCAGCCAGTTTTAGGAGACTAATAAAGCATAAGGTACTAGGCTTTTGACACTTACAGAGCTGCAATTTACTTATCTACAATATAGCAAATGTTTAAAGTATTTTAACAGAGGTTATAGAAATCCTTAAGTTTTGCAGTTGTATTAAATTGTGTAAATTTTTTTTTATTTTTAATTTTCATTTCCGTGTTTCCTAGATACAGTTAGTTGTGGTACAGGTCATGTCCCTGTACGACAGGTCTCAGGGTAGACCCCTGAGATGGTTCCACTGTCCCAAACCCTACTCAGAGTCAGAAGCAAGAAAGCATATCTAAATCACTTTATATTTTGCCCCTTGATTGAGGTCTCTGTGTTTAGTCCTCCTGGCAGGTGTAACAAAATACAATGGACTGGGTAGGTTATAAGCAACAGAAATTTATTCATCACAGTTCTGGAGGCTGGAAAGTCTAAGATCAAGGCACCAGCAGATTTGATGTCTAGTGAGGGCCCACTTTCTGGTTCATGGATGGTGCCTTCTTGTTCTGTCCTCATGGTGAAGAGGGCTAGCAAGCTTTGTAGAGTCTCTTTTTTTAGGGGCACTGATCCTATTGATGAGGGCTCCATCCTCACAACCTAAGCACCTCCCAAGGAGGGATTTTAATTTTGGGAAAACACAAGACATTTAGGTCATAGCATGTATCTAAGCCAACTTGATAATTCTATTTGTCAGGTTCTTTTGGTAAACATTATTAGCCTTCAACCATAAGGTAGGAACAACATACCTCTTTCCCGTGACTTTGCTAGCAGGTTATGCTACAAAGAAAGCAGGCCACAGACAGCATTTAGCAAGCAAGGACAAAACTTGCCTTCCGAAATGCTCTGTAAATTCATCAGAATCCCCTCTCTCTGTCCCTTCTCTCTAACCACCACCATTATTGAAATGTTCACTTCAAGGGCAAACACAAAAATATTTTGACAGCAGCACCAGACTCACCTTCTAGTCAGATGTGGAGTCCGAGTTCACCATGATTAAGGGGAGTCAAAGACCCAAAGTACTGGGTCCAAAGTCCATAGCTGTCAAGTACTGGGTTTACTTATTTTTAAAGTCATTCATGAAAAGTCTTTATCAGCCAAGCACATGTCTTGAACACATCTCACCACTCATTTCTAACCCCTCTCCTAGCAATTAACCAACCCTCTGCTACTGGTCAGATTGAGACAGCAAGATTGCAACAGTTTGCCACAGCCACCTCTGGAGAATATAGCTCCTGGACAGATGCCCCTGAGTCTGTTCTTTGGGGACAGAATTTCTCAGGGAGGCATTCTACCCTTCATGAATATCCCGCCCTTCAGATGCCCTGTTAGTGGCAGTCTCCAATCCTCCACAATAGGATATCTGCTGGTTGTCATTTTCCAAGTTGTGGACACAGCTCTGCACTGAGTGGTCCGTGTAACCTTGGGACCTAAAACTCTAATTTGCAGGACAGGACCCAGGCTTTAGTCCCAACCTGCCTCAGAGCACAAGGACACTAACTCCTTGGTCCACTGATAACAAGGCTGGACCCAGCCCCAGTGATACGTGCTTCACTAAACTGTTCCACTCCAGCCACGCACAATCAGGAAGCCTGACTCAGAGAGCCCCCCAAACCTCACTCCTACTGCTGTTGCAAACTGCTCCCTGTCCAAGGGGGCAGAGCTTTATACCCTTCTCACAAGATTTATAGTCCATTTAACTTACCCTGTTAATATCCAAGGCCACGCCACCAGCCGCTAGCTTATTAATAATGTATCACTGCAGCGTCTGACTTAGTGAAGCTGCAGACGTCTCTCATTTGCATGATTAGCTCTTACCTTCCTGATTAGAAAGTTTCGTCCTATCCCCAGACCTACCCTTTCTGAATGAATGGCTCTTTTTTAAAGGGAGCCAGTTTCTCTAAAATACATCTCAAATCCAAATAAAGAGAAACCAACCAACAACAAAATTAAAACCCCGTTATTCTCTTTGTGGAAGGAGAAGAGAGGAGCTTAAGAGGGTTTTAAAAAGTTCAGCACCATGCTTATTGCAGGACAGAGAAGTAGCTATGGTTGTCAGCAGGGACTAGAGGGGCATACGATCTGAGAAGAACTTGGGTTCACAGGAGATATTAATGAACTGTTGGTGTTTACCTTGAGGAGTGCAGGGTAACCACTAAGGATTTTAAGCAATAGAGTGGAGTCAGGTTTTGACTTGACAGCTATTACCCTGGGAAGATGAATAATGAACTGGAAGATGGATGACAGGAAGACTAATACAATCCAGGAGGAAGATGATGCTTCACTTTATTGCTCTTGTCAGATATTGCTTTTTTTTTTTTTTTTAACACAAATGGAAGGTTTCTGGCAACACTGCATCAAGCAAGTCTATCAGTACAATTTTTTTCAACAGCATTTGCTCACTTCATGTCTCTATGTCACATTTTGGTAATTCTCAAATATTTCAAATTTTTAAATTATTGTAGTGATCTGTGATCAATTATCTTTGATATTACTACTATGACTCAGAAGATGGTTAGCATTTTTTATCAGTAAAATATTTTTAAATTAAGATATGTACATTTTTAAACATAATAATATTGCATATTTAATAGACTATAGAATAGTTTAGACATAACTTTTATGTGCACAGAAAAAATAAAAACCTGTGACTCACTTTCTTGCTATATTCACTTTATTGCAGTGGTCTGGAACTGAACCTACAATATCTCCCAAGAATGTGTTTGTACTCAAATCCATTGAAATTATACACTTGAAAAGTGTGAATATTCTGGTATATATCTCAATAAAAAAGTTTTTAAGATAAAAGTTTCCAACAAAGAAATTAGGAGACATACAGAGAAGCAGGAAAGAATGGCTCATACTCAAGAAAAGAAGCAGTCAATAGAAATTATCCCTGAGAAAGCCTGGATGTTGGACTTACTATACAAAGACTTTCAGTTAGCTATTATGAATACGTTTGAAGAATTAAGAAAATCGTGTAAAGAATTAAAGGGAAGAAAAAGAATAATGTCTCACCAGATAGAAAACATCAATAAAGAGAACCGGATAAGGAACAATAAACTGGTTCAAAATTGAGAAAGGAGTATATCAACACTGTATATTACCTGTTTATTTAACTTATATGCAGAGTACATCATGAAATGCTGGGCTGGATGAAGCACAAGGTGGAATCAGAATTGCTGGCAGAAATATCAATAACTTCAGATATGCAGATGACATCACCCTTCTCTTTCTCATCAGAAAGAGGAGAACTAAAGGGCCTCTTGAGGTGGATGAAACTGGAGCCTATTATACAGAGTGAAGTAAGCCAGAAGGAAAAACATAAATACAGTATACTAACGCATATATATGGAATTTAGAAAGATGGTAACAATAACCCGGTGTACGAGACAGCAAAAGAGACACTGATGTATAGAACAGTCTTATGGACTCTGTGGGAGAGGGAGAGGGTGGGAAGAATTGGGAGAATGGCAATGAAACATGTAAAATATCATGTAGGAAACGAGTTGCCAGTCCAGGTTCGATGCATGATGCTGGATGCTTGGGGCTGGTGCACTGGGACGGCCCAGAGGGATGGTATGGGGAGGGAGGAGGGAGGAGGGTTCGGGATGGGGAACACATGTATACCTGTGGCGGATTCATTTTGATATTTGGCAAAACTAATACAATTATGTAAAGTTTAAAAATAAAATAAATTAGAGGAAAAAAAAAAAAAAAAGATGCATAGTAAACCTAAAAAAAAAAAATAAATAAAGGGCCTCTTGATAAAGGTGAAAGAGGAGAGCAAAAAAGCTGGCTTAAAGCTCAACATTCAAAAATCTAAGATCATGGCATCCGGTCCCATCACTTCATGGCAAATAGATGGAGAAACAACAGAAACAGTGACAGATTTTATTTTCTTGGACTCCAAAATCACTGTGGATGGTGACTGCAACCATGAAATTAAAAGACGCTTGCTCCTTGGAGGAAAAGCTATGACAAACTTAGCATATTAAAAAGCAGAGACATCATCACTTTGCCAACTAAGGTCCATCTAGTCAAAGCTATGGTTTTTCCAGTAGTCATGTATGGATGTGAGAGTTAGACTATAAAGAAAGCTGAGTGCCGAAGAATTGATGCTTTTGAACTGTGGTGTTGGAGAAGACTCTTGAGAGTTCCCCAGACTGCAAGGAGATCCAACCAGTTCATCCTAAAGGAAATCAGTCCTGAATATTCATTGGAAGGACTGATGCTGAAGCTGAAGCTTCAGTGTTTGGCCATCTGATGTGAAGAGCCAACTCATTAGAAAAGACCCTGACGCTGGGAAAGATTGAAGGCAGGAGGAGAAGGGGACAACAGAGGATGAGATGGTTTGATGGCATCACTGACTCAATGCACATGAGTTTGAGCAAACTTCAGGAGATGCTGAAGGACAGGGAGGCCTGGCGTGCTATAGTCCATGGGGTTGCAAAAAGTTGGACATGACTGAATGACTGAACAACCACAGCAACAATAAAGAGATTTTTTTTTTTAAGAGGCAGAGTTTAATTCCACTCCCCTTGAGTTGGGCTGCAGTAAACAACTCAATTCTGCTGAGTAGAGTAAGGCAGAAGTGATGGTATGTGACCATATTAGGTCCTGTAAGTACTGACACTTTGCCTTACTCACTTCGATCACTTGCTCTTGGGGAAGCCAGCTGCCACATTATGAGGACATTTAAAACAGCCCTATGGGGAGAGCCCAGAGAAGGCAATGGCACCCCACTCCAGTACTCTTGCCTGGAACATCCCATGGACGGAGGAGCCCAGTGGGCTGCAGTCCATGGGATCGCTAAGAGTCGGACACGACTGAGCGACTTCACTTTCACTTTTCACTTTCATGCATTGGAGAAGGAAATGGCAATCCACTCCATGTTCTTGCCTGGAGAATTCCAGGGACGGGGGAGCCTGGTGGGCTGCCGTCTATGGGGTCGCACAGAGTTGGACACGACTGAAGTGACTTAGCAGCAGCAGCAGCATGGGGAGAGCCACATGCCAAGGAACCGAGACCTCCTGCCAACAGCCGTGTGAATGGGTTACCTTGTGCAAATCTTCCAGCTCCTATCAAGGTTTGAGATGACTGTAAACATACCAACTGATGTCTTAGTAACTCATGAGAAACCCTGAGCTGGAACCATCCAGGCAATTTGCTCTTAGATTCCTGACCCTCAGAAACTGTGTATCTCACACAGATTGTTGTTTAAATAGCTAAGTTTGGGGATCATTTGTTATGCAGCAAATATTAATGGTAACTAATAATATATGTGGAGAGGGAAAAGGCCTTTAAAATAATCCAAGAAAAGAATTAAGAGCATTAGAGAAATGTTACCAGGGAGCTAATTTTGTGTTAAAAGAGGGAAGAACTTTCTGTAGTGAGAGCAGCCCACAATGGAAGAGGTCACATTTTAAAGTAGTGAGTTGCTTGTCACTTAAAGGTTTCAACCAAAGATAGATGGCCACTTATCATAGATGATGAATATGCTTTCCTTCTCCTGTGGTAGATGATTTTTGTGAATGACCTCTGTTTTCGATTTTGTTTATAATTTGACACCTACCACTAGCACTGCCATCTGTTTTCCAGAAACAATTTGAAGGTCTCTGGAATTATGGCCTACGTGCATAAAAAAGCTAAAATAAAAACAAGAAACAGAGATTGGAAATTACCTAGAAGAGTTAGGAAAACTTGCAACCAAAAATAAGCCCGATAGAAGCTTAAAGAGGAAGAAATCCAACTCCCAACCCCTGGAGATGTTGACATGTAGGCATAGAGTGGGACCTGGCCATTTGTTCCTTTTTTAAGTCCACTAACATTCTGGTTGGAGGATCTATTGGCCCAGAATGTTCCTCCAAATTCTGTTATCTCCTGTATGCTTTTTTGAGATCCAGCCAGTCCATTCTAAAGGATATCAGCCCCGGGTGTTCTTTGGAAAGAATGATGCTAAAGCTGAAACTCCAGTACTTTGGCCACCTCATGCGAAGAGTTGACTCATTGGAAAAGACTCTGATGCTGAGAGGGATTGGGGGCAGGAGGAAAAGGGGACGACAGAGGATGAGATGGCTGGATGGCATCACCAACTCAACGGACATGAGTTTGAGTGAACTCCGGGAGTTGGTGATGGACAGGGAGGCCTGGCGTGCTGTGATTCATGGGTTCACAAAGAGTCGGTCACAGCTGAGCGACTGAACTGAACTGAAGCATTACCCAGTTTAAGGTAAACTGAAGACTATTCCCTGTTACAGAGTAGGAAAAAAAAAAATATCTCTGTAATGTCTTAAAGCTGTTGCACTGTACCTAATCCCTTAAGGTAAGAGAAAGCCTAGCTCCCTCCTTAATGGAAAAAAGCAGATCTCACTGTCCATATCTTTCAGGGACTGCCTTGAAGTCTCCTAAAACAAACTATTTAAACTTGCTAACATTGGGAGGCAGTCTCCTTGGTTCACTCCAATGGAATATGAAGGAGGTGGTTTGGGCTCGTAGACTGTCCTTGCTGAAACAAGCTCCTGAGTAACCCCAGACAAGGGTCAATGGACCAGCCCCAAGGCATCCTGCACTCTGACCAGGGATTAGCCACCACAACCTGATGTGGGATGGAAACATCCACGTTCCTAACAGATGCCTCTAATCCCTAAACCTCTCCTCCTGGTTATTTCAGTGCTCCTGAAAAAGACACTAAGATGTTACAGTCTAATTCTGAATCTGATTCGGGCCTTGAAAATATTCATGAACATATCATTTGGCCACCTCAGCCATAAAAATTTCTGGAAGAAATCTAACTTGGAATTGTACTGCCTTCCAATGAAAACTCAAGATGATCGGTGATACCCAAGGTCCTAATAACTCCTGCATTCTCAGATTACAGTGCTGTGAGCTTTGGGCAGTGAAATCAGATATATGGAACCTGACGATCATGCATCCCCAGCACTATCATGAAAGGAGGACACATACTTGCTAATCGAAATCAAGTCTGAGACCAAAGTAGAGAAATGGCACTTGATGTTCTTTTCAACCAAAGTCTCTGCTTAATTCCAAACATATTCTGCAGGCTGGATGTCGGGCAGCTGAAGGGTGATCAGTCTTATGCTGGAATTAAAGCCTGCTGGGAGGTTAATGAAGAAGCATCAGTGGGTTTGCTGGAAGGTAATTTAGATCTACATAATTATGACTTAATCCCTCACCCTGTGACATCAAAAAGGTCCATACCCAAGCGGAAGCTGCATGATTTCATGCCACAAAGAGTATAGCCATGGGCCTCCTGTTCACTTTTGTGTGTAGTGCTCACATCAGTCATGATCGCTTTATTAAATGGTGTGACCCAACCCAATTCTCACACACAGGGCACTATCTTCTAATCAAAACTGCAAAATGGGCCTGGGCAGGCTGTGGAGAGAAATCAAGATCTGCATTTTAAATAGCAGATTAACTGCTCCGGTCGGGAAAGCTACAGGCGAGCAGGCGGGCATAGCTCAAAGCAAGCTCAGGTTTTCATGGGAGCAGCTGGAAGTACCGTTTTGAGTAGTTGGAAGTAAAGGAGGCCTGAGGAACTATCTTCAGAACTCCAGCACTGGTTCTGGACACAACTGTCATGGCAGGATATTGTCACTGGGACACCCCCTCATCACACACAGCAGGCTCACAAGGCCACGGAGAGCCCTCTCTGAACCACGTGTGCATCTCTTGCATCTTCTGAGGGAGATGAGAGATGAAGGTGGGAACTAGAGGCCCTGCAAGCAGGGTCAACATTCCCTTCAAAAAACATCTTGGAGCCCATTCAAGTACCCGAATCAGATGCAAAGCTAGTGCTTCTGTCATAAAGCACAGAAAAGTTACGGAGGCTACTTAGGCCAAATGTCATCAAAGAGGAATAGAGATTATGTCAAACTCAGAGTCAGGAGATGGAGACTACACCTACGATGTTTCCAGAAGGAGGTGACTCTGAGCTTGGCTGTTAGGATGATGTTATGAATTGAATTTTATCAAATCAAAGTTCTTACAATGAAGTCCTAACCCCCCAGTACTGCAGAATAAGACATTATTTGGAAAAGGGTCATTGTATATGTAAGTAGTTAAGATAAGGTCATACTATAGTAGGGTGAGCCCTTAAGTCCAGTGCCAGTCGTGTCCTTCAAGGGGAAATTTGAACACACACGCACGTGCGCACACACACACACACAGATGGCATATGAAGATTGGAATTATGCTGCCACGAGCCAAGGAACTTAACCAGAAGCTAAGAGAAAGGCCTGGAACAAATCGTTCCCTAGTGCCTTTAGAGGTAACATGGCCCTACTGATTTCGGACTTGCTTCCAGAACTGGGAATTCGGTTATCGTTATAAAAACGATAAATTTCTGTTGTTCTAAGAAGTCAACCAGTTTGCAGCACTTTGTTACAGCAGCCCTAGCAAACTAATACAGATTTGTAGGGCTATATGTGTAGACAAGGGAAAAGAGAACCCCAGGTGAAGAGAATAGCACAAGCTTATGGAGTTAAGAATGTGCTCTCATCGCAGGAGCACCCTGCAGTTCAGTTCTATTGGAAACAAGAGTCTGAACAGGAGCTGGGGGAAGTTGTACTGGGGCCAGGCATAGATTGATCTGGGGGAGTTTGCTTCTCAGCTGGTTTGTGTTGTGTTTGTATTTGTTTACATCCAGTAGGGCAGGAAGTGATTTGAGGTGTCCGCCTTTAGTCTGTAGGTCACAGGAAAGCAGATTGGATGCTGGGTGTGACACGATCGGAGCCTCTACAGGACAATGGACTTGGCCACACATCCTTAGGGAAATGAGAGGCAAGCAGCACCTAGGTAAGAAGCCACAAGGATAATCTGAAAATAGAAGCAAAGAAGGACTGAAAGAAGCAAATGGCAGCAGAACAGAGAATAGGGGATGAAGACAAAGGGTAACAAGTCTTTGTTGACCTGGTAAATGTTCATGAGTGGAGAGGAAGAGAAAGGGAGGAATTGACAGCATTTTGAGCCTGGTGACTGGGAGGACGATAGCGCCATTAACACATTCAGTGAGGAACTCCCTCCAGTGTTGGGGGAGTTGAGAGGTTCTAATGCCAAGTTTCAGCCTCTGTAAACTGGTACCAAATCAAATCTCAGAGACAGAGTTTTGGTGCAGTAAAAAGAATTGTTTTATGGTTTGCCAGGCAAGGAGGGGGACACAGTGGGCTCCTATCCTCAAAAACTGTGTCTCCCCATCCAGGGTAGTTTGGTGAGGAGTTTTATGGCAATAGTTCAAGGATGGGGTTGCTTATATGATTAGAGCATGTACAGGATCTGCATTCCCTAAATGTGGTCCCAGGTAATCTTGATGAGCTTCTCTAGTTCCTTTAGTCTGGCCTCAGGTAGTCTTCTCTGGTATGAAGAATGCTGACATCTTCCAAGTGCTGGGTTTTCATTCTGTAAAGGGCACAAACACACTGTTACGTCTATCCCTTGAGGCCTTGCCCTGCTGCTGCTGCTGCTGTTAAGTCACATCAGTCATGTCCGACTCTGTGCGACCCCATAGACGGCAGCCCACCAGGCTCACCCGTCCCTGGGATTCTCCAGGCAAGAACATGGAGTGGGTTGCCATTTCCTTCTCCAATGCATGAAACTGAAAAGTGAAAGTGAAGTCGCTCAGTCGTGTCCGACTCTTAGCGACCCCATGGACTGCAGCCCACCAGGCTCCTCCGTCCATGGGAGTTTCCAGGCAAGAGTACTGGAGTGGGTCGCCCGTGCCATTTCCAAGGCCCTGCCCTAAGGCTGCACTATTGTTTCCTGGCTGCCCCTCCCTTCTTTGCATCCCTTTCCTTCCTAGATTAGCAGCTGTTCCAAATCTACCCTCTGAGACTCAGGGAAGGTCATAGAGGCTGAAGGCAAGAAAGGGTGGACAGAAAGGCTTCCTGTTTGGTTTCAGTTCTTCTACACACACTTGACTGTGGGGTGTCTATGAGGGCCCCAAGCAGAGGAGTCCAGCAGGCAGTTGAACTTGGAAGAAATATGGTATTATTCACCTAGACAGATTTGACATTTTGAAGCCAGCTGAAAAATAACAATTCTACTATACAAGAAATGGGGAAAAAACACTGTTAATCCATTTGAAGGTTGTTCTAATCTATTCAAATATGGGTTGTTTTTCTTTAAAGTACTGTTAACAAAGAAAAAAATTTGGTGAAAAAAACTGCTTGAACCTTGCTTCTGTGGAAGGCTGAGTAATGAAATGAATAGCTTTTTATCAAGGAAGGTCTCTCCTAACTAGAAAAACAAAAGCATGAACTGAAGCCTGAGGCCCTGCAGCCCCTGAGGGTGATCTCCCCACTTTGCTCTTCGGGCCACAGCAGGAAGCAGGAAGCAGAAGAGCCACCGAGAGAGTAAGAAAGCACAGACAGACAGAGCAGCTCAGCTTTCTTTGGAGAGTTAATTAGTTGATGAGTACTGAGCTCTCTGACAGAGGAAGCTCCGGTCATCAAAGAATTCTTAATTGATGCATCGGGAGAAAGAGACAAAAGAAGCAGCATCTGGGAAGAAGACCTTGGATGCTTTTAGCACCAGAATGAGAAAGCACTTTTCTTGAAAGCAGGATAAGAAAAGCCTTGGTTAAGTTCAACAGTGAAGTGTAGCAGAAGAATATGCTTAACTCATACCTGATCATACTTAACTCCTTGCTTACTTAAGTATTCAGGAAGCCTGGTAATTGTGAGCAAAGCTCATACGATCTCACCACCAAAACTTATTAAGCCGAGTAAAAGTGGATAAGAACTCCCATGGTGGCATGTCACCCAAACTAGTCACTACCTCATTGCCTCACCAATAAAAATAGAATGTGAGTTTTGTTTTCGGGACAAATTATTCTCAGAGGCTGAGCTTGTCTTTGCCAATATTTTATTTAACACAGGTTCACCACAGGAATTATAATAATTTCACAAGCCGGTAGCATACAGGATAATGTCTCTTAGTGAGCCAATAAAGAAATAACATACCCCAATCCAAAGTTAGATTAGTTGCACTGTTAATTCAGGCAAGGGTTTTATTGTTCAGTCACTCAGTCATGCCCGACTCTGTGACCCCGTGGACTGCAGCAAGCCAGAACAGCTTCCCTGTCCTTCACTATCTCCCGGAGTTTTCTGATAGTCATGTCCATTCAGTCGGTGATACCATCATCATTGTCCCCTTCTCCTCTTGCCTTCAATCTATCCCAGCATCAGGGTCTTTTCCAATGAGTTGGCTCTTCCCATCAGGTGGCCAAAGTATTAGATGAAAGGAATAAGATCCAAATTTCATTCATTGTGTATCTTTATATGAGTTGGTACTTGGGAGAGATGGCTGACCAACCAAGAACTGATCTCCAGCTGCTAGAACAAAAGCCAAAGTCCCTTGTGGCTCAAGCATATTGCTATGGAATATGGTCCCTGGTGATGGCAGGCAAGGTGATCTCCAGGATGGTTGCATGACTTTTGCCGCTGTCACTAAGAATCACCTTTACCGTGGTCCCAAGGAGATTTGGAAACGAAGAGTCTCCTTGCCCAGATCAAAATTCTGAGAACTCACATCTCTGGGTATTATAGTCTAAATGTCCCCTCACCATATTTGCTTCTTCATATGTTTTAACTGATAAGCCCCAGCAGGACCCTTGGGCAGCTGAGCACCTAGTGCTTATCAACAACAGATGAGACAATGACATCTTGACACAGCTTCATTCTTACATCAAAGCTACTTCTAACACAACTTTTTTTGATCTTTGTCATAAACCAGTGGATTTGATATCCTATTAAACTAATACACAACAGGAAACCATAAGTAATTGACCTCCCTGGTGGCTCAGTGGGAAAGAATCCACCTGTCAATGCGGGAGACGTGGATTCAATCACTAGGTCGGGAAGATCACCTCCTGGAGAAGGAAATGGCAACCTACTCTGGTTTTCTTGCCTGGGAAATCCCATGGGCAGGGGAGCCTGGCAGGCTGCAGTCCATGGGGTCACAAAAGAGTCGGACATGACTTAGCAAACAAACACCACCACCAACAAAGTAGAGATCCTTCTAAAACTACTTCTAAAACAACTTATTTTTATATTTGTCATAAACAAGTAGATCTGAAATCCTACTAAACCAATACACAACAGTGAACCACAAGTAATTCTAGTAGCCACATTTAAAAATGTGAAGGCAAAATCAATGTTAACAAATATTTTAATGAAAGATCTTATTTAACCCAATATGTCCAAAATATTAATTTAAACATTACATTAGTATTTTAAAATGTTGAGGTGTTTTGTGGCACTTACTAGAGTATACATTACCCGAGGTCAGGGGCTTCCCTCAGGCTTATATCTTGTACTGTGCTTATCCTAGTGCTTTGCACATAGTAGGTCCTTCATAAGCACTTGTTGAATTTAAGGATAAAAATCTGGGGTATCCTGTGAGCATTAAGTTGTACTGTGAAAAGGTTAAGAGTATAAAGAACCCATAGAATACTGAGAGATTCATTTGGATTGAGAGAGAAATGGGAGGAGGATGCTGAGAGAGGATTGAACTGGGGGAAGAGTTGCACGTGGGGTGCAGCCTGCAGACTCTTGAAAAGCCCCAGAGAAATCAGACACCAGGCTTTATCTCATTATCACATTAAAGAGCGCAAGCTTGGGTTGACTGCCCTTTGTTGACAGAGATCTGTTTGATCTTACAAAAGAACGTGGGAGAGATGTTTCCTATGGATTCTGCAAAATTGCTCTGCATTTTACAGAGAAAGATCTCTAAATTACAAAATAGAAATGTATCTGAAGTGATTAACTACCCCAGACTCCACCAAAAGGAAAAAAGAAAAAAGCAGTAAATAGCTCCAGTAATGGGTCAACCATTGGGAACATTCAAGAGTGAGTTCCATCATCAAGGAAAATAATGAAAGACACAAGGTGGTCCTTGATCTGGGCAGAAGGTGGCCATTTCAGGAAATCCAGGCTCCCTCTGACCCCATCCTGCCACTATAAAGATTGGTGATTTCATGCTAACACACTTCTAAGAGCACCATGTGAGAGTGTCACCAATCCATGGAAGAAGAGACCATATCTGCTTTTGAACCATTTTTTTCTTTTAAAGGAAACCCAGATGCCCCTCCACTGGAGACATCCCATTGGCCAGACAAGTGTCATGTGATCATCCTAAACCAATCACTAGCAAGCAACAGGACACTCTGATTGATTGAAATGAGTCAAGGCCCTGTCAGCAAAGGCTGCAGCTGGATAGCGCCAGCCTCCTAGAAGCAGCACTTGGCTGCTGGAAGGCAGGGTTCCTGGAGGAGGTTGAATTTGTTTTAGGAAGGAGAGGGTGCAGTGGAGGTTGACGGAACAGATGTTAGGTCTGCAAGTAGCAAGGAATGCTTTAGCCTGTGCATCAGTTTCTATTTTTACTTATTAAACTAATCGGCTTTTTTCCTCTAAGAGATTTCAGTGGTACTTGATTATATTTCAGTTTTCCGTAGGATGCACAGAATGTGGTGAAAAGAGTGTGGACTTCGGGGTCAGAGACCTAGGTCAGAGGTCAGAGACCTTATTTTTTTTGCTGTACCACCTACTGCCAGTATGCACTCTTAGGCAAGTCACCTAACCTCTTAAACTCTGTCGTCTGACTTGTAAAGTGGAAATAATAATTCCCATTGTTGTGAATATGAAGAAACAGAGTATGTAAAGAACCTAGCATAATGCCTACCGTACACCAAGAGCCCTTATTGTGAAATCCCTTTATCTTTGTTAGAAATGGTGGCAATATAGGGGGGCAGCTGCTCCTTAATTTGCTGGGGGTTGACATCTACTGTTTCTTTTCAGGAGAAACACATGAAATAATTTACAGTTCCACAGAGTCTTCTGAGAAACAGTGACAGTGAGGTTTGGTTTTGTTTTGTTGTTTTTTAATAAATACTGAGGAAGGGAGGCATCTCAGGTCAGTCTAGCGAGTTAGGGGACCCAAACAAAAGGGAAAACATTGGCATGCCCTTTGTCTCCTCACTAGACTTGACATTGTGCTTGTTGACTAGCCTACAATAGTGAGAATGGCTGGGTTCTGAAAAGGTTCGGGTGGCTAATAGCCCCCTCTGCTTTCTCTTAGCTCTTGGTCCATGGCTCCATCATTTGTATCTCTCACATTATATTACAGAACCCACCCATCTTGATGAATCATCTGTACTTAGTTCAGTTTCTCCTACTAGATCAAGGGTTAGCATAGGCACCTTTTCTTACTTATCTTGTCTCCCTAAGAGAAATTCCAGGAATAGAAGCTTCTGTTTAGTATGTAAATTCTAAGAGAGACTGCCATTTGTGAACTAAATTGTGACCCCTTTTAGTGCTCTGATGAGGTCATGGGATGTTCATTTTTGTCTTTAAGGGGCGATTGCAAAGCCAACAGATCGGCCCCCGGAGGAGCCATTAGGAAGGCTAGGAAGGGCTGCTGCTCTCGCCCACATTTCATTTTGAATGGGCTGCTATCTTCCTGCTGAGTCATTTCTTTCTTATCTCAGTCTCTCTTGGAAGCTGTCTTTTTAACAGTTGCTCCTTGAAAGCAAGTTCTTGTTCCTCTATTCTAGCTCAACATTTATGGAATCAACTCTCTTCGATTTGCTGCTTTTCTCCAAGAGCTCGTGTTTTTCAGACTTCCTTCAAGAAGCATGTCCAGTTTTTTAAACAATCTTGATTGAGGTTTGGCAAGTGGTAGTGTAGTCCCTATTGGGATTTCCACACATTTCTCATGCTGTAATATTTCCTCTTCTTAAATGGTTTGGTTTTTGAATGGTTGAGCTCAGAATTATAACTTTGACAGCCTACAGCTCAGATTCTGCAGTCACCTAATTAAAATGCTTATGCTCTTTTGCTCTCAATTAATACATTAATGGACTTGGTGAACAATGAAATGTATTTCATTTTCGTATTTAATATCGCTAATCAGGAATTAGATAGGCGGCTAGTCCTGGCAACATGAGTAGTAGACCAGCGTTTGTTTGGTGAAAGGAAGGAAGGGTGGTAAACATACCTATGTTATAAATCCAAGTCCTTCTCCCCAAGTAAGTTCTAAATACCACCAGTATTTCAATGATGGAACTTTCCTAAAGACTTAAAACCAATAGCCGCACTGTAATTTGGCATCAACTGGACTTGTCTTTGGCCTTAAATGATGCTCCTAACCTACCCTTTCAAAGCACCTGATCTTTTTCACAGATGGACACCGTGGTGTCCAGTGTTCTCTGCCCTCTGTGTCAAGGTAGGGATCTGGATGCTGTTTCTTCTTAGGCTCCTTCACCTGTTTTCCTACTGCTGGAAACAGTAATGCTGTTTTGCTCATGCTTTTTAGATTCTCAAGCATCCCAGTGCATTCTTTTCTTTTCCAATCATCCTCTCTTCTGTTCATCTATTCCTGTCTACATAATTCAAATGACTGCCTCTTACTACTGTGGCAGCCTCTTCAGTGGGTAGTGTTGTAAAACAATATAGATTTTTCCCCCTTCTTTACTCAGAAAAACTAATGTCTTTTGTGGTCAAAAAGAAAATTAGTAGCAGCTGAAAGTAGAATTTTAATGACACTAAAGCCTAATTATTATTCAGCTCTAACTTTAAATCCTACCTCCTCTTCTACAAATTCCTATTAATTCATCAGCTAAAAAATGAAGCTGCTACTAAAGATTCTGACATCCAATTCTCGGCCTAATGCAGGTTTATTGCCAGGGTGAAAAATACTTCGTCTTTTTACTCTCATTTTTTAAAACAAGCCTAATGAAAATATAAAATATTGTTTAGGATTTATCTAAGAAGGCTTAGCAGCTTCTTTGAGAAATGGTTGGATGGGGAGATATGAATCAAATTTGAAAGTTCTCTCTCCCAGCTTCCTAGTCATTATTTGAATCAATATGAACTGATTGGGCATGGAGAAGTTCTCCCCACCTATAGTTATAACTGCAATCCATATCCATTTACTTCTTTAAAATATGAACATAAAGAGGAATTTTTGAGGTGGCAAAGTACTGAGAATTAGCCATGTAACCTGATAAGTTGTGAAGATTGCCATCCTTGGAAGGGATTGGGTTTACAAACTATCCCACAGGTGGTGCACTGATTATTCTCCTCTGAGGTGTAAACCTGCAACTCTGATTGCTGCTGCCTGGTGGTAGCTGGGGATATTTGTAAGTGCAGAAGGATGGTCTTATGAATTGAATCAGCAGTGACAGTAGATGGGAGGTGTGGGAAGTGCTTTCATTCTATGTGTGCACCCGGGATTCATCCCTAAGATACAAAATTCTAGGTGTAGTTTACAGAAGGATTTGACTCAAGTGGATAGCTAGATAGTAGAGGCCCCTTCTGGACACATTCAGAATAGTTCAATAACTGAAGCAGGCTTGGGTGTGGATTGAGTTTGCCCATTAGATTCAAATGCATATAAGAAAAATGAGACAAGGGATGATACAGTTCTTTTGAGAGGCAACTGAAGGAGCAAGATAAAAAGGAATAGAATACTTGGGTAGTCTTATATTTGTGCCTTCTCTCATTAGCCTCTGATGTATATTATTGATTAAGGTAGTCCAGACTGATGCTGAAGCTGAAGCTCCAATACTTTGGCCACCTGATGCGAAGAACTGACTCATTGGAAAAGACCCTGATGCTGGGATAGATTGAAGTCAGGAGGAGAAGGGGACGACAGAGGATGAGATGGTTAGATTGCATCACCAACTTGATGGACATGAGTTGGAGCAAGCTCTGGGAGTTGGTGATGGACAGGGAGGCCTGGCATGCTGTAGACCATGGGGTTGCAAAGAGTCACACATGACTGAGCGACTAAACTGAACTGAAGGTAATCCATCCCTGGGTTTACTTCTTTTGCCCAAATTGTAAATGTAGCTCTATGCTGAATAGTATATAAACAGTGCCTTAGTTGAAGCTATGGAAGGGGACCTTCAGACAGGAACCACAGTTACAGAGAGATGCAGCTGTGAGGGAGATTCTGACCATTCTGTTTCTTATCCCCCCATACTTTACCTTCCATTGGCTAAAATCAGTGAAAAGACAAAGGACAAGGGATCCAGGTGATACTGTCTGCAGGAATCAGCCACTCGAGGGATACAGAGATGGAAACGAAACCAAAGGGGCAGGGAGAAATGGAGACTAGCCAGCGTCTGTGTCTCACATATTATTAAGTGAACACTTCAGGTGTTCAGTAATGCCTACCCTATAGTCAGTCTATATAAGCACAGGCGTCTGCGACCGGCACACTAATCGTGGCCGAGAGGAGCTACCCCACATCCGAGGTCAGGGGCAGAAGCCGGGAGGACCCCATGCCCAAAGGGCAGCGGCCAAGGGGAGTTACCCCACGTCTGAGGTCAGGGGCAGTGGCCCAGGCTGCGACGGCACAGGATCAGCCGAGAGGAGCTATCCTGCATCCGAGGTCGGGGGTGGGGGTGGCCGAGAGGAGCTACCCCACGTCCAAGGTCACGGGCGACGGCCGGGAGGAGCTACCCCATGCCCCCAAGGCCAAGGCCAGGGGCGGTGGCCGGGAGGAGCAACCCCACGCCAGAGACAGGGGTGGCAGCCGGGAGGACCAACCCCATGTCCAAGTAGCGGTGGCTGCGTGGGCGCAGGAGGGCCTAGAAGAGCTATCCCACGTTGAAGGTCAGGAAGGGCGGCAGTGAGGAGATACCCCTTTTCCAAGGTAAGGAGGAGCAGCTGCGCTTTGCTGGAGCAGCCGTGAAGAGATACCCCACGCCCAAGGTAAGAGAAACCCAAGTAAGATGGTAGGTGTTGCAAGAGGGCATCAGAGGACAGACACACTGAAACCATACTCACAGAAAACTAGTCAATCTAATCACACTAGGACCACAGCCTTGTCTAACTCAATGAAATTAAGTCATGCCCATGGGGCAACCCAAGATGGGTGGGTCATGGTTGAGATATCTGACAGAATGTGGTCCACTGGAGAAGGGAATGGCAGACCACTTCAGTATTCTTGCCTTGAGAACCCCATGAACATTATGAAAAGCCAAATGATAGGATACTGAAAGAGGAACTCCCCAGGTCAGTAGGTGCCCAATATGCTACTGGAGATCAGGGGAGAAATAACTCCAGAAAGAATGAAGGGATGGAGCCAAAGCAAAAACAACACCCAGCTGTGGATGTGACTGGTGATAGAAGCAAGGTCCAATGCTGTAAAGAGCAATATTGCATAGGAACCTGGAATGTCAGGTCCATGAATCAAGGCAAATTGGAAGTGGTCAAACAAGACTGAATATCGACATTCTAGGAATCAGCGAACTAAAATGGACTGGAATGGGTGAATTTAACTCAGATGACCATTATATATACTACTGCAGGCAGGAATCCCTCAAAAGAAATGGAGTAACCATCATTATCAACAAAAGAGTCCAAAATGCAGTACTTGGATGCAATCTCAAAAATGACAGAATGATCTCTGTTTGTTTCCAAGGCAAACCATTCAATATCATAGTAATCCAAGTCTATGCCCCAACCAGTAACGCTGAAGAAGCTGAAGTTGAACAGTTCTGTGAAGACCTACAAGAACTTTTAGAATGAATATCCAAAAAAGATGTCCCTTTCATTATAGGGGACTGGAATGCAAAAGTAGGAAGTCAAGAAACATCTGGAGTAACAGGCAAATTTGGCCTTGGAATGCGGAATGAAGCAGGGCAAAGACCAATAGAGTTTTGCCAAGAAAATGCACTGGTCATAACAAACACCCTCTTCCAGCAAAACAAGAGAAGACTCTATACATGGACATCACCAGATGGTCAACACCGAAATCAGATTGATTATATTCTTTGCAGCCAAAGATGGAGAAGCTCTATACAGTCAGCAAAAACAAGACTGGGAGCTGACTGTGGCTCAGATCATGAACTCCTTATTGCCAACTTCAGACTTAAATTGAAGAAAGTAGGGAAAACCACTAGACCATTCAGGTATGACCTAAATCAAATCCCTTATGATTATACAGTGGAAGTGAGAAATAGATTTAAGGGCCTAGATCTGATAGACAGAGTGCCTGATGAACTTTGGACTGAGGTTCGTGACATTGTGCAGGAGACAGGGATCAAGACCATCCTCAAGAAAAAGAAATGCAAAAAAGCAAAATGGCTGTCTGGGGAGGCCTTATAAATAGCTGTGAAAAGAAGAGAAGCGAAAAGCAAAGAGGAAAGGAAAGATATACCCATCTGAATGCAGAGTTCCAAAGAATAGCAAGAAGAGATAAGAAAGCCTTTCTCAGCGATCAATGCAAAGAAATAGAGGGAAACAACAGAATGGGAAAGACTAGAGATCTCTACAAGAAAATTAGAGATACCAAGGGAACATTTCATGCAAAGATGGGATCGATAAAGGACAGAAATGGTATGGACCTAACAGAAGCAGAAGATATTAAGAAGAGGTGGCAAGAATACACAGAAGAACTGGACAAAAAAGGTCTTCACGACCCAGATAATCACGATGGTGTGATCACTGACCTAGAGCCAGACATCCTGGAATGTGAAGTCAAGTGGACCTTAGAAAGCATCACTACGAACAAAGCTAGTGGAGGTGATGGAATTCCAGTTGAGCTATTTCATATCCTGAAAGATGATGCTGTGAAAGTGCTGCACTCAATATGCCAGCAAATTTGGAAAACTCAACAGTGGCCACAGGACTGGAAACGGTCAGTTTTCATTCCAATCCCAAAGAAAGGCAATGCCAAAGTATGCTCAAACTACCACACAATTGCACTCATCTCACACGCTAGTAAAGTAATGCTCAAAATTCTACAAGCCAGGCTTCAGCAATATGTGAACTTACTGATGTTCAAGCTGGTTTTAGAAAAGGCAGAGGAACCAGAGATCAAATTGCCAACATCTGCTGGATCACTGAAAAAGCAAGAGAATTCCAGAAAAGCATCTATTTCTGCTTTATTGACTATGCCAAAGCCTTTGACTGTGTGGATCACAATAAACTGTGGAAAATTCTAAAAGAGATGGAAATACCAGACCACCTTATCTGCCTCTTGAGAAATTTATATGCAGGTCAGGAAGCAACAGTTAGAACCGGACATGGAACAACAGACTGGTTCCAAATAGGAAAAGGAATATGTCAAGGCTGTATATTGTCACCCTGTTTATTTAACTTATATGCAGAGTACATCATGAAAAACGCTGGACTAGAAGAAGCACAAGCTTGAATCAAGATTGCCAGGATAAATATCAATAACCTCAGATATGCAGATGAACACCACCCTTATGGCAGAAAGTGAAGAGGAACTAAAAAGCCTCTTGATGAAAGTGAAAGTGGAGAGTGAAAAAGTTGGCTTAAAGCTCAACATTCAGAAAACGAAGACCATGGCATCCGGTCCTATCACTTCATGGGAAATAGATGGGGAAACAGTGGAAACAGTGTCAGACCTTATTTTGGGGGGCTCCAAAATCACTGCAGATGGTGACTGCAGCCATGAAATTAAAAGACGCTTACTCCTTGGAAGGAAAGTTATGACCAACCTAGATAGCATATTCAAAAGCAGAGACATTACTTTGCCAACAAAGGTTTGTCTAGTCAAGGCTATGGTTTTTCCTGTGATCATGTATGAATGTGAGAGTTGGACTGTGAAGAAGGCTGAGCACCAAAGTATTGATGCTTTTGAACTGTGGTGTTGGAGAAGACTCTAGAGAGTCCCTTGGACTGCAAGGAGATCCAACCAGTCCATTCTGAAGGAGATCAGCCCTGGGATTTCTTTGGAAGGAATGATGCTAAAGCTGAAACTCCAGTACTTTGGCCACCTCATGAGAAGAGTTGACTCATTAGAAAAGACTCTGATGCTGGGAAGGATTAGGGGCAGGAGGAGAAGGGGACGACAGAGGATGAAATGGCTGGATGGCATCACTGACTCGATGGACGTGAGTCTGGGTGAACTCCGGGAGTTGGTGATGGACAGGGAGGCCTGGCGTGCTGCGATTCATGGGGTCACAAAGAGTCGGACACAACTGAGTGACTGAACTGAACTGATAGTCAGTCCCATCTTGTAAAGCATTAATGTTCCATGCTTGAAGAGACAATCTTGTTTCTTAATTAATCCTCAAAGGATTGGAAAGATTTTAAAAAGTAATAGTGTCTTTTCAACAAATGATGTTGGGAAAATTGGATGTCCATATGCAAAAGAATGAAGCCAGACCCTTGCTTAATTCAGTTCAGTTCAGTCACTCAGTCGTGTCCGCCTCTTTGTGACCCCATGAACCGCAGCACCCCAGGCCTCCCTGTCCATCACCAACTCCCAGAGTCCACCCAAACCCATGTCCATCGAGTCGGTGATGCCATCCAACCATCTCATCCTCTGTCGTCCTCTTCTCCTCCTGCCTTCAATCTTTCCCAACATCAGGGTCTTTTCGAATGAGTCAGCTCTTCGCATCATGTGGCCAAAGTATTGGAGTTTCAGCTTCAACACCAGTCCTTCCAATGAACACCCAGGACTGATCTCCTTTAGGATGGACTATTTGGTTCTCCTTGCAGTCCAAGGGACTCTCAAGAGTCTTCTCCAACACCACAGTTCAAAGGAATCAATTCTTCGGCGCTCAGCTTTCTTCACAGTCCAGCTCTCATATCCATACATGACCACTGGAAAAACCATAGCCTTGACTAGACAGACCTTTGTTGACAAAGTAATGTCTCTGCTTTTTAATATGCTGTCTACTTTGCCAACAAAGGTTCATCTAGTCAAGGCTATGGTTTTTCTTGTGGTCATGTATGGATGTGAGAGTTGGACTGTGAAGAAGGCTGAGTGCCAAAGTATTGATGCTTTTGAACTGTGGTGTTGGAGAAGACTCTTGAGAGTCCCTTGGACTGCAAGGAGATCCAACCAGTCCATTCTGAAGGAGATCAGCCCTGGGATTTCTTTGGAAGGAATGATGCTAAAGCTGAAATTCCAGTACTTTGGCCACCTCATGCGAAGAGTTGACTCATTGGAAAAGACTCTGATGCTGGGAGGGATTGGGGGCAGGAGAAGAAGGGGACAACAGAGGATGAGATGGCTAGATGGCATCACTGACTCAATGGATGTGAGTCTCAGTGAACTCCGGGAGTTGGTGATGGACAGGGAGGCCTGGCGTGCTGCGATTCATGGGGTCGCAAAGAGTCGGACACGACTGAGCGACTGATCTGATCTGATCTGAGGTTGGTCATGACTTTCCTTCCAAGGAGTAAGCGTCTTTTAATTTCATGGCCGCAGTCACCATCTGCAGTGATTTTGGAGCCCAGAAAAATAAAATCTGACACTGTTTCTACATCTCTTTGCTATGAAGTGATGGGACCAGATGCCACGATCTTCGTTTTCTGAATGTTGAGCTTTAAGCCAACTTTTTCACTCTCCTTTCTGCCATAAGAGTTGTGTCATCTGCATATCTGAGGTTACTGATATTTCTCCCAGAAATCTTGATTCCAGCTTGTGCTTCTTCCAACCCAGCGTTTCTCATGATGTACTCTGCATAGAAGTTAAATAAGCAGGGTGACAATATACAGCCTTGACATACTCCTTTTCCTATTTGGAACCAGTCTGTTTTTCCATGTCCAATTCTAACTGTTGCTTCCTGACCTGCATACAGGTTTCTCAAGAGGCAGGCCAGGTGGTCTGGTATTCCCATCTCTTTCAGAATTTTCCACAGTTTATTGTAATCCACACAGTCAAAGGCTTTGGCATAGTCAATAAAGCAGAAATAGATGTTTTTCTGGAACGCTCTTCCTTTTTCCATGATCCAGCAGATGTTGGCAATTTGGTCTCTGGTTCTTCTGCCTTTTCTAAAACCAGTTTGAACATCTGGAAGTTCACGGTTCACGTATTGCTGAAGCCTGGCTTGTAGAATTTTGAGCATTACTTTACTAGCGTGTGAGATGAGTGCAATTGTGCAGTAGTTTGAGCATTCTTTGGCATTGCCTTTCTTTGGGACTGGAATGAAAACTGACCTTTTCCAGTCCTGTGGCCACTGCTGACTTTTCCAAATTTGCGGGCATATTGAGTGCAGCACTTTCACAGCATCATCTTTCAGGATTTGAAATAGCTCAACTGGAATTCTATCACCTCCACTAGCTCTGCTCATAGTGGTGCTTCCTAAGGCCCACTTGACTTCACATTCCAGAATGTCTGGCTCTAGATGAGTGATCACACCATCATGATTATCTGGGTCTTAAAGATCTTTTTTGTACAGTTCTTCTATGTATTCTTGCCACCTTTTCTTAATATCTTTTGTTTCTTTTAGGAAGCATTTCTGTCCCTTATGGAGCCCATCTTTGCATGAAATGTTCCGTTGGTATCTCTAATTTTCTTGACGAGATCTCCAGTCTTTCCCATTCTATTGTTTTCCTCTATTTCTTTGCATTGATCACTGAAGAAGGCTTTCTCATCTCTCTTGCTATTCTTTGGAATTTGGCATTCAAATGGGAATATCTTTCCTTTTCTCCTTTTGCTTTTCACTTTCTTTTCTTCTCACAGCTATTTGTAAGGCCTCCTCAGACAGCCATTTTGCTTTTTTGCATTTCTTTTTCTTGAGGATGGTCTTGATTCCTGTTTCCTGTACAATGTCAGGAACCTCCAACGGTAGTTCATCAGGCACTCTATCTTGCTTAATACCGTATATAAAAATTAACTCAAAATGAATCAAAGACCAAATCATAAGAGCTAAAACTATAAAACTATTAGAAGAAAACAGAGGACAAAATCTTTATGACATTGGATTTGGCAGTGATTTCTCAGATAAGACACCAAAAGCACAGATAACAGAAGGAAAAATAGGTAAATTGGGCGAAATCAAAGTCATAAACTGTGCATCAAAGGATGTAATCAACAGTTGAAAATGCAGCGCTTAGGATGAGAGAAGATATTTGCAAAGCATATATCTGATGAAAGATTAATATCCGGAATATATGATGAACTCCTACAAAGCAACAACAGAAATAGAAGCAATCTGATTTTAAGATTGGCAGAGGACTTGAATAGATATTTCTCAGAAAAAGACATACAAATGAATAATAATCACATGAAAAGATGCTCAACGTCACTAATCATTAGAGAAATGCAAACCAAAACCTAAGGAGATACAACTTCACACCAATTAGGGTGACTATTATCAAACAAAAATAAACAAAAACCTAGAAAATAGCAAGTGTTGGTGAGGATGTGAAGAAATTGGAAAATGTGTGCTCTGTTGGTGGGAATGTAAAATGTGCAGCTGCCATGGAAAACAGCATGGCAGTTAATTAAAAAGTTTAAGACAGAATTAGCTTATGATCCAGCAATTTCACTTCTAGGTATACACCCCAAAGAATCTGTGGCAGGGTCTCTGTACACCCATGTTCATAGCAGCATTATTCACAATAGACAAAATGTGGGAGCAACCCAAGTGTCCCCTGACAGATTAATAGATGCAAAATGTGGTGTATGCATACTGTGAAATATGCTTCAGCCTTAAAGAGCAAGAAAATTTTGATACATGCTACAACGTGGATAATCCTTCAGGACATTATGCTATGTGAAATAAGACACTAAAAGACATACACTATATGATAGTACTTAATATGATATTCCTAGACCAGTCAAATTCATAGAGACAGAAGGTAGAATGGTGATTTCCAGGGGCGGAGGTAAGGGGCAGATTGGTAAGGGGGGTTATTGTTTGATGGGTATAGTTTCAGTTTTGCACAAGGTAAAGAATTATGAGGGTAAATGATTGCTTGACAGTGTTAATATACTTAATGCTACAGAATGGTACACTTAAAAATGATTATGATGGTGAATTTTATGCTTTGTTTATTTTACTACAGTTTTTGAAAAGGCATTGTGTATAAACAGCAGCTCAGTACCTAAATAGTTAAAATCAAATTTCTCCAAGATGATTTTTATGCAAAAGAATTTTCATAAAAGCCACAAATCTCTTTCTGAATGAATTCACAATCAAGATGGACTCTTCGGTAACTGGACTTGGTCAGGAACAAAAATCAAAACAGGACAGAGTGAGAGCTGCTTGAGGGAACCTCAATAATTAATGAACTTTGAAAAATGCCTGAAGCCTCCATTTATTTGCCATAAAAATACTATGCATATTCAGAGCTGTTTGTATCTGCAAGGCTCTTTACAAAGCAGATAAATAATTCAAACATAAATTTGCTCACCTGGATACCTAATGGCAGTGCGATGCCAAAGGTCAGAATCCTGACCTATTCTTCTGATGCTTACTGATTTCTACTTTTTTCCAGAAAAGTATGTTGCCAGCATCCTGTGACTCACTTAAAAGGCCTTGGGGCATGACTCAAGGTATGGTTTCTCTTTACCATCTTCTTTCTACTTTTGAATATAGACTGTTTCATTTGAAGGGGAAAGTATTTGAAAGCTACCCCTTACCTACTTATACTTTTTCATGCAAGTGTGGCTTTATTATTGTTGTTGTTATCATTTCTATGTACATCCTAGACTTTTTAATACTCTCAGTGGTTTGAGTCATCACAGACCTTAAGGAAAGCCAGAGTGCTCCCCAGACCAGTGGGGCATGAAATGGAGGCTGATGTTCAAGCCCACTTGGCTGGACAGGGTGGTTGGTACTATGATAGTAAAGGATGTGACTTCTTCTTTTTCACAGACTCCAAAGGACTTTCTTTCCATGCCTTACTTACAAACCACCCATAAGAATCACCTTCTGTGATGGTTAATTTTATATGTCAACTTGACTGGGCCATGGGGTGCCCAAGACATTTAGTCAAATGTTATTCTGGGTGCATTTGGGAGAGTGTTTCTGGTTGAGATGAACATCTGAATCAGTAGACAGGATACAGCACGTGGCCTTCCCTAAGGTGGGTGAGCCTCAGTCAATCAAAGACCTGAACAGAACAGAAACTGAATAAGAGGGAACTTAAGCTTGCGATCGTGAAGAGCTGGACAAGCTGACCAACTGAGCACCCAGTGCTTGTCTGACTGTTGAGTTGGGACATCTGTCTTCTTCTGCTCTTGAGCTGAAATTGATACCATCAGCTCTCCTGAGTATCCAGCTTGCCAATTTCAGATCTTGGGACTTCAAATCCTCTATAATCATGTGAGGCAATTAATATGGTTTTGTTTCTCTGGAGAATCCTGGCTAATATACCTACCTTGTTGGAAAGATCTGTAGTTTCTCTTTGGGGCTTTATAAAGCAAAGATTTGGGTTTAAAAAAAAATTACTTACTTATTGTCTGCACTAGGTCTTCATTGCTGCATGCAGGCTTTCTCTAGTTGGGGCGAATGGGTGCTACTCTTCATTGCAGTGCGCAGGCTTATCCTTACTGTGGCTTCTCTTGTTCTGGAGCATGGGCTCCAGGTGCAAGAGCTTCAGTATTTGTGGCCTGTGGGTTTAGTTGCCCTGCTGCATGTAGAATCTTCCCAGACCAGGGATCGAACATGTGTACCTTGCATTAGCAGGCGGATTCTTTACCATTGTACCACCAGGGAAGTACAAATATTTGTTTTTGAAGGAAGATAGTACTGACAGTAGCAAAGGCCAATATGAAAATAATCACCTGAATGAGGGTCAGAAGATAGAGATTCTATATTCAATCTATTACTAGCCAGTTGGGTGAGACTGTAGGCAATTCATGCACTATATGTTAACTTTTGCTGCCTTCCAAGCCATCCCAGACATTAGTGGCTTGACACAACTGTGTATTTAGTTCATGATTCTTCAAGTTGACTGAGAGTTCTTCTGGTCTGGTTTCTGCTGAGTTCCCTCAGGCATCTTGGGTCAGTTGGTAGGTCTGCTGCTGGTACTGGGTGATCAAGGCTGGCTTCATTTGCATGGCTGGCAATGGGAGGAGCTGACCAAGGCCCCAGAGAACTAGGTCATTGTCTCTATCTAGCAGGCTGGCCCTGGCTTCTTCACAGGGTGATCACATTATCCCAAAGCCCTAGCACTTTCAAGTCTCTACTGGTGCACCATTTGCTACTGTTCGTTGGCCAAAGAGAGCTCCACTGGCCACACCCAGACTCTAGGGGTAGAGAAGGAGGCTCCACCTCTTGATGAAAGTGAAAATGAAATCGCTAAGTCGTGTCTGACTCTTTGCGACCCCGTGGACTGTGTAGCCCACCAGGCTCCTTTCTCCATGGGATTCTCCAGGCAAGAATACTAGAATGGGTTGCCATTTCCTTCTCCAGGGGAGTCTTCCCGTCCCAGGGATGGAACCCAGGTCTCCTGCATTGCAGGCAGACACTTTAATCTCTGAGCCACCAGGGAAGCCTCTTGATGGGAGGGGCTAAAGTCACATAGCAAAGGGTGTGTACAAGGATAAGAACTGGTGGCGGTATTTACAGTCTACCGCACTGAGTCAGTCAATTTCACATTCATTTAATTCTCTCTGTAATCCTGGGAGGCAGGCATGAGGACTGGCTTGGATTAGCCAGGTCATTCCCTGGTGGCTCAGAGGTTAAAGAGTCTGCCTCCAGTGCTGGAGACCCAGGTTCAATCCCTGGGTTGGGAAGATCCCCTGGAGAAGGAAATGGTAACCCACTCCAGTGTTCTTACCTGGAGAATCCCATGGACTAGGCTACAGTCCACGGGGTCACAAAGAGTCGGACATGACTGAGCGACTTCACTTCACTTCAACTTTGAAGCAGTCTTGTTAGACCCTTTGAATGCGGATTTGTGTCTTTATTTTTTTTGGCAGTTCTGAGACAGGCATCCTGCTAACTTCTTTATATTTATTTATTTTGGGCTGTACCCAGTGTTGTTGGGACACACAACTAACACAGCACACAGGACCTTTTGTGGGCTCTGTGGGCAGGCTTAGTTGCCCCAGGACATGTGGGATCTTAGTTCCCCAACCAGGGATCGAACCTGTGTCCCCTGCATTGGAAAGGGGGTTATTAACCACTGGACTACCAAGGAAGTCCTGGCATCCTGCTATTTTAATTCCAGTCACTCATCTGCACAGTTGTGATTTCACTTGAAAGGAATAAAGTGGAAACTGCGTTCAGTATTCTCACTGAAAAAACAAGCTTTTGTGGAGTCAATGTTTATAAAGCATTTACTCTGGGCAAGGTGCTTTTTTGCAAAGAAAGGAAGGGCCCTCAGTGGAGAGAGGTAACTAGGGAAGTTTGGCCATTAGGTGTAGATGTAAATTATGTAAAGTGCCCAAAATATACAGTACATTAGAGACCAACAGAATCTCCTATTAATCTCATGGGAAGGCATTATCTAAGTGAAAAAGCCTTTGTCCTTAATTATAAGGTTTCTGCCTTCCCCCCATGGCTGTCAGAATCTCTCACCAGGCCCATCTTTTCTCTCCCTCTTTTAAAGTCTCATCTCCTTGGTTCTGCTAAGACATTTTGACATGTGAGGAAATTTCATCCACTTCTTCACTCATGCCCTGTTTCTCCCAGAAAGGCGGCATACTCTTCGTTCTTGCCAACTTCTTGTGAGCAGGTTTCATTTCAAAATCAGTGACTTCTCAGAGACTTCCTAAAATATCCAGGCGAACTTTTCTGCCTCTACTTATGCCACTTCCCATTTGGGGACTGTCCAACACCTCTTCCTATGTATCCCTTTCCTTCTTGAAGCTCTAACTCAACTCTTACCTTATCTATGAAGCTTCTGAGCATCCCTGTCTTGGGACACAGATTTTATCCCAGTGGACAACTCCCATGCACCTGCTGGGGGGGCCCAGCTTTATCTGCCTCAAGGAGTGAGTCCCTTGTGCCAAGCCTGGTAAAGGGAAAGTGGTGGTCATGTCGCCTTCGACTCAGTGCCTGCCTGAGGGCCTGAAACATGAACTAGAAATCATTCAGGTAGGGCTTACCTTCTCCTGTGAGCTTTTTTTTTAAATCTTTTTTAACTTTTTATTTTGTTCTGGAGTATAGCCGATTCACAGCATTGTGTAGTTTCTGGTGGAGAGCACAGGGACTCTGCCGTGCATATACATGTTTCTCGTGTACTTCTGATTCATTTAGAAAATTTCTATATCCTACTGTCCCCACCATAACACAAATCTCTTAATTAAAGAGACCCGAACTTTAGCTTTTATATCTCCAGCACTTGAAACAGACCCCTCTTACATAAATTGTGTGATTAATTGCTGATAATAATGATCTGGGTGTTTCCTGTCCTTTGCATCAAAGCCTGCATGATTTGCTTTTTCCCAATCTCCACCATTGCAGACTTGCTCTTAACTAGATGAAGTATGTTGTGCTTTTGGAAGTGCATGGCTATGGTGGGAATTCTTGCACAGTTCATTCACCTGACTTCTGTTTGCTCTTCCTTCTGTTTTTATTATTTAGTGCCACTGGGATGCTTTGGTTATTAAACCTCATGTCTCTAAAAAGCACTTTCCTTTCTATCCCTTATGTGATGATTTCTTCTTGAATTCCTTCTGGTCTTCTTTGATCTTTTGAATGGCCTTGCATAACATCCTCTCATCCTCGTATCTTTCCCCAGAAGATTCCATATAGTCCCTCTCTGGTCATCATTTGTAACATTTTAATAATTTTGATCTTAAGTGGTTGTGACTTCCCTGATGAAATCCATCTTTTGCTCCGTAAAGATAATCTCAAAAATTGAATAGTCCTTATCTAGTCCTCTGTTCAGGTTTTATTCAAGATCTGATGCTTGAAAATCCTTTGCAAACAATTCTTCCTTGGCTTGATTTTTCTGCCTTTGTCTATGAACTTTTACAATTTCTTCTTCCTAGACTGCGGTTTTTGTCTCTGATCTCAACACGAGTATCTGATTCAGGGTATCTATTAGTGGGACAGCCCCCAAAATGCTTTTGATATTTGCTTAGAACAGGTGTTATTTGGCTCAATCAAGTCCTACCTGGATTTTATCAGGCTCTATGAGCCCAATTCATTACTACCTTCATAACTTTAAGACAGCTGATTTCTGCAAAGATGACAGCGTTTCTCATTTATACTGTCTTTCCCCAACATTTTTGATAATCCTTGTGAGGCTCAACATGTTTGACAATTTTAAGGATCCTTCCACCCAATATTGGATCAAGGTGGCCCCAGGTGATGTTCTCATGACTCCTATATTTTCCCTTCTTAGCCTTTATGGCAGTTGAAACAAATGATTATTCATATAATTACCTGCCTAATGGCTATAGACCCACTAAGCTGTTATTAGATAATAAACTCCCTTCCCTATGAATAATCATCCCTTATTCATAGAATGAATAACAAAACATAAAAGGATATGACATTAATGCATTAAGTTTAAGATTCTCCCCTGTCTTAGTCAGTTTGTGCTACTGTAACAAGAATATATGGACTAGTTTATAGACAACAGAACTTTACTTGCCACACAGTTCTAGAGTTTGGAAGTCCAGGGTCAAGATGCCAGGTGCAGGTTCTGGTGAAAACCTCCTTCCAGGTTGCAAGAAGCCACCTTCTCCTAGTAGCCTCACCTGGTGGAAGGCTCTCTGGCCTCATCTTATCCCATTGATGAGGACTTTGTTCTCTTGATCCCATCATCTCCAAGAGGCCTCACCTCCTCATACCATCACATTGGGGATTGGAGTTCAACATATGACTTTTAGGGGAAGGGAACCCAAAAATGTCCATAATGTTGCCCATAAAGTTTTACTAAAGCAATTGAGTGAAGTACAATGTTTTGACTAAGGATGTGGACTGGGACACCAGACTCCCTCCATTTGAGTTCTATAGAACTTTGCCACTGGGTGATAAACTGGGTTGAATACTTTACAGAACCTTTCTATGCTTATCTTTCCTCATCTGTAGTATGGGGATAATATCAATCTCTACCTTGTAGGATCCTCTGGGGGATAAAATGAGTTAATATATGTAAAGTATTTATAAGGGTGCCAAGCACATAGTTATTATTCATAAACATTAGTTGTGGTTCTATTTTTGTTGTTATTATTATATCAGTGGTGCCTTCTACAGTCTATCTGTTCTCCCCATTTCAGGATATTCTGTGAAAATTTAAGTGTTCTGTCAAAAACACCATGAGTTCAAGGTGCTGCCATCTCAAACATACCTAAGAAGCACTATTAAACTTGTTTTTCCTCCATAAAATTGGGGAGGGGCATACATTTTTTGCTTTGCCGAAGGTCAACACACCTAGGGAGATCCTCTTCCCAAATGAAGGAAACAAGAGGTTGATCCCTGCCTCTTCATTCCATTCTCAGTGAAGTGAGGTCTTACATCAGGGTGCTGGCTCCAGATTGGAAGAGAGCCTTATTCTACATAGAAAAGCTAGGCGTAAGGGTAAATAATACTACCAGGGCAAAGCTAGCAAGTGGCTGAAGCTGGTAGGTAGCACCTTCTTTGAAACTTAAACTCTTGGCCCCTTTGATATTCCCCTTTCAGTTTCCTGTCCTGGATGTCCTCTCGAGAAGAGCTCTAGAGTGTCATGGTGACACTCTTCCACTTTCTCCTTCCTCTCACCCCCGTGCTAAGGATCCAGTGCCATCACAGAAGACCCTGCTACCCTAGGTCCCCTGATAATCCCCTGGATTATCATATCCCACTGCCTTTGCCCGCCCACTGTACTTCTCTGGATTCAGAAACCCTGGGTATTCCTGCCCCCACCATACACACACACACACACACACACACACACACACACACACATACTTTCAGTACTCAGGGCCAGGCTCTCTGTGCCTCACAAATGCTTCCTGAGAAATTAACTCATACTTCTAGAGAAAGAGTATTATTGGTTAAGATCAGGGGCTTTAGATCCAGGAAGACTTGAGTTGGAATTTGGGGCTAGATGCAGATTGTGTGACTGGGCAACTTGCTTATCATTTTTGAGCATCATTCTCCTTTGAAAAATGGGGGTGTCAATTCCTATTTTGGAGAGCAGTTGGAATAATTAGCTGAGACATATCTATAGCATTGAGCACAGGCCTGGTTTACAGTAAGCAATAAAAAAACAGAAGCAATTATTGTTGTCTTATGCTAATAGGAAAACTTTTGACAAAGTAGTCCCTCCCCTCACCCCTGTCCCTCTGCCTAATTCTGTCTTCTCTACCTGGTAAAATAACTTTTATAAAGATGATGCCTTCTGTTTTGATGCCCAGAATCCCAAATTAGGGATTCTATGCATACAGTTCCAGCCTACGGGTCATTTTGGTGAACCAGCAAAAGCAAAGATTGAGCAAGGAGAGGTATAGACTCTAATTCCTGCTTGACTGCTAACAAGTCAGGTGATTTGGGGCAAGTTATTATTCCTGGAGGGCCATCAGTTTTTTGTCTCTAAAAGGGAGAGTTGGGATAAAATGAGCTTTTAAATTCTTTCTGTTAATAGTTCTGACATACTGTGATTCTATATGAAAGGATTATTCTCTGAGTTCTTTTATTTACACTTAAGAACATTCTCTGATTACATGTTTTATTTTTTCTTCTGAGACAGTTTGTGCACCTTTACCTTGCCTCACATTTTCCACCTGCAAAAATAGTAGTTGAAGGTAGACAGTGGATTTGGTCATTCTAGATTTGGATTGCAACACCAGTGCTTGTCCTTAGGCCATTTATTTAAATTCTCTGAGTGTCAGTTACCTTATCTGTTGAATGGTGATAGAGTAGATGTGAAGGTGAAAAGAGAGAAAGCATAGAAATATTTAACACCAAAGGCTATAGTTTAATGTCCTGTAGGGCATAAACCAGTTTTATCTCTAACCTAGTGAGCTTTTTTCAGAATGTCTTTCTGTGTGGACAATGAATAGTCTGTTACCATCTTGCTGGTTCCTTCATTAATTAATGAGTTTAATAAAATCCTTCACAGGTGTTTTTATTTTTGTATGACAATCACCTTTTTAACCTTTTGAAAATTACTCTTTGACAAGTCCTACCTAACTCTGCCTTGACACTTTTCTCAATAGACTGACATTGGCAAACTAACTTTCCTGGAAATGCTGATTCAGTTCACTTCAGTCACTCAGTCCTCTCTGACTCTTTGCAACCCCATGGACTGCAGCACGCCAGGCTTCCCTGTCTATCACCAATACCCGAAGCTTGCTCAGACTCATGTCCATCGCGTCAGTGATGCCATCCAACCATTTCATCCTCTGTCATCCCCTTCTCCTCCTGCCTTCAATCTTTCCCAGCAGAAGGGGCTTTTCTAATGAGTCAGCTCTTTGCATCAGGTGGCCAAACTACTGGAGGTTCAGCTTCAGCATCAGTCCTTCCAAAGAGTATTCAGGACTCATTTCCTTTAGGATGGACTGGTTTGATCTCCTTGCAGTCCGAGGGACTCCCAAGAGTCTTCTCCAACACCACAGTTCAAAAGCATCAATTCTTTGGCACTTGCTGCTGCTGCTGCTGCTAAGTCGCTTCAGTTGTGTCCGACTCTGTGCAACCCCATAGACAGCAGGGAGCCCACCAGGCTCCCCTGTCCCTGGGATTCTCCAGGCAATAACACTGGAGTGGGTCGCCATTTCCTTCTCCAATGCATGAAAGTGAAAGGTGAAAGTGAAGTCGGTCAGTCGTGTCTGACTCTTAGCGACCCCATGGACTGTAGCCTACCAGGGTCCTCTGTCCATGGGATTTTCCAAGCAAGAGTACTGGAGTGGGGTGCCATTGCCTTCTCCATCTTTGGCACTTAGCTTTCTTTATAGTCCAACTCTCACATCCATACATGACTACTGGAAAAACCATAACTTTGACTAGACGGACCTTTGTCAGCAAAGTAATGTCTGTGCTTTTTAATATGCTGTCTAGGTTGGTCATAGCTTTTCTTCCAAGGAGCAAGCGTCTTTTAATTTCATGGCTGCAGTCACCATCTGCAGTGATTTTGGAGCCCAAGAAAATAAAGTCTGTCATTGTTTCCATTGTTTCCCCATCTATTTGCCATGGAGTAATGGGACTGGTTGCTGTGATCTTCATTTTTCGAATGTTGAGTTTTAAGCCAGCTTTTTCACTCTTCTCTTTCACCTTCATCAAGAGGCTCTTTAGTTCCTCTTTGCTTTCTGCCACAAGGGTGGTCATCTGCATATCTGAGGTTATTGATATTTCTCCCGGCAACCTTGATTCCAGCTTGTGCTTCATCCAGCCTGGCATTTCCCATGTATTCTGCATATAAGTTAAATAAGCAGGGTGACAATATACAGCCTTGATGTACTCCTTTCCCAATTTGGAACCAGTCCATTGTTCTATGTCCGGTTCTAACTGTTGCTTCTTGAGCTGCATACAGATTTCTCAGGAGACAGGTAAGGTGGTCTTTTTCCCATCTCTTGAAGAGTTTTCCACAGTTTGTTGTGATCCACACAGTCAAAGGCTTTAGCATAGTCAGTAAAGCAGAAGTAGATGTTTTTCTGGAATTCTCTTGCTTTATTATGATCCAACAGATGTCGGCAATTTGATCTCTTGTTCCTCTGCCTTTTCTAAATCCAGCTTGAACATCTGGACTTTCCTAGTTCACGTACTGTTGAAGCCTAGCTTGGAGAATTTTGAGCATTACTTTGCTAGTGTGTGATATGAGTGC
The DNA here is from genome assembly GCF_029378745.1 of Bos indicus. NCBI lineage: Eukaryota > Metazoa > Chordata > Mammalia > Artiodactyla > Bovidae > Bos > Bos indicus. The sequence continues at coordinate 98,160,773 of NC_091763.1, forward strand.
AGTTGTGCAATAGTTTGAACATTCTTTGGCATTGTCTTTCTTTGGGACTGGAATGAAAACTGACTTTTTCCAGCATGGTAGCCACTGCTGAGTTTTCCAAATTTGCGGGCATATTGAGTGCAGCACTTTAACAGCATCATTTCTTAGGGTTTGAAATAGCTCAGCTGGAATTCTGTTACCTCTACTAGCTTTGTTCGTATGATGCTAAGTTATTGGAAACTGCAAAAAGCACACAGAGTTTTTCCATTTTTATACTTTCTTCCCTCTTCATCCTTCTGTCAGTTAGCCAGCCAGGTCTTATGGGGGTGAGGGTAGAGAAAAATCCCTTGGAGGAATATTCTACCCAGTGGAAAAAGAAGCAGGCAAGCAGTAAGATGAGCCTAGCCAAAAGAGATACTTTAATTATGGCCTTTACATTTATGACCAGCAAGATAATGAAGGAAGGTAATTCTGAAAGCTTTCTGTCAGTTTTAATGGGCCCTCAAGCCCTGAGAAAAATAAGAGTCAATGGCTGGTGTCCATAAGGATTTTTTCTTCTACTTCTCCCCTGACAGCCATTGACAGGATCATTTTGTATTTGCAACTACCATCACCGAAGCATGGAGAAAAGGCCTGTAAGGCAGGAGGATGAGAGCGACCTTCCCGCAAGGATCTCTATGGTCATCATTATGGCAATAATAGTCTCTATAATTTTCATTCTGCTTTTCTATACAGTGTCTACTTTGTGGAGCTCAAGGCTATAGGATTTAGGTCACATGAAATCACACTAGCATAAAATCATGCTTTATAATCTTGCAAGAGTATTTTATAAAACTGCAAAGAGAACCTATGCAACAAGGTAAAAATTATTACCAGTGCAGATCATTGACTACTATAGTTATTTATGCAATGCTAATAGTTTTATAGAGGCTTTCGGATAAAGTGTGAGTTTGACAGTCATTTTTTTCCCCCTGTATTTGGACTGTTAAACCACTGCCAGCTTTTCTCCCCAAGGACATGGCTTATTATTTTGGGGTAAAAATGTTAATTAACTGCCAACCAGATCTCAGTCGTCGTCTGGTAGTTTCTCTTTATTATCCGCAATTAAATCATAAGGACAGGAGCCATGCCTTCTATATCATGTATGCGCACTGCACTCTGCATAGAGTAAAATTTCAGTGCTATCAACTTTCTGACAGACAGCTTTACAGACATCTAACACTAAGTACATAAAGACCCTTCATGAAGGAAGCAGGATGGTGCGCTCACCAGTGATCTCAGGGTGGGATGAAAAATCTCCAAGAGGGGTCTCGAAGTCGAGAGAAAATAGTTGAACACTGAAAAAAGGGGGCGCAGAGAAAAAAGATGAAAAACGAGAAAGACAAGCCAAAAGAAGCAGAGCCAACGACTTAACAGACTGAAAAAGAAAGATCACAGCAAGCGAACAGAAAACTAAGTTGCGCTACAGTGGCAAAGCAAGCTGAAAGGGAGAACGCACGAGGGGCAGAGACTACAGCCCCCAAAATCCCTTGCGGCACCTCCGCCCTAGCGTCCGTCTCCTAGGTAACTCAGGTAAACAAGATGGCGACCTCCGGGAGAGAGCCCAAGTTTCCGAAGCCTTCCTCTCTCCAGGGAGGCATGAGCATTTCACGAACTGGAGCGCAGTCAAAAGTGCTGCACTCAGAAAAGGATCGTCACTCTTGCTGGTCTCCTTTTCCCATGGGTCAGAGACCGAAAAATACTTTATGCAAAGCCTCCTCCTACCTGCTCCAGCACCTCATTCACCGCTATCAGGAGTCAGACGTGGACAGAGATTACTACGACCTGGAAGAGGGTGAGGGCGAGGGCGAAGTGGAATCCGAGGAGTCCTCAGAATCCGAAATGCTGAATTTTGAGGTGTGCCTTCCCCCTACCCCTAATCCCCTCAGTTCCTTCTCCAGCGGTCAGAACCCCTTCACCAGCCTGCGGCTGAGCCCCATTCCTAGGGCTCCTTGCCTCTAAGAGTGCCTCTTCCTTACTGCTCCGGGACTCCCCTCCTCTCTTCCCCATTTCCGTTAGCCTCTTGCCTCACCCTTCATTTTTCATTAGCACATGTGATTCCTTAAAAGTCGTTACGCAGCGTCCTTACAAAAAAGTATCTATTAGAGTTGTGACTTTAACTTTTTCAAAATTATACCTCTAAAGCGTTGTGAATTGACCAGAGTTCCACCTCTGCACCTTCTGTACCTTTTCGTCATGACTGTGAAATACTCCAACACTCTCCTCAGTTTCTAGTCCCTTCATCCTCCTTCCTCTAGGAAAAACAGACAAACCAAAAAAACCCCTCTTGAAGTAATCTTAAGTGCTGCTTGCTGTTCCTTTCTACAGGAGATCTTCGCAACCCAGGGATTGATCCCAGGTCTCCCACATTGCAGTCAGATTCTTTACCAGCTGAGCCACAAGGAAAGCCCACTTTATTCCTCAAAGACCAAGTGTCTTGAAAGTTTTATATATTACTTATGCCAGGGGTGTATAATGTATTATACAGACAACACACACATGCACGCACCGCTCACTGTGAGAGTATTTTAGGATTTGGGGAATGTCCCAACATTCCCATCAGTGATAACTGTTGGCAGCTTGGCCTTTCACACTGATAATACAGATTCCCTCTTTTCTGCAGTGTCTCATCTAAACACCACCCAATTCCACTTCTTACACTTACCATCATCCTGTTCCTTCCTTAGTTCCTTACCTGCCTTCTTGTCCATTTCTACTTCATATTGTACCAATTCCTTCTCTTGACTTCCTAATGAATTGTTTGCTTTCTTTAAAAATGTAAATTGATTTGCTTTCTTTTAGTAAACTGTTAGGTTTTCCTCTTTGTCTTGGCTGCCAGGAAATATAACATTTTTTCCCCCTTAACTCAAAAATTTTCTTAATTTCAATAGTTTTTCTCTAGATTACATTTTTCTCTTCTCTTTCCTCCTCTTTGATAGTATAAATTGCTTCAGACTCTTTTCAGAAGTAGATATAATAGAGAAATAGTTTCCAGCATCCGATTCTGTGATGTTTTTCTGACATCCCCTTGTCTCATTGTACCTTTCATTTCCTAGTCACCTTTCTTTCCCTCTTGAGTTCAAACAGGTCTCTCTTTGTTACGCCTGTTCTCATCTCCATTCCTCATTTGTTTTATTTTTTCCTGTTTACCCCTCTGTGACTTGCACTGCCTTCTGTCACTCTGGTTTTGCCACTGACTATCTACAGTGTCCCTGCTTGGGTTCCCTTCTCTTGTAATGTCCTTTTGTTCAGTTCCCACATTTGGCCCATATTTTTCTACCCTCTACCCCCCCTCTCCAATCTTCTACCTTTCTTCTTCTTCTCCCTCCTTTTACCTGGGCTAAACATCAACTTTTCTTAAAAGTGAGCCATAGAAAATTATTACTTATTTTGTTCATCTTTTGTTGATTTATTTGCCATGCTTAATAGTGACTACTGCAAAACTGTAGCAATGTTTTTACAACTTTGAGATGTTTATATGGTTTCTACCATCTTTCACCCCAGAGGAATTAACAAATGAATCACCAGTTTACTTTATTATTCTAATTAACGTGTGTTCTTCAGCTATGGGGTTCATTAATACCGTTGTTAATCTGTCTTCAGTATGCCATTAAAAACCATAGAGGGGGAGGGGGTTGACTTGAACTAGTTAATCCTTTTTCGCTTGTAGGCTCTGTGTGGAAAAAGTGTATTATTTCTTTTGTTTATGTTCCAAATATTAATATTTATTTTATGTTCTCACATTCTGTTTTAGTTTTTATAGTGTCTCATATGTTTTTGTATGTTGAGTAAACTGAAAAGTTTTAAGAGGAAATACCTGAACTTTTCTGTTCAGTGATTTATTTTCCATATCCTAGCCTGATTAAGTTTTATAAGGCTCTGATGGTCAGAATGACAAAGTGCCTATAATGTAATTAGGCTCAATGAACTTGAGGGAGGTCGGGCAGAATATTGTTCAGAACATTGCCTTTGGAATTAGATATTTGTATAAAATCTTTTGTTCGTTGTGAGATCTTGAGCAAGTTATACTCTCTGCATCTCATCTGCAGTATGGGAATTATAACAATACCTACCTCACAGGAGAGTTGTGAAAATTAAATGAGATCCTATGTGTAAGCTACTTAACACAATATATCATTTATACTGTTTACTAACACAAGTAATAACTTACCTGTCCTTATCTACTAACTCCAGCCTATCACTTGACTTCATTAATTCAGCCTTCATGGAACAAACGATTATTCTATGGGAAGTACTCTTTTGACGATATAGGTCAGAAGAAGTGTCTGGGCCTGCAACACATTTCTGCTGTGTGAAAGCCACTCTTTGCCAATAACTTTATGTGGCTAATAATGCCTATTCATTGAATAGTTATAAGCATCAAATTTAATGGGAAAGTCTGTGTTAAAGTTCTTAACATAGGGTCTGATACAGCGTGGGCTCTCAAAAGATTTTATGTGTAATACATAATAGCAACAGTGATGATCAAGGAAGATGAGAGTGCGATGGAGGACATGCATGGTCCCAGCTCTCAGGGTGAGAGAAGACTGTGAGTAAACCATAGCTATTCAGCCTGTGAACAGATGCCTGCAGTGATAGCCGGGTTACAGGGTTGGCGGAAGACTTGAAGGGAAGTAAACCCTTGTTTGGGTGCAGCGGTGGGGTATGGGCAGGCAGATGGCATCTTTCCAAGTGATGGATTATAGGTAAGAACAGAAAAGGTATATGGGTCGGAGGCCAGATTGTGGAGAGCTCTGGGCTGTTGTGCTTCCTAGGTGGCGCTAGTAGTAAAGAACCTGCCTGCCAATGCAGGAAATAAAAGAAACACAGGTTCGGGCCCTGGGTTGGGAAGAACCCCTGGAGGAGGGCGAGGAAATCCACTCCAGTATTCTTGCCCGGAGAGTCCCATAAACAGAGGAGTCTGGCAGGCTCCAGTCCATAGTATTGCACAGAGTCGGACACAACTGAAGCACACACACTGCTGTAGGGACTGTGGACTTGACTCTTAAGCAGTAGGGAACCTCTCTTGTGGCTGAGAGGGTTAGATTAGAGGGTGGTGAGTCTGGAGGCAGGGAGATTAGTGAGAAGCTGAGCAGCATCTGTGCAGGAGAGACAAGAGTCTGGATTAAGGCAATGGGAATAGAAAGGAAGCTGGTGATGAATGCATATTTAGAATGAGACACTAATGAACGTGGGAAGTCTAGGTTGACTGCCAAGTCTATGGAATGTTCCAGAGGGATATCAGACCACTGACTACCATGGGAAACAATGGCAGGCGGAGCTATGCATTCAGGAGGTGGGCATGTGAATCATGGAAATCAGGAGAGGGTCAGCGACCTGGGAATCATCAGCACTGGAGTCTGTGCGATCATCCAGGAAAAGAAGAAAGAAGAGAAGGGGAGGGCCAAGGAAAAAACCCTGGGATACAGGTATCTCAGAAGATGAAGAGGACCTGGGGTTAGGGGAGGGAACTGGAAAGGACTGGCTAGAGAAAAAGGAGAAGAACTAAGAGCTGTATGGGTGGGAAGTCAGAGCAAGAAAGAATCGCAGAACAGGGGAGAGGGTTACGTTGCCAAGAGGGTAAGTGGACCATGAAAAGGGCTTTTTGTGGGCCATTGGAGATCTCAACCCATATGCATTTTGTGATGTGGAGAAGCCTGCAGCCTAACTGAAGTGAGTTGAGACATGAGTGGGAAGTGAACAAGGGGAGACTGAAGAATAAAACAGCACCTCTGGAGGAGCTTGGCTATTAAGGGAAACTCCAGCTATCGCTGAAGGAACATGCAGGAGCCAAGGGCCCCTTGGAGGACAGAAGGGACTCACGCACTCCTAGAGCTGGAGAAGTGACAGCTTGGAGAATGGCAGTGGAGAGTGACTGGTTAAACCACAAGCAAAAGATAGTACTATTGACGGTCCCTGAACATGGTCTCTGTGGAAAGGGAGCAGGACCCTGTGTGAGGAGAAGGAACTGTCCTCCTCTGAGACCCCAGCAAGAAGCTGACTTGAGTGTGGTACCAGAATGCATGCTTGTGGGTCTTTGCCAGCTCACTCAGAAGCGGGCAGGGAGTAGGTTCATTAATTCGTTCAGCCCATGTTTGCGTGCCCTCCATGTACTAGGTACTGTCTTCCCCACCCGCCCTTACGCTTCAGCTGTCTGAACTCTCGGTAGTTTGCCCAGTGGGCCATGCTTGCCTTTGCAGTTTTGTACATGTCCCTTGTGCCCACAGTACCCTTCTTGGCCCTCTTCTGCCCTTTCTTCTCCTTTGTCAGAATAACTCGCAGCTTCAGGTCTCAATAGCTGTCTCTCCGAGGAAGCCTTTGCTAACCCCCTACTCCTCACTAGAACTGCCTTGAAATGGGAACTCTGCTAGTCAAAGCACCCTGCCCACCTCTATAGTGGTTTATGCAACTCCTGAAATCATCTGTATACTTGTCTAGCATGTGCTTGGCATGCTAGGAAGATTTTTTATCCCAAATGGATAATGAACATGACATAATCCCTGCCTTGATGCAGTAGTTGATTGTGAAGTTGATTCAGGTTTGGGTTTGCATGGTACAGTTGCAATCAGGACAAGGAGGCTGAGACTTGAGGGTAGAGAGACATTGAAATTGCCCATGGGAGACCCAGTCAGGAAGGAAGTATATAGTTGGGAGGGGACAGATAGACTCGGAGAAAGGGGTGGATGAACAGACTGGAAATGTTGTTGTGGTCAGTGACCAAATTCAGGAGATGCTGGGAAGGCTGAAGGATGAGCAGTTGTGGGATCCGAGAGCAATGGAAGATTTGAGGTCTAAGGTTTCTAAGGTAGAGCAGTTTAGCATGATGACTGGGTCCAGGGCACAGCCAGGGGAGTGAGTGGCTGAAGTTATCTGAATCAATTTTTAAATGTTTGGAGTTGAGAAAGTAAAGGAACGTGTGTGTGTGTGTGTGTGTGTGTGTGTGTGTGCATTTGCATGTACTTGGAGTGGTTGGGATGTTGAGTGGCCTTCCTTAGGAATTCTGAAGCCAGCCAACGTACAGATTGGGCCAGTCAAGGTCTGAAAATGACCAAAGACCAGAAGGGAGAGACATGACTCTGACAAATGGCACGGAACTTAAGGAGGTGTGAGGGGGTGCCCATGGAGAGTCTTGCCTTGGGGGTCTGGGAATATGCTGACCATGTGGCCAGTCTCTGTATCAATGGCTGTGTTAAAAAACAGACCTACGGTGAGGAAGGGCTGCTGTAGCATCTAGTTTACAGGAGCTGGAGGGAGTGGGCTATGTGAAAAGTTTGAGAGGTAAGGTGACACTGTCTTACCTCGATTCCTTCCCAGGCCATCTATAAAAATAGTAACTCTGTTGTGAAAAGTAGATCTCTTGTCCCCATTTTGTGAACAGATTGATTGGTATCAATGAATGAGACATTAAGATGTGGAATTTCTGAATTCATCAATTTGTACTAACAGCTCCCATTTATTGAGAACACTTGCTGTGTTCTAGGCACTGTGCTAAGAGTTTTATGTTCACAGTTACTTTTAATTATCTTCAAAACATTAAGAGAAAGTAATAACATTCCCTATTTATAGATGAAAAATATGAGGCTCAGAGAAAACTTTGTCTCTCAAAGTCATATATATTCAAAATGGCAGATCTGGGCTTCAAACCAAGCCTGCCCAGCTGTGAGCCATATTTGATTCTCTAAGATAGTGGTTGGATGGCATCAACGACTCGATGGACATGAGTTTGAGCAAGTCCATCTGGGAGATGGTGAAGGACAGGGAAGCCTAGCACGGTGCAGTCCGTGGGGCTGCAAAGAGTCAGACATGACTGAGCTACTGAAAAATAGCAACAAGATAGGGGAAATTCGGGAGGAAATAAAACTTTTTACAATAGCACCACCCTACATACTTATGTCCTCAGTACAAGCAGTCTGAACAGCACTCCTGATTCCCAAGTTAATGTAAAGTGGCCCAAAACACCTGAAACAGTATTTTGCTTTCATAGTCCACGTACCAGTTACACTGGTTAGTTGTATTGCTGTGACTTAAAAAATTGCTCTATTTTGTGTCCTAATGCTGATGTTAGTGTTAATGTGTTGGTCATTATAGAGTTGCCGGCAGCACAAACACAGCACTATTACCTCTGCTCTTGGGGAGAATGGGGAGAGGGGGTGTTGGGCCACCACTGGTTCATGGTGTCTGTAGACTAAGGACCAGCCTCCTTCTTGAAATTATTACCCTTTTAATTTTGTAAATGGTATGAATCCAGCAAGATTAGCCAATGCAAAGTAAACCCGAGGACCCATTTTCTCCAACAAGAATGCCAGATGTAGAGAAGTCACTGCCTTGATGTGATGCAGCCCTCCTTTGGGGTGTGGACAAGCAGTCAAGTGCAGTTGGTGGTTAGAACTGCCTTGAGGTCAGGCAGATTCTGGTTTGTATTCTGGGCTCTGTGGTTTCAGGCTAGTCTTGGTCTGTGAGCCTTAGTTTCTTTATTTGTAAAATGGAGCGAAGAGTACCTCCCTCAGAATTGTTAGGCGGATCAGTGAGTGGACCCGCTGAGAGCTCTTAGCAACGAACGACGGCACTCAATGCTATCAGCAGTGAGACATTGATTGGATAGATACATTTTTTTAATTGTGTGTAATATGCATGGGTCTTCAACACAATTTTCTTGGGGGCCAGTAAATTTTGGAAGTCTCAGCTCCCAGATGTGTAATGTACTAAATAAGTGCTGGATATGACAAGCGGATTGTTTCTTTTCTAATGGAAGTCCTTTCTTTGTCCACCTGTCTGTTTTGTTTTTGCAGGGAGGATTTGATGGGGTCCTGAGAGAGGAGGTCGTGGCTGAGAAGCTCTACCAACTGGGGCGCTCAGGCTCTGGGACGGAGCAGGTCTATCTCAGCCTGACTTTATCAGTGAGTATGACAGGGTCACCCTTGCGTGGCTCCATCTTGACCCTGGTTGGACCATATCCATGTTCTCTGCTAACTCACAGTTATTTTGGTGGTCCCAAATCTCTGAGTCTTGCATTTGACAGAGAATGGCAATGAGTTATTTACGTTTGACATCAAAGAGCCCTGGCCAGTCCAGTAATCAGCTGCCTTCCCCCCAATTCCTTTGTTTTCGTTTCCTTCACAGTCTGTCTCTTTCATCTTAAGCAGTCTATTTTATAGTAATCAATGCTTTCTTTCTAGGAGCTTGAATTTGATTCCGTAAAACCAATCAAAAACTCTTTTAAGAATTTTTTTTTTCCTCTGATCAGTGGCAGGACTAAAATGTATATCTGAATCCAGGGGAACAAAGTATTTTGGTATTGACTTGGCCCCCCTCCCATAAATATGTAGCTGTGAGCTATAGCTCACTTTCCAAAAGATATCTATTATGAAAGAAAACATGTATTGTTATTCATCAATTTATAAGATGTCAATACTAGCACAGAATCTTGGCTCTAAATTTATCATAAGAGAAGCTGTGAGAGCAGATTACTTAGGATTTCAGCTTTTGTCCTCATTTCGTTTCTTTACAGACACAGAAATACAATTTATCTCTTTCTGCTTCCTCATACTGTAAAGTGTTAACTTCTCCTTGGAGGTCCACAGAGTAAGTGCAGATATGTTGGTGAAGAAAGCACACTGAAATTCTGCTATGGCACCCTCCTTTGGCTCAAGCATATATAATTCATAGCAAGGCTGTTTTGTCTTAGATTTGAACACGCGAACTACCTAAGAAATGCTAAAGCCCCTCTCACCCGTGCTGATTTCACGGCATGCCCTTTGACAACAGCACACGAAGACTCTCATCTTTTACTCTTTTCACTTCACGGCATTTTAGGGATGACTGCGAGTCAGGCAGGAACATACAGGGAGCGCCTTGGGTGTGCTGCGCTGTGTTAGGCTTTGGAATGGAAGCTAGTTCCCGCAGCCAGTACCTCCTCACATAAATTCCTTTGAATCAAAATTCTACTTACGTACACAGTACCTCGCCTTAAATTGATCTGCAAAAAAGCACAATTCTTTAAATCGTATTTCAGCTAGATGGACTGAAGCTTAACTTACTTTGTCACTGACCTCCTTACATTTGAGATATTACATGTTGATTTACTTTGCCCTAATAACCTGTCTTACTGAATACACTTTCTTAGGGTTGGCCAGGTTAGTGATTTTCCCCCCTTATATCTTACTTACGTTACATGTAATTTTTAAAACTTTCTTTTATTACTTGTGTGCACAGATTCTCTCCTCCCCAAAGTCGTAAGTTTATAAGGGCTAAATATAGCTCTAGTCCATCATTATATGTGTTTCTCATCATGCTGAGCTTAATGCCTTGTACATGGTGGGTTTCTTAGTAATTATTACTGTTCCAGTGGCCTTCATTAAACATTCTTATCATTCTTATATTTGAGAACTTGCTTATAATGACACTTTATCATTTGGCTTTGTCTGACTCTGGCATCACAGCATAGACCAGTGACATGAATCTTTGTTCCAAGTGACCAAATTCCCCTCCAACCCCTCAGGACGTTCAGTAGATTTCATGGAGAGCATCTGAGACGTGGATTCTGGAAATTTGGAGTTGCTTCTCTATCACTGGCTTGCTAAGTGATTTTAAGCTATTTGTGTACTTCTCTGTACCCCACATGCCTCCTCACTCCACTGGGGATAATGTGCCCTACAAATCTCACAGGTTTCTTTCATCAGATGAGACTATTGTGAGAGAGCTTTGAAAACCCAGCCTGAGAAAAAGTGTAGGAAGTATTGTTATTAATGATCACTTGATTAGGTGTGAACCTGCCTAACATTTTGTTTGAATTCTAGGCATTTGCTTTTTCTTTTCTGCTACAAGATAAAGGCTTTGGCTTTATTGCTTCTATGTGTGTGCATGTTTTTATAAAATATAAAACTCTGCTCTAAAGGTCTTCATGAACACGGCTTTAATTTGCCTTTTCATGTTGTATTTGTGCTTGCTAACAACCCTAATTTTCCAAGCTATTATTTCCTTCAGAGGAATGCATTTTTGATGGGGTTTGTAGTCTGTTTTGAGATCCTACTAGTAATAGGCTTCAGGTTTTATCCTCTCACTCCTACAATACTTTCAAAGGAAATTCTGGATTTCTCTGTCAGCTTTTATTTCCAGATATCTTGAAAAGCCTGAGTACTCATCTGCTAAAGCCACATTAAAGTCGTTTACCTTTTATTTTCTCAGGATCTTGATTTAACTGACGTTAGCATCCTCTGTGGATATGTTCACCTACAGAAGCTGGATCTTTCAGTAAATAAAATTGAAGGTATGTCGTTGTCATTCTAGTAAATTGATGGACCACTGAATTATTACAAAATTTAAGCTTTGCAGAGTGCAATATACTTTAATACTACCAAACTTGATATAAATGCTATTATGGATCACTTTATGCATTAATCCTCTACTTTTTCCATGAGAAAAAAAAAAAAAAAGCACCCGACTCACGAGAAAAGAAAAATGCAGAGGTCAGCAAACATGCTGTTTTATGCAATGGTTGAGACACACTCAGTGATATTGAAGAGCATCAGATGGAACGTTTGCTCTTTCCTTTCCAGAGATGGATTGTTACTTCTTTAATACTTCCTGAATATTTGATGGTTCCCATTTCTTTCCCTCTATGAGTTTATTCAGTGGAGAGGGATTAGTCCTTTTCTTTCCCCTTTAATGGATGCTTTTCTTTAATTTGCATTTGAGTCTACATCTTAATCCTGGCTAGCTGCTTCTGTTCTTATTTGAGCACCAGGGATTCAGAAATATTTTTTCTCCCCTCTCTTTGCTCTCTTTATGTAGTTAGTGGGTTCTTACAGGTCTAACCCTGCCATTTATGGCTCCTTATAAGGTATCTGTTGTGATACCTTCTCACATTTAATGAAATTAGTCACATTTTATTCAAAGCTTGATCCTTGTTTCTGTAATAATTTTCTGATCTTATTTGAAATTTCTGACCTGCTTTTTTCTTCACTGATAACCTTTCTATTCACTTCTTTAGCTCTTTTTTAAAGACCATTAAGTGTTGCTGATATGGTCTTCTCTGATTTGTTTTCTGATTTCTTCCTCCCATCTGACTGCAGTAATTAAAATTCACTCCTTTCAATGGCTCAGACACATTCCAGCATATTTTAATTCTAAAGTGCTACTGTTTTGAACCACTTTTTAGGACTTTTTTTCTAGTTTCATAAAACTTTTTTTTTGTTTGTTTTGAAAATTACAAACGTGCACAAGTAGAGAGGTTTGTAATGAATATTCAGGTTCAACAATTATCAGCCCATGGCCCCTCTTGCTCAGCGTCCTCCCGTGCTCCCCTCCCCAGGGCTATTTAAGGCAGTTCCCAGACATATCATCAGAAAGACTTTTTAATGTTACTAGCAGGTGCTCTTTCCACAATCCATACCTCCAAGATTGTTTCCACTTACTAGATAAGGGGTTGCAGGGACTCCAAGAACTTTTAGTGCTCAATGAAAGGGAAAGAAATGTGGCTTCATACCTTTACCTCTTGAGCAAGTAGTCCTTGGGAGCAAATGAAGCTTTCCTCTTCAGATCAGTCTCTTTCAACCTTGTATGTCATCTTTTATTAACTCATCAAGTGTCCAAGAACCTACTGGGAGTGAAATGAGTGAAAGTGAAAAGTATTAGTCGTGTCCAAGTCTTTGTGACCCCATGGACTGTAGCCTGGCAGGCTCTTCTGTCCATGGAATTCTCCAGGCAAGAATACTAGAGTGGGTAGCCATTCCCTTCTCCAGGGGGTCTTCCCAACCCAGTGATCAAACCCAGGTCTCCTGCATTGCAGGCAGTTTCTTAACCTTCTGAGCCACCAGGGAAGCCCGTGGTGTTGTTCAGTCGCTCAGTTCTGTTCAGTCGCTCAGTCGTGTCCAATGCTGTGACCCCATGCACTGCCGCACATCAGGCTTCCCTGTCCTTCACCATCTCCCAGAGCTTACTCAAACTCATCTCCATTAAGCCGGTGATGCCGTCCAACCATCTCATCCTCTGTTGTCCCCTTCTCCTCCTGCCTTCAATCTTTCCCAGCATCAGGGTCTTTTCCAATGAGTTGGCTCTTCTCATCAGGTAGCCAAAGTATTGGAGCTTCAGCTTTAGCATCAATCCTTCCAATGAATATTCAGTGTTGATTTCCTTTAGGATGGACTGGTTTGATCTCCTTGCTGTCCAAGGGACTCTCAAGAGTCTTCTCAACACCACAGTTTGAAAGCATCAATTCAAAAGCAATGTGTAAGGCATAGTATATATTTTTCTTTTCAAGAGAACAGCTTTTTTGGCCTGATATGGACCAGATTTCAACTTGCATCAGTATTACCTGGAGGGGGTCTGTTAAAACAGGGATGCCCGTGCCACACCCTCAGACTTTCTGATTCTGTAGATCTGAGGTGGGACTTAAAAATTTGCATTTCTAATTACTTCCCCTGAAAGAAGAGACAGGACCAGACTTTGGGAACCATGGATGCAGACATGAGGAGCTCCTGCCATCTGGTGGACACTGGGGTCACTACACCGAGTAGAGAGAGAGAGGAGTCCAGCAACCCAGACGGTGAATTTTTTCTATCAGAGTAATTCAAAAGCACTCGGCGTATACCAGATGTGAAATGTACTCACGATCCAAGTGGTAGCTGCTGCTTCTGCTTTAAGATAGTGCTCCACGGTACAGCACTTACCTGCCCACAGAAAGAGCAACTTCAAGGGGACATGGGGGCCTGTGGAAATGAAAAGGGTCAATGTAGATAATCGCTGACAGACATGGAGCTGATCTTGTCTGGCGCAAATAGGCAAAACTGTAGCAAATAGCCAAAATTGTGAAGCCATTACACTTCTCCTTAGCTTTCCTCTTACAGGCAGCCTTCCTGGATTTGCTCATGAATTCCCACCAAAGTGTTGATGTCTTAATGTTTTGTAATTTCATGAGAAAGACAGGCTAAAGAAGGCTGAGGTTTAGTCCAGAGAAATGAAGTAGAAATTGGTAGGAATCTCATGGCTTCTGCCACCCTGAGAAGCAAAGATGTCAAGAGGATGGGTGGGGAGGACCCTCACCTTACCAGCTCCACATTCTTCATGGCACAACCCCAGGGTTCGGCTATGCTCCCTTCTCCTGGCCTGGGCGTGACTCTGTTACCTGGCGAAAGGAGAAGCACTTTGCTGGGCTTCAGGGGTGTGAAGGCTGTGTTCTCCTCCAGAGGCCGTCCTCTGAAGAGTTGTGATGGCTGATCACGTGATCTCGAGTGAAAAGATGGGTGGAGACGCCCATTAGTGGTAGAGATGGTGCTGTAAGTCCTTAAGATGTGACTTTTCCCGAGCCTCTCCCTGATTCTCCTGCTGCCCCAAAGTCCGTCTCCTGTCAAGTGGCAAAGAGAAGCAGCACAACGCTTCACTATTTCTTATGTTGTATATGTCATGTCATTAGCACAATCGTCTTTTACTTAGTATTCTAGGTACAGAATATTGGCTGGGGATAAAGTGCAAAACTCAGACATGGTTTTGAACCAGCCCAGAATCAAAGTAAAATAATAGCCATAATTTAAATCACTTCAAATAATTAATGAGATTTAAGATTGAGTCCATCTGAAACAAAATGTAATTTATAACAAAGAACTAATTGTGGCATTTGCCGTCTTTCCGAAAAGACCTAATGCAGTTATTCAGGGGCTAATTATCGAGAGGATTATGTAAAGCTTTAGTTCCTCCAAGCCTGGCATTTTTGAAGCATTGACTGTTAGCAGCCCCGGGGAGAGTGAGCTGGAACTCAGGAAACCTTGGCCATTTCTTTCTTGAAGGTGCTGGAAGATGGGAATAGGAGAGGTGAGGGGGCCCTGGAGAAGAATAGTTCCATTGTGGGGGGTGGGGGCCCTGGAGAAGAAGGTTACACTGTGGGGGGTGGGGGCCCTGGAGAAGAAGGTTACATTGTGGGGGGTGGGGGCCCTGGAGAAGAAGGTTACATTGTGGGGGGTGGGGACCCTGGAGAAGAAGGTTACATTGTAGGCTCATGATGTGAGTTCTATGCTGTGTGTGTGTGTGTGTGTGTGTGTGTCTGTGTGTCTGTGTCTGTGTGTCTGTGTGTGTGTTGTTTTGCATATTCCTATTTTTGTTCATTTAATTCATCTGGAATAATTAAGATGTGCTTGCAACTAGCATAATTTTAAAATGTCCTGACATAATGTTTGCTGTTTTTAATGACTTTGTCTAATTTTTACTTTATTGGCTTACCTTATTCTGTATTCATTTCCACTGTCCCTCCTCCCAGATTTGTCTTGTGTGAGCTGTATGCCTTATCTTCTAGAACTTAATGCTTCTCAGAATCACCTGAAAACATTCTTCAATTTCAAGCCACCCAAAAAGCTCAAGGTAGGTTTTATTAATACACTAATTACATGTGTTAACTGAGTGAAATACATTAACAAGCCAAACAGCATCCAAAGAGAATTCAGAGAGAATGAGGTACAGGAAAAATGAGTTTTAAAAAAGGAGAAGGACTTGTGTATCAGTTATTTTAGAAAAAAAAAGAGTCAGATGTTTTTCAGAAGCTTTGCTGAAACCTAGTCTTCAAACCAAAGAATTAACTTCCTTCCTTTTTCTATGGTTCATTTAAATACTAGTTATTGTTTGTTTATTTTTGTTATAGCGGAACAATTTTGTACCTGAAAAATCTGTAAAAATTTCCTGGGGGCTTACGTTTTGCCTTCTTATTGATCCAGCCTTAGCTTCTGTTTAGAAAGCAGTGATTTCAGATCTTCATTCTTGCTTCTCTGCACATGCTCCTGCATTTCTGAGGCAGAATGAAGCCCGAGGAATGTTGATTGACGGAGCAGCTTACTCTGCTATGGAACCCAGTGTCTCATGCTTTAATGTGAATATAGCTCATGTGGCATTCTTGTGAAAATGAGATTCTAACCTAGTAGTCTGGGTGGGCCTGAGACTCTCCTTTCTAACAACATTCCTGGCAAGCCATTGCTGCTGGTCCATGGAGCATACTTAATTAAGCAGAGAGATCACAGACTGATGGTACCCCAGTTTTCTGCACATTGGAATCACCTGGGAAGTTTTAAAAACTGCTGATGCCTGGACCCCACTCCCAGAGATTCTGATTCAAGTGGGAGAGTAAATTGAGATCGAAACAGAGAAAGTGAAGAAACTGGAAACAGGATATACATATAAACTAGGTGCACACAGGCTCCTGGGAGTTAGAGAAGATGGAGACATGCTGGTTAGGAAGGGTGAGGCTGAGGTTAAGTTCTGAAGGAAGATCAAGAAAGTTTAAAATGAACGCTGAACAAAAGAGACACAGATGTATAGAACAGTCTTTTGGACTCTGTGGCAGAGGGAGGGGGGGATGATTTGGGAGAATGGCATTAAAACATGTATAATATCATATAAGAAACGAATCGCCGGTCCAGGTTCGATGCAGGATACAGGAAGCTTGGGGCTGGTGCATGGGGATGACCCGAAGGGATGGTATGGGGAGGGAGATGGGAGGGGGGTTCAGGATGGGGAACACATGTACACCCGTGGCAGATGCATGTTGATGTATGGCAAAACCAATACAATATTGTAAAGTAATAAAAAAAATAATAATAATAATAAAAAAAATTTTATCCACAAAAAAAATAAAATGAATGCTGAAAATGGGGAGAGTGACTGCAGAAACGGACAACGTTTCTGTTGTGAGGGGTGTGTGCACTGGCCACAGGGAAGGGTCTCCCCTTACTTCCCCCCAAAGTGGACAGAAGAGAGTCCCAGCTAGGAAGTGATTAAACACAGGGCAGGTAAGTCAGCCTGAGTGTATTCTGAACTGGTAACTCCTCATCAGAAAAGACATTCTTCTTGTGCCCAGTAATTGTGTGGTTAAGATGAATAACATCTTGCTCTCTTTCTCTCATCAGAAGGTGGATTTTTCCTACAACCAAATTTCAGAAATGTGCAGTTTATCGGCATATGAGTCTCTCACAAAACTAATTTTGGACAGTATCCTTTGAATGAGTAACGGGGAAAGTTTGGTTAATAGGCCCATGTAGTTAATACATGTGTAATTAATGTGTATGTACTGGATGATATGAAGTAGGGCCAGATAGGCAGATTTACTAGAGATGTGTGACTCACTGAAATGGCTCAGCATTGATACTCACAAAATGAAGGAAGGTGTCTTACTGACCGTGGAGTAAGATTGTAAGCAAAGCTTGCCAAGAACTTCTTACACCTGAAAAGCTAAGAAGTCAGTCATTCTTCTGATAAACATAGTCTTACTTTTAATTCTAGAACCAGATAAGCTCTGTTTACCCAACTCCCTTCTTCCAATTTGCTTAAACTGGTGCCCTACTTTATGTAAGTCCAGTATCTGAAAATGCAGATACAACCAAAATTAGTGAGTATTTATTTTACAGAAAAATTCATACAAAGCTCCCTTTAACTAGCAGTCTTCTCCAGTGTATTTCAAATGATGCTTCCATAAAAAAACGTTTTAACAGTTATTAAACCAACAACTTTTGATTCGTAGCCAACTTTAGCAACATACCTGTTTCATGAGCCAGGCTCCCGTGCAGACACAGCACCTACTTTCAAGTAGACACACTCCAGCTTCTGGACCCTGAGGGGTTGACAGGGGATCTGTGAGTTTAATGAGCTTGAACTTTACACCAGAGACTGATGTTCTCTGGGTGATAAGGGAGCAGTGCCTTCTCTTTCTCAGTATCTTTATACCCACCTGAGGATTTTTCGGGGCAGAGTGGAGAATGAATTGATTGCCCTCGGGTGCCTCATTCCAGGGATGTGGCAGCAGCTAATACACACTATACTTGTAATGAGGCTGGGATGTGGGGAGAAGAGAAGATACATTTTCTTGAAGGCATATTTTGTAGGAAAAACCCTTTATTTGTATATGATGGAAAGCTTAAAACATAGCATCACTCTCTTTAGAACTTATATGTGAAAATGAGCAATTAGTGGAAATTTAGATGGTGCTCTTGAAACGAGCAAATGTTCCTGAATGTTGCCTAATAAGAAAATGAGCAAAATGAAACAAAATGAAGGAAGGGTTTGTTTTGATGACAAGCTAAAAGGAGTACACTTTAGCAGCACCCGTTCACAGAACCTTCACTTTATGCTTGACTGTTGTACGTGTATTTCATTTGCAAAGAGATACAGTCTGACAGCCCTGAAGCAGTCTGGCTTGGAGATCTCGTCATCTCGGGCCATCTAGAAGAATGCTCCTCAAGGAGTAGCAGCAGCAGCAGCATTGCCTGGAACTTCTTAGAAATGCAGGCTCTTGGAGGCTCCCCCAGACCTCTGAAATCAGAATCTGCATTTTTAACAAAACCTCCAGGTGATGTGAGTTGATATTAAAGCTTGAAAAGCACTAGTCTAGAAGTCAGCTGCCCCCTAAGCCCCAGCCAGCCAGCCAGAAGAAATTGAGTGTCCAGAGCCACTTGTGTCCCCCAGGGTACCCTGAGTGACACTGTGACACAGCAGTCTGGAATTTTGTCTCCCAGAAAAATAGTCTCCCATATGCAGCATGGAATTGTCAGAGAAAACAATGCAATGGTATTTTGGACTGAAGATGCTCTTTAAAACATATCTATCATGAAAGTCTCAATTTCTACTAAATTTATCTTTCCATGTAAAAAGCTAAACTATTATGACTTTGTAAATGTCAGTGGAGGAAGAAATCAGGGTTTTTTTTAAAACTTAACTTTAGATGTAACAATGGAGTCTTCTCTCCAAAGTATAAAAAGCTTTAATTACTATATCAGAACGGATTGAAATTCAGAACATGGACACAAAATTAGAATGTACCATAGCACTGTTCCTCACCTGGGTTTTTAAAAATGCAAAGACAAGTACCCAGAACAAGCTTCCCTTCATAAACAACTTCTTAGATAGCTTACAGCTTTGAAAGAGGGTAGGCTAGTTTTTAAACAGTACTAACTATGCCTCTTCCTTTTGTTCTGTTCAGGCATATCATGCTGTGTGTAATTATGTAATTAGAGTTTTGAAAAGACTAAAAAGCTTTAAGATAAAGAATTTCTAGACAACTTTTTAATGCCAGGACATTTGAAAACTTAGATGAAGTGAATAAATCCCTAGAAACATGTTATGTACCAAAGCACTGACTTGGAGATAGAAACACTGAGTAGTCCTATAACTATTAAAGTAACTCATTACAAATTAAAATGAATTAAATGTCTTCATACAAAAACCCCACCAGACCCAAACTTTGAAGAACAGACTTTTCAAAAATGAACACATTCTTTCAAAGATTTAAAACAGAAGGCATATGCACAGTTCATTCTAATAAGATTACTTTGATACCCAAACCAGACAAGGAAAGATAAGAGAAAGGAAAATGGCAGGCTTATTTCACTCGTGATATAGACATAGAAATCCTAAACAAAATATGAGCACACTGCATCTGACAATATATGAAAAAGACAATATATCATGACCAAGTTAGGTTTATCTCATGAATGTAAGGCTAGTTTAACAGTAGCAGATTTTAAAATGTCATTAATAACTTGAACAGATTAAGGGAAATAAATCATGTGAGCAATAGATACAGAAAATTTAATAGAATACATTTTTCCTTCACAATAAAAACTTAGGAAACTAGTAATAGGAAATTTCCTCAACTTGGTAAGAATGTCAACAAAAATATTTGAAACAAACTTTATCTCAACTGGGGGCATGTTAAAAGCATTCTTTAAACTCAAGGATACAAGGCAAGATAACTACCTTTGCCACTTCTAACCGTCATTGTTTTAGAGGTGTTGCTCAGTACCAAAAGATAAGAGAAAGAAATTAAAGGAAAATATAAAGATTGATACAGAGAAAAAGTCATTTTTTATAGATGATGTGATTGTCTACAGAGAATAAGTAAAAGAACTTGCAATAAATTACTAGAAATAATAGAGTTTTGAGAGTTCAACCAGATAGTTGGATATGATTTCAATAAACAGAAATCAGCTGCGTTACTCTACACCACAAACAAGCAACATAGAAAACACAACATTTAAAAGAAACACTATTTATAAGAATATATTTCTTATTAAAAATGAATAAGACCTGTAGAGGGAACATAGTAAAACTTTATTGATAAGTATTAAAGACATAGCTGAAGGGAAATATATTATGCTCCTGGATATGAAGATGGGAGAAGGTATGTAAAAATAATTTTATAGAAAATGAATCAGAAAGACTAATAAACATATGAAGACATGTCACCCTCACTTGTACTCAGGGAAATGCAATTCAAGACCACGAGATACTGTGTCACAGCCATTCAATTGGCAGAATGTAAGAAATCTAAAAATACCCCACGTTGGAGAACACCTAGGTCAAGAGGATCTCTATTTTTCTTCCTACAGCTGTGGAATTAGTTCAGCCACTTTGGAAAGCAATTTTGTGCAGTCTTGTGAGGTTGAACACCCACGTTTTGTGACCTAACCCTTTCATTCTTATGTCTAGGAAGTTTAGCATACGTGTACCTGGAGGCGTGTGTAAGAATGCTCGTAGCAACATTGCTTATAACAGCAAAAATTGAAATAGCCCAAATGCTCCTTGATAAGAGAGAGCATAAATAAATTATGGTATACTGATACAACAGCATTATCATACAGTAGTGGAAATGAATGAACTCTATCTCCATGTGCCAGTTCAGTTGGCAGTTAATAAAACCAAATATAGTTGAGGTTTAAAATCAAAGGGGAAAGAAAAGAATAGGCAATTCAGCCTAGGGGTTATCTCTGAGAGAGGGACATCAGGATGTTACAGGAGACATGGCAGCTCAGGACTCTAAGACACAAAATAGGCCACTACCAAGCCTTCTTAAGTCTTAGATTTGGAACCAGGACTTTTCTGCCATATCCTTTGGGTTAAGGCAGGTCATGGGTGCAGCCTGGATTCAAGAGGAGACACCTGTACAAGAGCATGAATAAGCAGAGGCATGTATCAGACTACCACTGACCTGTGTTTCTAGGAATATTCATCAAAGTTTTAAAAGTAAATAGAAGCAGGCCGAGTATGACCAACAATGTACCCATTTTCCATTAAAAATTTTTTTAATTTGAAAATTAGAAATTAATTTCCTTGAAAATTATTATTTACCAAACTTCAAACTTTAGCTCTATCAGAATTCCCTGGAGGGCTTGTTAAAACACCTATTGCTGGTCCCCATCCTCCAGAGCTTTTGCTTAAGTAAGTCTGGAGTGGTACCTGCGAATTTGCATCACTAACAAGTTCCTGTTGTTCAGTTGCTAAGTTGTGTCCAACTCTTAGTGACCCGGTGGACGGCAGCCTGCCACACTCCTGTCCTTCGCTAGCTCCCAGAGTTTGCTCAAATTCATGGCTGTTGAGTCAGTCATGCTATCTGACCTTCTCATCCTCTGCCAATTCCTAGGTGATGCTGATATTGCTGGTCTGAGAACCACACTTCTGAGATCCACAGCTCTAACCTAATCAGTCTGTCTCTATTATATTTTGAATATCATGTTTTTTTAATCTGATACCATTCTACTTGTCCTTTTTTAAATGCTTTAGAAATTTAGCTGTTACCTATTTTAAACTTTTTAAATTTGTTCAAGCTATCTTCTATTTGAGGGGAAAGAAATGCACCTTTGTTTAAAATAAAATTAAAATAGAAGTATAATTATCAATATTAGAAGCAGTTATTTAAAATAAAAACAAATCAGCTAATCAGACTAGTCGTGCTGACAATGTGATTGTAGTAGATTATGTTAATAACTCAATGTTAGTTATACGATACTAACTTTTTAGTTTATTATACTATTTTGTCCTTTGTAGGTGGGCAACTGATGATTAATTGATAAGCACCCCAAAATGAAAGAAGATAAACTTTACCAAGGATAAGTACATTTGTTTAGGTTTAAGAAAGGATGCAGCTTATTCTTTACCTATATATACTAATTGATTGTTCACTGGAATTTATTCTATGATTATAGAATCATGAAATTTTGAAAAATTGATTCATAGAATTTTTAAATCTAGACAGGACTCTAGGGATCATCTAGTGCTGTTAGTTTATTTTTTTTTTCTTTTCTTTTTTCTTTTTTGTCTTTAGTGCTATTATTTTATGAGAGAGAAGCCCAAGACCCAAGGACATGTCCAAGATTATTTGGTAAATGGTTGAACCAAGACTAGTCTTCTGAATTCCGTTGTTCTTCCTATGTTGCAATTCATTGAATAATTACTACTTTGATCACATAGCCATTTAAAGTGTATGCGTGTTTCATTTCTTAAAGAGATTCACTCTCAGAGTGAAGAACATTTTTCACTGGTAAGGTGATATACATCCTTCAGGATTGATTTTGATTAAAGCCATCACTGTGGTTCTTGCCACTAAGAGAATTGTGATGGATTTCCTACTTATTTCTTAGTAACTGTTTTCTATACACCAGGCCCATATTTTATGATTGTAGACAAATGAATAAGAGCAAATACCAGAGTAGCGAATAATTCATGTCAAGCACTGCGAACTGCTGACAGCATCACCAAAATGTAAAAATATATTGTTGGGCTTTTCCCTAGCTGCAAAGTTATGCTTATGTGCTTTTGGGTTCCTTCACTCAGTCTCCATGAGGATCTAACATTCCATAGTAAAAGATTTATTCATAGGGTCATAAAACTTTAGAGTTAGAATGCAGTATGTTGATTCTTAGTTCTTTGAGTCTCTTTCTCCTAATAGTGGCCTTTTAAAACTGAAATATACCTAAGAGAATTAAACTAGTAAACTAATTCATTGTAACATGTTAATGACTTAACTGATTATATTTCTTCTTACTGGGTAGTCCCAAGACCTATTAAAGAATGTGAAAGAATAATGTTAGGAGGAAGGGCAAGTAACATTTCATGAAGGTTCTCAAGAAAATGAGATGGGAGAGATAAAGTTATTCCTGAACTCAGAACGTTGGATGGACCAGTCCTGCATATTGACTGTTGTCATTGCTGATAGTCACATATGATGTAACTGTGGAAGTAATTAGTGAAGAAAGCTCTTATACCACGGTTAAAAGTATTCTTAAGAACATGATTGCAGTTGATCCTTGAATAATGATAAGAGTTAGGGACCAACCCAGAGCAATCGAATATCCTCACAGAACTTTATAGTAAGTTCTTTGTTAGCCACAGTTCTGCATCAGTGGAGTCAACCAAGCTCAATAGACGGTATATCACTGTAGTATGCATTTAGTGAAAAAGAAAAAACAACTCAAGTATAAGTGGTCCCATAAATTTCAAACCTGTGTTTCAAAGGTCAGCTGTAATTTATAATGCTTGAAATTCCTTGAAATTTAAAGAGGAGTGAAGAGTTGGGAAACAGATGGTTTTGGTGAAATGGAAGTATTTATCAACAGAGATGTTCAGTCAATTCCTCACCCTTTGCCCCAGTATAGAAGCCCTGGCCATGACTGCAGGGGGCATCTGAACTGCTCCTTCTTTTGGCCCTTGCAGCACTAACTTCATAATACATGACTTTCCCTCCTATTCAAAGCTAGAGAGTAAACTGAACGTAGTCTCTCATGTCTTGGAAAATCATTATATACACAGTCAACAAGCTTTCCTTTTCAATTCCCATTATCTCTTGATGGTTTCTCCTGCCTGCTTCCCATGGGAGTCCTTCCTGACTCAGCCACTGACAACCATTTGTTTTACTCTCCATCATAACTGAGTATCTTCATTTCTGCTGAGGCTGAGCTACCAAGACCCTAGGGCTCCTGAAATAGGACGTAAGAGACTATTCCTTCCTGGGCTAGAGTGAAACCGTTGTCCATTTGAAGTTTTCCATGCTTAATTTTTCTTACCAAAGACTGCTACTCTGAGGATATTTTAATTCATCTATGGAGTGATTAAACAGCTCAAAGAAAATGGAATTAGAAAGAAGGATCGTGTTTATGAGCATAAATGTCTGTTTGTAGGGCTAGTCTGGCGGGAAGCTTTGTGAAAGTGGTTTTGAAATGCGTGCTGACAATAAGCAGAATTATGCTTCCGCCTAAGGATTGAATCTGGACCCTGTGAGGAAAATCGAGGAATTTCCAGTTCATTTGGCAGTATTTTCTCATCATTGCTCTTAGTTTCTTAATTAACAGCTGTCTCTGGCCTTGTTCTTTCAGAATCCATCCTGGCCTGAATCCTTATTTGTGTGCTATTGGCCAGGAGGCAGAGGATATGATTCCTTAGCCTCATGTGCTTGTAATTTAGTAACAATAACATCTTGTAAGTGTGAGGTACTTGATAGTTTGTACAACTCATTCACACCTATTTTCTAAATTTTTTTCCTCATGATCTAACTTTTGGGCTTCATGGCAACCTGATGTTGTCTTCATTGTACAGATGAAAAATCTGAGCAGAGAGAAATTATGTCACATAACTAGTAAGTAATAGAGTTAGGATAACTACAGATAATTATGAAGCAAAATGTATGTTTTTGTGGTACTTACGGTCTGTTCCTTTCTCTTCAAAGCATTTGTTGGTTCTGAGATTGATCTCCATAGGTGGGGTATTCAAAGTTGACCAGAAAAGGCTGTGGGGAAGAAACAGTTTGTCTAGAGTGAATACCAAGAATTGGAATTGCCCCGATATTTACAGTTATAATAAACACTGCCAGATTGCCTCCAGAGAGGCTGCACCGTAATGAACCCTCTCACTCAGTGGTATGAAAGAATCTATTCTTCGAAACTTTTAAAATGTTTGCCAAACCGATAGGCAAAGAATAACATCTTGATTTACTTTCTCCTGACTACAGGTGAAGCAGAGTGTCTTTTCATATGTTTTTTATGTTGGCGGTGGTGGTGTAGTTGCTAAGTTGTGTCTGACTCTTGTGACCACATGGACTGTAGCCCTCTATCCATAGGACTTCCCAGGCAAAAATACTGGAGTGGCTTACCATTTCCTTTTCCCTGTTATGTTATGTTAGCCACTTGGATTTTCTCTTCTGAGAATTTCTTGATTATATTCTTTCCCCATTTTCTGTTGGGCTATTGTGATCTTTATATTTTCTAGATACTTAATTCTTTGTCTACTCTGTATGTTGTGAATATACGTTCTCCAAGCCTGTCACTCGTACTTATTTATGTAATTAAAAAGTAATAGAAGTAGAGAAATGAGGCTATTCATCAAAAAGCAATGCTTAATATGCCAGTCTAAAGCAAATGTTAAAAAAAAAGAGAAAACTTAAAAAGTGGAATTTTAAATTAAATCCTGAAGAATGAGCAGATTTTAGAAATAATTAGGAAAGCAGTATATAAAAAAAAAGAAAGTCAAATGTAAATTCCTGAACTATTAAGAAGATGGACCTGGCAGAACTGGAAAATTCTCACTGGATTATAATGGGGATGAAATTCAAATAAATAGCTTTTGCTTAAAGTAAAGGGTCTTAAATGCCAGAGTGAAGATTTTGGAATTTGTCCTGTAAGAATTTGTTAATTAAGCATGATAACCAGTCAATATTTTGAAAAAAATTTAACCTGACTATAGGGTGTAAGATGACTTGAAGACAAGAAGAAATATAGGTTAGAGGTACGCACTTGTATCAAAGCTGAATTAAGCTGGAGATGAAAAACAATGGCATGTTTGAAGAGATGTTTTAAAGCAAAAAATGCCAGGTCTTGGTGATGACTGGACGCCCTGAAGATGATAGTTGGCTGAGAAAATGGTGATGTCTTAGGCTACTTGGGAAGGAAAACTGAGCTTTGGTGGAGAATGACATTAAATCCTGAAAATTTGCCAAAAAGCTGTTCCTCTCCAAATTTTCTCACATGACCCATTTTCTGCAGATGACATCTCCCGGGCTATTTTCCCAGTTATGGGGATGATAAAGCACGTGTACTTCCCCAGGACAACCTTGGATTCAGAAGTTCTGCCTGTAGGAAAGTACAAGAGTTTCCCATGAAGACCATTAAGGGAGCAAAGGAAAAATGCTGCCAAAGAGGCAGCTTTGAACCACCCTGGTGGTTTCACTCTGGCGATTGTTTTTTCCTCACCAATTAAATGAGTCACATATGAATACAAATGCAACTGAGTGCACTCAAAAGCTGTTCCTTTAAAAATAAATAAGTAGTGCTAGGACTAACTTCTTTCTTTTCTTTTTCTTTTTTTTTTTTTAAAGTTTTTATTGGAGTAGATTTGATTTACAATGTGTTTCAGGTGTGCAGCAAAGTGAATCAGGTATGTTGCTAAGTTGATATATATGAAGTATATGTATACATACACACACACACACACACATATATACATCCATTCTTTTTCACGTGTTTTCCCCATGTAAGTATTAGCTTACATATAAAAAATATTTTAAGATTTGGCATGCTTTGTATTGGGCATGTAGTACTTTTTATTTATGCGGTTGTCATTTTTCTAATGATGATTTGACACTGATTCATTGTTTCTTCAAAATGTTTCCAGTAACATTTTCCTTAAACATAGTCGTGGTGTACAGGCAATGAGATAACTGAAATCAGTGGACTAGAGCTGTGCAGCAGCCTTACCTACCTTAGTTTGGCCAACAACAAGATCACAACCATTAATGGCTTAGGCATGTTACCAATCAAAATACTCTGTCTGGTGAGTCTACCAAAAGTATTATTCTTTATAGAAGTACCAATTAATGTCTTAGTAAATATATGAATGATAGCTAGGATTTTTCAGTTTTATAAAGAGCTAGTTTCTTTATGTAATGTCGTGATCTTCCGTTTTGTTTGCTCCTTTTCATATCTGGTTTGTTTATGTGTGTTTGATGAATATTTCATGCTTAAAGTAAAATGATTTTCTAACTTGGAATACAAATTCCATTTTTTAAAAGACTGACTTTACCACTAAGAAAGAAAGGCATACTTTTAGCACCTGTTAAGAATATAGTTATAATGTCTTATTAATGCAATAATATTTAAACATATTTAAGCATAATATTTGGACTTCCTTGGTGGCTCAGCGGTAAAGAATCCACCTGCCAATGCAAGAGACACAGGTTTGATCCCTAGGTCGGAAAGATCCCCTGGAGAAGGAAATGGCACTCACTCCAGTATTCTTGCCTGGGAAATGCCATGAACAGAGGAACTTGGCAGGCTACTGTCCATGGGGTTGCAGAGTCAGAAATGATTTAGTGACTAAACAACATGAAGAAGTGTAATATTTATTGCAGTTAAAGCATCATTGCAAAAAAAAAAAAACCTTCATTACTTTCAAATGAACCACTGGGCACTGAATTTTGGCAATCCTTTTATATCACTATATGCTAGTCTCCCATTCTAGAAAACCAGAATTATGAATAAATTTATTCATAATTTATTATGAATGAATAAATAAAGTTCATTTATTCTCTCTGGCTGAGAATAAATGAACAATTTCCTTCAAAAAGTTAATATTTTAAATTTTTTCCCCATGAAGAGCACTATCCTTAAGCTATATGACATGTTCTGTGACTATGACTGAATGAAAACACAGACAACTTACTTAAAAATCAGCAGGATCATATTAGTTCCAACCAAAAATACAGTATTTTTGAAGTAATAGTCTAGCTCACTAGTTTGGGGGCTGATAAAGTAGTTTGTGGATGATGTAGGAGTCTTTCTTCTTCTTTCTTACCCTTGGATGGCTTTTCTATTCTTCATTTTATCTGTCACAGGATAGGCAGGGATTTTAAGCCATGAGACTAGTAATTTATTAATTTCTTAAGTTAACATCCCACAGAAGATTGTCGAACTGTTGTTTAAATTCTGTTATCTGCAGATTTTTTACAAATATGATGCATTATTTCTGTCTTGTTTAACTACAGACAGCTGATGGTTGGCTATGTGTTAATTTTTCTTTCCCCGAGCTTGAAGCCTGAAGTGCTTTTTCAGGACTCTTCACTCCTTACAGTGAATTAGATGAGGGCACACTACTGATTGCCAGTAGAGACGTGGTAAAGTTTAATTATTCCCCGGAAGTTTCATGTTTTCTGTCCACCAAGGCACAGTGGCAAAGCTGTAAATGAAAATGACTTGGGCAAGTCAAATTGCAAACTTAAAAATTATAAAAGGAAGTCACATTTAAAAATTACGATAATTTGAAGGATTCTTGGCAGTATGTTCTATTCAATTTGCAGCTTGTTACAACTTTATCCTTTTCTTTATGTATCTTTTTACATTGCATTCCTGTTCACTTTAAGTAGAGCATGATATGCGGAAAGAGATACACAGCTGTGCATAAGGGAATGAGAATTCAGCTCATTATTAAGAATAACAACACATAGCACTTTTATCGTAAGACTTTGTTTCAGTAACTGAATAAGTAAACTGTGTTGACAGTTTCATCTCAAGCAGCTTTTAGAAAAAGCATAAAAAAACTTACTTTTCCTACAAGTAGATTAGATGGATTGTTCCCCATTCCCTTTCCCGTCATCCAAGATTAACTAGAAAATACAGAATTTTCCATCATTCATTTTCCTTAAAATTTTTGAGAATGGTAAAGTTTTCTTTTCCATATATTAATAAAATACATAAAATGAGACTCATTTGTTTCAATAGTTCTTCATGCTTTTTTAAAAAATTGTGGTATCAGTAAAACAATTGTACTGCTGAAAGTAATTCCCTTTATTGAGATAAATTCAGAGGGAAAAAAAGAGCCATTCACTATACAAACCAATTGTTAATTCCCTACCATCAACTTCTACAATAAATATTAAGGGAAAATGTGGTTCACTCATGGTCTGTTCTGCCAGCCACCTCCTTTAGCAAGTAAGGGCAATCCATTCCAAACTTCAAAAAATCATTGTGTCTCAGTAAAAGTCATTTGTTTTTTTTTCCCCTCCCAACGTGGGAGATTGAGACTATTTCTCATTTCATTTATTTAATAAAACAGTTTCTCTCTTAACTGCTCCCTTTTCCCTGCTCAACATGATGAAACATGCAAGAGGAACTGTTCTTGCAGAAACTGGCCATGCGCTTTGAGCAGAGACGTATCGGGTTTTCATCATTGGATAAAAGATTTGACTAGATGACTTTCAACTCAAATTCTGATTTGACATATTTCTCAAGTTCTGCTTTCTTTTATGACCGTAGACTATCTAATTAAACATTTCTATGCCTTACTCTGCTCTTGAGCATCTACCACTTTGAAAGCCATCAGAGACACACTAAAAAAGAATTACAGTTTATCTTCCACATCTATGGCACATCAAAAGTCTTTAGGAAGAAGTGTATTATGTATAAACTTGATATGTGGGTATATTTTAAATAGGATATTGAGGTCCTATTTCAATAAGTTAAATTAATATGGACATTATGTTCAGTGTAGTTTTTTCCTTTCCTTTTTCTATTACTCTTTCTAGAACTTTTTTGAACAGTAGGAAATTTGACTTAGGCAAATGGGGTCATTAGTATTCTTCCTTCTCATTATGGAATTTTTCAGACATACATAAAAATAAAGGGAATAGTTTAATGAATCCCATGTACTATCATTCAGCTTTATAGATTATCAACATTTTATTAATATATTTTAAAGAACCATAAAATTATATTAATGAATATAAATCTTGCTCATTATTAAAGTGAAATCTTATGAAAAATTGGGTGAAAATGAGCTCTTACTATTAAATGTATCAGGAAACATGTACCAGGAAAAATATTATAGATGGTAGAGATTACTAAAATTTTTTAGTTAGAAAGTGCTCAGTAAAAGTTTTAAAAGGTTAAGGATGGGTATAACATGGCATTAGTTGAAACCTCAAAATTACTCTTTACTGTGATTCTCAACTCAGAGTTTAGCTTTACTGGGACATATTCTTATACTTCAAAGACTAATGAGCACAAGGAATTTTGCATGTGTTGGGAAATGTACAAGAAAATGCAAATTGTTGTTACCACCATAATTTGTGTTATGGGTTCATGGGGGTTGGAAAAGAGAACAACATTTAAGTCCTATATCTTTCTCTGTTTCATGGTGTTGTCTAAGAAGATGTTTATGTGTGAATTATTTAAGAACTTAGTTTGTGTATGTATTGTTGTAAAACATGCCACCCCAAAATGTAGTGGTGTTGAGAAATTCTGTTAGTGAACCATTTTGTTATTTTGCAGTTCTGTAATCTGAGCTGGGCTCAGATGGGTGGTTCTGCTGGTCTTGCCTTGTCCAGCTAGCAGATTGACTGGGGGCTGGGCTCAGCGGAGATGCTACAGTAGCTGAGTTTCTTCTCTCTCTCTAGTCTCAGGGCTCCTCTCTGTTTAACATCTCCACAGATTCTTTCTAGAGGAGCTAGAGTTCTTACATGGCAGCTCAGGGCTCCAAAACACAAAAGGAGCCACTGCCAGGCCTTCTTATGTCTTAGATTTGTAACTAGGACACTTGTGCCATATTCTTTGGGTGAAGGCAGGTCTTAGGTGCAGCCTGGATTCAAGAGGAGAGAAAGGTACCAAGAGCATGAATAAGCAGAAGCATATATCAGACTGCCACAAACCTTGTGATATGAAGTGATTATATTCAGAATATTTCTGAAGACAGAGTAGATGTGGGAGTTGTAGCATTCAAGTGGTTTGTTAAAATGGCCATGAAAGAACTGTTGTTAAATTTATATTTCTGAAGAGGAGCATGGAGTCATGCTGCCATTAGGCTTGAGGTTAGCAATGTCCAAATTTTATACTGCCTAGCTTTTGTCTTTCTTACTGAACAGTGTTCCTATGAACATTCATCTGCTTATCTCTAGCAAAAAATATTAAGTTCTGAGTCTTCCAGCTGAAATACCGTGATTTCTTTCTATGATGTATGTATATGTGTTTAGGGAGGTGAATGATGGGAATAGAGGGAGACAAGAATGTCTTACTGATTTTAAGAGGTTTGAGGCAGTATACCCAGAATGAAAACTTGTCACTGCAGTTTTCTCTTTAGGACATTAAGTGTATTTTTATCAATTTTAGAGCAATAACCAGATTGAGAAGATGACAGGTTTGGATGACCTAAGAGTCCTGCAGATCCTCGATCTGAGCCAGAATCAGATCAGTAGCCTCCAAGGCTTAGAGGGTCATGATTTCTTGGAAGTGATCAACCTCGAGGATAATAAGGTAATGTCATACTTTAAGAGTCTTGGTTTTAGTGTCTACATAAGAGAACATATTAGGACCCATTATTAATGTCTCAAGTGCTATCACATGCAATGCCAGCTCAGAAATATTCTAGAAAACCTCCTGGAGCAATAGGTGAAGGGCTTTTTTATTTTTTTAATAAATAGTGATTCTTAGCTTTTAAACATTCCTGACTTCATAATTTTGAAGGTTTAAACTGCAACCAAGGGCGCATGACTTTGTGAAGTAGATATGTTCATGTGAAATTTGGGGTAGAAAGATTGCATTAGGAATGTCTGACATGTCAGAGCAGGGAAACTGGAGCCAAGAGAATAGCCTCAGGCTGGTGTTGCCTCCATTTAATGAGAAGAGACCCAGGAAGTGAATTCTCATATCCTATTTGTAACAATAGCCTATGTTTGCAACTTGGATACATTTAGAGACTAGACTTATTCAGATTTCCATTCTGGCTTAATGCACACATTACTTCACAAATTATATCAATTGGCTTTCACTCTGAATTATATTTTATTTTTAATAAAGCATGTATGCTCCTAATAATGATATATTCAGTTAGTACCTGTAGCTCACTTCTTCTGCGATAAGATCTACTTTGTGATTTTATTCATCTTGAGTACTTTGTTGTATTTTTGGGAAAGATCTCACAAGTAAGTTGATTATTTACTTCTTGAAAATGAAAAGTCTGCCTGACCCTAAAAGAGACATAGAGAGTATAAGATGAATTTCTGAGGAGACGTTTCTCTGTTCAGCCGTGATGGTGCTCATCAGCTGAATCTAATGACTTTCTCCAGTGAGCTTCCATTAGCTGTTATATTTCTAAAAATCAAAAAAAGGACAGTCTTTAGGTCTGGCAAGAGTGGATTTTTAATAACAGGAAAAACTGTTCCTCATTTTCATGTGACTTGCATATTAAATGGTCAACTTCTAAGCTTAATGCGTTTGTTCACTGTCCCATATGTCTTATGAAGTCATAGACTTCATGAAATCATTAGACTTAAGAAGTCATAAGACCTAAGAAGTCATAAGACCAGGTTCCAAATCTCTTCATATGGTTTTGTGGTTGTTGTCGTTCAGTCACTCAGTCGTGTCCGACTTTGCAACCCCATGGACTGCAGAACGCCAGGCTTCCCTGTCCTTACCCATCTCCTGGAGCTTGCTCAAACTCATGTTCATCGCGTCAGTGATGCACCCCAACCATCTCATCCTGTGTCATCCCCATCTCCTCCTGCCTTCAATCTTTCGCAGCATCAGGGTCTTTTCCAATGAGTCAGTTCTTCTCATCAGGTGGCCAAAGTATTGGAGCTTCCGCTTCAGCATCAGTCCTTCCAGTGCACACTCAGGACTGATCGCCTTTAGGATGGACTGGTTGGATCTCCTTGCAGTCCAAGGGACTCTCAAGAGTCTTCTCCAACGCTACGATCCAAACATATCAATTCTTTAGCCCTCAGCTTTCTTTATACTCCAACTCTCACATCCATACATGACTACTGGAAAAAACATAGCTTTGACTAGACGGACCTTTGTTGGCAAAGTAATGTCTCTGTTTTTTAACATGCTGTCTAGGTTGGTCATAGCTTTTCTTGCAAGGAGCAAGCATCTTTTAATTTCATGGCTGTAGTCACCATCTGCAGGGATTTTTGAGCCCTCCAAAATAAAGTCTGTCAATGTTTCCATTGTTTCCAATGTTTCCAAATGTTTCACATTTGCCATGAAGTGATGGGACCAGATGCCATGATCCTAGCTGTTTGAATGTTGAGCTTTAAGCCAGCTTTTTCACTCTTCTCTTTCATCTTCACCTAGAAGCTCTTTAGTTCCTCTTTGCTTTCTGCCATAAGGGTGATGTCATCTGCATATCTGAGGTTATTAATATTTCTCCTGGAAGCCTTGATTCTAGCTTGTGCTTCATCCAGCCTGGCATTTCAAATGATGTACTCTCCATATAAGTTAAATAATCGGGGTGACAGTATACAGCCTTGATGTACTCCTTTCCCAATTTTGAACCATTCCATTGTTCCATGTCTGGTTCTAACTGTTGCTTCTTGACCTACATACTGGTTTCTCAGGAGGCAGGTAAGGTGGTCTGGTATTCCCATCTCTTTAAGAATTTTCCACAGTTGTTGTGATCTACACAGCCGAAGAATTGTTGCTTTTGAACCATGTTGTTGGAGAAGACTCTTGAGAGTCTTCTCAAGAGTTATGTATAACTCATAAATGTACAGTTTAGCAAAGAGTTTTCAGGTGAAGTCATGTAACATTGACATCAAGAAATATGTCATGCAACTTGCCATTTTTATCTTTTCTTAAAACAGTGACCTCATTGATAAAATGATAGAGCTGCATGCAGTAAGAAGGCTTCCCCAGTCACAAATAACCACAATAACCTGCAGAACCAGTGGTGGGGAGGGGGACTGGGGAACTGGAGGCTAGATAGGATGAGTGATGGGGAGAGCCGCATAGCCCATGCGTGCCTTTGTTGCATTTTCTCTGTTTCTACATACTATTTTATTCCTGCCTTAAATGTGGATGAGATGAGGAACATCTGTCCACCTCACTGTTTTCTATCCAGAGGGGAGAAAAGAAAATGTGGCTGTGAGTTTACATTTATTGAAGGAATATGCAGTTATTCCCTTGTTCTGTGTGACTTTATGGAATTCTCATTGAAAAGCTAGATATTCACAAGAGCAATTTTTAAAATAAGTTGAGTTTAAAGGATCCAATGTAGCTCCTCTTATATTATGTTCTCTGTTGTCTTGGTACATTTAGCCTGTTGATAATATTGTCTGTGTGTGTGTGTGTTTGTTTTTCTGTTAAACAGGTTGCTGAGCTGGGTGAAATAGAATACATTGAAAACCTACCTCTCCTTCGAGTTCTCAATCTTCTGAGAAATCCAATTCGGGTAAGATGTCCTTTGTTTTGAGGGTGGGGGTTAGGGATGAGAACATACTTGGAATTCTTCTTTATGAAATACTTTTGATAGAACATGAAGAATGTGAATACAGTGTGTTTATCACCATTCTCTATTAGAAGGGTAAGCAAAGTCATACCCGTGCTCCACCATTGGTGCAGGTAAAGCCTGAAATTGAATATTAGTTGTCTACGCTGTATGACCATTTGTGACTCATCCACATGGTAACAAAGATTATCAAGAGGGACCTGTTGAGATTATAGAGCAATGTCTTTTTAGTGCAAGAATGCCTGAGGTGTGGAGAAGGCAATGGCACCCCACTCCAGTACTCTTGCCTGGAAAATACCATGGACGGAGGACCTGGTGGGCTACAGTCCATGGGGTCGCTGAAGGTCGGACACGACCGAGCAACTTCACTTTCACTTTTCACTTTCATGCATTGGAGAAGGAAATGGCAACCCACTCCAGTGTTCTCGCCTGGAGAATCCCAGGGATGGGGGAGCCTGGTGGGCTGCCGTCTCTGGGGTCCCACAGAGTCGGACACGACGGAAGCGACTTAGCAGCCTGAGGTGTAGATGGAATGTGGCTCCTATTTTATATCAGGGAGAAGTCTAAGATTAGACACCTAAAGAAATTATCCTGGCGATTGCTGTAAAACTGGCATTGTAAAATGATTATAGGAAAAAAATCATTTATATCCTAGTGATTCTTCACCTTTGGATATCAAAGATCCAGGCTTTTTCTTTTTTCTGGGTCCTCTCTTTTTTGTCACCAATGATAGATCCTTTCTGCTCAACTCTGTCCCTCCCTCTTTGTGCAAATGTCATTCATTCCCCTTTGAATCTATATCCTTTGCTCACTTTGCCGTAGATTCTTGAATTTGTATGTATCTCTGAGTACCTTTCTTTGTGCGTGTATGACTTGAGAAACATAACTAGGCAGGCAAAAAATCAAAATGAAAAATGAAAAGTACAGTCTGAAAGTAAAAACAACGCTTGGTATGGGAATAGTGGCAGACACTGTAAAAGCGTCCCCTGGAAAGGAAGGGGTTTAAAGTGGCCATCCCTCCCAGTTCCAGACCCATAAAGAGCATCCAGGTGTTTGCATAAATAAATAGCCCAAACCCTTTCACACATGTTACCTCATTTATTTATAAACCCCTCCCACATATGCACTTTGAAGTACACAAAAGATGCCATTGTATATTCATTTCATGTGTATTCTCATCTACAAAATGCATCACCCACTTAATATCTTTCCCTTCAAAGAGACGTAGCTTCTTGATACAATGTAACTAATTATATTTCTAAAAAGCAGATAGTCCTAACACAGCAGATGATAGAGTATTAAGGGAACTGTCCTATAAATGAATATCATTTTATTATTGTAAAACAGTCATAATTAATGATACAAAATTAATATAAAACAACACAAAGAAATAATGAGGAATTAATCATAAGGACTGCTACTATTATAATAATGAAACTCCTTTAAGTTAGAAGATAGGGTTTCAGTCACTGGCCATGGAACATCAGATGAAATACTCCACCTCCCTGAGCCTTAAGTGTTTTTCTCTTTAGAGATGAAGATAATCAGGTTTGTCCTGCCTATCTCACAGGGAGATTAACAAGATCACACATTTGAAAAGCTTTATAAGTTACAAGGCAGAGTCTGCATTTGAGTTGTTAATATCAGGGGACTGCAATTGTGAAAATGTGAAGACCTAGTGTGTGTGTGTGAATGACAGCATTTGTGGGTAAAAGGCCTTGGCTCATGAAAGCAGACTGCTACTGCTTTTTAATTTGGGAAAAGGAAGGTAACAAAATAACCCTCTTGACATTTTAAACAGGAAAAACCTGACTATTGGTCCTTCGTCATTTTTATGCTACTTCGATTAACAGAATTGGATCAGAAGAAGATTAAAGTGGACGAAAAGGTATGTAGTCATATTTCACGTGTTTATGAGTTGATAGGTTCAAAAGCTCATGCCGTCTGCTGCAGGACCATTGCAATCCAGAAATGAGTGTATAACAGTATGCTCCTTCATTATTTATTTAAGGAGCATTTCCTTGTCCTAGAGTCTAGTTGTTTAACCCTCTGCAGAGCTGAGCGTCAACACAAACACAGTGAAAGCCCTGCTTTTGGTACAGTAAGGAGACTGGCCATGGGAGACAGAAGCAGCCTTCATGTACCTAGGCTGGCAGCTGTAAGGCTGACTATAAGTTTGGAAAATTATCATATGTGGGGGATGTGTGATTCTGTGTTCCTCTAAATCTTCACTTAATAATGAAATGAATTACAATGCCATTCTACCACATCACTGTAAAGGACTCAAATCACTACTCTGGTTTTTTAAATCCTTTATTCTCCTCTTTAAGATAATGATTCTTTTCTGGACACGCAACTTGAGAGTAACCAGACCTTGAATGCTAGCACCTGCCTCCCCACACCATACCTGTGGTAGCCAATTTGTCATGCTGTCGTGACAGGTGTCAGCTGAGATCTCTACTAATGAGGGATTTCTTACACCTGATGCAAATTTGAGATGGGCGTGAAAGAGCAGGTATAAATATGCAGAGAGGCAGATATATTCCAGTTCATAAATGTCTTTCTGAAATCTTGGTTAAAAATAGTTATAGATGCTGGTCTGTTATTATTCTCACACTCAGAGGCACTTATTAGATTTCTCTTTCCCTTTAATGTTTTGCAAAGGGGATAACATTCAAAACCACACATTAGATAAAGATGTGGTAGACAAGTATACTGTATTTAGAGTGATAGCAAAGCCGGGGAACAGACAACTGTCTGTCATGAGGAAAAGGCCTGTATCTTTGGAAAAGAGAAAGTTATATTAAAAGAGGAGGAGGTTTAGTAGAATTTGAGATAATAGGAATAGTTCTTGGTATGATGGCAGGAGGAAAACTTCTACAATAACAGCTACCTGAAATCTGGAACTAAGAATTTTATTCTTCTCTTAGTAAAAATTGAAACATTTACTGTATTAAAGGTAATCTTAGACTTTTGAGGGTTTTTTTTTTTTTTGCTTTTTCCCTCCCAAACCAGAAAATATAAAGAAATAGGTGATCAAGGGGTTCCAGTTCAATATTTTGAAAGAATTATCATTCTTTAGGTTTTAGGAAAGCTAGAGTAGACATGAACCCAGAACACAGATTCCTGGTTGCATGTCTAGAACATTTCAGTAAAGAAAGTCTTGTCTTTCTTGTACAATGAATTTTTTTTCCCCTTTGCATTTCTAATTCTGGAAAAGATCTCGGCCGTGAATAAATACAACCCTCCCCCGGAAGTGGTCGCGGCCCAAGATCACATGACCCATGTGGTCAACAGCGTGATGCAGCCACAGAGGATCTTTGACAGGTATTCTGAGAGACGCCTTGGGTGGAACTCGGGGTGGTCAGCACAGGACAACCTCCTCATTGCCCTAGCCATCTCTCTTGTGACTCATTCCTTTCTCACCTCTCTGAGGAAGGGATCGGGTCTTCATTTGACAGGTTGTATTGTCTCGGATATAGCATATCATCATCACATGTTCAAACATGGGACTCCCTTGTTGGCATTTTCCCAAGTGTGGCGATAAGTGGATTCAACTTCTCTCTTTCATCTGGACTCTTGAATGGTGGCTAGCCTGTGACGTGATAGTGAAAGTCACTCAGTCATGTCCAACTCTTTGTGACCCCCATGGACTATACAGTCCATGGAAATCTCCAGGCCAGAATACTGGAGTGGGTACCTGTTCCCTTCTGTGTTGAACCCAGGTCTCCCACATTGCAGGTGGGTGCTTTACCAGCTGAGCCATCAGGGAAGCCCAAGAATACTGGAGTGGGTAGCCTATCCCTTCTCCAGGGGAGCTTCCCGACCCAGGGATCGAACCGCGGTCTCCCGCACTGCAGGCGGATTCTTTACCAACTGAGCTACTACCAGGGAAGCCTGTGACATAGGATGGTGAAATGAAAAAGGAAAAAAAATTTGCCGACAGACCTGCTATAGGAGAGAACCCCAGACCCTCGCCTCATCAACAGAGAACTGTGATGGTCTCTATCCACTGACAATTTTTCCTTAGCTGTGAGTGGATGCTAGAAACCCCTGCCAAAGAGCACCCGTGACCACAGGTTCTATATTAGAGAGTCCGTAGAGTCCCTGCTCGCTGAAGGGGAACTGAAACAGCCTTTCCAGGGGTTGCGCTGAGCTGCAATCAACCCCACAGGGAGGACTCACCCAGCTTGGCTAAACACAGGAATAGAGACCCTCACCTCTAAGTTTGAAGACAGATTTACCACAATTTCTCCATTTCTTTTTAAACACTCTGTCGAAGCAGATGGCCATTGACACTATAAGTATAATACAGAATTTCTATCAGTACCCAAAGGCATTTGAAAAATACTTGTAAAATCTCTAGGTTATAAATGGCTCCTCTTCTTCATGTGGTCTGGTCCTGTACTCCACCCGGTTGGTTTCCCACAGAGAGAAAATGTTTTATTTTGCATCCAGGATATGATTTTTTACATGTAATTTAATCATGTAGACGTTGACAGTTTTATATATTTATGGTAGCCCTCTAGGTGAAATGATTTATCATTTATTTGCATACATCTGGAAAAGCACATTTGATTTAAAAGAAGGGCATTTATTGTCCTCATTGTATTTCTTTTCTAGTTTATGAGATTGCTAGTTGTTTCATGCTTTAGGGTACATTTATATAAAAATATGTATCAAGCAAATTTACAGCAGTGTCTGATAAACGCACATTTCTTGATCATTTCTGGCTGTCAGACAGAGAATAGCAAATGGCCAAGCCACCGTAGATGCCCTGGGATGGAGCAGTGTCCATGATGTAAAGCTTGTGGAGGCAGGAGGAGGCATGCTGTGTCCTTCCCACCC
Organism: Bos indicus; assembly: GCF_029378745.1. Classification (NCBI taxonomy): domain Eukaryota; kingdom Metazoa; phylum Chordata; class Mammalia; order Artiodactyla; family Bovidae; genus Bos; species Bos indicus. The sequence goes on from NC_091763.1 coordinate 98,199,647, forward strand.
TGGGTCAGGACATGCTCCCTGGCAGCCCCAGAAGTCAACCTCCAGGAAAGAAACCCTGACTCTTTCTCTTGGAACTTTTAGGCTGTGATACTGGGGAATTACTGTCCTCTCTCCTGGCTAGACTGAAGTAAGAATCGAATATGAAAATGGATTTTTCATATTGTCTTGACTCTGGCCTCATAGTCAGTGATGGCTTTCTTGCTGTCTCATATGACAAGGTTCTTCAGATTGATGTTGTCCAAGCCTTGTCCGAACTCTGAAATCAGCCGTTTCTCCAAGAAGCCCTAGTTCGTTTTAGTGAGAAATGGTATTTCCCAATCACAATGTATTCCCATCTCTTTCAGAATTTTCCAGTTTATTGTGATCCACACAGTGAAAGGCTTTGGCATAGTCAATAAAGCAGAAATAGATGTTTTTTCTGGAACTCTTTTGCTTTTTTGATGATCCAGCAGATGTTGGCAATTTGATCTCTGGTTCCTCTGCCTTTTCTAAAACCAGCTTGAACATCTGGAATTTCACAGTTCATGTATTGCTGAAGCCTGGCTTAGAGAATTTTGAGCATTACTTTACTAGCGTGTGAGATGAGTGCAATTGTGTGGTAGTTTGAGCATTCTTTGGCATTGCCTTTCTTTGGGATTGGAATGAAAACTGACCTTTTCCAGTCCTGTGGCCACTGCTGAGTTTTCCAAATTTGCTGGCAAATTGAGTGCAGCACTTTCACAGCATCATCTTTCAGGATTTGGAATAGCTCAACTGGAATTCCATCACCTCCACTAGCTTTGTTCACAGTGATGCTTTCTAAGGCCCACTTGACTTCACATTCCAGGATGTCTTGCTCTAGGTGAGTGATCACACCATCATGATTATCTTGGTCGTGAAGATCTTTTTTGTACAGTTCTTCTGTGCATTCTTGCCACCTCTTCTAAAATTCTGAAAGAGATGGGAATACCAGACCACCTGACCTGCCTCTTGAGAAATTTGTATGCAGGTCAGGAAGCAACAGTTAGAACCGGACATGGAACAACAGACTGCTTCCAAATAGGAAAAGGAGTACGTCAAAGCTGTATATTGTCACCCTGCTTATTTAACTTATATGCAGAGTACATCATGAGAAACACTGGGCTGGAAGAAGCACAAGCTGAAATCAAGATTGTCGGGAGAAATATCAATAACCTCAGATATGCAGATGACACCACCCTTATGGCAGAAAGTGAAGAGGAACTAAAAAGCCTCTTGATGAAAGTGAAAGAGGAGAGTGAAAAAGTTGGCTTAAAGCTCAACATTCAGAAAACGAAGATCATGGCATCTGGTCCCATCACTCCATGGCAAATAGATGGGGAAACAGTGGAAACAGTGTCAGACTTTATTTTTCTGGGCTCCAAAATCACTGCAGATGGTGACTGCAGCCATGAAATTAAAAGACGCTTACTCCTTGGAAGGAAAATTATGAATATGCTCTCTAGAGCATATTCAAAAGCAGAGACATTACTTTGCCAACAAAAGTCCATCTAGTCAAGGCTATGGTTTTTCCTGTGCTCATGTATGGATGTAAGAGTTGGACTGTGAAGAAAGCTGAGCGCCGAAGAATTGATGCTTTTGAACTGTGGTGTTGGAGAAGACTCTTGAGAGTCCCTTGGACTGCAAGGAGATCCAACCAGTCCATTCTAAATGAGATCAGTCCTGGGTGTTCTTTGGAAGGAATGATGCTAAAGCTGAAACTGCAGTACTTTGGCTACCTCATGCGAAGAGTTGACTCATTGGAAAAGACTCTGATGCTGGGAGGGATTGGGGGCAAGAGGAGAAGGGGACGACAGAGGGTGAGATGGCTGGATGGCATCACTGACTCGATGGACATGAGTCTGAGTGAACTACAGGAGTTGGTGATGGACAGAGAGGCCTGGCGTGCTGCAGTCCATGGGGTCGCAAAGAGCTGGACACGAATGAGCGACTGAACTGAACTGAACTGAATCTGTATATAGATAGCTCTATCTATAAATAGATAGTAAAGTGAGTGAAGTCGCTCAGTCGTGTGCAACTCTTTGCAACCCCATAGACTGTAGCCTACCAGGCTCCTCCGTCCATGGGATTTTCCAGGCAAGAATACTGGAGTGGGTTGCCATTTCCTTCTCCAGAGGATCTTCCCGACCCAGGGATCGAACCCGGGTCTCCCACATTGTAGGCAGATGCTTTACTGTCTTAGCCACCAGGGAAGCCACCAGGAAATAGATAGTAAAATACCTCCTCAATTGATACAATTCAGCTTCAAGACTACAGTTGAGCTTTTACTGAACTTCACCTGTGTTACATCTATATCTCCTTTTCTCCCTCACCAAAGACATTGAAGAAGCTGAAATTAGAACATCCCATGATTACTCTTTTTTTTAATGTCCCATATTACACCACAACAGTGTAAGAATACCAGTAGTAATAATTACTGAAGCATTAAAACCATTTTGCTAATGTTCTTCCTGTTAACCATCCCCCATTGTTTTTTATTTCAGTTAAAAAAAATATATATATATAACATAAAATTTGCCATTTTAACCATTTGGAAGTGTACAGTTTAGTGGCCTTAATTATATTCACAGTATTGTGCGACCATCACCACCATCTGTTTCCAAGTTTCTCATCACCCAGAACAGAAGCTCTGTAGCCTTTAGGTAATAACTCCCCGTTTCCTGCTACCTCACCCCCTGGTAACTTCTAATATACTTTCTGTCTCTATGAATTTGCCTACTGTATATATTTCATATAAGTGTCAATCACTCCATTTTAAAAATAGTGCACTATATTTATATTGTCAGAACATATATCCATCACACACTGCACTTTCTCCTTTGCTGTCATTTAGCCTTAGTTCTCTGGGTAACTGCATATTTATTGCCCACTGCCAGCCCTTATAGTGATGCCTCTTGAGTCATTTTAGTTGTATGAAGCTTGTTCTTTAGCACAGTGCTTAGGAAGGGCTGTGCAATCAGTGTCTCTTGAAATCTTCCATGTTGATAATATGGAAGATTATCTGCCCTTTACACTAGAAAATCAGTTTTTGCTGTATATAGAAGCCATGACTCACACTTTTTTCTTCCTGGAATATATTAAAAGGGCTTCTCCCATTTTCTTTTCGTGCAAAAATTGCTGTCAAAAATGTGATGACAATTTAATTTTCTTTCCTGTATAAATCGTGTGTTCTCTTTCTAGCTAAATAATTACCCCCACTTCTGCCTTTTTTAAGGAGAAGTAAATGGCAACCTACTCCAGTATTGTTCCCTGGGAAATCCCATGAACAGAGGAGCCTGGTGGGCTACAGTATATGGGGTTGCAAATAATTGGACACAACTGAGCACGCACTGCCTTTTTAAAGTCCAGCAATTTTACGAGACTATGCCTTATTATTATTGTCACAGCATTTCTAGCCCAGTTGTTCTGGGCTAATATTCTCAGATATGTTGTATACTGTTATTTATTTTTTTCAGGAAACTTTTTTCTGGAATGACAGTCTGTAATATTTGCTCTGTTCTGTAGGTTTTGGTTTTCTCCTTTAGGAAGTAGATCTTCTTTGCCTATCCCCAATTTTCATCACTTCTTTCAAAATTTTTCCTCTTTAATCACGTAAAAATTATTGAGGCAATTTTAGATTCACATGCAGTTAAGAGATAATACAGAAAAAGTCTAGGTATCTTTCACCCAGTCTCCCTCAGTGGTAATATCTTGCTTAGCTATAGTGGAATATCAAAACCAGGAACCTGACATTGATACAGTCCATCATCCTTATCAGATTTCACCAGTTTTGCATGAACTCGTGTGTACATTTAGTTATGTGCAATTTTATCACATGTGTAGATTCACATGAGCATCACGCCACTCAAGATGGAAATGGGTAACTTCCCAGGTGGCACAGTGGTAAAGAATCTGCCTCCCAGTGCAGGAGATGCAAGACATGTGGGTTCGATCCCTGAGTTGGGAAGATCCCCTGGAGTAGGAAATGGCAACCACTCCAGTATTCTTGCCTGGGAAATCCCATGGACTCAGGAGCCTGAGGGGTACAGTCCATGGGGTTGCAAAGAGTCGGACATGACTGAGCACAACATACTTCCAGTCAAGATACAGGAGTTTTGTCACGTGAATCCCTTTAATAGCAACAGCTGCCTCCATCCTTCTCATCTTCCCATAATCTGTTCCCCTTCTCTGGAATGTTGTCATTTCAAGAAGCCTATATAAATGGAATCATATAGTGTATGTATAACCTTTGAGGGTTGACTTTTTTTTTTTTTTGCTTAGCCTTATTCCCTGGAGATTCATCCAAGCTGTTAAATGTATCAACGGTTCACTCCTTTGTGTTGCTGAGTAGTATTCCTTGTTGAATACACCACAATTAGTTTAACCAGTCATCTCTCAAAGGACATCTGGGCTGGTCTCAGTGTTTGGTTACTGCAAATACAGCTTTTATGAGCATTCATGTGTAGGCTTTTGGACATGTACAGTTCCAGCCTGCCTGCTTTTCTCTGGATACGTGTTGTTCTGGGGTTCCGTTGTCCTCAAATGCTGCCCATCACTCCCTCCTCCTTCCTCCTGCACAGATTCCAGTGCCATAAAGGTCTTGTGGCTTTGTGGCTTTTCGTCTGGTTTTGTTATCCACATTTTCCATGGACTTCTGTTCTCAAGTTTTTCTGTCTTTCTGTGAGTGTTCAGAGAGATTGAAAACGTATGCTGTGCTGCCCCCGTGCTTCATAGAATCTACACCTCAGCCATATTGTTTTCAAAATATTATACTTTAGTCTGTATTTCTAGAATTTGTGTCATGAGTGAAGCCCACACACTTCAGCTCTGCCTGTTGTAAGAGATTTTATGTAAATTAGTCCAAATTGGTCTTTTAGACCTGGAAGCCAGGCCTAAATTCATATACCAGCTCTCACTTACTAGCTGTTACTTTGAGCATGTTAATTAACCTCTCTGTACTTCAGTTTCTTCGTGTGTTAAGTGGGGAGAATGAATGCATTAGCTTCCTGAAATAATTAAATCAGGTAATACACGTAAGATGCCTAGAGTAGTGCGTGGCACATAGTAATTGCTTATGTAAATGTTAGTGATTATTATTTTCTTTGCACACATGTGTTCTTTTTTATAGTAAACTTGCCATTTTATCTTTATTATTATTATTATTTGGCTGCCCTGGGTCTCCGTTGTGGCATGCAGGCGTTCTCTAGTTTTGGTGGTTGAGCTCTAGAGCCTGAGGGCTCAGTATTTGTGGCACATAGGCCTCTCGAGTTGTGTGCAGCCTTACCTGCCCCGTGGCACATGGGATCTTAGTTCCCTGACAGGGACTGAGCCCACATCCTCTGTGTTGGAAGGAGGATTCTGAACCATTGGACCACCAGGAAAGTCCCCACATCAGTGTTCTAAATCAACAGATAAGAACTGGAGCCTATTATACAGAGTGAAGTAAGTCAGGAAGAGGAAGACGAATACTGTAAATTGATGCATACGTATGGAATTTAGAAAGATGGTAACAATGATCCTACATTGAGGGCAGCAAAGGAGACACAGAACAGACTTTTGGACTTAGTGGGAGAAGGCAAGGGTGGGATGATTTGAGATAATAGCATTGAAACGTGTACATTACCATATGCAAAAAAGATACCAGTGCAAGTTCGATGCATGAAGCAGGGCACCCTAAGCCAGTATTCTGGGACAACCCAGATGGACAGGGTGTGAAGGGAGGTGGGAGGAAAGGTTCAGAATGGGGGGACACATGCATACCCCATGGCTGATGCATGTTGGTGTGTGGCAAAAACCATCACAATATTGTGTAGTAAGTATCCTCCAATTAAAGTAATTATTAAAAAAGATATGAAAAAGTTTACCTCTGAGAGGGCAAGGCTTATTTCTTTCATTTTGAATTTCTTGGGGGAAAACTCCATCAACCAGAAATGAGTATCTCTCCTACTGTCTTTTTCCTTCAAAAAATGGTGTTAAAGTAAATTCTTTGCTATTTTGTAATCAACTTGCTTCTGGAAAGTAGGACCGTCCTTCCATACCGTGTCTGCGGATAGCAAGTGCCGGATAGCCGGATTCACCGTGACTGCGACGTGGACAGCTTTCCACGCCGGATGCATTAATGCGCGTGCCCGCTCTGCCCTATGTTGCAGCACCCTGCCTAGTCTGGATGCCCCGTACCCCATGCTGGTATTGGCTGGTCCTCAAGCATGTGGTAAACGAGAACTCGCTCACCGCCTCTGCAGACAGTTCAGCACTTACTTCAGATACGGGTGAGTTTATTGGCTGCTAAGGCTGTAAAATGTCGGCTGTTGCTCACAATGGCTATTAATTTTAAGCAAGTTAAAAAAACATGCATAGAAGGCTTATGAACTGCTTTGCCGGTTATTACACTGTGATATACACTGTATTTATTTGTTTATTTTTTACTTTAACCCTCCAAATGTTTTGATGCACTCAGCCACAGCCAAAATCCTGCTCCAAGATTTGGAACTACATGCGGTTTTAACCGGAGAAGGCAATGGCACCCCACTCCAGTACTTTTGCCTAGAAGATCCCATGGACGGAGGAGCCTGGTAGGCTGCAGTCCGTGGGGTCGCTAAGAGTCGGACACGACTGAGCGACTTCACTTTCACTTTTCACTTTCATGCATTGGAGAAGGAAATGGCAACCCACTCCAGCGTTCTTGCCTGGAGAATCCCTGGGACGGGGGAGCCTGGTGGGCTGCCATCTATGGGGTCGCACAGAGTCGGACACGACTGAAGGGACTTAGTAGTAGTAGTAGTGGTTTTAATTAAGCCTCGTGGTATTGGAGCATGGCCTCTTCCTATCGCCGTGTGGTGTGACACGCGAATCACAACATTATGATTGGGGTGTGGGGGGTGTGTCTGCACTCCAGTCACAGCCTCTCCTCATCACTGTTGGAGCGCACGCTGCCAGCATGTCAGCTGCTTTATTTCTGCTCAGGTCATATTTCAGAAGGAAGGAATGAGAAATAACAGCCAAAGGGTTCCTTTTCCTTACCCTCAGGTTAGCATTCAGTACCCTTTCAGTTTTCTGGGGCAGATATTTCGCTGTGTGATTCCCAAATGACTCAGTGAAAATAGCTGGATATATCCAAAACACAAGAACCTTCTGGGGAAATCATCAGCTGGACTTAGAGACTTTTTAAAGGTTTCTGTGTCTCAGTGTTAGAGTTATCACTGTGGCCTTTTCAACTGTGGCTTCCCCTTTTCTTTTTTACATATAGCAAAGACCTTACTTTTAGATTAGTGATGTTTCTCAGTGAGCTGAGAATGTGACTGCAAAGATACATAGACGGCAAGAAAAAGAAATGTAAGTTATGTTCTAATGCTGTTACAGACAAGTTCCTTCCCTTAAGCTACATGTGTTCAAACAATGTAAACACTGTGTTAAACAGGTTCATTTATGCTGGATAAAATTATATCCAGCATTTGAGCAACTCCAGGAAACAAATACTATAGAAGAATTTACTCATTAATCTATTCTAAACACCCTGAAGCAACAAAAAGTAAATTAAAACTTAATATCAGAATTGAAAAGGGCAGAGTGTCTTTATGCTTATACAGCGGTATAGAACCTGCTTCGAAAGATAAGTGGAGCATAATGAATGGATGATCAAATTAGAGCAAAAAAGATATCTCTTGACTATGGTGCTAATGTGTAAACCTGGAACCTTTTAGCGAACCAAAGTAACTTACATGAACCAAGGCTTTCCTGCTTAGAAGTCCTTCCACATGTCTGACACCAGTTCTGTTGCAAATGATTCAGAGCCCATCCTTCGTGTTTGTTTGTGGTTTACTCTCTGAGGCATGTAGGGCCAGATGTGTTCTTGGAGATGTCTGTTAAGTCATCATCAAGGTTCTTATCCAGTTGGCCTTGACATTCTCACTGGATAGCCCCCACCTCTACCCCACCAATGTTCATTTTCATTAAATCCTGCTTTTCCACTGTTACAAATATCTGTCCATCATGCTTTTGATGATGCACTTAATGCCTGGTTCCCCTGCTCGACTGTAAGCCCAGTGAGGGTGGGGACCAATGCCAGCTTTGCTCACGACTAAGTTCCCAGTGTTCAGCGGATGGCCAGGCACTTCCAATTGCATGAGAAATATTTATTAAATGAATGACTAAGTGATTGTCTGATGAGTTAATTAGTGGTATTACCTGCAAAATTCAGTGGGAAATTACTATGCTAAGAAGCATAGGTGTTTTTTTTTTTTTTTTCCAACCTCCACTGATGGGTACATGGAGAGATGAAGAGATTCATTCATTTGTTCATCCATTCTTTCTATAAAGATTTATTGAGTTCTTCCCATGTGTTGGGCCCTGAAGATGCAGTGGGAACAATATTGATGAGGCCCTTGCCTTAATGTCTGTAATGTATTTGGAAATAAATGGAGAGACTCTGAAGGTGGGGAACTCAGACCTTAAATAGTTAGCATCATATGCACTTTGTCTGGAGGCACAGGATGACAAAACGGAAATCCTAAATTAGCTTCCTGCTCCTCTAATGGTACTGTTACCACTGCTATTTTTCTCCTCTGGATAGGATTAGTGGCCAGTAGAAAGATACCTGAGTGGAAAGACCTGCAGTCACCCTCCCACCTCCCTCATGGGCTCAAAAGCCTTGTCTGACCGTGCATTGGCATCTTCATGGAGGCAGAGATCAGGGCTTGTAAATAGGAGGGTCATTCTAAGAATTTCACCAAGGCATGGATCAAAGAGCATGTCATGCGTGCTTGCTAAGTCGCTTCAGTTGTGTCCGACTCTTTGCAACCCTTTGGGCTGTAGCCCGCCAGGCTTCTCTGTCCATGGGATTCTCCAGGCAAGAATACCAGAGTGGGTTGCCATGCCCACCTCCAGGGGGTCTTCCCCATCCAGGGATAGAACCCGCATCTCTTATGTCTCCTGTGCTGGCAGGCGAGTTGTTTTACTATGAGCGCCACCTGGGGAGCCCAAAGAGCATATCATTGGACCATAAAGAGTATTAGGAAACCAGTAATTTCATGCAATAAGAAAGTCAGATAGTACTATGATGATATGCAGCAACTTTCTAATTAAAACAAATGATAAAACCAAAGCATATCCTCAGGGGCAAGCCATTGCTCTTGTTTAGATTTTTCTTTTATTTTAGTCTTCAGCCAACATAAATTTTATTGATTTTTAATTAAATGGGAAAAAAAGGCTTGAACATAGTCTCATTGTGAAACACATAAACATTTACAAGGGCACTTTCTCTAGCGCTTGCTTGAATCTTTTCTTTCCCTCCTAGTTAGCTCATTTTCTCCTGGCATTTTGTCTTTCTTTTTAAATTGCATTTACCCAAGACCATGACATTCAATGAAATATTCACATACTGAATTGCATATCCAGATGTATAAATATTAAAAATGTATCTCAGTGGTATAACAGATATTGGGATGGCTGAGAGATTGTTCTCTTGCCTCAGAATCTGATTTTAGTATTTGTTCTTGGTTTTAGGAATAGGCTGGATGTTCTTTCTTTACCAGTATTAGTTATAAGTGACCTAAAGATGGGGCTTCCCAGGTGGCTCACTGATAAAGAATCTACCTGCCAATGCAGGAGATGCAGGTTCAATCCCTGAATCAGAAAGATCCCCTGGAGAAGGGCATGGCAACCCACTCTGGTATTCTTGCCTAGAAAATCCCATAGACAGAGGAGCCTGGCAAGCTATAGTCCATAGGGTCACGAAGAGTCAGATATCGCTGAGCAACTGAGCATACATCCATGCCTTCTGAGTCTCTCCACTTATTTCCAGTCTTACTATTACTGCACAGATCAGTAGCTTCCTGGACGAGTGCTGGATAATGAGAGAAACATAAAACAATACCAGCACGCCTGTTCATCTTCCAGATTTAAGGCCTTGAAAGTGATCTGAAGAGGCATGAAAGCAAAACCTTATTCTTCTTAGAGAAATCTTTATTTTTATAACCTTTTCATGATGTTGACTACTAAATATATTCTACTAATAATACAGTAAATCAGAGACTCATAGCTATTGAGCTAAATGAGATGATATGAGCTATAGCTCCCTAGTGCTGTCTAATCTAATGCCCCTTTATACAGATGTGACAGACTAGTAGAGTGGTTTATTTATTCTTTCTGTCAGTGTTTCGTAAGCACTATCTGTGTGCCTTGTTCCAGCGATAAAACTGTGAAACAAGCAGACATGGGTCTTGTCCTCCTGGCAGCCTACAACCTATATGAGATTCAGTTAAGTAAAGCCATCTAACAAGATAGGCACTCATCTCACACGCTAGTAAAGTAATGCTCAAAATTCTCCAAGCCAGGCTTCAGCAGTACGTGAACCGTGAACTTCCTGATGTTCAAGCTGGTTTTAGAAAAGGCAGAGGAACCAGAGATCAAATTGCCAACATCTGCTGGATCATCAAAAAAACAAGAGAGTTCCAGAAAAACATCTATTTCTGCTTTATTGACTATGACAAAGCCTTTGACTGTGTAGATCACAATAAACTGTGGGAAATCCTGAAAGAGATGGGAATACCAGACCACCTGACCGCCTCTTGAGAAATTTGTATGCAGGTCAGGAAGCAACAGTTAGAACTGGACATGGGACAACAGACTGGTTCCAAATAGGAAAAGGGGTACGTCAAGGCAGTATATTGTCACCCTGTTTATTTAACTTATATGCAGAGTACATCATGAGAAACGCTGGACTGGAAGAAACACAAACTGAAATCAAGATTGCCAGGAGAAATACCAATAACCTCAGATGTGCAGATGACACCACCCTTATGGCAGAAGGTGAAGAGGAACTAAAAAGCCTCTTGATGAAAGTGAAAGAGGAGAGTGAAAAAGTTGGCTTAAAGCTCAACATTCAGAAAACAAAGATCATGGCATCCGGTCCCATCATTTCATGGGAAATAGATGGGAAAACAGTGGAAACGGTGTCAGACTTTATTTTTCTGGGCTCCAAAATCACTGCAGATGGTGACTGCAGCCTTGAAATTAAAAGACGCTTACTCCTTGGAAGGAAAGTTATGAGCAACCTAGATAGCATATTCAAAAGCAGAGACATTACTTTGCCAACCTAGTCAAGGCTATGGTTTTTCCTGTGGTCATGTATGGATGTGAGAGTTGGACTGTGAAGAAGGCTGAGCGCCAAAGAATTGATGCTTTTGAATTGTGATGTTGGAGAAGACTCTTGAGAGTCCCTTGGACTGCAAGGAGATCCAACCAGTCCATTCTGAAGGAGATCAGCCCTGGGATTTCTTTGGAAGGAATGATTCTAAAGCTGAAACTCCAGTACTTTGGCCACCTCATGCGAAGAGTTGAGTCATTGGAAAAGACTGATGCTGGGAGGGATTGGGGGCAAGAGGAGAAGGGGACGACAGAGGATGAGATGGCTGGATGGCATCAGTGACTCAATGGACGTGAGTCTGAGTGAACTCCGGGAGTTAGTGCTGGACAGGGAGGCCTGGCGTGCTGTGATTCATGGGGTCGCAAAGAGTCGGACACGACTGAGCGACTGATCTGATCTGATCTGATCTGATGATGAGGGAAGTGAAGAACCTCTGTGACAGAAGAAATCAGGGGTAAATGGGATGTGAGATTTGAGCAGGGAATGCAGTCCAGGCAGAAAGAACAACAGCACATTTGATTAACTGAGAGTGTTATACTCTGTAGCCTGTCTAGGCGTGAAGCATGGAGGAAGATGGCAGAAGATGGGACCAGAGAAAAAGTCAGGGGTTTGGCCATAAAGGATCTCTGAGCAGAGGAGTGTCAGGGTCACAGCTGCATTTCAGAAAGTGGCCCCTGTGGGCAGTTTGGGAGAGGGTTTGGGGAAGGAAGGCTGGAAACTAGGAGACTGGGGAGGATGTAGTGACAGGTGCTGGTGGCACGAACTAGAAAGTGGTATGTAGTTACTGGAAAGTGGACAGAGTAGTGGATCCCTGGAATTTGATAGTCAGACACAGTATATGCTGGAATCTTCTGTGTTCCTGATCTCTTAAATTGTATCCAGCAACTTACTGATACACATTTGCATTGGGCATTGGGACCAATTCGGCATGCCTACCAAGCACCCTCAGAATACCTGGGCATTTGTGAACACCCAGTTCCCTTGCTCACAATATGGCATTCTATAAATATGCTTGAATTTGGATGCACTCACAGCCAAAATGCGCTCTGCCTAAATATTTGCAGTAACAAGTTCATTATTTCTTAAGGCAATCTGGTCCAGAATTGAGATTCTAAATCTGCACGCTTCTGAATCACACTGAAAAAACTTCTACTCCCTCAGCCATCTCCTAGCTCTTCTTAGACATCTTTGCTTCTTCCTCTTATATCTTCCCGGATGTAGAGACATTTCATTATTTGGCCTGGCCTTCCAGATTCCTTTCTGTCCTGATCATCTCCCCCAGCCCACGGACTTGGTTTGTTAGGATCCTAGATGACAGCTGGCCAGTGAATCGGCCTTTGAGAATGTGTAACTCACCCTTAGACTTTTGAGCACCTGTGTTATAGTCTGAGGTTAACTGCTAACTCAGCTCTTTTGTCTGTTAAATGAAACTAACAGGGAGTATGGCTCCCATCACAAACCAGGTTTTAACTAACATACCATGATTGAACTAGTAAGTTAGTAAAAATAAACTCATAGAAATGTAAATTACAATTGAAATTATGTTTAGACCGGGGACAGGAAAGATATTAAAGGTGATGGCCCAAGCAAATTTCTTTATCTGGTATTGTGTTTATCTCAGTTTAATGAACATTGCTTTCACTATGAAGTATTTCCTTTTTAAGATATTCATATTTGGACAGCATGCTACAGAGCAGACATTTCTATATGTGAAAACTGGATGACAGATTCAAAAAACCGTAGGTCATCCCAGGTCCTTCTTAATAGAAAGTTCCACAGTGGATGCCGGTTCTGTCATCAGCATTCTCCACACCAGTGAAGCCATCCCTTTATTTACCTGCCTAGAAGCTTCAGATTGCTTCTTTGCTTTGTCTTTCTTTTAGAAATTCTGAGAAAATCCCTGCCACTCAATTCCTTTGTTGGAAAATGCAAATTCAGTACAGTGTGTAAAGGCTACATTAAGGGTGCACCGTACCTGAAGCGAAATCACTGAGTTATCTGTCCTGACTGTCAAGGACACCAACAAGCAGAGGGTCTCAGGTCCCTGCCAAATGGTGGGAAGAGATGTTGGTGCGAGCAAACACCTTAACAAAGGTTGTGGTGTTTGGACCGCCTTCTCTTAGAATATGTGCACTTTCTTCAGTATGCAATTTAAATGCGATCTTAAAACCTTTACATTTATACTATTGTTAGTTCTTGGCTATAAAGCAGGGGAACAATAGTATGAATTATAAAAGCTTGTTGGTTTTTTACTTTGAAATGGAGAAGATGTTGAGGTTGTGACTTTACCCTCTTAGTTCAGTTCAGTCACTCTGTCATGTCCAACTCTTTGTGACACCATGAACTGCAGCACACCAGGCCTCCCTGTCTATTACCAACTCCCGGAGTTTACCCAAACTCATGTCCATTGAATCGGTGATACCATCCAACCATCTCATCCTCTGTCATCTCCTTATCCTCCTGCCCTCAATCTTTCCCAGCATCAGGGTCTTTTCAAATGAGTCAGCTCTTCGCATCAGGTGGCCAAAGTATTGGAGTTTCAGCTTCAACATCAGTCCTTCCAGTGAACACCCAGGACTGATCTCCTTTAGGATGGACTGGTTGGAGCACTCAGCTTTCTTTATGGTCCAACTCTCACATCCATACATGATTACTGGAAAAATCATAGCCTTGACTAGACAGACCTTTGTTGGCAAAGTAATGTCTCTGCTTTTTAATATGCTGTCTAGGTCAGTCATAACTTTCCTTCCAAGGAGTAAGCGTCTTTTAGTTTCATGGCTGCAATCATCATCTGCAGTAATTTTGGAGCCCCAAAAAATAAAGTCTGACACTGTTTCCATTGTTTCCCGATCTATTTGCCATGAAATGATGGGACCAGATGCCATGATCTTAGTTTTCTGAATGTTGAGTTTTAAGCCAACTTTTTCACTCTCCTCTTTCACTTTCATCAAGAGGCTCTTTAGTTCTTCTTCACTTTCTGCCATAAGGGTGGTATCATCTGCATATCTGAGGTTATTGATATTTCTCCTGGCAATCTTGATTCCAGCTTGTGCTTCCTCCAGCCCAGCATTTCTCATGATGTACTCTACATATAAGTTAAATAAGCAAGGTGACAATATACAGCCTTGACATATTCCTTTTCCTATTTGGAACCAGTCTGTTGTTCCAACAGTTCTAACTGTTGCTTCCTGACCTGCATACAGGTTTCTCAAGAGGCAGGTCAGGTGGTCTGGTATTCCCATCTCTTTCAGAATTCTCCAGTTTATTGTGATCCACACAGTCAAAGGCTTTGGCATAGTCAATAAAGCACAAATAGATGTTTTTCTGGAACTCTCTTGCTTTTTCAATGATCCAGCAGATGTTGGCAATTTGATCTCTGGTTCTTCTGCCTTTTCTAAAACCAGCTTGAACATCTGGAATTTCACGGTTCACATATTGCTGAAGCCTGGCTTGGAGAATTTTGAGCATTACTTTACTAGTGTGTGAGATGAGTGCAATTGTGTGGTAGTTTGAGCATTCTTTGGCATTTCCTTACTTTGAGATTGAAATGAAAACTGACCTTTTCCAGTCCTGTAGCCACTGCTGAGTTTTCCAAATTAGCTGACATATTGAGTGCAGCACATTCACAGCATCATCTTTTAGGATTTGAAATAGCTCAACTGGAATTCCATCACTTCCACTAGCTTTGTTCGTAGTGATGCTTCCTAAGGCCCACTTGACTTCACATTCCAGGATGTCTTGCTCTAGGTGAGTGATCACATCATCATGATTATCTGGGTCATGAAGATCTTTTTTGTACAGTTCTTCTGTGTATTCTTGCCTCTTAGTGTGATCCTAAAAGGACTTGACTTCAGTGTCATCCTGTGGTTGTTACTGAGTCATGTTACTTCACTGATGTATCTCAGTTTCATTATCTGTAAAATGAGAACAGTAGTAATGAGGTAATAACAGTGGTAATGGTAATATAACCATTGGTAATGGTAATAATACCTACCTCATATCTTTTTGTGAGGAGTCAGTGAAACAGCATGTCATTTGTCTAGCTACTTGCATCTCCTGTTTTAAAGCCATAAGATAATCTAAAAATCAGTTTGCATTCCCAGAACTTAGCATTGGGAAGTCAGCATGTCTGAAATCAAGAGTCCTGGGCTAGTTGGGAGTCATAGTTTAGTTCTGGGACCAGTATTGGCCTGCTCTGTGGTCTTGGACAGGTCTTTTTTTTTTTTTTTGGTGGTGGGGGCATGCCACCTGTCATGTGGGATCTTAGTTACCCAACCAGGGATCAAGCCTGAGCCCCCTGCAGTGAAAATTCCCGAGTTTTAACCACTGAACCACCAGGGAAGTCCCTGGGCAAGTCATTTTTATAGTCATCTTAAAATGGAGCTTATCACAGCTACTGTCCACCTCACATGTTTGATTAATTCATTCATGTTACAGATATTTAGTAAATGCCTACTGTGGGCCAGGCACTGTGAATGAAGTAGCAGATTCGATGAACAAGATAAAGTGCTCCCTATTTACAATAGCTGGGACATGGACACAGCCTAGGTGTCCATCAGCAGATGGAGAAGGAAGTTGTGGTACATATACACAATGGAATATTACTCAGCCATAAAAAGGAATGCATTTGAGTCAGTTCTAGTGAGGTGGATGAACCTAGAGCCTGTTAGACAAAGTGCGGTTCGTCAGAAAGAGAAAAACAAATACGTATATTGATGCATATATGTGGAATCTAGAAAAATGGTAAGGATGAACCTATGTGCAGGGCAGGAATAGAGACGCAGACATGGAAAACAGACGTGTGGATACAGCGTGGGGAGGAGAGGCTGGGATGAACTGAGAGAGCAGCGTTGAAACACATACATTACCATATGTAAAGCAGATAGCTAGTGGGAATTTGCTGTATGACACAGGGAGCTCAAACCCAGTGCCCTGTGACTACCTGGAGGGGTAGGATGGGGAGAGGTGGGAGGGAGGTTCAAGAAGGAGGGGACATATGTATACTTAAGGGTGATTCACATTGTGGTATGGCAGAAATTTTTAAAAATTAATGAAAAAAAATTTTAGGAACATAAAGTGCTCCCTTTATGAGTCATACATCCTCCTGGGGAAAAGAGGAAAAAACAGAAAAGAGAAGGAGTAACAGGGTAATTGGGGTGTGGTGAGCTGGTTGCATGCATGTGTGTGCTCAGTCGTGTCTGACTCTTTGAGACTCATGGACTGTAGCCCTCCAGGCTCCTCTCTGTTCATAGAATTCTCCAGGCAAGAATACTAGAGCCGGTTGCCATTTTCCATTTTCTTCTTCAGGGGATCTTCCTAACCCAGTGATCAAACCTGGGTCTCCTGCATTGTAGGTGGGTTCTTTACCATCTGAGCCACCAAGGAAGCTGTGGGGATGTTATTTCAGACAGCGGGCAGAAAAGCCCTCTCTGGTTGAGCTGAGAATGCCATACTGAGAATTCCATACGGTGTTGGAATCATGGAGTCCCTCAGGAAATTCATATAGATTGATGAGTGTGGCAGGAATGAGGAACGAGTAGTCTCCACCCTCCAGCAGTGGAGGAGATGGGGTCCTGAACAAGGGGGCGGGGGAGGAGTTGGCGGCAGGCATTGAGACTACAGGTGGATAAAGAAGAGGTGCATAACCCAGCCACAGAGGGTCCAGAAAGGCCTTTTGAGAGTGACACTTAAACTGAGTCCTGAAGACAAGTGGGCTAACCAGATAGAGGAATGGGGTAGGGAGCATTCTAGAAAATAGCCATAGACCAGGGAGAGTATGAAAACATTTGGGTGAAAAGTATATGGGTGATAAATATTGTTTTATTTCTTAAAGTTTGATGATACGATATCAGAGGTCATGACTCAGAAGGTGGTAAAGAACAGTAAGTGAAAACTTAGTGTTGATAATCCAACACTAAATTTTGGGGGGCTCTAAAATCACTGCAGACAGTGACTGCAGCCATGAAATTAAAAGACTCTTACTCCTTGGAAGGAAAGTTATGACCAACCTAAACAGCATATTAAAAAGCAGAGACATTACTTTGCCAACAAAGGTCCGTCTAGTCAAGGCTATGGTTTTCCCAGTAGTCACATATGGATGTGAGAGTTGGACTATAAAGAAAGCTGAGCGCCGAGGAATTGATGCTTTTGAACTGTGGTGTTGGAGAAGACTCTTGAGAGTCCCTTGGACTGCAAGGAGATCCAACCAGTCCATCCTAAAGGAGATCAGTCCTGGGTGTTCATTGGAAGGACTGATGTTGAAGCTGCAACTCCAATAATTTGGCCATCTGATGCGAAGAACTGACTCATCTGAAAAGACCCTGATGCTGGGGAAAGATTGAGGGCAGGAGAAGAAGCGGATGATAGAGGATGAGATGGTTGGATGGCATCACTGACTCAATGGACATGAGTTTGAGTAAACTCCGGGAGCTGGTGATGGACAGGGAGGCCTGGCATGCTGCAGTCCATGGGGTCACAAAGAGATACAACTGAGTGACTGATCTGAACTGAATCCAAAGTTTGTATAACCCCCATACAGTATAGCAAGTGAACATGTCTAGCACTGCCAAACATCAGGGTTTTCATGGTTACGTTACTTTATGATTTGTGGATCCATTTTAATTTTTTAAAACATACTTTATGCCAAAACCTTTTCCATTTTGAATTTCAAATTAATAGAAAGAGACACTTTCTGTTTTCAGGGCCTGTCACACCACCAGACTGCCTTACTTTGGAGAAGGAGATCGGGTTGATTATCATTTTACCTCTCAAGAAGTTTTTGATGAAATGCAAAACATGGTAAGAATGCTCTTTATGTGCACAAGAAATACATGTTCTCTGGTAGAAGTATTAGGAGATCATGATAAGAAAGAGAACAATTACTTGGATGGATTCTCATTGAGTTGTGTTTTTAATACCTTTGATATATCATCGTCCACACACGGCTTTATGATCTTGGAGAAAATACTGTAAATCTCCAATGAAACTGAATAAAGAGATTTTTTAAGAAAACGGAAGAAAGAGCACCGTGAAAAGTTCTTGAGATCTGTGTTTGTCAGGTGCTGCTATTTATGGTCAGATTTTACTCAAGATAAACGGCTCGCACAGAACTGATGTTACGCAGCTAACTTATGAATTGAGCACTTCCAGGGAGTTGGCGTGTTCTGTCCACAGACCACTCCCTGTGTTTGCTATCTTTGGTGCTTTCTAATTGTTGTGACCCTACGCACCATTTCAGCCAGTTGGTCTGCCCTGGACACGTACGTACACAGCCTTACTCTTCCCCTGAAACATCGCTGTGTGAGGAGTCCTCAGTCCCAGAGAGCTGGCAGGCAGGTCAGTAACGCAGTTGGAAGCCCTCGACATTAGATCAGAAAAGATTCCTCATTTCCTTGAGGTCTGTGGCTTTCCTGGGTGAGGGTCACTACCCTGCTCTGGTCCCTTTCATAGGAGCTCTGGACAGTTTTATTCAATTTAAGGCTTTACCCCCTGAAACCCTGATCATCTGGTCATCGGTAGTAATTCACAACAACCTGGTGTCTAAGTTCATTTCCTTAAAAATAATTTATTTGCTCTTTCTTGGCCCTTCACATCAAAGGGAATCCTCACAACCCTAGTGTGTTTCATCTGTCAAAGGTATATTGCTAATGTCCATACATTATCCACCCATGACTTTAGTTAAAGAGTATCTCATATCTTCATCACTACTGATAAATCTGTAAGCCTTTTTATTCTCTTTTCAGGCATGGGCCTTAATTTTGTTTATCTTATCTTCACTTCTTTCTATCACTAAATTAATCGTACACCACTTTTTTTTCCCCCCTGAAGCCTGGTGAAGGACAGGATTAAGGATTAATCTCTGTTTCTGCTTTTGAAAGATTACCATCCAACCAGTGATGCTCTTACTGCTGCAGGCTTCCTCCTCTCTGCCCCCTGCTCCTTCATCTGTCCTTTCTCTGCCCCATCCTCGGATAACAGACCTGGCTTCCACCTCAGTGCAGGCAACTGTGGAGCATGTAGGCATAGGCTCTGCAGTTGCTATGAGTTTAATTGTGAATGACCAGCTTTCCACATGGTACATATTTTCTCTTGCTTTCACAGAGAAGCCGAGTGAGAAAGCCCTATAAGTCCCTCGGCCATTTTCCCTCTAATCTTGTCAGAAGAACATCTTGGAACTTCTTTATGATTTTCTCTCCTAGGGCTATATTTTAGAAGTTTGGTTTAATGTACCAAGGGTACTCTGAGACTTTCTATTTCTAAAAGCCATAATAGAAATCTGAAGAGTTATCTTGATATTAGTAAGAAGCATTCTCTTAGGACTCTTTGGGTTGAAAGACAACTAGTTCCCCACACTGCTGTTAATTTCTCGTGGTAGAGTCTGGGGCATTTTTTCTTGATTTAGTTCCACTGCTCTCAGTGCCCCACGGGCTCCCCTGATGTTTCAGACCTTATCTTGTCTGTAATCAAGTAAGTCCAACAGTCCCTAGTCTAAGAAATCACCATACGTCTGAACTGTATTTAGTCTTCTATTTACTCTCACTATGAAAGTTCTTGTGTACTGGAAAAGCACTCACTTTTACTGCCTCTGCTAACATGCATGACTTCACTGTGGTATCAGCATCTTTAACTTGAATTTTGTAGTTAAGATCTTTTCTTTAAAGGGAGCTTGAGGCTGTTTCGTGAAGAGAGACAAACCTAGAGAGGAGAAACTCACGACACCTTGTCAGCTGCATCAGTCACACCCACACACTCAGCCTCTGCACACAGAACCCCTCTACGGAACACTCCCCAGCCAGCCTGTCTCCTTCCAAGTCACAGTCCCGCTTAAGAGAAGCCCTGGCACACCCCAGCCCTGCACACCTGCTGTGGACAGTCACACTTCCCCACTCTGATGGGTACACGTAGACGAGCACACACTTCAATATACATTCCACACCCCCCAAAACACAGATCATCTCTCCATGTGCCCACAGACACATGAACCCTTAAGGCCATATACACAGTCACTCACCTGCATAGCCTCTTCTTCCCTGGTGGAAATAAGACCGCAGATCTGGAGGTGTCTGAGATAAGATTATTGCTATGTATGAAGAAATCCACAGGCCGGAAGCCATGACAGGAGTATACCTCTCCAGAAGCTGGGGGACCACTCATCTCAATTCTTAACAAATCAGTTGAACAAGGCTTGTTTTATGTACACAAGTACAGTGCAAGATGTCTCCCAACCCTCCCTTCTTCCAAAAAATGGTTTTTGGGTCCACTTGTGTGCCCTTGTACACACAAGTAAGCAAACTCATAGTCTACATCTGGAAAGTGATTCAAATATACATTGTAAAAAACAGGGTGAGTCACAGTAAACAAGATGAAATAAGTCATACCTGACAAGAGATTCAGATATCTGTTTATCTGTATATAAATATAATATAGATATTAAAAGGAAAGGAGTCATAGTGTTTGTTGCAGAGAATACAGTATGACATTGAGTGGGTAAAGTATTAAGGATATTTATTGTTGAGTCTTTAACTTTTAGAATATATAACATAAATTTCATTTGATTATGGGAGGGTATGGATTTTTCTCATTGCCCACACCAGACACATGCCCCAGAGAACCCATCCCACCTGAGGGACACCCTATGTTTCATGGCCTTCCAACACCGCCCCCTGACAGGTAGCCCACCCCCCATCCCCATGGATCTCCAGAACCTCCAGGCCAGGAGGCACAGGGTAGCATCAGAGACCCCCAAACTGCTACTGTTTGTAACGACAGTGCTGGCTGTTGCAGGGCTTCGGAGGATGGGGCTTAGCCTGAGGAGTTTTCACTTCATTATTTATTTCAAAATCATGTATCGGAAGAGTCCTGGTGGCCAAGGATGTCCACATTTTTCTTCCTTCTGTTGTCATCAGCATCCACCTTGTAATTTAGTAAATATCATATCATCAAAGGAAAAGTCAAGACAATTTTGAGAGATGTTTCTAGTTCTTTTTTTCTTTCTTTCTTTTTTACACATGACTACAGTTTCAGGAGGAGCTTCCGGAATATAATGAGAAGGCAGTATTTATACCTCAAATGTCTAGAGGGCACCCAGCGAGGCTGCTGAATACATTTGGGGCAGTTCCAATAAAAAGCTGTGTTTATGAGGAAAAGCAGGAGGGGTCTGTATTTTACAGCTTATCTCAGAATGCAAAAGTTGAGAATGTGGCTGTAATTCACAGCCTTCAGGCTTATCTGGGAGTGCAAGGCCTTTGGGAATGAAAGCTTTTGGGGGAGAGCTGGTGTGCTGGGAGACCCAAAACGGCTGAGGCACAAAGTAACTATTAGTTTTGCTTTCTCCTTAATGAAGGTTTATAGCACACATTTGGCAGGAAGTGGGTCAGTGGACAAAATGATCTGTTTACCGTAAGCTTCATTGCCTTCACTCTGCTCTAGATTATCTCCAAAAGCCTTTTTTTTTTTTGCCAGCCAGGAATTCTGAATGAACTTCTCCATCACAGTTTGATATTAAGTTTCTTAAACCCATTGTCATCCTTATATAATCGCTAATATTTATAAGTTTTATGGAGTCATATAGAAAGAAGATATCAAGTCATTTAATTTATATTAAATTCCATGATGGCAGCTGTTATTGGAAAGTCTTTTTACTTCTTCCCTTGCAGGGGAAATTCATTCTAACCTATAATTACGGTAATCACAAGTACGGATTAAGTAGGGACACCATAGAAGGTATCGCAAGAGATGGTTTAGCAAGCTGTGTTCATATGGAAATAGAAGTAAGTACTTTCCATTCAGTCAGTTTCTTTTTAGTGTGTAAAACTGTGTGTATATTTGGGACTGGGGAGGAGACTATGGTGTGCAGGCAGCACACTTCTAGGCCTGAAAGGAATGCATACGAAAGGTGAGATTTGGGGGACATCCCTGGTGGTCCAGTGTTTGAGACTCCATGCTCCCACTGCAGGAGGCTTGGATCCGATCCCTGCTCAGGGAGCTAAAATTCTACATGCCACATAGTGTGGCCAAAAAGTTAAAAAGTAATAATAATGTGAAATTTTTAATTAGCTTTACTTCACTTCAGTCGCTCAGTTGTGTCCAACTCTTTGCGACCCCATGAATCACAGCACACCAGGCCTCCTGTCCATTACCAACTCCCGGAGTTTACCCAAACTCATGTCCATCGAGTCAGTGATGCCATCCAGCCATCTCATCCTTTGTCGTCCCCTTCTCCTCCTGCCCTCAATCTTTCCCAGCATCAGAGTCTTTTCAAATGAGTTAGCTCTTCACATCAGGTGGCCAAAGTATTGGAGTTGCAGCTTCAAAATCAGTTGTACCAGTAAACACCCAGGACTGATCTCCTTTAGAATGGACTGGATGGATCTCCTTGCAGTCCAAGGGACTCTCAAGAGTCTTCTCCAACACCACAGTTCAAAAGCATCAATTCTTCGGTGCTCAGCTTTCTTTATAGTCCAACTCTCACATCCATACATGACCACTGGAAAAACCATACCCTTGACCAGATGGACTTTTGTGGACAAAGTAATGTCTCTGCTTTTTAATATGCTGTCTAGGTTAGTCATAACTTTCCTTCCAAGGAGTAAGCATCTTTTAATTTCATGGCTGCAATCACCATCTGCAGTGATTTTGGAGCCCAGAAAAATAAAGTCAGCCACCATGTCCACTGTTTCCCCATCTATTTGCTGTGAAGTGATGGGACCGGATGCCATGATCTTAGTTTTCTGAATGTTGAGTTTTAAGCCAACTTTTTCACTTTCATGGAGAGGCTTTTTAGTTCCTCTTCACTTTCTGCCATAAGGGTGGTGTCATCTGCATATCTGAGGTTATTGATATTTCTCCCAGCAATCTTGATTCCAGCTTGTGCTTCCTCCAGCCCAGAGTTTCTCATGATGTACTCTGCATATAAGTTAAATAAGCAGGGTGACAATATACTGCCTTGACGTACTCCTTTTCCTATTTGGAACCAGTCTGTTGTTCCATGTCCAGTTCTAACTGTTGCTTCCTGACCTGCATATAGGTTTCTCAAGAGGCAGGTCAGGTAGTCTGGTATTCTCATCTCTTTCAGAATTTTCCACAGTTTATTGTGATCCATACAGTCAAAGGCTTTGGCATAGTCAATAAAGCAGAAATAGATATTTTTCTGGAACTCTCTTGCTTTTTTGACAATCCGGCAGATGTATGCATTTGTTTTTAAAAAATATGTAGTTATATTAAATATTTGAGATCTTCAAATACAGTTGATTTTTTTTTTCCAAGTTACCTTCTGACAGTGTAACATTTTTTTAGTCAGAAAGAAAAAAAATGATAAAAAGGATCCCATTACACCAAACACACAGAAAACAAAATCTAGGGGTCAGGTATTCCGTTACTATTGATTACCCCTCCCTTAAATTTTTTCCTCTCTGACTTTGAAGAGCAGGAGACTGTGATTCCTTTTTGGTCTTTTGTGTTGGTCTAGTCCCCACAAGGGCTTCCCTGGTGGCTCAGACAATAAAGGAATCCACCTGCAATGCAGGAGACCTGGGTTTAATCCCTGGGTCTGGAAGATCCCCTGGAGAAGGGAATGACAACCTGGTCCCATATTCCTCGAGAATCCTTTGGACAAAGGAGCCTGGTGGGCTACCATCCAGGAGATAAGTGTTGCCTCGCTTCAGTGAGACTGGTCAAGTTTCTTCCACCTCAGTAATTTTCCTAACTTTAAAACCCTACAGTTCTTATCTTCCTGCAGTTGATTGGTTGTTCATCCTTAAGGTTGACTTTGTTTCTATGCTAATTAGCCAGAGCAACAACAACAAAGACCTTTCCCAGAAAATGACTTCCTTGAACAAGGCAGACACAAAAAGTATGCGTCTTTGAGTGCAGACACAGCTCCAGTGTCCACCTTTTTCCAGCTCAGTGGTTCTGAGTTCTGGCTCCCGTTTTACTTTCTTCCTCCCTGAGAGCTTCTTCCTACTCATTTCCAGGAGGTTGAGTCTATAAACCAGGCTTTATTCCTGGTTCTTCCTAGCTAAATCCTTCTTCCAAACTCTCCTTGTCATTGACGCTTTTAGACATTGTTTTTTTTTTTTTTTTAAAGAGTCTCTATTTCTTCCCCTTGAATTTTTAAAAACAAAGATTTTGAACACTGAGTTAAACTACTAATGGTTGGATTGAGATGGAAGGAACTTCAGAGTCCATTTGAAAGAACTTCCATTTCACAGAGGAGTTGGCACAGAGTCACGGTGGCCGGCGAGCTGCAGTCCTGACCCAGGCCCCTGGTTCCTCAGAGCGCTGCTACCTACCGCCGCTTCCCTGCTTCGTGTGGGCTCCTGGTTATCAGGGTATCAGGAGCCTGGCCTTCCCGTGCTCTGGGTACAGCCCGTGAGATGGAATAGGAACCAGCCAACCACCAGGCTGCTGGTTTAGGAACAGGAAGGCACCAAGTTGGTGACAAAGGGTAAACAGAGGAGCCTTTCTCTCTGGTAAGATCTCTGTCTCCTGCGGCTGCAAGGATGCCTTTTGAAAAGTAGAATTGAAACTGCTTTTCAGTTATAAATATGCAGTATTCTGTGAGCATACCTATTTGTCTCTAGCAATTTTCTTTTTTAACAGTAATGTTCCTTAGAACTGTTAAAGGATAACCAGGTAGGATGAATTCTTATTTTTCTAATGATAATGTAATATTTGATACACAAACAGAAGTAATCCAATCCTGAGGAAAATAATAGCTAATTATACAGAGTAAACAAATTCTTCAGTACAGCACTACTTATTAAGCCTATGTTGTCACATATTTCCTAAATGATTTCTAAATTGTATCTGTGTTTCTAATTTATTATCTTTTATTTAAATACATAGGGTGTAAGAAGTTTAAAACATTGCTATTTTGAGCCTCGATATATCCTAGTGGTACCCATGGACAAGCAAAAATATGAGGGCTACTTGAGGAGAAAAGGATTATTCAGTCGTGTAGAGATTGAATTTGCTGTCTCCAGAGTGGACCTTTATATTAAAATTAACCAGAAATATCCAGGATACTTTGATGCAGTAATCAATGCAGGTAAGTAACTTTCAGCAAAGTTTTATTTTTGAAGTATAAGATCACTGGGGAAAAACCTACTCCAAAGTACATTCTTGTTGTTGACTGAAGGCAGTTTCTTACGGTTGTAGGACTGCGGTTCCTGATTGCTGGCTGGCTGTCTGACAAGGGTGACCCTCAGTTTTTAGAGACTGTGCTCAGGTTGTGTGCATGTGGCCCCTCCACTTTCAGGGCAGCAACAGCCCATTAAGTTCCTCCTCCTGCTTCGAGTGTCCTCATACTTCTCCAGACAGAAAACCTCCTTTTATGGGGAATCATACGATTAGATTAGGCCCACCTGGATAATCTCCTTTTTGATTAGCCCAAACTCATAAATAACCCTAATTATTTATTAGGATAATAAATTATTTATTAGGATATTTATTATTAGGACAGTAAATTATTTATTAGGATCTTAATAAAATAACCCTAATTACATTTGCAAAAGTCCCTTATGCCATATAACCTAACATAACCACGGGAGTCATAGCTCATCAGATTCACAGGTTCTGCCCACACTCAAGGTGTGTGTGTGTAATTAAGCAAGGGTGAAGTGTCACTGGGTCTTAGAATTCTGCCTACCACGATATTCATGCAGTTAGATCTAGCTAAAAAATTATTGCCACAGATTGGCTGTTTTTACATACGTCTGTTGCTAAAGTAAATTCTCTCCTCTGCTGTAGATGATCTGGATGTTGCCTACCAAAAGCTGAGTCAGCTCATTAGAGAATACCTTGGATTTTCTGAGGTAACTGCCAAGAGTTTGGCTCCAACCACAGGTACGGTCCTGTCCCTTTTGTGCCAAAACTTATTTTGCGTTGAAAGGAAAACAAATCTATCGGTTGTTATTTGAGGACTCATCAACCAGGCTAATGCTAGTTTCTTTTTTTTTTTTTTAAGAAACAAATTTATTTGCATATTTGGCTGTTCCAGATCTTAGTTGTGGCACACAGGATTTTTAGTTGTGGCATGCAAACTCTTGGTTGTCACACGTGGGATCTGGTTTGCCGACCAGTGATCAAGCCTGGGCCCCCTGCAGTGGAGCACAGAGTCTTAGACACTGGACCACCAGGGAAGTCCTCTAAAGCTGGTTCTTACTCTTTAATCCCTGTCCTTCCTCTGGGGTTACTGTCCCCACAAACAAATTGTGTGAAACAGCCCCTCTGGATGTGTCCCTCTGTTTGTCAAGGTGACCATAATGGATCGCAGAGGACTGTCCTTTAAGGATGTGCTGGGCAGTACCTTGCAGGCTGGTACTAGTTAGATATAGGTCAGTCCCATGGTTCAGAACTCAGCCTTCTGGAAGTTTGGCTTCTCAGGGGCTGGGGTGGTGTTCTGCCTGACAGCATTGTTCAATCCAAGAGATTATTTCCCTCTTTGTTTGCGCTGCTCTAGTCCTCAAAATGCGGCCCATCAGAGAATAATGGAAGAGAATGTGAGAGTGGTCCTGGCCCGGCTGCCATCTGGGACAGGCTGCTTAGCTGTTCTGAGCTTCAGTTTGCCCTCTTGTTAGATGGAGTTAATCCTCCCCACCTGCTTCATGAATCATACGCAGCAAAGAAAATGGGATATGTGAGTGCCTCTCCTTGGAATCTAGGAATTCTAAAGCCCTAACTTAGAATTTCAGTACATGAGTATTTTGAGATGTCTTTAACAGTTTTCCCCCAAGTCCACCTCGCACCCATTAGGATGGCTACCATGAAAAAAAAAAAAAAATAGAAAATGTGCTGGCAAGGATGTGGAGAAATTAGAAATGTAAAATGGTGTAGCTGCTACGGAAAACAGTATGGTGGTTCCTCAAAAAAATTAAAATTAGATGTCTCATCTTGAAAGGAGTTTGACGTTTCTACTTGTTCAAGAGCTGCATTGCAAGCCAGGTAAAGGGATCTACAGTTTTTTGCATGTAACTGTAGTGAGAAAAAAAAAAAATTAAAATTAGAAACACCATCTGATCCAGTGATTCCACTGCTGGGTATATACCCGAAAGAACTGAAAGCAGGGTCTTGCACAGATGTCTTTGCGTGTTCACAGCAGCATTATTCACAATAGCCAAAAAGTGGAGGTGACCCAAGCGTTCATTGGTGGATGAAGGTTTGTACACACAACAGAATATGATTCAGCCTAAAAAGGAAGGAAATTCTGACACCTGCCACAACATGGATAAACCTTGAGGACCTTCTGCTAAGTTAAATAAGCCAGCCACAAAAACACATATACTGCATGATTCCAATTATATGAGGTACCCAGACTAGACAAATCATAGAGACAGAAAGGAGGAGGGTGGTTGCCAGGGGCTGGGGGAGAGAGAGGAACGGAGTGTTGTTTAACGGTGTCAGAGTTTCAGTTTTGCAAGATGGAAAGAGTTCTGGGGATCGGTTGGAGAATGGTGTGAGTGTGCTTAATGCTGTTGGACCATCCATTTAAAAATGGTGACAATGGCAAATTTTAGGTTACATGTATTTTACTATCATCATCATCAAAGAATGCCCTCATGAAAGAAGTTCTTCGATGGACTGACCTGCCTTCATGCTTATGAATGCTCAGGCAGTCTGTCGTGTGGTTTGGTCTTTATGACCCTGCCCAGTAGGATCTTGCTGGCCGGGCTGCGTCCTGGCCAGCCAGCAGCATGTCAGGTCATGGTTTTTGCCAAAGTTCAAACTAACTGCGTTGTTTTGCAACTCTACACACTTTCTCGAGGGGAGGTGCCCTTGGAATCCCTGAATGAGATTGGTGTGAAAATGGTGGCACCCAACATATAATGACCAGCGTGCACGCTGAGAAAATGGGCACCCCTGGAGGAGGGAAGGTTTCAATCAGTCCGTGGAGGGGCACGTCCAATGAGGGGTGGGCAGGGTCCACCCTGCCTGGCCACTGCCTCTGCGTCAGGCTCTGTTCTTTAGAAAGCTTCGCCTATCCAGTTGTACAGTGTTATCTCGTGAGGCTTCCATAGAAGCTCCATGTAAGTTTCTCCTGAGGAAATATGGCTCCCTTTGCTTTAAATCTTTGCTAGCAGCCCAGCAACCTCTGATGTTTAATTTGGTCCCCTGCATGGACCTGTCCCTATGGGGCTGTCCCCTAGGTGAGAGCACCCTGCCCCATCCCTGCACCAGGCCCATCTCCCATTGTAAATTAATAAGTTGGTGTTTCTGGCTTTTAAATCAGCCCCTCGTGGGTTGGGAGAACCATGAGTCAGTCCCCTGAGCCTGAGCGGTTCCGAACAACCAAGACACAGCAGCCCCAAGGGCACCTCTAAACTGTGACTGCCGAGCAGGACTTAGCACCCCGGGCAATGGGATGTGGCCAGTCCCCCAACGCCCCCCCACCAACACAGCTCGTCTTACTCTGCAGCCATCAGGAACACTGATGGTTGATTGCAGTGTGCCATTTGGCAAATTAATAGACCAGATAATGTGTGCATAAGGAAATAGACTTCTGTTTTAAACGGTTTGGGGAAACTTCATTTATTTGGACTAATTAGGTTAGACCTGTCTGATTTAATGAAAAGTATGACTTATGGAACTTGTAAAAGTGTTCTCACTCTCAGATACATTTACTACCTGAAATTGGGCCATCCAGTTATTGACTAATAGAGCCCCAGCTTTTAATAGTAGATGGGAGGGTTTGTACTCATTATATCAAATCATTGGCCTTGATAGACCCCGGTTGCTCTGACAGGCTTACTATTTGGAAACTGATATATTTTCTTTAGAAGCCAAACACTCTATTTGGTTTATGCAGTTCATCTGTGGAAGAAGGTACTTTTTTCAGCTGATGGTTTAAGGATAAATTTGCACATAAAGTGATTTTGTGGAGGCCAGATATTATTCAAGTATTTAAAAATTCTAATTAACATAGTCCTCATTAAGAAGCTTATACATTGTCTCCAGTGGCCCGAGAGTAGAGCCAGCGGCCCCTCTGAGTCTCCGGGCGGTGAGGTGCGCGCCAGGGAGCGTGGAGCAGATGGTAACAGGTTCCCAGCGGGAGAGCAAGGCCTAGCCATAATCACCTTAAGGTGAACCATGTGACTCCCTGAGAAGGGTCCAGAGCCCCAGCAGGGTCACTGCCACAGGCTCGGCTGGCTCGCAATTCTCGGCCTCCCTTCTGGGCCGGGTCACTCTGAGTTAAAGTTCTGTGGTTTAGGTATGTCTATATAAAGACTTTCATTACTTTCATGCATGTAAATGGGATCCTGAAAAGCAAAACTCCATAATTTTAGTATGTGGAGTCACTTTCATGTATAATTGAGCTGTCAAAGGTAAGAAATTGAAATTAAAAATATTTAAGATTCTATGATGCCAGTTTTGCCTTAACAATTAAAAAATTGGACTGGAAAGAGGAAACCTCAGTTTTGCATTCAAACTTTCACCAATAATCATTAATTTGATTAGAACTCCCATTTCTAAGAAGCAAAATGCAAAAAAACTATATATAACATTCTGGAACACGTTAAAATATGTTCTTCCAGAGCTGAGGTTTTCCACAACGGGCCTGAACTGTCCATCTATACGGTCAGCTTCACTGCAGACAAAAATCTGATAGCAATGGTGTTTTCATAGAAGCAGTGATCCTGTGTCAATGCAAACAGAAAATGATTGCCAAACATCTGAATTGCTAATACATAGCATACATAATACATAATACATAATAACTTCATGTTACTAATTTGTACTTGAGAATGCAATTTTAAATTCTACACTTAATGATGAGAGTGGAATGAAGTGAACAAAGTAAGTCCAGTGTTTATCAGTTCTGAGTATAGCAGCCCATCAGCCTGGACCCACAAGTGCAAACCTTCACTGGAGGAGAGACTAATTAAATTTTCATTTAATACATGTAAATATAAAATAATAACTTTGGGCACAGAGTAATTGTAAACCTTCAAGTTCTTTAGTTGTTCCGTCTCTCCGTTGTGTCTAACTCTTCGCGACCCCATAGACTGCAGCACACCAGCCTTCCCTGCCCTTCGCTATTCCTGGAGTTTGCTCTAACACATGTCCATTGAGTCGATGATGCCATCCTATATCAATTAAGGTACAGAATTGCCTTCCTCCCCCCACAACAATGCAGGTAATATTCATTTCTAAAACCAAGACGGTTAAAAAATCCTGAGTAAACAATATAATGTCTATAAAATAAGGGAAAACTCACTATATTCACAACCCAGTGTATGTGATGTCTTTTCTCTCCATTTGTCTCTTTACAAGTGATTTCTGGAATTGTCAGTACTTCCAGTAAAGCTTTTAAAAAGCTGATCCAACCACCACCCTGAGTTCTCACTACAGAGGTCATAAAACAACATTTTATTTGAAAATCATTATTCAAGATTCTGACTAATGATAGAGAAGAATGATGATGGCGATGATGAGTCTAACAAGGGGAAAACTGAGCAATTTACTAGTCCGTAAAGTGGTGCCTTTATCTCTAATGAGGGGCCTGGTATCATTTGCCAAGCTATATAGTTAAATTGTAATGGTTAAATTGTGAAAGTGGGGTGGAAAAATCTTTGTGTATCTGATTATTGGAAACCAGGAGGGCTCAAAGAACTTTCAGCATTGGATTTCACCATTCTTAGAATTTTCTGTTTTTTTTTTTTTAATGCTTTTTATTGTGGTTTAAAAAAACAACATGAAATTTGCCATTTTAACCATTTTAAGTGTACGCCTTAAAGGTATTATTTATATTCACAATGTTGCAAACCATAGCTACTACCTATTTTAAGTATTTTTCGTCACCCTAAATAGAAACTCTATACCCGTTCAACAATAACCAACATCCCCACCCCTAGGCCCTGGTAACCTCTAATCTACTGGGTGTCTCTATGAACCTGCCTATTCTAGATATTTTTTTTACTGTTCTTTTATTTTAGCCTTGTTTCTTGACTAAGTTCGTATTTTAATTTATAACTGTTATAAACTAGGATGTTAAGAATGATGAACAGGGCAGCCCCTCAGAAAACCCACCACATGGCAAAATTTTCCTTGTTCCCCCTGTCCTTCCTCCCTGGTTACCTCTCACTTGTCTGGACACTCGGGGTGCACACCCAGACCAGGAGGTTCAGAGCAAACCCGGAGTGGTCTGAAAGCCTCCTGTGTTGTGGGAGGAGAGGGGCTGGTGGCCAGGAGCCCAGCTGGCTCCTGGAGATGGACTGCTCTGGGCTCCCCTCAGAGGTCTGATTGGGTTTGGCCTCTGAGTAGCCAGTCTCCCCCAGGGTCAGCTGAGGCTGGTTTCTTGAAGGCTGTTCCAGACTGGTGTGCCGCCTCTGACCACTAACCTTTCAGAGCCGTGTCCTAAGGACTGGGTTACAGTGATCCACGGGCCACCAGGATACACCAGGGGTTCTATCCTGAACAAGAGCCTGCTGAGGTGATTGTGTCCAGGAGACCAGACTCACATGTGCTCTCATGCAGGTGACTGAAGAAGGCAACCCCCCTCTGCAACATCGGCATGGATGTTGGCCTCTGAGAGTCACTTTTGAAGCCAGGGTGGATCTGGAGGGAAGAGGTTGCCCTGGGGGGGTGGAGGGGTGGAGTGGGGATGGGTAGCAGCTTGGACGGTGGAGCCTCAGGTGCAATGTCCCTGAGCCATGGCGTCTTGTGAGATCCCACTGGATCTATTCTTTCTTTCCTCCTTCCATTCATCACTCACTTACTGAGTGCCTGCTGAGCTTCTGCACCTTGCTAGGTACTCCTTACAGAGCTCACAATTTCTTTATGGGACAAGGAAACAGGCCACTGAACAAGGAAACCAATCAGACTTGGTAGCCTAGCTGTCCATCCTCTAGTTTCTACTGTGAAAAGCAGCATTGACCTCTAAGCTGGTGAAATGAAAATGTCATTCATTTAGAAAATATTCTGGCCCATTCTCAGACCTGAATATAAATGTCAGTTCTGTGAAGAAGCCTCTTCATTTTATTCATAAAAGTTTATGCTTTCATTTGACTAAAAATTACTCTGCGTGCTCAGTCGTTTCAGTCGTGTCCGACTCTTTGCGACTCCATGGACTGTCACTCGCCAGGCTGCTCTGTCCATGGGATTCTCCAGGCAAGAATACTTGAGTGAGTTGCCATTTCCTCCTCCAGGGGATCTTCCCAACCCATGAATCGAACTCGTGTCTCTTATGTCTCCTGCATTAGCAGGCAGGTTCTTTACCACTAGCACCACATGAAAAGCCCCCAAATTGCTCTGATTCCATTAAATAAGAGAATTCTACGCACTTAGTATACCAAGGAGAAAGGATCGTTAAATTCTTCTATATGTGTAATTTTATTCTTTTCAAGGTCCTATGTGCATCAACAAAAAAAGGAAAGATAGTTTTGGTTATTAATTTCTAAAGTTACATTGTTGCCTTTGTTAAGATGTTTTTTAGCTAACTTCTTTTTATGTTAAAGCAGGCGCTCCCTCTAGCAAGAAGACTGCCTCTGGGGTGCCAGCACACCTGGTTCCATCCCCAAGGCGCTTGGCGAAACTGCAAGTGGATGGCCAGGTAACAGAGCATCTCTCTGCAATGCAGATCCCCACAAAGGTCCCTGAAAATCAGAGCCTCGCTCCCTCCCAGAACCAGGAGCTGATTCAGGAGGGAGCAGCCCCTCAAAAGGGGCTTTCTCCCGAGAGCCAGGTCAGCGCTCAGCCTCCTGCAGAGCCCAGCCCATCAGCACCTGGTCTCCAAAAGGCCCAAGACTTATCCCCAGACCGGAAGGAAGGCGATGCCCAACAATCAGCTCTTTCTTCAAAAACAGCAACCACAAATCCACCTGAGAATGAGGCCCAGACATCTGAGGTGAAAGCAGGTGAAGAGGGGCAGCCTGCCACCACTCCTTCCCAAGGGCCTCTTCAGCATCCTGACCCACCGCCAGCCCAGAGCCCTCAGCTGGATCAGAATGAAGAATCAGGGGAGGCCAGAGTAACCCCCAGCAGCCCTCCCTGCTCTGAACTTCCACAGGGATCTGACCCAGCATCCTTAAGCCCCCAGGGAATCCAGGAGGGGGAAACCAGGTCGGCCAGCCTGCAGGCCAGCAGCTCCCACCATGATCCTCCCAGAGATCTCTCCGGCCCTGACGAGGTGAGGCCTGGACCACCTCCGGGAGGCTCTCAACAACCTCCCGAGGAGGGCGTCCCCAAAGCAGAAGTTGCCCGGGTCGACACACCTTACCCAGAAATGCCACATCCCCAGGACTCAACAGATACCCAGCAGACGCAGGATAGGGGGGAACCTGTGACTCTGCCTCCCAGAAGCCGGCTGGCTCCCACCAGGCTGCCCCAGCCCCGGGTCCTTGCTCCATTCCAGAGTCGGAGGCCTACGCCCAAACTCCTGTCACCCAGCAGGGAGGAGGCCCTCGGAACAGCCTCAGATCAAACCGTGACTCCCTCTCCCAGGCCCCAGGTAGCTCAGGATGAAGACCCTAGTAAACTTCCTCTTATCAGCTCCCCCCATTCCAAACAGCCACCCAACCCAAGCCCCCATCAGGGCCCCGGCCCCCAGCAAGTCCAGCAAGAGAGAGTCCAGGAGGTGAAACTCCCTCTTATCAGTCCTCCGGTGCAAGAGCCATCAGCTGCACCCCACCCACCCCAGGAAGGGGAGACCCACTTAATCAAGCTCCCCCAAATTTCCACTCCTTTCTCGGAGCAGCTGCCTCAGAATATGGCTCCTTCTGATTCGAGGTCTGCCAAGGAAAGGCAGACTCCCAAGGCAGGCCACTCCTCCAGCAAGAAGATTCCAGATATGCATGCCTCACCCCAAAACCACGAGCCAGGACAGCCCACAGGAGCTAGGAAAAAAAAACTTCCTGGCCACAGAGAGACAGCTAAAGGGCCCGCACACCTGAAGAGGGCGCCACCTGGAGGCCACCATGCAGCATTGCAGCCAGAATCCCAGAGGAAGCCAACCCCCTTCAAGGCCCCCAGCCACCCCAACCCCAGCCCTCCCCGGAGCCCTCAAGGGGAATCGGAGAGGAAAAGTCCAGACATCAGACATTCCTGAACCACCTGACACTGAACCAGTGCCTACAGATGCCCAGGTCCAGGAAGGGAAAAGGGGAAACGTACATCATTTCAGGAAAAAGGTCCAAGCCAACCTCCCTGCAGATGACTTGGTTCAGAAGGGAGCCAGGTCGAAGAAAGGACCGGCTTTGAAAAGAGAGGATTCTGGAGGATTATCTCAAGAAAATGCAACTACCCTCAGTAGTGATCAAGCAACTCCAGAAGGTCAACCCCTTCACGGGAGACCCCCCCAGAGTGAGGAGGTCTCTGTAGAGTCAGCATCAGAGGGCTCTGCTGCCCGTGAGCATCCGAGGAGAAAAAAAGAGGATCACAGAAGGGGTAGGTCTCAGATGGGAGAGACCTCTTCGGATCCCCCAGAGCAGGACGGCACGTCCCCTGTCCAGCAGCCTGTCAAAAACACACAAGCCGAGCAGGGAGCCAGCCAGACTGGGCTGAGCTCTGTCCAGAGGGACCATGCTTCCAGGCAGCACGCCAAAGAGAGAGGCACCTGGAAATGCAGGGGAGCCCCGGGGAGCACCAGCCCGGCTGCACCCCAGAGTCAGGCATCTGCTGGGGAGCAGGGCAACCAGAAGGGGAGGCTTCGAGCTCGGGGGAGTCAGAGCACCAAAATGTGAGTCATCCCGGAGCCACCAGGTCATTGACATACGTGCCCCTAAAGGCGGGAAAAGCTACGGTCAGGGTGGAAGAGCAGCTCTGTGGTGGTGGGGTATGCCAGCAAGTGGTTCCCCTGCTGCAGCAGAGAGAGCAGGTCTGAAAGGTTGGTATCAGCAAAAATGCTTTGTGTCCAGACTTACACGAATTCCATCATGACTGTAGGCTCTGTCTGAAGCAATGCTTTACAGCCACTAAGTTTTCTTTTGTTGTTCTTCAGTCACAGTCGTATCCAACTCTTTGCGACCCCATGGACCGTAGCATGCCAGGCTCCCCTGTCCTTCACCATCTCCCAGAGTTTGCTCAGATATCATGTGCATTGAGTCGATGATGCCATCCAACCATCTTATCCTCTGTCACTCCCTTCTCCTCCTTCCCTCAATCTTTTCGAATGAATTGGCTCTTTGCATCAGATGGCCAAAGTATTGGAGCTTCAGCCTAAGTCCTTCCAATGAATATTCAGGCTTGATTTCCTTTAACATTGACTGGTTTGATCTCCTTGCAGTCCAAGTGACTCTCAAGAGTTCTCCAGCACCACAATTTGAAAGCATCAATTCTTCAATGCTCAGACTTCTTTATTAGGAAAAGTCATTTCTAGATTAGCAGATTCTCTTATGCTTCTTGCATTATCAAGGGGTTCAAAAGCAAAAAGAACTCTGAGAAAGGAATCCTTTGTAGTTACTTGGTCTCTCCCACAAACATTCCAATCCCACAGTTAATTTGTGTGAAGAGGACAGGTTTTTTACATCCATGACAAGTGATCGAGTGCTTCAGATTTGTATTGGCATGTACGGCCTGAAACTGACTTTGTTTGAAATGAACACCTTCTTTCTCTGAACCGGAACCCCATGTAAATTAGCCCATGCCTTCATTATGCCTAACCACCTGGCTAAAAGAATTAGGAAGGAGAAAATTGAGGCAAATCGGTTTTTTGTTTATCTGTTCATACCATCAGGATTCTTTTGCTGGCAAGTGTCAGGAATCCAACTTGAGCCAGCTTACACAAATCTATCAGAAGGGAGGGGAAAGCCAAACTGGGGAGAGCAGAGCGGCAGAAGAACCTCAGAGAGACCGGGGACCATTTCAACACATCCATAACTCGTCATCTCCAGGATTTTCATCATCTACTGGACTCTTGTCATCTCCTAGACTTCTGTCATCTCCAGGACTCTTACCATTTCTCATCTCTGTTTTTGCCTCCATGCTGGCTTCGTTCTCTATGACATAAATGACTCTAAATCAGATTCTGCACTTGGCAGGGAATATGACCATCAGTCACTCCTAAAGTTTACATTTGGTTTTATATCTGGCAGCTCCCTCCCACTGTCAGAGAGGGATTAACTCAGGTGCCCCTTGGTCCAAAGATTAAAATATACATATATATTTTTTCTTTTTTTTCAGGGATGTTCTCTGAGTGGCCCAGTGTGAGTCAGATGCTCACTCTTCAGCCAGTCTACTCTGGCTGGGGACAGGGGTGCATTTAGATATACTCCATAAGTTCCATTCTGTGAGTCCTATCATTCACATGAAAGAGAATAACTAAAGAAAGCAGCCAGTCTAAGATTTGACTCCGAAGAATTTACAAGACAGTCGTTGAGCACTCTTACTGTGTGTTCAGTATCATACTAAACTGTGTTTGGTGTCCTGTGTTTTAAAAATGTCATTGATGACTACATTACCTGTAGCCTATATAAATATGTCTGTATCTTACACAAAAGGTGTGTCCTACCTTAACACATATCCCCCAAAATTGTATGTAGGTCAAGTGTTATTTCAAGTGCCATAGAGGAAATTGATATTTTTAACAATCCACGGTGCAGGACTCCTCTTGTATGATGAAGAGCCTGTGATATACTAATAATTACCCTCTGATTTATCTGGTTTGTCCAAGATGAAATTAATAAGGTGAATGTTTTTAACATATCATAACTTATTTTTATGAAGTTAGTTCAAGTCCTCTGACAAGCATGGATTGAGTACTTCATATATGCCAGACACTTTGATAGCTTCTACACAGAGTGGGATGATGAGGACACTTCAAGGAGCTCTGTCTCTTATCAAGGGAGACAGATAAGAGGGTTCATTACAACACCATGTGATTGGGGCAGCTGGAGGCCCCGCAGCATGCGAGGGTAGGTTTAGCACCAAATAGAGAAGAAAACTCATTTATTAACTTTTCCAGAATGTCACAAGAAGAATACTAAGGAAGGACACTGATTCAGCCTGGGATGTGAGAACTGGATGAGAAAACACTTCCAAGAGGAAGCTACCCTTCAGCTAAGTCCTCAAGTTTGCAGAGTAGTCAGCAGGCTGACAGGAGAGGAGGGAAGTTCTTTCAGAAGGGAACAGCATATGCCTGAGCAGGGAGGTAAGAGCAGGCATGGCATCTTCTAAGGACCCAAATGTCAGGAGAGCTGTAGGTATATGTAGGTATTTGTAGATCCAAAGGGCACTTTGTATTATGCTAGTGAGCCTGGAAACTTGATCTGTTAGAAAATGGTGGGGAGCCATTGAATGGTTAAATGTTTTATCTTAGGGGGCGTCTGTTGTCTAGTCAGTATAGAGGATCGCTTTAAGGAGGGCAATACAGATAGCTGGAACGGTGGCTGGAAAGCTGTTGCATTAGTCCTGACGCAATGCTAAGGGGCTGAAACAAGGCACGTTGTTGCAGGAATGGGCAGATTCGAGACATTTGGACTGGATGAGGGGGAGTGCAGACTGAAAGAGAGGAGGAAAATCAGGATAAGCACCCATTTTTTTCTGACCTGCGTGTGGGGCATTTTAGAGGCACAAATACCTCACTTAGGTGAAAAGCTTTAGAAATTGATTTGATTTCCTCCTTGAGCAGCTGTTTTGGAGGCTCATTAAGGAATTCGGGACTGCATCTTCATTAGGGCTCTAATACAAAATAAGATGCCAAACTTCCCATCTTCTGAATCGGAAGAAGCTCTAGCATCCTTCCCTGGGGTCCATGATGGTGTCCAGTTTGTGTTTTGGTCGTATAAATGTCTCTGAGTCAATGCAGCTGGATATTTTGTCTGTGATTCAAGGAAATAGGTAGAAAAGATTGCCATCTCCTCTCTCGGTACGAGATTTTTAACAGCTCTTATTGATTTTCTTGGCATCAGGGACACTTCTGCTTTTTAATCATAGAATATAAATATTTAAAAATTGTCATTTTCCATCTACATTTACAAACAAAGTTCATATCACTTTCATTTGTTTTGCGCCTTAGCAAAGTGATTTTTATGGGGAAATAAAACAACGCTGTGGACTTTGGTCTCTCTCTTACCTAATACAATCCTCAGCTTTTTAGAAGAAGTCTGGTACCTGGTATTCAAATCAACAGAGGTAATAGTTCCACTGGGTGCCAAGAACCTTCTTCAAATACTTTAATCAGTTATTTCCAAATCTCAAAAGATAATTGGGCAAAGGATAATTTGGTAATTTATAAAAGAGGAAATAAAAACGGACAAAAACTTATGTCAAAACTTAATTGCTTGGTTCAGCTTAAAGATAATCATTCTAGAAATCTTAGTTCTTTATTGACCAGGCATTCAGAAAAGAGAATAAAAAGAGACTGTTTCTTTGTGTTGATGATAAATAATGTTAGACTAAAATCTTTCATCTCAAAGGTGATTATGAGAAACCAGTCCTGATTAGCAAAAGCTGGAGATCTTTTTTTTTTTTTTTAAGTTTGTAACCTTAGAAATTCATGATTTCAGAAAACATTGAGTCAAAATTATCATTGGAAATTCCAGTTCCAGTGTAATCTAGTTGTGCGACCTTAGGCAAATTACAAAGCTCTCATGTATAAAATGGAGATACTAGTAGTACCTGTTCACAAGAGTATTGTGAGGATTAAATGAGCTAATATATTGAAAAATACCCAGAACAATGTCTGGCACATAGTAAGTACTTATATGTGTGTTTGTACATTAACATGTAAGCAGCAAAAAAGTTTTTTCTAATTATCATCTTATCCTTAATTGGAAAGCACAACATTGTTCAAACTAGGTGGAAATATTTGGCAACTGATGTGGTTTTCTCATAGGGCTTTCCAGGTAGCTCAGTGGTAAAGAATCTTCCTGCCAATGAAAGAGACTCAGGGGACTCGGGTTCAGTCTCTGGGTGGGGAAGATCCTCTGGAGGAGATACAGCAACCTACTTCAGTGTTGCCTGGAGAATCCCGTTGACAGAGGAGCCTGGTGGGCTACAGTCCATAGGGTCGCAAAGAGTCGGACACAGCTAAGTGACTTAGCATGTATGCACACACAGAACAGATTTGTAATAGCACCTGAAACATAGTGTGCTCAGTAAATGTTATCTATTTTTTTTTTTTTACCATTATTATGTCATTGATAATATCAAAGGCATTTATGTTCCACCTTTCAGGTTGGTTACGTCGTAAATGCCATCAAGGTATATGATTGAGGAAGAAACTACCAGATAGTGGGCATTTTGGTTTCTCTTTGTGGTAAATTGAAGCAAAGACTGGCTTCTATAAGCTACCAGATCTAAAGTCCCTTAGTTTACAGGGACAAAGATAGCATAGGTAAGAAATAAAAGAAAGATGTATTTGCTTGAGAAGTGACCAGTGAAACAGCATCTTTGAAAATGTTGTTCTTAAGGGATGAGCCCTTGCAAGCAGAGACCACATTTAGCCAAGGTGAGATGTAGGATTGGGCAGAAATCACATCAGAAATTTAGTTCTAAAACATTTTGCTCCAAGGAGAGGAAACCTTTAATCTGTGTTCAAGCTTCCTGAAGATTTTTATCCTATTTCCTGCCAGCCATAGCCACTCTTTCCTTATCCTCTCCTTTCCCCAAATACTATACACATCCAGATTTTATTCATCGTTTCCACTCTTGAACTTATCTGCCCTACATTTTATCTCCTTCAAAGTGTCAATTAACTACTTCCTGATAAACTCATCTATTTTATAAAACCCTGAAATTCAGGGTAATGTTATTATCTGTTTTATTTAGGACATTCTGGATACAGTGTCCAAATACTGAACCCATTAGTTCGCCTCTGCTGAAGACATTTCAAAGCATGGAGTTCAATGGATAGAAGCATTCTTTTTGTGCCTCATAATTTCTGTCTTAGAAAATACATTCACATGCTTTCCTTTGTAGAATCTGTTCTCTGTTTAAATAACTGGTTATTCCTTTGGACACTAAAGAATATAGCACTTTGCTGTT
This sequence comes from Bos indicus, assembly GCF_029378745.1. Classification (NCBI taxonomy): domain Eukaryota; kingdom Metazoa; phylum Chordata; class Mammalia; order Artiodactyla; family Bovidae; genus Bos; species Bos indicus. Next base: position 98,239,704 of record NC_091763.1, read on the forward strand.
AGAATAGTTTAGTACAGTATTCATTTATCCTGTATAACATGAACATTATTACTATATTTTTAGACTCATATGATAGCTTTCTACTACAAAAGCTTATTTTGTTATGGAAAATTATTATAGATATTATGTGAAATGATTGTTTTTCTAGTTGCAATTATTCCTTTCTCAGAAGAACAGACAAGACGTTTAAGATTTAAATCTGTCCTGGGAAAAATGGTTTCTTTCGGCCCCATTGGTTTTGTGTTAATACTTTTTAATGCACTGAGCAATTTTCCACTACAAATTGTATAACTAGCCTATTAAAAATAAATAAATATTTAAAATTGCGTAGCAGATTATTGCGCTTTAATTTGTTTCTGGTCCTTTTTATGGTTACATATTTCAGCATCGAAACTTTCACAGAGATTTTTATAGTTATTTGCATTTTATATATGTATATGTATTTAATCATGGTAGGCATATATTACTCTTGCTAACTAAAAAAAAAAAAAAACCCACCTCACTGCTACCAAAATAAGCATGTATTTTAAGCCCCATTTGAGTGGGGAAAGAAAGGAATGATTCTGGTTGTCTGAGAACTTTTGTGTGAAAATTAAAGCCTACTTCCAAGTCATACGTTTCCATGTGTTTTCAAAGAGAGACAAACCTAGTCTAGTGCTGATTCATTTATTTTGTTGTTGCAAAGTTTTATTTAACTGTTTTAAAAAAAAATGTATACTTAAAAGTGTTCAGGAGCTTCCCTGCTGGCTCCGTGGTAAAGAATCCGCCTGCCAATGCAGGAGACATGAGTTCAGTTCCTGATCCGGGAAGATCCCACATCCTGCGGAGCAGCTAAGCTTGTACCTTGGAGCCCGGGAGCCTCAACTACTGAGCCCACGTGCCACACTACCGAAGCCCTTGTGTCTTAGAGCCATGCTCTGCAACAAGGAAAGCCACCGCAGTGAGATGCCCCACAGCTCGAGCTTAGCCCTGCTCTCCACAACCAGAGAAAAACCCGTGCAGCAGTGAAGACCCAGCATAAATAAAGAGAAAAAAAAAAGCATTCAGCCTCATGTCTTTAGACAATAGAGTGACTTAGTTGCTTTGCTAAACAAGTAATCTTACAGCTATAGAAAAATTAGCCATCGAAATAGGGATTTTTATTTTTAAAAATATTTACCATTTGACTCCCAAATTCTAATTTTATTACTAGTTATTAAGATGACTATGTGCCTATGATATCAGATCATCAACATTTTTTCTTTCCTCCTTTTTTTGCAGAACAAGGTCTTATTTCGTTTGTGTAATAATGTGTTATGAAATACACACAGATGTTTTATCTTAGGTATATGGTTTCTACTGCATTCGTTATTTGGATTCTGGGCTCATTTTTTAAACATCTTATATAAATATTATTTTAATTCACTGCAAAAGGGTATAATTCTAAATAAAGTCTAAGTTACTTTGAATTCATTTGAGATATAGTTCTGGTTGTTCCAGATATTTCATTGATATTTTCCTGTATTTGGTAATGATACCAATCCATAAAATAACTTGACAATCTGTTATGCATCAGTAAATTCATTTATGCTTCATTGTAGGTGTTTAAGTAAATGTAACTAGCTTATATACTGAAAGAACTTGGTAATTTTTGTGGACTGTACAATGACATATATAATTTAATGTTGCCTCAAGTTTGACTTTAATTTAGATACTTTGAATAACATCACTTTAAGAAACTTTGTTGCAGGATATTATAACCAGTAATTATGATTTTTCAATAACTGAAAAGTAGTATCTCTTGTTCATTAATGTATCAAGACATTTGAAACTATATTAAGAACTGTATGAAACTCTTTACTATAAGAGTCCAAGTCTCGAAAGTAATGGCATTTCAATGTAGTCTAATGTAGTCTAAACGCATTATTTTTACCCAGAATGTTTTGTTGCTGAGAAACCATTAAGACATTCATCTGTTGAATTATAGGTCCATTGTATCACTGGATAGAACTTGGTTTGTTTACATTATGGTACAATTGACTTGTGGGTGAGAAAGCTAGAATAAGGGACCCTGACACAAATACTATACATTAAGTAAGCTTTTATATAGAGAGGATCATTTCTATGGAAATTATAGCTTCTGTTTCTTTAAATTTCATCTTTTTTTTTTTTTCAGATTCATCTGATCTTTTTCACAATGCTCTATTCTTTTTTTTTTTTACAATGCTCTAAGAGTCTCATCAAGAGAACAAATGTTTTGGGTTTTGTTTCTTTGTTTTAATAAGATTCAGCCAGCCCTTCCCTCTCTTCTTGTTTTGTTTGCCTTGCCTCAGCCATGCTGAATTCTTTACTGTAAGTCAGTTGTGTTGAGCATGTTTCTGGGTGTTTATACAAAGCCATTCTCTCTGCCTGATATGCTTTTGTCCCATATCAAAGGTATCAAGGTATTTGAATGCCTTCCTTTATAACTTTAGACCACTGTGCAGATGTCATCTCCTTAGGACTTCTTTGACCATCATGCTCTCCCTCACTCTGCCTCCTTATCTACCTTCCTGGTTGCCCTTATCACCACCTGACATTATCTGGTGTGTTATTTGTCTGTCTAGTCTCCAACATGAAAATGTAAATCCCACAGGTCAAAACATTTTATTTACTGCTCTACCCCCAACAGTCAGTGCGCTGTCTGGCACATAGTAGGTGCTCAACCAATATGGGTTGGATGGCTTTTCCATCAGGAAGACTGAATAGAGGATGTTTCCACATAACATTTGTCTCCTATTATCTCTGTGATTGTTGTAAACTTAATTACTTCAGTGTCTCAAGTGCTCTGTCACCTGGAATTCCTTGGGTGTGGATTCATGCGTTTGTTACATCTTCTGAGTCTCTCCCCTTCAAGACAGGTGCTGAATGGTGGCGCTTTAGACTTCCCTACCATGGTTAAAAACTCATTTGTCTGCAACAGCTTTTACCTTGCTTGTTTTTGTTGGCTGCTGTGGGGATCGCTACGCAATTTGGTAGGAGTTCGAGTTCAGATTCTGTACCAGCACACAGCCCAGAATTAAAGGTCTGATTTCCCATGGGTGTTTCCATCATTGGTGTAGGTGAGCCTGTGCCAGACTAAGTCCTGAGATTTCCAGACACGCCTTTTCCAACTTCCCACCTAATAAAGAGCCCAGGTCTTGTCCATGAAGCACATGAGGACTGGCCTTGCCTCTCAGTCCAGAAACCTCAGGCCCAAAACATTCTGACCTCTTGGTGTCAATGTCTTCTGCTCTGACTTAGAATCTTCACTTTCAGCACCTGAAAATGTTTCTTTCTTGGTTTCAATTTTGCTCTGTGTTAAAAACACACTTCTGTTATATATTATCCACTATTCGATTTTGTCTTGAGTTGGGGCTCACTTCCCACATCTGTTCAGTCAGCCGTATTGGTACTGTGGAGATGATTTATTTTGGCATTTTTATAGCAATACTGAAAATGGTGATATTCCTAATACATCCAAAAGTATTTACACTTGGCCCCATGATACATGAGCAGTGATAGAAATTTAGATTCTTTATATTCTAGGTCTGCTGCTAAGTCGCTTCAGTCATGTCCGACTCTGTGCGACCCCATAGACAGCAGCCCATCAGGCTCCCCCGTCCCTGGGATTCTCCAGGCAAGAACACTGGAGTGGGTTGCCATTTCCTTCTCCAGTGCATGAAAGTGAAAAGTGAAAGTGAAGTTGCTCAGTCGTGTCCGACTCTTAGCGACCCCATGGACTGCAGCCTACCAGGCTCCTCCATCCATGGGATATTCCAGGCAAGAGTACTGGAGTGGGTTGCCATTGCCCTCTCCATATTCTAGGTCTATGGACATTCTAATGTTTTAAAGGAAACTTTAGACATTTATGTATAAATTCTGCTAAATAGTGACCTCATCATCCATTCCATTCTTTTTAGAAGTTTTTTCTTAGCATTGTGTGTTTATTATGACTATTATTATTAGCACTGCATGTTCATTATTATTTTAGCCTTTTAGGACAATTTTGTCAAAAGGAAAGTAATTATTAAGGGGACTTTTCAGTTAAGTATCTGGAAGCCTTTAATTCCATTCATAAGTCTTTACTGATTGAATACAAAGTGTACTCCCAGAATGTTTCTACATTTACAATATTTATTTTTATATTTACAATAATAATTATTATTGTACTCTTAAGATATATTTTTAGTTATCTTACTTTCAAGTTGACATGCACAGACTTCAAGTATACACTTTGTTGTATTTGAGCAAATCCAGGTATAAAACATTTCCCCCGCTTCAGAAAGTTGTTGTATCCTATTTTATGCCTTTGATTTGAAACCTTATTTTTTTTCCCTAGGAGATACTAAGAAACCTCAGCTGAAACCTGAAAAGATTTCTAGGAAGTTAAGAGTTTCAAATGAGTTTGAGTCCCTGGATTTCGCAGACAGAAACTACTTTGTGAAATTATGGGCCAGACTTTCAGGCAAAAAAACGCCAGTGGTAAGAAGGGATAGAAGGGGAGGGGGAAGCCGCAGCTGAACATTACGCAGTTCAGACAAAAAGGACACTGGATATTTTAACACTAAGTTTCACCAGGACTGTTCTCTGACAGTGTCAGCTGAAGACAAGCCCCCCCACCGGCCCCCCCCCCCACACTTTCTACACCTCTAAGAATAGGCACGGGTTTTAAAAGTAGAATATTCAGTGTAGATTTTGGGAGTAGCTTTCCCCCAGGCTCCTAGTCAAAACTCTGACACTCAGTTCTTCTAGTTAAGAGGCACAGAAAAACGCTACACAGAATTAATACTGTGAAATATGTATATTTCAAGGGAAAACTTGCTTTGATGTTGAGATACAATTTTGAATATTTTGTGCTGAGCCTTCAAAGGAAGTCCACTCAAAGAGCCCATGTTTTATAAGCTTGCAGTATGTAGACTTGTCCTATAACTTACTCTAATTCCTTTGAGAACTTAGAGAAGTCAGGATGGACTGGAGTTGGCCTGCATTCACATTAGGTCGTGTTCTTTTCCTGTTTGTGATGGGTTTTCTGTGAATGTTGGGAATACAGAAACCTAAATCATTGCCACCTCTGCAGAAGTGATCCTGGAGTGCAGGAAATGTCCCATTTGTTTATGCAAAATAAATTGAATCTAGAATTGTTCCCACATACTAGAATCTGTGGGAAATCAAACATCAGTCATTAGGAGTGGGGATCACTCCCAGTCTTTGGATTAAGTTCAAGAATCCTGAGGTTTACATCGTCCTGGAAATTTAGGGAAGGGAAGGGCCCCTGGTTACCATGGTTATCGTGGTTACCATGGCGATGCACCTTGTCTGAAACCCTGAGTTCCATTCCCAGCCAGTGGTTCTGGTATTCTCCAGATCTCCTCCTGCAAGTACCTTCGCCCAGTGCCAACTCCTAAGATCTCACCACACCCTAGGAGCTCCCTCGACATGAGGGGCCCATCAGCCCCTCTCCTTGTAGTCCTGGGAAGCCCAGCTCTTTTTTTTTCCCCATCACTTTCTCTCTGTATCTGTTCTCCCACCCTCCTTGGATGGTACATCTTTATGTTCCTTTGAGCTTAGACTTTCAAATATAAGTTCTTTGTTTAACTTCCCAGGGCATGGTGTATCCAGACTGTGAACTCCAGAACACACATTCTTGGCCACCTTTATTCTTTTTTTCCCTCTAATATATTAAAAAAATATTTCCACCTTTATGTATTTATCCATTTTGGGGGCAGTGCTACCCATAGCATGTAGGATCTTAGTTCCCAAACCAGGGATCAAACCCACAGCCCCTGCATTGGAAGCCCAGAGTCTTAACCACAGGACCACCAGGGAAGCCCCTTGGCCACTCTGTAATGATAAGTCTGTGTCTTAACAAGAACCAGCTCATGTCGCAGTTAGGTTGTCCTGCCACTAACCCTCATACACACTGATGGGAAACACACATCACTGCCTCACAGCCGCTGCCTGTTAGTGTGTATCGTGCTTTATTTACATATGACCAACCTGAATGCTACCTGCTAGAAAGTTCTCAGGTCCGATTAAAGGCAGCTTTTCTCTGGTCAAGGGCACTCAGGTACTCAGGAGTGAGAGCAGAGAAACAGAGATGAAATACACACACGCTGGGTTCTCAGCTATAATTCAGCATCTCAACATAAGATTCATGAACATTGTGGAGGAACTGGAGAGTAGAAGCTGTGATCAAAAGGCAATATGAGAGTAGAAGGGGCCGCGTTGGCGGGGGGAGGGGAGCAGGTAAAGCAGACCACATGTTGTCAAAAGTTCTCCTGAACTTTGACATGCCCAGGGTCATGCCTTATCTGTTGCCACCTCCTTGAGAAACTGTTCAGCCCCCATAATCCCAGGCTTCTAGAGCCTAGTGTGGAAATCTGCTGTGTTCTGTGTTAGAGGGTTAGCGGTTTCTCATCCATGATGGCAACAGCGCTCAAGCCTCTTGCAGCCCGAGGTTCTGGTAACTTCACCTGCCAACCCTGGTGGAGATAAAATCTAACAGAGTAATTTCATAGAAAAGCAAATCAAATCCCACCAGGAACCAACAGAGTCACTCCTCAGAAATGAGAGAAGTAGTGCTAAATTGCTGCTGTCATACACATGAGGTGAATTTGCCTGAGATTATTTTTAGTGCCTCATTTTCTTATAAAGATTATGAAAATTCAATGCTATTTTGAAATTTTAAGTGTTTATCAGCTTTTAGGATAGTTCATAGGTTATCAACCTCTTGCACAGCTGTTACAATGCTGCAAAATGAACAACAACCTTCTTAAGATCATCACAACAGAAGTTTAATGAGATGTTATGGCGGAGATCATAAATAGCCTTTGTTGTTGTTCAGTCGCTCAGCTCAGTTGTGTCTGACTCTTTGCGACCCCAAGGACTGCAGCACACCAGGCTTCCCTGCCCTTCACCATCTCCCAGAGCTTGCTCAAACTCATGTCCATCGAGTCAGCGATGCCATCCAACCATCTCATCCTGTGTCCTCCCCTTCTTCTGCCTTCATCCTTTCCCAGCATCAGTGTCTTTTCCAATCAGTTGGCTCTTCGCATCAGTTGGCCCAAGTACTGGAGCTAAAGCATCAGTCCTTCCAATGAATATTCAGGGGTCATTTCCTTTAGGATTGAAAACAGACTTTATGCATCACTTATAATTTGGAAGGGGCTTTCGTGTAAATTATCTCATGTACCCCTCATTGCAACCCTTAGGAGAAGCTATTTTAATTCATTTTACTTTCCCAGCATAAATCCCTATGTATATTTGAAACTTTTTATTGGATTGGGGAAAGTAATTACAACTTCCTCAGTCAGATGTCTATATCGTAAATCATTCATACCCCAAAATAGAAATGTTTGTGCTTTTTGGTATTTAGTGATGGTGATGGGGTGTTGGTGAAATACTGGAGGAAAACCTCACAGTCTGTCATATTTCAGATTCATACTTATCATCAGATATATTCAGTCAGTTACTGTGTGTGCAAAAATATGATAAAATTAAAAAGACAGTAATAGTCTGTATCATCAAGAGATAATCTCATTAGATGTAGGAAATAATATGACATGTTAATAAAAATTGCCACATTTAAATTTCAGTCTTCATAAAAATATTTTTGTTTTATAAAGTTTTTTTTCTTTCCACTGGACAAATATTGTTTTATAGGCCTTTTTTTTTTCTTTCCACACATTTGGCAGTCTCTCTCAAGAAGAGGATGATTATAGCTATTTTAATATCTGACATTTTTAATTCAGTATAATTATAGATCATATTTCTTGCCTAGGAAAGAGAGTCTTTGGCGAGACAGTATGAGACAGCCCGGCAGACCCTAATGGGAAACACGCCTCCTCAGCACACATTCCTATTTCAAAGGTAGATATTTGTCATGTGTGTTTATAGTTGGGCATCTTTAGATTGATTTTTTAGTATCCAGGTATACCAAGTGAATCCTAAATCGTCAGCATAACCAGGGACCTTTGTACTAAAATGGACCTGGTGGTAGTAAGCCTAGTTCTAGAAGTTGTATTTCCCTTTCATTTATACATGTTTTTAAAGGCACAGTATACTCACTGTTGCTAGAAACAGATGATTTTTTGCAGTCTTTGAGGACTGCAAAGGATGATATTTCTGGTCGTGTTTGAATATGAGTATCTGCCTTCACCAAGGCTTTGATGATGGAAGGTTAATTTTATCCTATTGAATATCCTGTCCTTGTCCTTCCTGAATCTCAGAACAATAGTAGTTAATGATTTGTGGGATCATTTGTTTAATGTCTCCTTTCCACATTAAACTGTAAATTCCATGAGGATGGGGACTGTTGTATCTTTATTAATCCATGAATCCTCCATCCTTAATATGCAGTGGTTCACTTAGCCCCTGATTCATAGTAGAGGCTTCATAGATATTGGTGGCTATAATAATTACTGTACTATTAATTATCACGTGATGAGGCACATTTTAACTTTAAGAGATACTCACAACGAATAACCAGGATGTTTATGAAATGTTTGTGTTTTATTTTCTCATGAAAGTTATAGGCTTCAGTATTCTGAATTCTCTTTTCTGTGTGACCTTTTGGAAAGTTCGAGTAGTAAAGTGATGCCCCTGTTTTCAGAAAGTTACTAAGAGCACTGACAAGACCTTAATTATAGTGTTTTAAAGAGCTTTTTAAAGTGCAGTGATTCAAGAAAGCAGAACGCTAAAGCCATTTTAAAATGTTTTTCAATTTCACTTCTTTTTATTGTCTGTAATTTTAAGCTATCTGTTGAAAATCTTTAACCCAATATAAATTAAGTTTTATCTTTGTCTTCTATGTAGCAAAAAAAAAAAAAAGAGTGATTTCTTTTCTCCATATTGGTAAGCTATCTTTGGATAGTCTGATTCTAAAGGCAGGCTGTATGAAATATACAAATCCTACTGGAGGAGGGGTTATGGGTGGTAGTCAGGAGATGGGCAGTATACCCCAGAGCAGCTAAAGTAGGGGCTTGTCCGACCTCTGACCAGCTGAGCGGCCATGCCTACTGGCACACTGTGGACATTTTAAATCTGAGCCTCTGATGGGTCATACAAGGGCAGAAGGGTGCTCTGAAATTTGCATGCCTTTATATGCAATCGGTCTACTTTGCACATAGCAACTCTATTTAGCAACTCTAGAGTGAATAGCGGCAGGATTTATTTACTAAAAGTAGTTAATGATTCTTTCAAGTCACTCTGTCTGGGAAAACAGGCTGGTATAGATGAAAAAAGGATATTTTGTACTAGAGTTCAGTAGAAAGTAAAACAGAATTTTTATAAATATTTTATTCTGATATTATTTCAAAGTATTAGATTACAAACAAAACTGAAAAATATCTGTTTCAGTTCTTATAGCAGTTGATATATTGCTGGACTTCACATAACAAATAGGTGAGGATTTACAATAGAATATGCACTAATCAACAGGAAGATAATCTGCCTATATTAATGTCTTAATGGATAAGGAATATTCAGAAAAATACAAATTTGCTTAATCTACAAATTAAAATGTAATACCAGTATCTAAGACAAGCTCTGATGTGTTTGTAAGTGTATACATTACATTATTCCAAATAGATTTTGCTGTCAAATGCATTTACTTGTGATGTAAGAGTCACTATTTAGGTATAACATGTGTGTATATGCTTGGTATCATTACAGAATTCTGTGGATCTTTTTTCCAATTTCAGGGGTCTAGTACCAGCACCCATCATCAATAGTCTACGTTATTTTACAGCGTTAGAACTCAAGAAAAGTTTTGAGCTTTATGGAGATTATTTTAAAGCCCCCTTTGGACCTTCTGAAAAGAGGTGAGTTGAGTTTTGTCAGATAGAATACATTATTTTCTGCTGGCTAGTTACAATCATGGTGCTTGTCCCTAGACTTCAGAGGATTCCTGACGCTGGGAAGCAGGCCCCACTGTGGAATATGAATGGAATAGATCTGAGCCCTCTAGGGAGGGCACAGCCTTATAATCAAGGTTCACTGGAACCTAAGAAGCTTCTCTTTGGGACTTTGAAACTTGAGGGAATGGCACACAGATGCAGGGGCAGTTTGAGGTCATTCAGGTCACCAGTGGTGAATAATCAAGAGTCCGGTGTGAAGCAAAAGCTGTGATGTCTACCAGTCTCTTCCTGTACGGCAGCTTGGCTGTGTTCTTGGCATCTAGCTCTTGCCAGGTGTAAAAGCCTGGTTCTCTAGTTTTCCATTAAATCTGCAAACTACCCAATAGCTTTTCAGTGACTCCCTTTTTGAAATTTAAATTAGCCAGAGTTGGTGTCTATAATTTGTAATCCACATCTCTGATTAGTACGATTGAAAATGTTTGCTAGCTGATGCTCTCTCTCAATTATTATAAAAGTCTTTTTTTTCCCTGGGTCCCTAATATGTCAAACTGTGATTCAAAATCTGATATGTGTAGGTTGAGAACTCCATATGGGCCTCCCAGTGGTTTTAGCACTTGACTTTTGTGTGCATTCTATTACATTCCATTTCTGTTTCAGCTGTCCCTGCTACTACCGTTGACTGTCTCTCTATAGGTCTTAAATCCATGCTTCTCAAGCAAAGATGTGGCTGGTTGAGTCAATCATCTTGGGTAAAAATCTCTAGCTGGAATCCTCACAGGTAACATAGGTAACAAGCTGTTCTATAATTGGTGGCCCCTATGTCAGATTGAGAAATTTGTATGCAGGTCAGGAAGCAACAGTTAGAACTGGATATGGAACAACAGACTGGTTCCAAATAGGAAAAGGAGTTCGTCAAGGCTGTATATTGTCACCCTGTTTATTTAACTTCTATGAAGAGTACATCATGAGAAACGCTGGACTGGAAGAAACACAAGCTTGAATCAAGATTGCCGGGAGAAATATCAATAACCTCAGATATGCAGATGACACCACCCTTATGGCAGAAAGTGAAGAGGAACTCAAAAGCCTCTTGATGAAAGTGAAAGAGGAGAGTGAAAAAGTTGGCTTAAAGCTCAACATTCAGAAAACAAAGATCATGGCATCTGGTCCCATCACTTCATGGGAAATAGATGGGGAAACAGTGGAAACAGTGTAAGACTTTATTTTTCTGGGCTCCAAAATCACTACAGATGGTGACTACAGCCATGAAATTAAAAGACGCTTACTCCTTGGAAGGAAAGTTATGACCAACCTAGATAGCATATTGAAAAGCAGAGACATTACTTTGCCAACAAGGGTTCGTCTAGTCAAGGCTATGGTTTTTCCTGTGGTCATGTATGGATGTGAAAGTTGGACTGTGAAGAAGGCTGAGTGCCGAAGAATTAATACTTTTGAACTGTGGTGTTGGAGAAGACTCTTGAGAGTCCCTTGGACTGCAAGGAGATCCAGCCAGTCCATTCTGAAGGAGATCAGCCCTGGGATTTCTTTGGAAGGAATGATGCTGAAGCTGAAACTCCAGTACTTCGGCCACCTCATGCGAAGAGTTGAGTCATTGGAAAAGACTCTGATGCTGGGAGGGATTGGGGGCAGGAGGAGAAGGGGACGACAGAGGATGAGATGGCTGGATGGCATCACTGACTCGATGGATGTGAGTCTCAGTGAACTCCGGGAGTTGGTGATGGACAGGGAGGCCTGGCGTGCTGCGGTTCATGGGGTCGCAAAGAGTCAGACACGACTGAGCGATTGATCTGATCTGATCTGATGTCAGATAACCATCTTTTTTTCTAATCATCTGTGGCCAGAGCAGTGACAGAGAACTAAGTAAAGAGCTCTTCAGCAGGAGTTTGTGGGTTTGGTCTCTCTGAATGCATGACAACAAAATAGACAAGAAGTGACCGGAAGCAAGCACACTAAAACATTAGCAGTGGGTATTCCTCTAGAATTATCAGTTATTTTTAATGTCATCTTTTTTTCTGTAAATTCTAAATCATCCACACAGCATATATGTGTTTATTTTTAATATCCTAAAATGTTAAAAGAAAAACTCATAAGAATTTGATGAAAAATTCAGTAAATTGGAAAAATTGGTCCTATAATACAATTAAGTTGCTCATTGCTTCCATATATTAAAATAAATTTTGGGTAAATTATAAAGTGAAAGTGAAGGTACTCAGTCATGTCCAACTCTTTGTGACCCCATGTACTGTAGCCTACCAGGCTCCTCTGTCCATGGGATTTTCCAGGCAAGGGTACTGAAGTAGGTTGCCATTTCCTTCTCCAGGGGATCTTCCCAACCCAGGAATCAAACCCAGGTCTCCCACATTGCAGGTAGTCGCTTTACCATCTGAGCCACCAGGGAAGTAAATTATAAACAGTTAAATACAAATCAAAAGATGCTTGCTCCTTGGAAGAAAAGTTATGACCAAACTAGACAGCATATTAAAAAGCAGAGACATTACTTTGCCACCAAAGGTCTGTCTAGTCAAAGCTATGGTTTTTCCGGTAGTCATATATGAATGTGAGTGTTGGACTATAAAGAAAGCTGATTGCTGAAGAATTGACGTCTTTGACTGTGGTGTTGGAGAAGACTCTTGAGAGCCCTTGGACTGCAAGGAGATCCAACCAGTCCATCCTAAAGGAAATCAGTCCTGAATATTCATTGGAAGGACTAATGCTGAAGTTGAAACTCCAATAATTTGGCCACTTGATGCAAAGAACTGACTCATTTGAAAAGACCCTAATGCTCGGAAAGATTGAAGGCAGGAGGAGAAGAGGCCAACAGAGGATGAGATGGTTGGATGGCATCACCAACTTGATGGACATGAGTTTGAGCAAGCTCCGGGAGTTAGTGATGGACAGGGAAGACTGGAGTGCTGCAGTCCTTGGGGTCGCAAAGACTGAGCAACTGAACTGAACTGAAATACAAATCAGTGCTTATAATAGCAATGGTGTGTTAAAAGTCAGATGCAAATGTATATCCAGGATATAGTGTAGCTTTAAAAAATATTCATGTATATGTAACATGAAAAAACACTAAAAAGGCATATGCCAAAATAGTATCAGTTATTATCTCCTAGTGATGGGATTATGGCCAATTTTTATTTTCTTTATTCTTCACCATATTTTCCAAGTGAGCATTTTATAATTTTTGAGGTATTAATGTAACTTTAAAATGCCATTTTAGAAGTCTGCCATGGCAAAGGGATGTTTTATGAGGGGGATGTTTCATCATGAGAATGCCAACCTAAAAAATGAGTAATGGCTTCCTTTATTTATAAGTTTTATTGTCATAATATTTTGGGTTTCCTTTGAGAAATTTGATAACCAAAAACTAGAGTCCCCACTAAATGGTTCCCCCAAGTCGGCACATCTCACTGGATACTAGATACTCTAGATTATAATTAGTTAACTCATTATAGTGACAATGTTGAGACTGTAGATCTCTGAGCATTTATTCATGCTCTCAGTTTTTAGTACAGTTGGGTAGCTTGATGGGAACACTGAGAGAAAGAATGTCTCAGTTTAGGCTGTTATAACAAATCACCATAGGCTGAGTGGCTTAACCAAAAGACAGTTATTTCTTAAAGTTCTGAAGCTGAGAAGTTTGAGATCAGGAGGTCGGCGTGGTTGGGTTCTTATGAATATCCTCTTCCTAGTGTGCAGATGGCTGGCTTCTTGCTGTGTCCCCACACAGCAGAAGCGAGCTGCCTTTTGTCCTTTCTTGAAAGTCACTCAGTCACGTCCAACTCTTTATGGGGACCCCATGAACTACATAGTCCCTGGAATTCTCCAGGCCAGAATACTGGAGTGGGTAGTCTTTCCCTTCTCCAGGGGATCTTCCCAATCCAGGGATCGAAGCCAGGCCTCCCGCATTGCAGGCGGATTCTTTACCAGCTGAGCTATTTCTTATAAGAGCGTTAATCCCATTCAGGAAGGCTGGACTTCTGGACCTGGTCACCTCCCAAAGGTCTTATCTCTTTACTCCATCATATTGGGGGTTAGGATTTCAACATATAAACTTGGGCAGAGTGGGGAAGGGACACAAACATTCAGTCCATAGCAGAATTTAAAAAAAAAGAATTAAAAATTGCTTACTAGACTGCATTGGGCTTCTCTGTCAACTGTGGGTCAGACCTTCACTCAAGGCTTCTCTGTCAATCGGTGGGTCAGACCTTCACTCAAGTCTGCTCACACCACATGGTAACGCCTGTGTCTTTCAACCCCACGACTTTTGGACTTCTGACTTTCAAAGCATTTTCATTTACTACATCCTTTGATACAAAGGAACAGTAATTGTTTGAAAGGCAGAACTTGCTGTGATCCCTTTCTTGGTGTGTGTTTTAAATGAAGAGGTATTCTTTTCTAAAAATAAGAGAGCAAACCATCTGTCTTTTGAGTCAAATTGCGTTCCCCCAGAAATGTGTATGTATTCACATAAATTGATATGGAAAACATTCAGAGCCTCAAAACATAAATAAAGAAAAGAAGTAAATAGTTCATAAAAGCTAATTAATAGGTGCAAGAAATAATGATTAACCTTGCCGTAAACAAAGCTCAGCTGTTTACAGTGCTCTCTCTGAGGAATGAGCTCCCCCCTCGGTGGATTTGCTGCCTCCCACGCCCCTCCACCCTGGAGGAAGCAGGAACAGGTAGAACGCAAAGGAGAGCAGCTTGCTGATAGGAAGTGCACTGGCCCAGAGGCAGAGAGTCCAGGCATCCAGATCACACCCCAGCTTCGTCCTTAAAAGGGGAACTAACATCTAGCAACAGTTATGCCCAATGTATGGTCCAGATCAGGCTGCCTAGCATGCTTTCATCTTTTCTGACCTTGAAATAGCAGAGACTGCCTGTATAAGTTTCACTTGATTCTAAGGGCTTCCCAAGTGTATTGGTGGTAAAGACTATACCTGCCAATGCAGGAGATGCAAGAGATGTGGATTTGATCCCTGGGTTGGGAAGCTCCCCTGGAGAAGGAAGTGGCACCTTACTTCAGTATTCTAACCTGGAAAATTCCATGGACAGAGGGGCCTGGCAGGCTACAGTCCATGGGGCTGCAAAGAGTTGGACATGACTAAGTGACTGAACATACACACACATATAAACACACACTCTAAAGTCCTAGGAATCAGGATCCACGCCTGACTCATCTTGTTTTATAGACGCCAGCACCTCTCACCATGCTCTTTGCAAATATTCAGTGATGTTTTGTATAATGGATGAGAACTTTATGCTAATATATATATGCTACTTAATATATCAGCTGCTAATAGGTCTTGACTACTAAGTATTGTTGAAAACTTAAGCTCAACAGAGATACTTTTGCAAACTACTGAATAATTTGACAATGATAACCCAATGGTCATATGACCATTCATGGTTTTACAGCTCAAAGATATCCATTTTTCATATTTCAGTGTCATGGATTCCAGTGATTCCATGCAATATCCTGAATTACTTCATTCTTGTCCATGGCCAAAAGATTTGCCTTTTCAGCCTCTAGAAGACAGAATTTATTCGCAACCAGGCTCAATAATAGGTGATACTGAGGATCATGCCCTAAAAGGTATGAGTCATTTACATATGGTTCTCTTATAGATATTCATATTATAATTATATCTATTTTCCACCGTCTTTCTGTTTTCTGATTTTTAAAAATTAAATAAGTGTTTTACCTGAGAATCCATCTGTTGAGGCAGGATGAGATTGTAGCAGATGAGAAACAAAGTTCGAAAAGATCCAGAACGTGCCCAGGGTTACTTAGCTATTCAGGGTGGGTGCTGCTGCTTGGCTTATCTGACCACACTACCTGCCTGGGTGCTGTGGAGCGAGAGGTGCTATTTTATTAATAGCAGCTTGGGCTCCATTCAGTGAAGGTGAAGAAAAGCAGAGAAGGTGCCATATTACTGACCAATCTCCTGCTCCGGGGGTCTAGCAGAATCCTGATGGTTCAGGGCTTGAAGGATCAGACTCAGCCCCCACTCCCCTGCACCTCCTTTTTACACCCAGCTGCCCAACAGACTTGTGAATGTGTATCGCCTAGCTCAGACAGGATGAGCATTGCATTTTTGTCTCTGGCACTGTTCATAAAGGACATTGAGTAAAGACTGAAGGGCTGGAGGCCAAAATGGATAAGGGAGAGAGTAGTCCGTATGGGGCTCCGTGAGCGATTGATAGAGGGATGAATGAATAAATTGGGGGGAATTCTCTAGGACCTGGAGGCAAGGAGCCACCATGAGCAACCTGAGGTGGGGTGGGGTGACCTGCTTGAGCCCAGAAGACTTGAGGATCGCCTGCTTGCTCAGGTGACCATGGGAACCAGAAGGAGGGTACAGGCTTGTTAGGTCACCAGCAACAAGAGGACACAGTAGGTGGCATTCTCCAGAAGGAAGGTCCTGAATCAGGCACCTTCTAACCATTTCTCTTCAGGTGGTGTCTTCAGGACAGCTGACCAAGTATCTTCAAGGATTTTACTCATAAGGGTGGACATCAACCATAAGAATTAGAATCTGTTGGACTAGTTAGTGGTGAAGAACCCGCCTGCCAATGCAGGAGGTGCAAGAGACGCGCATCTAATCCCTGGGTCAGCAAGACCCTCTAGAGGAGGGAATGGCAACCCATTCCAGTATTCTTGCCTGGAAAATTCCATGGACAGAGGAACCTGGCAGGCTAATCCATGGGATCACAAGAGTCAGACCCAACTGAGCCTAGCACACGGCCTGAAACAAATAGACTGCCAGGTATTTCTCCAGCAAAGATGGGTTTATTGGGGCTGAAGCTGAGAACTTCAAAATTTGGGGTCTACAGCCACAACCATCCACATGCAAGACCTCACAAGGCAAAGGAAGGAGAAAGCTTTTACAGGGAGGGAACGGAAGTTGGGAGAGCCTTAGTAAACAAACAGTCCATGGCTTTTCATTGCCTGAGTCCATCCCAAGAAAGAAGAGGAGACTTTCTTCTTCCTGGTGGGCTCTACTATGGTCACAGGACACAACAGCTCCAACTTCACTTAATTGAGATTTCTGTTTATTAATATATATATTTTTTTATAAGTCTCAAGTCTCACATTCCAGGAAATAGTCCCAGGTTCTCAGGTAGACATACTGTGTCATCTCACAGGATGTGGGAAGTGCTCTGGGAACGCTTTAAAAGCCGTGAGCTGCCACTTCAAAGCCTGAGGAAACAGGAGCCCTGGGCCAAACATGCCCCCAAGGTCCATCATGGTTCTGGCTTCCCACAGGACGTGTTCCCAGACCTTTCCCATCTCATTTCTCCTCCTCTGCCTGTCTCCTTCCTTATAAATGGAATCCTTAGAGTTGAAAACTATATTCCAAACCTAGTCTAGCCAGAGCAAAGGAGGGATGCTACCTGTGGGGCAGGGCTGTGGAAAGAATATTGCATTAGGGATCAGAAGACCTGGGTTCCTGTTCCATTTCTACAGTGGGCTGGCTGCACAGTGTTGGGCAAATCAATTAATGTCTGAGCCTTAGAATTAATAATATCTGTCTCACAATGATATAGTAATATCCTGTATTACTATAATATATGCATTATAATGTGAGACATAATGTGATAATACAGGACCAGCAAGATGGGGTGTGGTGTAAGTAAGAAGTTAAGTGTTAGATACCTGCCAGGTATTATGCTTGTAAATTTTTACACACATAGAAGATTGTGGTTGTTTTCTAATGGAATGTTTGGAGGAGATTTATTTCACTGAAATAGATTAGAATGAATGAATGGAATGAATAAAATTGAAATGGGCGAAGTTTTCCTATTTCTTTATCTGCATTGTGATCTTGTGTTGAAAACTGGGCATTTGGAAAAGCAGCTACCTCTCTCAAGGTGTAGACTGGCTCAATGCAGG
Source organism: Bos indicus (assembly GCF_029378745.1). Classification (NCBI taxonomy): domain Eukaryota; kingdom Metazoa; phylum Chordata; class Mammalia; order Artiodactyla; family Bovidae; genus Bos; species Bos indicus. Next base: position 98,257,485 of record NC_091763.1, read on the forward strand.
GGAAGCCCTTCACTAACCAGAGACATGTGTCCTGAGCCCAGGATCAGCCCAGCCTGAGGGACCAAGGTCTTTTCATTCCCTTCCTGGGCATGCCCTTTCCCTGGATCTCGGGGGGTGCTTTTTTTCCCCCAGTTCCCCAGTATACACAGATGCTTTTAAATGAGTGTATTGATTTTCCTAAATGTCTTCTTGGAGTCTTAGCTGTTCTCTTGTGTTCCTCAAGTAGGAATCCCTTGTTCCAGGCATCTTTGGGTCTGTGCCTCCTGTGGGGTTTTCCAGGAGCCCTGCCCACTGCTTGCCATGGCTTCCTCTACCCTGAGATCCCACTTCTAGCCATCTGGGCTCCGAGTTAGGTGATGCAGACACCCAGAAGGCTGCCCCTAGATGGGTTAGAATATTACTCTCTCTGATTCTCATGAGAGAGCTGGGAGCCAGACCTCTCTTCCCCCAAACTGTACTTTAACCCCCTGGAAGGGGGAGAGACAAAGATGAGTAAAAACTTCATTAGATTTCCTACCCTTGTGCCTGTGGTTTTTTCATGACTGGGTATTCACTTAGTCACTATGGATTGCTGACTGATTTCCAGAACTCCTATACAGTTATTTTAGCTAGTCCCTAGTTATTCATTTAATGTTTCCCTGGGAGAATAAGGGCCTGGAGCTTCCTAACCTGCCATCTTGCCAACGTCTTTCCATCTTTCCATGGTTATCTTCTTAGAAATCACAACACACTACTGGTTCTGGGTCAGTTAAACCCATATATACATATACATATACATATACGTATACATATACATATATATATGTATATATATGTGTGTGTGTATATATATGTGTGTGTGTGTGTGTGTGTGTGTATATATATATATATATATATATATATATATATATATATCAGAGAAGGCAATGGCACCATACTCCAGTACTCCTGCCTGGAAAATCCCATGGATGGAGGAGCCTGGTGGGCTGCTGTCTATGGGGTCACACAGAGTCAGACACGACTGAAGCAACTTAACAGTAGCAGCAGCATATATATATATACACATAAATATTTTCCCCCACAAACTGCCAAAGTTTTTATTATATATGTGCCATTGATGATATATATATATATATATATATATATATATGCAACTTTTATCTTTATCTTTTTGTTATTTTGGTTTCAGTCCCACATTCCAACTTGATTAGATCATTTGGGGTCTTTATTCATCTTCCATATTTACTTCTATAGATTGGGCCTTCCCAGGTGGTGCTAATGGTAAAGAATCCACCTACCAATGCAGAAGATGTAAAAGATGCATGTTCGATCCTTGGGTTGGGAAGATCTCCTGGAGTAGAGAATAGCAACCCACTCCAGTATTCTTCGGAGAAGGCAGTGGCACCCCACTCCAGTACTCTTGCCTGGAAAATCCCATGGATGGAGGAGCCTGGTAGGCTGCAGTCCATGGGGTCGCTAAAGTCGGACACGACTGAGCAACTTAGCTTTCACTTTTCACTTTCATGCATTGGAGAAGGAAATGGCAACCCACTCCAGTGTTCTTGCCTGGAGAATCCCAGGGATGGCGGAGCCTGGTGGGCTGCCGTCTATGGGGTCGCACAGAGTTGGACACGAAGCGACTTAGCAGCAGCAGCAGCCAGTATTCTTGGCTGAAAAATTCTATAGACAAAGGAGCCTGGTGGGCTACAGTCCATGGAGCCGTAAAGAGTCAGACATGACTGAACCACTGGGCGCATAGATTTCTATTAAGCCAGCAAGCATGCCACTATGCCTTTGTCATGGTCTCTGTCAACATTGACACCTAGGGCTTGGCCAAGAGTAACATCCTGTGACAAGTCTCTGGAGTCTCATGTCTAGGGAAAGTCTACCTGCTTTGTGACTCTTACTCACATCTCTCTAATATATTCACAAGAGAAACTTTGATGTGTGCCTCGCATCATATTAGTCGTATTTTCTAACTCAGAGGTCATCAAGATCTCTGTAAGGGGCCAGATAGTAAATACTTTTGGTTTTGTGGCCATATAGACTTCTTAGCAGCTACTCATCCCTACTATTGTGTTGTGAGAACTGCTATAGACAGTATGTAAATGAAAGGGTGTGGGCTGGGTTCCATTAAACTTTTTAACTAAAATGTCTGCAGACCAGATTTTGCCTATGGGCCATAGGTTGTTGACCCCTGCCAAAGTGAAAGGGAAATTAAGTTAATTATGAATCATTTTTCTTTGCAAATCTCTTCCAACACTTATTACTCACTACATTGCTTTCTGAACGCACAAACCATTTCTTTCAGTTCAGTTCAGTTTAATCGCTCAGTTGTGTCCAACTCTTTGTGACCCCATGGACTGCAGCACACCCAGCTTCCCTGTCCATCACCAACTCCCGGAGCTCGCTAAAACTCATGTCCATCGAGCTGGCGATGCCATCCAACCGTCTCATCCTCTGTTGTCCCCTTCTCCTCCTACCTTCAGCCTTTCCCAGCCTCAGGGTCTTCTCCAATGAGTCAGTTCTTCGAATCAGGTGGCCAAAGTATTGGCGTTTCAGCTTCAGCATCAGTCCTTCCAATGAAAATTCAGGACTGATTTCCTTTAGGATGGACTGGTTTGACCTTCTTGCAGTCCAAGGGACTCTCAAGAGTCTTCTCCAACACCACAGTTCAAAGACATCAATTTTTCAGCACTCAGCTTTCTTTATAGTCCAATTCTCACATCTGTACATGACTACTGGAAAAACCATAGCTTTGACTAGACAGACCTTTGTTAGCAAAGTAATGTCTCTGCTTTTTAATATGCTGTCTAGGTTGATCATAGCTTTTCTTCCAAGGAGCAAGCGTCTTTTAATTTCATGGCTACAGTCACCGTCTGCAGTGATTTTGGAGCCCAAGAAAATAAAGTCAGTCACTGTTTCCATTGTTTCTCCATCTATTTGCCATGGAGTGATGGGACCAATTGCCATGATCTTAGTTTTTTGAATCATTTCTTTAATAAACCTGAATTTGCTAAGGATTAAACTCAGGTGTGGGGAAGGCAATGGCAACCCACTCTAGTACTCTTGCCTGGGAAATCTCATGGACAGAGGAGCCTGGTAGGCTGCAGTCCATGGGTTGCGAAGAGTTGGACAGGACTGAGCAACTTCACTTTCACTTTTCACTTTCGTGCACTGGAGAAGGAAATGGCAACCCACTCCAGTGTTCTTGCCTGGAGAATCCCAGGGACGGGGGAGCCTGGTGGGCTGCCATCTATGGGGTCGCACAGAGTCGGACAGGACTGAAGGGACTTAGCAGCAGCTGCAGCAGCAGCAGCAGCAAACTGAGGTGTGCTGGTTTGTCTATTTTTATTTCCATCTTCTAAAGCAAGAGAGTTCCAGAAAAACATCTATTTCTGCTTTATTGACTATGCCAAAGCCTTTGACTGTGTGAATCACAATAAACTGTGGAAAATTCTGAAAGAGATGGGAATACCAGACCACCTGACCTGTCTCTTGAGAAACCTATATGCAGGTCAGGAAGCAACAGTTAGAACTGGACATGGAACAACAGATGGGTTCCAAATAGGAAAAGGAGTTTGTCAAGGCTTTATATTGTTACCCTGCTTATTTAACCTATATGCAGAGTACATCATGAGAAACGCTGGGCTGGAAGAAGCACAAGCTGAAATCAAGATTGCTGGGAGAAATATCATTAACTTCAGATATGCAGATGACACCACCCTTATGGCAGAAAGTGAAGAGGAACTGAAAAGCCTCTTGATGAAAGTGAAAGAGGAGAGTGAAAAAGTTGGCTTAAAGCTCAACATTTAGGAAATGAAGATATGGCATCTGGTCCCATCACTTCATAGGAAATATTTTTGAAGCCCCCAAAAATAAAGTCTGACACTTTCCACTGTTTCCCCATATTGTAAATTAGATGGACAGGGAGGCCTGGCATGCTACAATTCATGGGGTTGCAAAGAGTCAGACACGACTGGGCGACTGAACTGAACTGAAGTGAACTGAAGTGGCAGTATCATTTACCTCCAATGCTTTTCTTATGGTGATGAATTCTCAAAAACAAGACACTCTAAAAATTACTCCTGTTTTTTCAACGCCCTGAGAGGTAGCTTACCTGGGTATGAAAAATGAACTGATTGAGAAGGGAGGCCGACTCTGCTACTCTCTGCATTCTTCCTACAGGCCTTTATTTAAAGTGTTTTTATTATCCTTTCCAGCTTTAAAAAATATCTCCTTGGTGAACAAAAGAGAAGAACATGAGGAGGAGCCTTTTTGTTTTCTTTTTGTGTGTGTGTCCTCTGTTAACACAGTATCATCTTCTCAAGGAGTGTGCTGTTCTTGCTCTGAATATACCTTGAAAGTGAAAGTTGCTCAGTCCTGTCCAACTCCTTGCAACCCCATGGACTATACCGTCCCTCAATTCTCTAGGTCAGGATACTGGAGTGGGTAGCCTTTCCCTTCTCTAGGGGATCTTCCCGACTCAGGGATTGAACCCAGGTCTCCAGCATTGCGGGTGGATTCTGTACCAGCTGAGCCACAAGGGAATATACCTTTCAAAAGGCCCATATTGCCTTTAACTGTGGGATTGCATTGCTTTGCCTGATAAACTGAGTCTTCCCAATCTTACAGGCCGTTCTGTTTTGCTCACTTCCTATAGAGTCCTCTAGCCGCACTCTCTTAATTCTTCTTACACTGCTTTCTCTGCCCACTGAGAATGCAGCTTCCTCTGTCGCCAGCATGCTTCCACCTTCAGTCTCTTATCTTCCAAACTCCTCTTGCTTCCACAGTCCCTGAAGGGACCTAGCTCCACGGTTCATCCTGTGTCCCCATCCTTGGTGAACAAGCCAATCTTAAGAGCATTTGATAAGGTTTCTCTAGGAAGGTTTCTCATCAGAGAAGGCAATGGCACCCCACTCCAGTACTCTTGCCTGGAAAATCCCTTGGATGGAGGAGCCTGGTGGGCCGCAGTCCATGGGGTCGCTAAGAGTTGGACAAGACTCAGCGACTTCACTTTCGCTTTTCACTTTCCTGAATTGGAGAAGGAAATGGCAACCCACTCCAGTGTTCTTGCCTGGAGAATCCCAGGGATGGGGGAGCCTCATGGGCTACCGTCCATGGGGTCGCACAGAGTTGGACACGACCGAAGCGATTTAGCAGCAGCAGGAAGGTTTCTCAGAGTGTGTGTGTGTGGGTGGATTGTGTGTGTCTGTGTGTCTGTGTTAAGTCTGCTCATATATGATGGAAAGGGAATATGTGCAGGGCATTGTGCAGAGGGTATGAGCAGGGTAGAAGAGTAGCATGGGAATTGCTCGCTGTGGCCACCTTAGGGTCGTTGGGCAAGTCTATACAACCCAAGGTTTGTCTAACCACACACATGATATATTCTCAACCTCATTCCTATTTTTCTTATTTGGATGTCATTAATTTTTTATAGTTTGTTATGAATGCATTCTAAAAATTATTCTGTTTTTTATGTCATGCAATGCTTATTTTCTTTGTTTAATGCACCAAGGGGTTAACCATACATACTGTATTTTTTCCTTAATGTTTTACAGCACTATATAAACAAGCATTTCCACATGGAAAAGGGTCTCTCCAACACAGAAGACACATGGTCTCAGCCATCAGTCGCCCGGGTTCCAACATCAAACCCACCCTCCCTCCGATACCTCAGGGCCGCAAGTAGACCAGTACTCGATGTTTGATCTTAATGTGGAAAATTCTCTCTGATCATGTCTGGTCCCTCTGTCTTACCTGGCCGTGCATCCTGGCTATTCCTCACTCAACCAACTGCCTACAAAAGAAGGTTCTATGTGCCCTTATCCTCTCAATCAGCTTCTTTTGTGATTCTCTGAATAGTGTCTATCTTTTTTGAAATGTAAGTTATTCTTAGCTTTTATTAACGTAATTTCAGTTTTTCCCATAGCTATGAATGACTCTTCCAGCTGCTTCCTGCTCTGAAATATCAGATGGCAAAAATCTCCTAAGATATTTGCCTTGCTACATGCACAGTGGTTTGGGGATAAAGCCAATGGAGATTGTGGTCTTAAAATTTCAACATGTCCATTTATAACATTAGGGTATACTTTACAGGATTGAAGTATTTTGTTCTTCTCATTATGAAAAAATTATAGCATTCCATTTAACTTCTGACCAGCATGATATCTCAACTTGCTTTAGCAATATGAAAAAATAAAGAGTATCAGGTATTTCTTTTATTTTACCCTTTTTAGACTCTGATTATGAAAAGCTTATAAACAATTTTCATCATCTTTGTAGTTTCGCTTCCTGCTATCTGCAAAAAAAATTGTTTAATAGTTATAAATGAAGCTGGTATTCAGCTGATATGTGTGAGCATAACTAACCAGGTTGTTAAAAATGTTGAAACACATCCCTTTGGATTGGCAAATGGCCTCTCCTCTGAATCCTCTATGCATGATGGTTCATGGGAACCAGAGCCTTCACATAGTACTGCACTGATTGTTAAATATTTTAAATATCAAAATCTGCTAATGTTTTCCTTTTTAAAAAATATCAAAACCTCCTTCAATAACCCTCTTTGCTATAACTCAAATTTGGATGTAACATGATATGCTATTGGCTCCTATCTTACACCTAGCCCTATTCTCAACTGGAGCTGGTTAAATTCTTCTCTTGGGGGTGGGTGGGAGAGGATGGGAGGGGGAACGCAGAGGAGAGTAATAGGCTGAGCCAGAGAAGGGAGGCAATGGTCTCTGGAGAAGTAGGGGTGCAGAGAGTGGGTCTCATGCCCCAAGAACCTTAGAAAATAAGATTCACCAGCATCATCTAATCTTCTTAAATGTTATTATGAAATATTTTAGACATACTGGAAGGTATAAAAATAATAGTTTCAATTTCGGACAATATGGAAGAGATGCCTTTTAAAAATTTATCCTACTAAGCACAGCTAAAAAAATGTAAGATTGAGAGATAGAAGGGAGAAGGCAGAGCCCCTGAGGACACTGGGACTTGAGTAATGACAGTGGTGATTTCTCTGGGTTTCCTTTTGCCACAGACGTTTCCTTTACCGGGCGCTGGAGAAGCTACAGTCCCACAACACTAACAACAGAGATAACAGAAGTTCCAAAAAAGAGCCTGCTCTCTTTAGCTGAAAGACTGGGGAAGGAGCAGACTAGCAGCACAGAAACCTTTTAGACAAGAACTGCTTTACTCCAGCTGCTGCTGCTGCTAAGTCTCTTCAGTCGTGTCTGACTCTGTGCGACCCCATAGACGGCCTCCTACCAGCTAAACACTATGAAGAAAGTCATGGCCCCATTTTACTCTCTTGTTAGCAAATTGTTGTTCAGTCTCTGAGTCATATCGACGCCTTGCAACCCCATGAACTGAAGCATGTCAGGCTTCCCTGTCCTTCACTATCTCCCGGAGTTTGCTCAAACTCATGCCCATTGAGTCGATGATGCGATCCAACCATCTCATCGTCTGTCGCCCCCTTCCTCTCCTTCCCTCAATCTTTCCCAGCATCTGAGCAAATGCTTTCACGCTTTCCTAGCTGTAATGATGCTCGCCTTCTCCTCCCTGCTATGATAGTATCAGAACATTTTTTGTGGAGAGCCAGGACATTTACCACCACCTAGTGTTGAGAACCCTCTCTCAGGTCATTTGAATAATCCTATAAATATATTATAGGAGTTGAATAATTAAAGAATTCTTAATTGAACTATGAAAAAGAAATCTCCAGATCCAGATGCTTTCACTGGAGAATTTTACCAAGTGTTACAAAAGAATTCATACCAATTCTACATTATCCCTTTCAGAAAGTGAAAAAGGAAAGAACAATTCCCAATTTATTTTCTGAGGCAAATATCCCCTGATACCAAAATGAGACAGATCATGAAAAGATGCTTTAACAAAATTTCAGCAAATCAAATTGAGTAATACATAAAGAGTTATACAGCATGACCAAGCAGAGTTTAATCCAGGGATGCAAGGCTGATTCACTCACTAGTTGAAATGAACCAATGTAATCTACCATAATAACAGACTAAACAATAAAAATTACATGATCAGATCAATTAATGCAGCATAAGCATTTAACAAAGATTAATACCCATTCATGATAAAATCTTGGCACAGAGGAGACTTTCTTCTATTTGATAAAGACTTTTTGGTACATGTCTCTATCCTTAAACAACATACACTTTTATTCACCATGACTTCAACAGTATACTGTATATATTCATCAATTAACTTTTTCTCAACCTTATGTTTGTGGGTTTATTCCATGAACATTGTATTGGTTTCGTTTTAAGGTTTTTCACCACTGTGTAATATTTCACTGTTAGAATATACCACCGTTTATCCACTTTGTTGCTGATGAATGCTAATTTTTTCCTACTATAAAAGGTGCAGGTAAAAAAATTCTTATCTATGTGTGAAATTGCTGTGTTATTAGTATGTAGATCTTTAACTTATGGCTTTGGGCTTCCCTGGTGGCTCAAACGGTAAAGACTCTGCCTGCAGTACAGGAGACCCGGGTTTGATGCCTGGGTTGGGAAGATCCCTTGGAGAAGGGAATGGCAACCCACTCCAGTATTCTTGCCTGGAGAATCCCCATGGACAGAGGAGGCTGGTGGTCTACAATCCATGGATTCACAGAGTCGGACACGACTGAGCAACTAACACTTTCACTTTCTTTTCAGATATGGCTACACTGGTTATTCTAATATGTCCTCACAAATATGTAAGAGTTTTTTATTTTCCCACATCTTTAGCAACAAGTGGGATTGACAATCTTTTTATTGCTAATCCAATAGGTGATAATGTAAACTCATTGTGGTGCTTTGGATTTCTCCAAAGTTGAACATTCTTTATGAGTTTTTTGGCCATTTGTGGCTTTTCGGCGAGTTGCCTACTTATATGTCTTGTTCAATTTTAAATTATCTTTTTCTTATCAATTTGCAGGATTTATTTATATATTCTAGTTATTAAGTCTTTAGTTATATGAATCACATATCTTTTCAAAGGCTGTGTCTTTTCACCTTTTAAAAAATGTTATATTGTAATGAATAAAAGTTTTTAATATGGCCAAATGTTTCAACCATTTTCTTGATACTGCGCTTTTTTTTTATGTCTCATATATTCATTTCCTGTGTCGACTGTAACTGTAGTCCCTTAGATGTTATTCTAAATGCTTTTTTCTAAAGAATTTTGCCTTTCCAATTTAGGTCTATACCTGCAATGGATTTTTGTGTGCAGTGTGAGGTAGGGCTTAATTTTTTTCCAGTTGTTCCACCTCTTTTTCTCTCTAATCTGTAAGACCATGTCTCACATATTATTTCCATCAATGCTTGGGTCTGTTTCTGGGCTTTCTGCTCTGTGTTACTGTTTTATTTACTATACATTTATAATAAGACTTACAACCTGTAGGACAAGTTGTGTACTTTTATTTTCCTCAAAATTATCTTGACCATTCTTCACATTTTGCTGTACCAAGTAAGTTTGAGTGAGTGATAGTCGCTCAGTCGTGTCCGACTCTTTGCAACCCCATTGGACTATAGCCTGGCAGGCTCCTCTATCCATGGAATTCTCCATGCAAGAATACTGCAATGGGCTGCCATTCCCTTCTCCAAGGGATCTTCCTGACCCAGGGATTGAACCTGAGTCTCCTGCATTGCAGGCAGTTTCTTTACTATCTGAGCCACCAGGGAAGCCTACTAATAAGAGACATTTGTAAGTATAAAGACAGGTCCACTTTAAAAGTATCAGCAGATACATGCTTGACTTTATCTTATAATCTATAGACAATACATTAGAATATGTAATGAATCCATACATCTTTTCCAAAGGAATACCCAAGACAGAAATAGCAGTAAATGTAGCAAAAATGACAGTCAGTCAGATGAAATAATTTAGATGAAGCTTGAAGACAAGATGAAGCTTGTCTCTCTCAAACAAACTGGGACTGGCAAGTGGTGAGGAATGAAATACAATGTGCTTTTAACTTTATATGAAAAATAACATGCAGTTCTATGTTGGTGAACATAGTTCTGGTTTTGCCACATAAATCCTCTACTTCAAGTAATTTTAGAATTTTTTAAATTTACAAATACCTTATTTGAAGTTAATTAGAATCACATTTAGTTCATAAATTTGGGAAGGCTTATTTTCTTTATGATATTGAACCTCCCTTCCTATAAACATGCTCCCTTTGTATAAACTTTAATTCCTTTAATAAAGTTGTATCAGTTCAGTTCAGTCGCTCAGTCGTGTCTAACTCTTTGTGACCCCATGAATCGCAGCACGCCAGGCCTCCCTGTCCATCACCATCTCCCAGAGTTCACTCAAATTCACGTCCATTGAGTCAGTGATGCCATCCAGCCATCTCATCCTCTGTCGTCCCCTTTTCTCCTGCCCCCAATCCCTCCCAGCATCAGAGTCTTTTCCAATGAGCCAACTCTTCACATGAGGTTGCCAAAGTACTGGAGTTTCAGCCTTAGTATCATTCCTTCCAAAGAAGTCCCAGGGCTGGTCTCCTTCAGAATGGACTGGCTGGACCTCCTTGCAGTCCTAGGGACTCTCAAGAGTCTTCTCCAACACCACAGTTCAAAAGCATCAATTCTTCGGTGCTCAGCCTTCTTCACAATCCAACTCTCACATCCATACATGACCACTGTAAAAACCATAGCCTTGACTAGATGGACCTTTGTTGGCAAAGTAATGTCTCTTCTTTTGAATATTCTATCTAGGTTGGTCATAACCTTCCTTCCAAGGAGTAAGTGTCTTTTAATTTCATGGCTGCAGTCACCATCTGCAGTGATTTTGGAGCCCAAAAAAACAAAGTCTGACACTGTTTCCACTGTTTCCCCATCTATTTCCCATGAAGTGATGGGACCAGATGCCATGATCATCGTTTTCTGAATGTTGAGCTTTAAGCCAACTTTTTCACTCTTCTCTTTCACTTTCATCAAGACTTGTATACTTTTCTCCATAAAGGATATGTGTATCTTTAGGTTTTATTCCTAGGTATCTTTTATTTTGGTCATTGTAAGTGGAATATTCTTTAAGATTATATTTTTTATGACTGATATATGGGATGCAATTCATTCCTATAGTTACATATTATTTATTCTAACAGTATATTTGGAGATTATTTCAGGATTCCATTCAGATATCATCAAAAATGAATTTTTTTCCCTTCTTTACATTCCTATTATTATTCTCTTTTGAAAATTTCATTTCATCATTTTCTTCTTTTAAAAACTTCCCTGAAGAGAACTTCTAAATTCAGTGTTGAGTGGAAACAATGATAGTAGACATCCTTGTCTCACTTCTGATTTTAAAAGGAATTTTTCTAATGCTTCATTATATTAAGTGTGAAATCTGCTGTAGATTTTTGGCAGATAATCACCTTTGGAAAAAAGAATTTTCATTTAATTCCTGGATTACCATACATTTTACCATGAATGAGTATTGAAAAAAAAATGTTTTCTTTTGTAGGGCACAGAAATCTGAGGTATGTATTATACAAATTCAATCATATCAATTGTATTATTCAAAGTTATTTTCTTAATTTTTTTCCTACTTATACTGAAACATTAAAAAAAAAATACCCTCTCACTATGACTGGATTCCCCTCCCCTCCCCTTCCCTTCTTCCTTCTTTCCTTTCTTTTTTTTTTCCTTCCTCCTTCCCTCCCTCCCTTCCCAGATTACCTGTTGATTGTAGAAAAGTTAGTGGTACCTAAAAGACACGCTTACAGAAACATCACACAAATTAGAAAGACAGCAGAGCAGCAATTTTATAATCAGACAAAATAAGAGGTTAAGATAACAATCATTAAATGATAGGTAAAGCACCTTTTCCATTAAAAGAGGCGCATCCCATTACCAAGGGGTAACAGTCATGAACGCTTAGAAATTGAATCATATAACATCAAAGTATATACGGCAAAAAAAAAAAAAAAATGTTAGAAATGTAAATTGCTTTCTATCTGAATCAAAGTGCTCTCATCCATAAACCTAGGATTATAACAGGTTTGCCTGTCAGGACTTTTTGATGGTTAAGCTAAGTGACGTGTATAGTAAGTGAGTACAGATACCTCAGGCCACAAACTCTTAAGTCAAATCCAAAGTGAAAGAAATTTAATCTTATTCTCTATCAATTCAGGACAATCTTAATTCTGTTGCCTCTCTCTTGCTTTTAACCTGGGATCTCATCCAACTTCTAGGGGTTTATAGAGTTTTCAAGGCATCGGCGGAAAGCATCTGGTTCCTGCATTAATGAGAAAGTCTTGGGGTCTTGCCTGTTCTTCAGGGACCATGCCTGTAGCTGCTGACGTGCCCTATTATTTTGACCACTCCAGGTATGTCGACTCTTTTTTTTTTCTCTAATGTAACTTTGATTACCTTTATGAAAGCACATAATAAACCCATTGCTCCGTTGTACCAGTCTGGGGCAAAGGGTGTGTCTTAGTGCCTCTCTCCCTTGATTCCCTTGCAGTCTTCTTTCTTTGCCAAGTTCCCAGAACATGGATATATTGGGAACTTGGTCAATTGGCTACCTGGTAGAGCTCCATACGGGAAGCCAAACATTGGGACCCTATTCTTCAAGTCCCAAGTTCAAATAGGATTTCTGTTGTATCCTAGACCTAAGTTGTCTCTGGAGTAATGGTTCTCAGCTTGATAGGCAAGTCACTCTCTCCATAAGTTAAAAAAACACCCATATCCAGGCTCCATCCCAAGTCATTTAGATAAGGATCTGTGTGTATGTGGTTGGGGTGGGTGTTAAGGCATTGTATTTTTTAAAAATTACCACTGCTCCTGGAGGGTTGAGTCATGGGGCTTTTCTACAATGATTTTATCAAATGTATATTTTTTTGTCTTTAACAGATGACTCACCATCTCATCATACTCTTATTAGCATAAACTATGATTTTTTAATGTTTATATTTTAAAATCTTTATTGAAGTATAGTTGATTTGCAATGCTTCAGGTATACAGCAAAGCGATTCAGTTGTACATATATATATAGAAATATATGTATTCTTTTTTAGGTTCTTTTCTAGTATAGATTATTAAAAGATATTGAATATAGTTTCCTGTGCTATACAGTAGGTCCTTGTTGTTTATTTTACATACTGTATAAAATAGTATGATATAGTATTTTATATATATATATATATGTATATATATATATATAGAGAGAGAGAGAGAGAGAGAGTTTATTTTATATATAGTAATGTATCTGTTAATTCCAAATTTGGCCTTCCCCCTACTTTTCCCTTTGGTAACCATAAATTTGTTTGCTGTATTTGAGTCTATTTCTGTTTTGTCAGTAAGTTCATTTGTATCATTTTTTAATATTTCACATATAAGTGACATCATATGATATTTGTCTTTGACTTACTTCACTTAGTATGATAATCTCTAGATCCACTCATGTTGTTAGAAGTGGCATTCTTTTTTTTTTTTTATTTCTTTTTTATGGCTAATATTCCATTGTATGTATGGACCACATCTTTATCCATTCATCTGTTGATGGCTATTTAGGTTGCTTCCATGTCTTGGCTACTGTAAATCATTGTGCTTTGAACATTGAGGTTCTGCTTTGAACATTGAGGTACATGTATCTTTTTGAATTAAGAGTTTTTTCCTGATATATGCATAGGAGTGGGACTGTTGGATCATAAGGTAAGTCTATTTTTAACTTTTTTAAGGAAGCTTCATTCTGTTCTCGATAGTGGCTACACCAAATTTATATTCCCACATAATTGTTTATCATTACTAATTTGATAGTTGAAAAATGTTAATTTATTGATTAGGTTTAATATTTTTCATACGCTTATTTTTTTAATTGGTATTTCCATCTTGGTGAATTGTTGGTTCATATCTTTGTTACATTTTTATCCTAGGATGTCAGTGTTTTCTGTTATATTTTTATGAGAGTTTTCTCTATTAAATATTAACCAAGTGGCCCCCTCTTGTTTTACATATCCATCCCAATTTGTCATTGGTCCATATTTATTTTCAATAGAGAGGTTTTCAAAACTATGTTTTCTTATAAAGTGCTTATGATCATAAAATATGTTCTATACATTTTTGTATAGAACTTTTGTATATACTTTTTTGAACATAAAATGTGTTCTATTACATTATTGAACAAGCAGTGCTTGTTCAGTAGAGCTTTTGGTGATGATGGAAATATGTAAAAATATCTGCATTATCTGGTATAGCAATCAATAGCTCCATGAGGCTGTTGAGCACTTGAAATGTGGCTAGTGTGACTGAGGAACTGAATTCTTAAGTGTATTTACTTTTACTTAATTTAGATGTAAATAACTACATGTTACAAGTGGCTACTACACTGAGCAATTGAAAAGTACAGCTCTAAAGAATTTATCATTGTAGTCTTGGGTTTTTTTTTTTTTTTTTTTTTTGTCTGACAGTTATTTTGAGAGTTCTTTTTCCTTATAAGTTCTAGTTTTGGTGGAGTATAATGAAGAAGTGATAATGAAGAAAATATGGCTTTTGTAATTTATATTTTATAAACTTTATTGATGTCCTTTATGCCTTGGCATGTGCTGAATTTTAAAAAATCATCACTGGGATTTAAAAGAAAGTCTGTGGCATAAAATTTTGCTCCATCTACTAATTCACTTTTTCTAATTTACATTATTCAAACAAGATATATCCTCTTTATTTTTATCAACTTGCTGTCATAAATGATATTGGTATTATAGTATCTCTCTGTAGACTGTAGTTTTATTTCTGTCTCTTCTTAAAATATCAAATAATTGTTTGCTATAGTAAATGTTTTCCCTTTATTTTGTTTGCTTTTTATAGTCTTTTAGTTTTCTTGCTATTTAGATTTTGATGTTATCTTAATCAGTTCATAAATGCTCAGGACTATTTCATAATTAGGATTTCACCTTGTTTCAAAATAAAAGGGTCCTGAAAGAGTCCTTTTTGTTTCATAGAATCCTTTTTGCTTTGAAGTTTCCTTTGATAGTATCAGGGCCACCTCTGCTTATTTCTGTTTCGCTGATATGTTTTATTTTTACTCTATCTTCTTAATCTTATTCTTTCTATGTAATTTGATTTTGGTCTCACTATTATAAGAAACATGCAGTTGGATGCTCTCTTCTTTAACTCAATCTGATTTTCTGCCTTTTATTTCAGGTGTGGTGCAAAACAATTTTTATTTCTTTTTAATACTGACGAGTTCAGTCCTTTTCCTATCGTTTCTTCTCATGTTTTGACAGGCTGGCTTTGTTAACCATTTCACTTATTGGTTTATGTCTTTTGCTATATATTTTCTTCTTTTCATCTATAGTAATTTGAAAGGTATATTTCCCCCTACTCTGATGTATATCATAGAATTCAAAATGTCTGTAGTTCTCCCTGCCTTTTCCATTCCCACAATTTTACATTTAATTAAGACTTTCATTATTTTTAAAAAGTGTTTGTTTATTTTTGGTGATGCTGGGTCTTTGCTGCTTTAAACAGGCTTTCTGTAGTTGAGGCGAGTGGGGGCTATTCTTCGCAGTCATGTACAGGCTTCTAGTTATGGTGGCTTGTCTTGTTGCAGAGCACAGTCTCTCGGCACAGGGGCTTCAGGAGTGTGGCTGCAGGTTCTAGAGCCTGGTCAGGAGTTGTGGTCTACAGGCTTTAGTTGCCCGCAGCATGTGGAATCTTCCCAGACCAGGTATCGAACCCGTGTCCCCTGCCATTGGTAGGCAGATTCTTTTCCACTCTACTAGCAGGGAAGTCCTACTTCAGAATTTTAGACTCAGTTTATAGAGCCTCACCCCTCTTTCTATTTTCCCCAATTAAATTTTTAAGAGCTTTTTTGGCTTTATCCTCAGTTCTTATGTTATTTTATTTCTCTCTGGATTTTTCACTAATGTCGATGTTTACTACCAATTCTTTTATATGATTACTTTCTTACTGTCAAATTCTTAAGCTAAAAAATCCTGAAGGGAAAGTGAGGGAAGGGAAGTATTTTCAGAAAATAGTTCTAAAGTAATGGAGGAATCTGATTTCTGTATTCTACTAGGAAAAGAAAGAGGTGAGAGCTGACTGAACTCTTTTTACATTTTTAAAATATTTATTCTGCTTTTCCCAGGACATATTTTCTTTCTGCTCTCCCAGGATCCTGTACTCAATAAGTATTCTAAGATTTTGCATGTAAACTTAACTTTAGATTTCATTCCTAGTACCAGTTGCTTTTGTTACTTTTGTTTGCATTTTATAAGGGAAGTGTCTTTCATTATTTATTGAACAGGAAGTTAGGATAGGAGGCTGCTAATATGCGGCCATTCCAACCTAGACACGTGCGTTTCAATTTCTAGGAAGCACAACATTTCAAAAGTTCATAAAGATATCTGTCTGTCTGTGTGGCCTGCTGGGAGCCGGCGAGAGGCATTCCACTCGTGACAAAGGTCATGAGGAAAGAGGCTCGGCATACGCAAAGGCGGGATCGAGCCTCAGGAGTCCCCCTGGATATTCTCGAGCATCTACCCCCAAAAAACCAGAGTCTGCCTACTTTGTTGCTTTGTGCTCTCACCTCTGACTTTACTGGGGGCTGTCCCCCACCATCATCTCACTCTCTCTGTCAAAGAGTTAACTTACAGCTCCAATTAATAAGTTCCTGGGCAATTAGGAGTGTTTAAATCCAAACCCCTCAGGTAGCTCTCTAACTCTCCTGACAAGTTTACCTGGACTCCTACAGCTGTGCATACGATTGTTTACAGTCTCCCAGCCTCGAGAGGCACGGGAAGCTTAAGATATTCAAATAGCTTAGAGCCTCTCAGAGAGTTAGAAACTGTCAGAATAAAACTAGTAAAAGATTTCATTGATGAGTCAATGCTTGCTGCCAAGTTTCCACATCCCCTGTATTGTATCCTTGAATGTGTATTAATATAGTTGGTATGTAGAAAAGATAAGTAGTGGCCTTGGTGCTAGCAACTTTAGACCCTTAAGGTAATAAATTCTTTCCTTTGTTGTAAACCCACTGCACCTCTGCCCTATAGGAATGCAGTTTTATCTAACACCTTCGGAGGATAGCGCCAAACCTTAAAATAATTACTCTTAGAGAAAATAAGTCTTACGGTTGACAAACCTTTGTCAAGAGTCATAAAATGTTAATAGGCCTTCTGGCCAGAAGATGATGTAAATCACCTAAGCCATTTGTATACGATAAATTTGCAGGAAAGAAACCCTGGTTTTTGATATGGATCAAAGACTGCTGACTTTGCATCCCCTATTATCCTCTATGTGTAACTTAGGGTATAAAAGCCCCCTGTTGAAAATAAAGCTACGGGCCTTGCTCACCAAAGCTTGGTCTCCCCATGTCATTCTTCTCCTCAATTTCCAGCTGAGTCTCCATCTGGAGTGCGGAGGTCCTCTGCGACCATTTATTTGCCTGGGCTTCTAAGACCCACTCAAGAAGGTGTCTAAGGTGGGGCACCTTCCGCTATTCGAGAGGGCGCCTGCGGCCTCCGTGGTCAGAGCTAACCTGGTGTCACAGGTTATATTGATTTTCTGCATAAACCAAGCTACTTAGCCTCTTTTCTCCACTGAATTTTCCTACTGAGCTATCCTTATTCTATTACTCTTTGTATCTTTGATGAATATGTAAATAGTCACCGACGCCGTCTCCCCTTCGAATACCCTGGATCAGCCGGGGCTGGACCTCGGCAGTGGCCTACCACTGCATTCCAGAAAGGTTTGAGGACACATACAGTGGTGCATTCAGTTCAATCAGATAACACATGAAAAAGTAAGGATATTGAAGCAACGAGGAAAAAGAGGATGCTTTAATATGTCAAGTGCAAGCCCTAATTTTTAGAGGAAAATTGAGCAAAATTAAGCTTTCTAGTTGTTGTTCTGTCACTCAATCATGTCCGACTCTTTTAGACCCCACGGACTGCAGTATACCAGGCTTCCCTGTCCTTCACCATCTCCCGGAGCTTGCTCAAACTCATGTCCATTGAGTCAATGATGCCATCCAATTATCTCATCCTCTATTGTTCCCTCCTCCTCCTGTCCTCAATTTTTGCCAGCATCAGGGTCTTTTCCAATGAACTGGCTCCTCACATCACGTGGCCAAAATATTGGAGCTTCAGCTTCAGCATCAGTCCTTCCAATGAATATTCAGGGTTGACTTCCTTTAGGGTTGACTGGTTTGACTACTATACTTAGTCACAGCACAAAAGAAAGCACGATCAGGACCACAGTTTCACGATTCATGGTGACCTTAACATAAGACAAGTCATTGCCCAGGAGCAGCAATAGCCTTTCTTGATAATGAGACTTGGAGAATTTTTCTCTCCTTGTTCTCCAAAAGTGGGTGCTGTCTGAACACATGGACCATATTTTCCATATCATGTAGGCATTGAAGAGTCTGACACAGCTATTTCTTAGAATGTCCTGCGATGCAGCCTATATAAAATTGTTTGAGAGGCTCTATCTAAATAGGTAGAGAGGCACTATAACATAATGGTTATTAACTGTGTAAGGCTGCTGTCCAAATTCCTGAGTTCAAACCCTGGTTCAGTCATTAGCTTAGAGTCTGACCTTAGGTAACTCACTCAAGTCCCTGTTTCTTCCACTGCCAGGCTCGGTCATGGAGGGACTGATGGAAATGTCCTTTTACAGACTGGAGTAGGGTAGAGGTGTGGGGTTGTAATTAATCACATTGTAATGAATGAGGTCTCCAACCCCCTGTGGTGGGCCTTGGTGGAGAATTAATAATCAAATGGTGGAAAATTGAAGGAAAAAGAAAGTATTCCATCAATTCCGAGAGACACATTTTTCACATTTTAAAAAATATTTAAAAAATCAGGGCACATTTTAAAATTGATGGCATGCCATAGCTGAATTGGCAGCATTGTTTTTCTTTCTTGGTGGAATATAAAATGATGGTGTATGTTATAATTTATAACATCTTAGATTCAATAAAATGTGATAGTGATAATTATTGCAAGAGACCAGCTTTTCATCAGGGGCAGCTAAGGTCTGTTTGTGGAGGTAGCATGGATGCCTCTAAACTTCTGGCAATCTAAGAGGGCCATGGCTGTCCAGTTAGGGCTATGTCAAAGAAGGTGGTCTCCCATTTAGGAAAGAAGTCCGACGAGGGCTAACCTTGCATTAGCCATCTTTCCCAGGTCCCTTATAATGAGAGAAAAGAACTGCATGTACAAGGAAATTCCTTTTGTCAACAGAGAAAAGAGTTAAACTACAAAAAAGCATAAGAATACACAGTTAGAAAAAGGCAGAGGAAGTGGACAGCCTGCCAGGAGCCCCTTCCATACCACTTCTTTGTGTGGTGGTTTTTCAGTCCCTAAGTCATGTCTGACTCTCTGCAGCCTCATGGACTACAGCATGCCAGGCTTCCCTGTCCTTCACTATCCTCCAGAGTTTGCTCTAAACTCATGTCCATTGAGTCGGTGATGCTATCCAACCATCTCATCCTCTGTCGCCCCCTTCTCTTCCTGCCCTCAATCTTTGCTAGTATCAGGGTCTTTTCCAATGAGTGAGTTTTTCACATAAGGTAGCCAAAGTACTGGAGCTTCAGCTTCAACATCAGACTTTCCAATGAATATTCAGGGATGATTTCCTTTAGGGTGGACTGGTTTGATCTCCTTGCAGTCCAAGGGACTCTCAAGAGTCTTCTCCAGCACCACAGTTAGAAAACATCAATTCTTTGGCTGTCAGCCTTCTTGTAGTTAGGTATTATTTCACAAGTCAGTCAGGACTGTTGAGAGACCATTGTCAGTGAACTATTCTTCTGACTTTAAGCCACCAGGAAGAATATCAGAGACTGCTGTGTTTGAACACTCAGAAACTCACATCAGCACAGGAAGGGCCGTGGGATGCTAACTACACCATCCCAGTTTGGGAAGAAACTACATCTCCCTTCAGGGGAAGTTCACCCCCTGTTCCCTCCAGAATTGTCTACATAAAGTACCTGTCAAATGATAAATGCTCCATAAGCATTAGCTAGTTTTATAAGTAGTTTTGGCCACACATTGTTGGAAAATATGAAAGATCAGGGAAAAAACAGAAATGCTACTGCGATTCATGGTACCTAGGAGTGCTGAAGTGGGGAAGGACCTAAAAATTCCCTTATTGATCGAATGATCGTGCATCCTGGTGTTCTTGGGACTGTCCCCAGTTTATGCCCATGGTCCCAGGAAAATTCCTAACAGGACTCCGCTTTCATTCTCAAAAGCATCCTAATGTAGATAATAATTGATAAGCTCATTCTATGTACGGGTCATGAGGAGTCAGTCTTTCCATTTCTATGTGGACAATGTGAGAAATACAATAATTTAAATACAGAAAGATAAAAATTCAATTAGTGAGATATATAAAAGCCTAAGAACAAGAACTGAAAAACCAAGAAATCAAGAATAAATAAAAACTAAAAAATAATTCCATAGTAAAAAGCCTACATCTTGGACTCGTTAAATGAAAAACATTTGAGAAGGTGAAACAACTCTTTTTTTTTATTATTAATTAATTTATTTTAATTGGAAGCTAATTACTTTACACTATTGTGATGGTTTTTGCCATACATGGACATGAATCAGCCACAGGTGCACATGTATCCCCATCCTTAAACCTCTTCCCACCTCCTTCCCCACCCATCCCTCTGGGCTGTCTCAGAGCACCAGCTTTGAGTGCCCTGCTTCATTCATCGAACTTGAACTGGCCATCTATTTTACATATGGTAATATACATGTTTCAATGCTATTCTCTCAAATCATCCCACCCTCTTCTTCTCCCACATAGTCCAAAAGTCTGTTCTTTACATCTTTGTCTCTTTTGCTGTCTTGTATACAAGGTCATCATTATCGTCTTTCTAAATTCCATATATATATATGCGTTAATATACTATATTGGTGTTTCTCTTTCTGACTTACTTTTCATTATTTATAATAGGCTCCAGTTTCATACACCTCATTAGAACTGACTCAAATGCATTCTTTTTTATAGGTGAGTAATATTCCATTGTGTTTATGTACCACAGCTTTCTTATCCATTCATCTGCTGATGGACATCCCATTTGCTTCCATGTCCTAGCTATTGTAAATAGTAGACACAAGAATTTTGCAAAAACCAATGAAAGCATTCTGTGAGGACCAATTTGCTATATGAAATTAACCACAAAAAATATTGCATATTTGTATTTTATTAGTAGTGAGTGAATAAGTGAAGTCGCTCAGTTGTATCCGATTCTTTGCGACCCCGTGGACTGTACCCCCCAGGCTCCTCTGTCCATGGGATTCTCCAGGCAAGAATACTGGAGTGGGTTGCCATTTCCTTCTCCATGTATTAGTAGTGTATTTTATTATTTCTAAAGTGTTAGTATTTTATTATTATTAGTTAGTATTTTATTATTTCTAGTTAGTATTTTATTATTTCTAAAGTAGCATTAGTATTTTATTATTTCTAAAGTGTGTACTGCCATCACATCAATAAAATTCACAATAAGCTTAAGCATGTACACATTCACATTTTAAAAGGGAGATAGGGGGTTCAGGACTGGCGGGACCCATGTATAACTGTGGCTGATTCATGTTGATGTATGGCAAAAACCATCACAACATTGCAAAGTAGTTCAGTTCAGTTACTCAGTCATGTCCAACTCTATGAGACCCCATCGACTGCAGCACGCCAGGCTTCCCTGTCCATTGTGAACTCCCACAGCTCGATCAAACTCATGTCCATTAAGTCGGTGATGCCATCCAACCATCTCATCCTCTGTCATCCCTTCTCCTCTGGCCTTCAATCCTTCCCAGCATCAGGGTCTTTTCCAATGAGTCAGTTCTTCGCATCAAGGGGCTAAAAGCTCAAACTAAGTATTCTAGAAATGTTACATTAGAATGTGTAATAATACATTTTAAAATACAAAACAGAGAACACAGAGACTAAATAAATTGTAAAATGGGATAAAAATATAAACAGAACAATACAAATAGAGTAAGAAAAACTCACTAAAATGAAAAAACTCACTAAAAATATACACATCTCTGTATATAATACACACAGATAGGCTTGTATTTATAGAATACTTTATATATACACAGATAGGCTTGTATTTATAGAATAGTTTATATATACACAATGTTTAATTCTTTAACAAAACTAGCCAAAAACTAAAAGAGGAATGAGGGAGAAGTGAAATCTGGGCTGTGACTGAAAGCCATTGAACGCCAACACCACCTAGACTTCTGTACTCTGCTTTCTGTCAGTGCAGGGCCCAGGCAGAGTCCTCTGGGCAAGGGGGGTGTCAGGGCACCCAGAGAATGGCCTGACCCTCTTCTCCCAAAGCACATCAAACCCTCTACACAAAGACTTCTCACTCAGTGTTGGTGAAATGGTGAGATGTTGCATTTTTGCCATTCAGATCTCCAAGTGCATAAACATCACATACTAATAATAATTTTCATAGGTTTTGGAGACATGGTCACATGTGTAAAAATTCTTCCCTAAAGTACCCGATTAATGAAAACACCCCAATCCCAAACTGTATTGATAGCCAAGGGTGTTGTTTACAGAGATGGTGAAATCAACACATAAATAACAGCTCCTCAGTATAATAATCAGTGGAGCACCAGACAGAATTTGCAGTATCACTACTTTTAAAAAGCATATGCAGCAAGTTTTGTTGAACAAGAACTATGAAAGATGAGAGCAATTTGATCTACTAATTAGAAAGCCTCCATGCAATCAAAGTGGCTCAGCTAAGGTCACGTACTTCTTGCTTGCATTTAAGAAGGAGAAGGGTCTGCAGTTTTATATTTTCTCTTATTTATTAACATGAGAAAAGCTCTAGGTTTTTTATTAACCTGGGCAGTTGTTGGCATGGGAGATTAGCTCAGCAATTTGATGAGGTGAATTCACAGCATGTTAAATTAGAATCCCAGACACTAAAGCCCCCAATCTAATTTTCACCCAAGTTTATAAGGTTCTCTCGAAAATTCTATTATCCTAATGCATACCTCTAATTCTCTAACTCCTATAAGAAATAGTGCTCCCCTACCAATTGTGAAGTCAAAAGTATTCTCAATTGCCACTGTAGAATATTTAAATTCTTTATTTCCTGGATCATAGAGCTTAGGTATAAAGATCCAGTCTGTTTTTCCCAAAATGGAAGTACTTGTAAATTATAGCAGAATTCTTGATCTAACTATGAATTCTGCCAAATAAAGATTTGGAGGGCAGAGGCACTAATTTTACCTAAATAATAACTCCACTTGCTTGTTTGGGAGGCAGTTCCTTAAAAACCCAATCAATATCTGATTCAGAAAGCTTGACAAATGAAGGAAAAACAGAAAAGGCAAGGAAGCTTTAAGGTGAAGGATATTTTGTGGTTCTGATGCACAGACGAAGTTAAGCTACTGATGAGAATATATGAACTTGATGTAACCCTATCTCGGACACTCTTCCCCCAGATAACCACCTGGCTTGCTCCCCTCACCTTTCCAGGTCTCTGTTCTTACATCACTGCCTTAGGTCTTTCTGATCATCCTATGTAAAATCTGTCTATAGCCCCCGTCCCCTCCACCTAACCCTTACCCCCTTTCCCTGCTTCATTTATCTCTCTAGCACTCCCACCATTGATTTTCATTATTTATCTTGTTTACCATATATTTCTCCTTATTAAAATGAAGGCCCAGGAGGCAGAAATAACCATAATTCTCAGTTTTCAGCTTGCCATTACCTTGTGTTTTTTTTTTAATAGTACCTACTGTTTGTGCTTGCTAATTTTTGACCTGTATGAAAATGTTTGTCGTCATCTGAGATTTGCTTTTCTCATTCAATGATAGATCTTTGAGATTCATCTTTGTGGACAGGTAGAGCTATATTTCATTCATTCATTACTTTTCCACTTTTTCATTCTCTTGTCAATGACAGTTTTGGTCTTTTTCATTTATTTTTACTTCACAGAGTAAGCAGCACTATTGTGAAGTCTTGGATTTGTTGGCTGGTGCACATGTACAAGAGTTTCTCCTCGGGTAGAGCAAGGAGTGGAATTTCTTGTCCCAAGACAGACACGTTTTCAGCTTTAAAAGGTATCATCAAATTCTTTTTCAAGTCTGCTGTGCCAGTTTACACTCCACAACGCTGCCTAAGAAGTTCCTGCTGATATACTTCTTGTCCACGCTTGCCATTTTCTGACTTTTCAGTGTTGGCCAATCTGATGGCTGTAACATGATATATTACTCTGGTTTTAGGATGTACTTCTTTAATGATTAATGAGTTTGAGCATCCTTTCATGGTTAGAGGCCACTGGATGTTATTTATTCTGTGAAACACTGCTCATGTCTTTTTGCCTGTTGTTCTGTTCTGTGTCTACTCTTTATTAATTTTAGGAGTTCTTTCTAAATGCTGGATATTAATTCTTTGTTATATATATATATATCTGAAAGAGCAGATATATATATGACAAATATGTTCTGGTTCATAGGTTAATATTTCTCCTTTCCTCTTTCTTCCCTTCCTTGTTACACTTTTCCCCAGAATATCTATGGATTTAGAACAGGAAGGGGAGCCATCCATGTAGCTTAACCCATCACATTATATAGAAATTCCCAATAGACTCTTAAACTTTCCCATTCCTAATATTTGGGCAATTTTTCTAGATGATGTTTTGGAAAGATAGACAACTCTTTTCACATGTGAGTTAGTCATTTATATTTTTAAATTGTGAAAGTACAATAATATTTTTCTTTGTTTCTCTGAGCATCATTTGGAGTCAAATCAATTTCTAATATTCCTCCATAACCTTAACCAACTGAACACATAATTTATGATTCAATCACATAATTTATGGGTAATTTGCTGCTAAAATGCTTAGCAAATTTTAACTTGTTGCAATTATTTGCATAAATGGCATTTGGAGAGCCAAAGTTTTCATTTTGTTATTTTTACCTTGTCCAAAGCTCTTAATTCTGCATGAAATTTAACATAAACTCACAAAGATTCTTGTTCTCAGGTTAGATCTAGACTCTCAGTTGAGTCTAAGTTCTGTAAAGATAGGGCTTCTATTGGTTTTACTCACCTGTATACTCCTAGTGGCGGAGCATGGTACCTGGCACATTAGCAGCTTGTTCAAAAAATACTTGCCTAACGAATTATGTGAATTATAGAGCCACTAAAACTGGGCCATATGGCTTTCAGAATCTAGAAATGTTCGCAGCCTATGGACCAATAGATCTAGTTTGAGGTATGTACTCTAAGAAAGAAATCTGATCAAGGCAAAAAGATTTATAAACAAGAGTGTTCATACAATCACTATTTATAATAAAGTTTAGGAAACATTAAATATTATTGTTTACCATTAAACATTATTAATATTTAACATTATTGTTAAACAGTATAATATTTATGTAATAGAATGACATGAAGTCATTAAAACAATCTCAAGGAATATAAGAACTACAAACAAAATGGTGTTAATAAAACAGACATAAAACTGTGTATTTAATTATCTAATTTTGGTATATGGTATCTGGGCATAGAAAAAATTAGAAATGTGCCAGTATTTTCCAGTAGTTGTTTCTAGATGATAGGGACCATCAGTAAGTATAATTACCATGTTGCACTGTAAGTGCCTTGAAATTAGTTCCAAGTTGTTCCAGGTTGGTATTTTTATAATTCGGCACAGTACTTGTGAATTGTGATAGTCAATAATTAATTGGAATAATGCGCTTTAAAATAGTGAGAATTCTTAATCCTTCATAGTCCATTACCAGTAACTTATCACTGATTGTGTATTTTAAAGCTTCATTTATCATCATATATTCCTGCTTGCAAAACAGGCAGCTGGCATGCCCCACCAGTAATATCTGCCAAGGGCAGTCTGTGTACTGGAAGTGGCAAGGCAAATACATAGCGTATTTGTCACCAGCACCTTTGAATGCCTGCAGACTGTTTCCGTGACGTGTGTTTGTGTAATCTGTGCCTTAGCTATATGTGACATGAACTCAACCCGCAGTATCCACAGCAGAGTGTGTACATCCTTGATTTGAAATCAATGTATTTTCATACACTCTTGGTGGGAGATTGTCAAGCACAAGGCACTAAGCGTGCTGAGCTCAGATAACTTGTGTCTTCCACAAACTGCCTACTGTGGTTATATTTTGGCTATTTAAGGATGATTCAGAGGTTTGGGACATATGTTTTCAGTATGAAATAATGAGGATTTTGTTGACTCACCTATTGACTGCCAAGAGCTGATCCTGTATCAAAATCGTGTGACTCCAGCATTGGCTAATATTAAGCCTGGTCTTCCTGCCTTGCTGGGCTATTCAGTTATAGGATACAAAGTCCTTCCGGCATGAGAGCAGTCAAGGAGCCCTGGCAGGAATGACGAAGAGAGCTTTGGGAAAGTAAGGAAGTGTGTTCTAGTTTTTGCCACAGAGAGGCTCTGAAAGCAGCATGGTTGCTCTCATATAAGTTCTAAGATCAGCCGAAATTCCTGTAGCCACTCAGGAAGGAGAAATCTTCCTTCAGGATCTAGAATCAAGCAGTGGATATGGATGCAACAGCAGATGCCAGGGCCCTCCCTAGGCCACACTAGGTACCAGTCACACCATCCCCAGTCTGGAGGAGGAGGAGGAGTTAGTGGCAGGGGTGGCTAAGTCCTCTTGGAAGCTGGAAGAATTCCAGGTAGACACAAGGCTCTAAACCTTCTCTCTAAATGGACAGAGCTCTAAAGGCTCTTCTCAAGGCAGGAGAAACAAGATCTACACTTGTACAGTGTTTCTCTGAGTACTGATCTGCCTCTGACTTTCCATCCTTCTTCTCCATTAAAAGCCTTTGCCTGCTCTAACTCCCCCTCCAGAGCCTCTGTGCTCCCACACCTGGGGTGAGCCAGGGAAATACTTAGAGTAACACAGACAAGGAGACACCAAGACAAGTGTTTCCAGAGCAGGCACTGGGGATGCAGGGTCACCAGGCTTCAGGGATCCCAACATCAAGAATGGTCAGAAATCAGAACCTCCCTCCCATTCATTTTCTAAACATCACACGAGCCTCCTGGGTCTTTGTTCAACGCCAGGGAGATGCGAGAGCCATGGCAAAGACAGAATTTGGGACTCCCCGCTGAGCCTGGCAGGATGGGAGCTAGGAATCAGTTCTTTTAAGTCAATTTCTTTATATCAAATATATGTGACATTCTTTTCACAATCCCACTTGTGATCTAAAATTCAAACCATTACACTCACACCCCCTGGGATGGTGGGGAGTGTGGGTTTTGAGCACCAGTAACCAAGCTGGGCTTCCCAAAGACGTTAGGGAAAACACCCTAATCATATCAACAAATATTTAATCCTCATAAGACAAGGAGAGCCTTCTGTTGTCCAGCACATGACAGCAAAGTGCTAATCTTAGCATCGGTGAAATACCTTCTGTCACCATCAGCTGTCTCCATTTTCTGACACCCTTAAATGCCATTCGTGGTTATATATTCCACCAAGGCTGCCCCTCTTTGCATAATTAACAACCTTCTGCAGTGGTTAATAGATGAGGAAAAAGCTCTAAGGAGTCGATCTTAATTCATCCCATGCCTCTTGAAGGAAGACACGTGCTTCTGTACCCAGAGTAGACATGACATGATGGGGAATTTACACAAAGCCTTTCTGGAGTAATTCACTGGCAAACTGGGGTGTATGTTATTGTAAACTCCTGCCTACCGTGTGATTACAAGATTAAGGAAGAAGGAGTGAAAATTTCTAATCTTGTCAATCCAACTGTTTCCACTGTTTCCTTCCCTGATAACATTTGTGTTATTACACTTTGGGTGATGAAAGATTGTAATTGGCTGTTGACATTGATTGAAGGAAGGAGATGTGGGTTTTTTTGTTTTGAAGAGAATTAATTAGCTTGGTGAGTGAGGGAGGTAGCACAATTCAAATCCGTGGCTCTCACAGCTGCAAAACAGAAGTGAACTGTCAAAGAGTGTTTTCATCTCTTTCTTCCCCACCTGTTTTCCTCCTTTTGATGACATTTTTTCCCTAGATTTAACACATTTGAAATGGGCCGTCCAAAGAAAGAGTGGGGGCAGGGGGGCCAGGGAGCCTTCAAAAGAGAAAGAAAAAAATGTCACTTTCAGGATTTTTTTTTTACACCAGAAACACTGCAAACAGTTGTGTGTGTGTTTCATTTGCATGTGTTTAAGTAGCATTTGGGGACGAGGCAGAGACAGGCGTATTAAGCTAGGCCAACTCCATGTCACTCAAGCTGTTCTAAACCAGAATGAACACCTGAGCCCTGAGAGCTTGTGCGGCAGCCAGAAGAAAAAAAAAAGGCTCTAGGTTTGCCTCATTCAGTCTTAGGAGAGCAATTAAAATCTGCTGTCCAGCAAGTATCTGCTTAGACCAGTAACCAATACACTGTCCCTTTTCACTCAGAGAGGAAATGTGGGTCCAAGAATTAGGAGGTAGATGTGAAGTGGCTTCACACCATTACCCCCAAGACACTTGTAAAACGTGTGTCTCACAACTTTAAATGCTGTTGGTCTATAAGTTTTAGATCCCAAGGGAAGAATGCTGTTGCCAAGGAGTGCAACAGATTCAGTTGAGGAAGTTGAGACCGCCACCTGGTCACTTTTGACTTATGTCACTGCAGCCATAGGTCAAGTAGGGGATTGTTATTGTTGCTGGAAGGGTGAAGGGGTGGGGATTGATCCTGATGATGACAGGGAAACAGAGGGCCTCCATATCATGGGAATAAGAAATGTTTGTGACTCAAGGCATCCTCTGGGGAACTTCCTTAGTTTCAATACTTACATGCCCAGAGGCACAAGTTAATGGAAGACACCACCAGCGCAGGCAGCAACTGGCTCAGATCCTTCAGGAATGAAGGTCTGGGTCATTCCACAAGGTAAAGACCCTCAAGCAAAGGGAACACAGCATAAGGAGCAGAATTAAAAGTTGTAAATATACCAATGATGGCCTCAGAAACAGTAGCTAAAATGAGGAATAACAGCAAGCCTGCGTATTTTGCTTTTTGCATTGTTAGAAATACAGGCTCTTCTGTCCCTGGGATTCTCCAGGCAAGAACACTGGAGTGGGTTGCCATTTCCTTCTCCAATGCATGAAAGTGAAAAGTGAAAGAGAAGTTGCTCAGTCATGTCTGACTCTTAGCGACCCCATAGACGGCAGCCCACCAGGCTCCCGTCCCTGGGATTCTCCAGGCAAGAGTACTGGAGAGGGGTGCCATTGCCTTCTCCGGTATTAACATTAGCAAATTAGTTTTATTTTCAGCTGCAAATCCCCATCTTCTGACCTTTTTCATCTTATATAAGCTGTGTGGTGGTTAACTTTTACACTTTGGCTTCAGGTCACAGGATATCAAAAGGGAATTGTGATGAAACTAGAAATGGATCTGGGAACTTAAGGGTAAAGAATGCAAGACATTCATCTGCGTGAGGGATGTCACATCTTATTAGGCAGAGGCATGCTGCTTTACTAGAATTGTTAGTCTGGAAGTTAAATACTATTGTTTAATAGTCCAGCCACAGGGCACAGTGTGCTCGCTAGGTGGTTTAGTCGCTAAGTTGTGTCTGACTCTGGTGACCCAATGGACTGGAGCCCGCCAGGCTCCTCTGTTGGTGGTTTTCCCAGGCAGGAATACTGGAGTGGGTTGCCATTTCCTTCGCCAGGGGATCTTCCTGATCCAGGGATCAAACCCAGGTCTTCTGCATTACAGGTCGATTCTTTACCAACGGAGCCACCAAGGAAGCTTGCCTGCTGGCAATTCACTGTTTCCCTAGCTAATCGTACTCTCTCCCCTCTTCGGAAGTCTTAGAGTCTACAGTCCCCAG
Organism: Bos indicus; assembly: GCF_029378745.1. NCBI lineage: Eukaryota > Metazoa > Chordata > Mammalia > Artiodactyla > Bovidae > Bos > Bos indicus. Next base: position 98,287,290 of record NC_091763.1, read on the forward strand.
AATCTTTGCCAGCGGTGTTCTGGGGCAGGCTCCTCTAATGACAGGTACTTGTGTGATGTGGAAGGCAGAAATGAAACAGGAGCCATCTAGCTCCTCTTCTGGTGATCGTAGGCGGATGGGGGCTTTTGCAGACATGGCATTTTATGAAAGCTTCTACTTGCTTTCCTGAGTGGCTGAACCAGCCCTGACCTGCCTGCTGCTGCTGCTGCTGCTAAGTCGCTTCAGTCGTGTCCGGCCTACTTCCTGTGAAAAACAAGCCATTAGGTTAAGTTACTATAGTTGGGGTCTCTATTACTTGTAGTTAAACCTCATTCTGATGAAATGTGTATAAAATGGATGATAGTTAAGTTTTTATTTTCTGACAAAATTACATATGCAAACACATCTGCAGAGAAATGTTTTCCAGAGCTAAAATCTGAGCAATACTAGAACGTTTATTCTTGTTTGAAAAGGGGATATTAGACAATCCAGTGGATAATGTATAATGCATTAAAATCCATTTGTGCCAAAGATACTGAATTGCTGAAAATGAAAACTCTAGTAATGATCCTTGTATAATGGTTGAAGGTTTATTATCAAAGTATAATTTAGGGCTGGCACTGATCTAGGTAGATGAGATAACATAATTTAAATGCTTTCTGAGACAGGACTTGGAGAAACTAAAAGAACGATTAATGCTTACATTAAACATTCTGTGAATTACAGCTACTTAGGCAAATCACTGATAAAGGTTTTGTGATTTAATTACCTATGTTTCCATGCTGCACATTTGATAATGTTGATTAACCCAAAAGTCATACATCAGGAATAATGAGAATGTTGTGATGTGACATTTAAGAAGCAGAACTGTTTCAGAGTCCTATATTTACTGGTATTTATTTTCTTCTTTATTTTTTAAGATTCAAAAAATCAACTTTAGGTATACAAAACAGCACTTTTATGGCAAAAAGCCCAGAGGCTTCTTAATTGGACTAAATAGTTGATATAATATTGTGTTAGTTTCAGGTGTATAGCTTAATGATTCAGTATTTTTGCAGATTAAATTCCATTATAGTTAGTACAAGGTAATGGGTATAATTCCTGTACTATAGGATATATCCTTGTAGCTTATCTATTTTATATATACTTCTTTGTATCTGTTAATCACATACCCATAATTTGTCCATCTCAACTTCCCTCTCCCCTTTGGTATCCACAAGTTTGTTTTCTCTATCTGTAAATCTATTTCTATTTTGTATGTACATCCATTTGTATTCTTTTTTATATTCCACATAAGTGATACCATATAGTATTTGTCTTATTTCAATAAGGATAATGTTCTGTAGCTTCATCCACATTGCTGCAAATGGCAGAATTTCATTCTTTTTTATAGCTGAGTCATGTTTCTGTGTGTGTTTCTGCATGTGTATCACATGTTCTTAATCCAGTTGTCTGTTGATGGGCATTTGGGTTGCTTCCATGGTGGCTCAGACAGTAAAGAATCTGCCTGCAGTGTGCAAGACCCAGGTTCGATTCCTGGGTCAGGAAGGTCCCCTGGAGAGAGGACTGCCAACCCACTCCAGTATTCTTGCCTGAAGAATTCCCTGGACAGAGAAGCCTGGCAGGTTATGGTCCATGGGGTCACAAAGAGTCAGACATGACTGAGTGACTACACTCATTTTTTCACTTTGGGTTGCTTGCATGTCTTGGCTATTATAAGTGCTGCTATGAACATTTAGGTGCATGTATATTTTTTAAATTAGTGCTTTCATATTTTCCAGATGTATACCTTGGAGTGGAATTACTGGATCATTTGATAGTTCTATTTTCCGTTTTTTAAAGAACTTCCATACTGTTTTTCCTAGTGGCTACACCAAATTTATATTCCTACCAAGTTTATAAGGGTGCCCTTTTCTCCACATCCTCTCCAACATTTATAATTTGTAGACTTTCCTATGATAATCATTCTGACAGGGGTGAGGTGATACCTCATTGTGGTGTTTTTGCATTTTTCTAATAATTAGCTATGTTGAGCATCTTTTCAAATGCCTCTTAGCCATCTGTAGGGTTTCTCTGGAACACTGTGTATAAGTTACTATAGTTTGTATATTTGGGGGTATTAACCCCTTGTTGGTTGCATTTGGAAATATTTTATCCCATTTCACAGGTTGTCTTTTCATTCTGTTGACTGTTTCCTTGACTGTGCAAAACATTTAAAATTTAATAAGGTCTCATTTGTTTTGCTTTTATTTATTTTGCTTTGGAGTCTCATCCAAGAAAATACTGCTGATTTATGTCAATTGTTCTGCCTACATTCTCTTCCAGGACTTTTATGGCTCCAGGTCTTAGGTTTAGGTCTTTAAACCACCTTTAGTTTACTTTTGTATGTAGTGTGAATGTATATAGTGTATATTTGTATATAATATTCTGATCCTGCGGACCCCGGAACTGCGGTGCCTAGTCTGTGGCTTGGCCTGTCTACTCCCTATGATCTCCCTTTTCCTCTTAGTCTCCCCCCAGGAGTACAGGTCCCCACCTGCTGTTTTCTGCCTGTCCTTGCCAATTCCATGAGAATCTTGCAGCCCTGGTTGTATAGGAGATGATCTGCCAGTTTCCGGTTGGCTTTCTGTAAGAGATTTCCCACGTGTAGATGTAATATTTTTTGATGTGTTTGTGGCAGGAGGTGAGCCCCACATCTTCCTCCTCTGCCATCCTGACCCCCCTCTTCTATGTTCCTCTTGTTTGTACCATGGATCATAAACTCTTGGAGGAAAAGTAGATTAATAAGCTGAATTCAAAGACATATGATAACATAACGGTGAGAAAACAGATCACGACTAGTTGTTGACATAGAGATCAACACCAAACAGGAAGGCACAGGGTAGAGGAAGCTCTGGCAGCCTCTTCCTGTGACTCAAGAGGTGGCATAGTATGGTGATGATGAGTGTGTAGGTGCTGGCCTCGGTCTTCATGGGTTCAAATCTCGACTCCAATCTCACATATGAGTGTCTGAGGCAATTTAGCTCCTCTGTGCCTAAGAAACTAGGGTAATTTTCTAAGTTTAGTGATTTGTCATGAGGATTACATCAGTTAATGTAAGCAGAGCAAGGTGCCTCACACATGGTAAATACACATTTGCTACTGCTACTATTTCATGGCATGTAATTGTTGGAATGAAACCCATCACTGTAACGGTGTTGGAGATTTCTGGGAAATTGATACAGATGTGTGGCCTTCATGAAAGGAGGGTGTTCATGCAGTAAACATCATTCGAAGCTATTACAGGAAATAATAAACCTCCAATAATTATCAACATATGCTCCCTCAGCTACAGAAGGCATCTGTGCACCACGGAGTCACATGCAATAATGAAGCCAGATGCTAAGTTCTTGAAGTGCTGATTAAGAGACAATCAAACGTGAACATAACTTAATTTTAATGATGGGATGATTTTATTAAGTTAATTTGCAGATAAAGAACATCACTGAAAATCTTTGACTATTAAATACTTCCATAGCCAGATGTGCTTTTTTTTTTTCTTTTAAAGAAAAGTTCTGACATTAATACACACTCCATTCATTCATCTGTGTTATTTATGATAGGTGATTGAATGCCGAATGTAAGACGAGGACAAAGAAACTGACTCTTCTGACATCCACATAAGTGCTCAAGCCCTTATCCATGAGGAATATTGAAGGCTGAGAAGTTGCTGCAGCGTCTGTACCTGTGTTTTGCTGCTGGCACTGGAATCACAGCATACCCTATAGAAGACTGCTCCATGGAGGTTATACATTTTGCTGGGGAGTTCATGATTTGGGCTTCTCTCGTGGCTCAGCTGGTAAAGAATCTGCCTGCAACACGTTTTTTTTTTTTAAATTGTGTGACTTTTTTCTTAATTGTGTGGTTTTAAAAATTCTTTATTTTATATTGGAGTATAGTTGATTTACAATGTTTTGGTAGTTTGACAGGCACAGCAAAGTGATTCAGATACATACACACACACACACACACACTTTTCAAATTCTTTCCATTAGGTGATTACAGAATATTGGGTAGAGTTCCCTGTGCTATACAGTAGATCCTTGTTGGTTATCTATTTTATACATAGCAGTGTGTATCTGTTAATCCCAAATTCCTAATTTACTCCTCCTCCCTCCTTTCCCCTTTGGTAAACATAAATTTTCTAAGTTGGTGAGTCTGTTTTTTTTCTTTATTTTTCATAAACTTTTTATTAATATATGACATGTGCATGAAGGTATGTGTACATGCCACAAGTGTACAGCTTGATGAATTTTTTTTTCTTTTCTTAATTTTATTTTTAAACTTTGCAATATTGTATTGGTTTTGCCAAATATCGAAATGAATCTGCCACAGGTATACATGTGTTCCCTATCCTGATCCCTCCTCCCTCCTCCCTCCCCATACCATCCCTCTGGGTCGTCCCAGTGCACCAGCCCCAAGCATCCAGTATCGTGCATCGAACCTGAACTGGTGACTCGTTTCATACATGATAGTATACATGTTTCAATGCCATTCTCCCAAATCTTCCCACCCTCTCCCTCTCCCACAGAGTCCATAAGACTGTTCTATACATCAGTGTCTCTCTTGCTGTCTCGTATACAGGGTTATTGTTACCATCTTTCTATAAATAAGTTCATTTGTATCTTTTTTTAGATTCTACATATAAGCAATATTACATATTTTTCTTTTCTCTGACTTCACTTAGTATGATAATCTGCAGGTCCATTCATGCTGCTGCCAATGGCATTATTCTTTTTAATGGCTGAGTAGGACTCCATTGTATATTTGTACCACATCCTCTATATCCATTCATCTGTCAGTGGACATTCAGGTTGCTTCCAATGCTTGGCTGTTGTGAATAATGCTACAATGAATACTGGAGAGCATGTATGCTTTGGAACTGTGACTTTCTCTGGGAATAAGCCCATGGGTGAGATTGCTGGATCCTACGGTAGCTCTATTTTTAGTTTTTAAGGGAACCTCCATACTGTTCTCTATAGTGGCTGTACCAGTTCACATTCCCACCAACAGTGCAAGAGGGTTTCCTTTTCTCCACACCCTGTCCAGCACTTATTGTTTCTAGGCATTTTGATGATGGCCATTCTGACTGATGTGAGGTGATATCTCATTGTAGTTTTGATTTGCATTGCTCTAATAATTAGCGATGTTGAGCATGTTTTCATGAGCCTATTGGCCATCAGTATATCTTCTGTGGAGAAATGTCTATTTAGATCATGTGCCTATTTTTTTATTGGATTGTTTGTTTCTTTGATCTTAAGCTGCATTAGCTGTTTGTAAATTTTGGAGATTAGTCCCTTGTCAATCACACTGTTTGCAAATATTTTCTCATTCCATGGGCTGTCTTTTTAAAAGCTTTGTTTATGGTTACCTTTGCTGTGCAAAAGCTTTTGAGTTTAATTAGGTCCCATTTGTTTATTTTTATTTCCATTAGTCTGGGAGACAGTTTGAAAGATATTGCTGTAATTTATGTCAAATAGTATTCTGCCTTTTTCCTCTCAAAGAGTTTTTATAGTATTTGGTCTTACATAGGTCTTTAATCCATTTTTGTAGGTCTTTTACTCCATTTTTAAAAATCCAGTTTATTTCTGTGCGTGGTGTTAAAGAATGTTCTAATTTCATTCTGCTACATGTGGCTGTCCAGTTTTCCCAGCATCACTTATTGACTGTCTTTTCTCCATTGTCTATTCTTGCCTCCTTTGTGTTAAATTAATAGCCTTGAATAGTATAAGCATCTTGACAATCTTGATTCTTCCAAGAACATGGTACATCTTTCCATTTGTCTGTGTTGTCTTCTATTTCTTTCATCAATGTCTTATACAGAGTACAGGTGTTTTGTTTCCTTTGGTAGGCTTACTCCTAGGTATTTTATTCTTTGTGATGCAATGGTAAATGGGATTGTATCTTTCTCTTTCTGATCTTTCATTGCTGGTGTATAGAAATGCAACAGATTTCTGTGTATTAACTTTGTATCCTGCAATTCTACTGAATTCACTACTGAATTCACTGATGAGCTCTAGTAGTTCTGGTAGGGTTTTGGGCTTTTCCATGTATGGGAAATAGATGGGGAAACAGTGGAAACAGTGTCAGACTTTATTTTTCTGGGCTCCAAAATCACTACAGATGGTGACTGCGGCCATGAAATTAAAAGACGCTTACTCCTTGGAAGGAAAGTTATGACCAACCTAGATAGCATATTCAAAAGCAGAGACATTACTTTGCCAATAAAGGTCCGTCTAGTCAAGGCTATGGTTTTTCCTGTGGTCATGTATGGATGTGAGAGTTGGACTGTGAAGAAGGCTGAGCGCCGAAGAATTGATGCTTTTGAACTGTGGTGTTGGAGAAGACTCTTGAGAGTCCCTTGGACTGCAAGGAGATCCAACCAGTCCATTCTGAAGGAGATCAGCCCTGGGATTTCTTTGGAAGAAATGATGCTAAAGCTGAAAACTCCAGTACTTTGGCCACCTCATGTGACGAGTTGAGTCATTGGAAAAGACTCTGATGCTGGGAGGGATTGGGGGCAGGAGGAGAAGGGGACGACAGAGGATGAGATGGCTGGATGGCATCGCTGACTCGATGGACGTGAGTCTGAGTGAACTCCGGGAGTTGGTGATGGACAGGGAGGCCTGGCGTGCTGCGATTCATGGAGTCGCAAAGAGTTGGACACGACTGAGCGACTGATCTGATCGGATGTATAGTATCATGTCATTTGCCAACAGTGGCAGTTTTACTTCTACTTTTTCCCATTTGGGTTTCTTATATTTTTCTTTCCTGACTGCCGTGGCGATGACTTCCAAAACTATTTTGAATAAAAGTGGTGAGAATGGACATCCTTGTCTTATTTCTGATCTTAGAGGAAATGCTTTCTACTTTTCACCACTGAATATGATGTTATCTATAGGTTTGTCATTTATATGGCCTTTATGATATTGAGGTAGGTTCCTTCTATGCACATTTTCCAGAGACTATCATAAATGGGTCCATTCTGTCAAAAACTGAATTCTGTCACTAGCTTTTTCTGCATGTATTGAGATGATCACGTGATTTTTTCCCCCTGAATTTGTTGATGTGGTGTATCATTCTGATTGATTTGCGGGTATTGAAAAGATCTTCATCCCTGGGATAAATCCCTCTTGATCATGGTGTATGATCCTTTTGATGTAATGTTGGATTTGGATTGCTAGTATTGTGTTGAAGATTTTTGCCTCTAAGTTCATCAGTGATTTTGACTGTAACTTTCTTTTTCTGTTGTATTTTTCTCTAGTTTTGCTATCAGGATGATGGTGGCCTCACAGAATGAGTTTGGGAGTATTCCTTCCTCTGCAAGTCTTTGGAAAAGTTTCAGAAGGATAGGTGTTAACTCTTCTCTAAATATTTGCTAGAATTTGCTTGTGTAGCATCTGGTCCTGGACTTTCATATCTTGGGGGGTTTTTTTTGTTGTTATTTTTTCATTTTTTAAATTTATTTTTAATTGAAGTATAATTGCTTTACAATGTTGTATTAGTTTCTGCTATACAACAGTGTGAATCAGCTGTCAGTATATACATGTATATATATGCCCTCCCTCTTGAGCGCCCCCTCCCAATCCCGCCCCTCTGGGTCATCGCGGGGCACCAAGCACAGCTCCCTGTGCTATGCAGCAGTTTGCCACCAGCCATCTGCTTTACAGATGGTAGTGTATAAATGTCAGTGCTACTCTCTCCGTTTGTACCACCAGCTCCTTGTCCCGCTTGGGAGTTTTAAATGACAGTTTCAACTTCAGTACTTAATTAGTCTATTCATATTTTTTTCTATTTCTTCCTAATTCAGTCTTGAGAGATCATACCTTTCTAAGGATTTGTCCATTTCTTCTAGGTTGTCCATTTTATTGGCATATAGTTGTTAGTTTTTTGTAGTAGTCGCTTATGATCCTTTGTATGTCTGCGATGTCCACTAAAACTTACTCTTTTTCATTTCTAATCTTATTGATTTGAGCCCTCTTTTTTTTTTCTTGATGAGTCTAGCTAAAGGTTTATCAATTTTGTTTATCTTTTCAAAGAACCAGATTTTAGTTTCATTGATTTTTTTTCTATTGTTTTGTCTGTCTGTATTTCTGTCCTGATGTTTATAATTTCTTTACTCCTACTAACTTTAGGTTTTGTTTGTTCTTCTTACTGTAGTTGCTTTAAGTGTAAGGTTAGGTGTTTTATTTCAGACTTTTCTTGTTTCCTGAGGTTAGACTCTTTGCTGTAAACTTCCCTCTTAGAACTGCTTTGCTGAATCTCATAGGTTTTGGATTATCATGCTTTCATTTTCATTTGTATCTATGTATTTTTTTATTTCCTCTGATTTCTTCAGTGATCCATTGGTTATTTAGTAGCAGCACATTCTTTAGCCTACGTGTATTTGTTTTTTGCAGTGTTTTTTTTTTTTTTTCTTATAATTGATTTCTAATCTCAGAATTGTTGTTAGAAAAAATGCTTGGTAGGATTTCAATTTTCTTAAATTTACTCAGGCTGGCTTTGTGGCACAGCATGTGACCAATCCTGCAGAATGTTCCATGTGAATTTGAACAGAATGTGTATTCTGCTGCTTTTGAATGGAATGCTCTATAAATATCAATTAAGGTCATTGAAGGCCTGTGTTTTCTTATTTATTTTCTGCCTTATCTGTCAATTGGTTTAATTGGGGTGTTAAAGTCTCCATTATTGTGTTACTCTTGATTTCCTCTTTTATGGTTGTTAGTATTTGTTAGTATATTGAGGTGCTCCTACGTTGGGTGCATAAATATTTATAATTGTTATATTTTCTTCTTGGATCAAGCGCTTGATCATTACTTAGTACCCTTCATTGCCTCTTGTAACATTCTTTAGTCTGTTTTGTCTGATATGAGTATTGCTACTCCAGCTCTCTTTTGATTTCCATTTGCATGGAATACCTTTTGCCATCCCCACACTTTCAGTCTGTACATGGCCCCAGATCTGAAATAAGTAGCTTATAGACAGCATATATTGACAGATCTTGCTTCTGTATCCATTCAGCCAGTCTGTCTTTTGGTTGGAACATTTAATCTGCTTGTGTTCAAGGTAATTATCAATGCGTGCCAAGTCACTTTGGTGGTGTCCAACTCTTTGTGACCCTATGTACTGTAGCCTGCCAGGCTCCTCTGTCCATGGGATTTTCCAAGCAAGAATACTGGAGTGAGTTGCCATTTCCTTCTCCAGGTGATCTTCCCAACCCAGGGATTGAACCTGCATCTCTTACATCTCTGGCATTGGCAGCCAGATTCTTTACTACCAGCACCACTTGGAAATACATGTGTTCTTTCTGCCATTTTGTTAATTGTTTTGGATTTGTTTTGTTAGGTCTTTTTTTCTCCCCCTTCCTCTCTGTTCTCTTGTGATTTGATGACTAACTTTATTGTTGTGTTTGGATTCCTTTTTTGTGTGTCTATCGCAGATTTTCAGTTTGTGGTTACCATGAGGTTTTGATACAGCAGTCTATAAAAACAAGAATATTTTGTCTTACTTTTTTCATTTCAAATGCATTTCCAATATCCTGCACTATCCTCTTCTTACAATTGCTAGTTTTAATATCATATTGGTATGTGGATTATTTCCTACCTTTACTGTATGTTTGCATTTAACAGTGAAGTTTTCCATTCGTAATTTTCTTGTTTCTGTTTGTGACCTTTTCTTTTCCATCAGAAGTTCCTTTAGCATTTGTGGAAAGCTGGTCTGGTGGTGGTGAATTCTCTTAGCTTTTGCTTGGCTGTGAAGTTTTTGATTTCTCTGTTGAATCTGAATGAGAGCCTTTCTGGGTAGAGTATTCTTGGTTAGAGGTTCTTCCCTTTCATCACTTTAAATATATCATGCCACTCCCTTCCAGCCTGCAGAGTTTCTGCTAAAATAATAGCTGATAACATAAGGGATTTCCCTTGTATGCTGCTTTTCCCCTGTTGCTTTATATATATTTGTCATATATATAAATTTATCTTTAATTTTGGTCAATTTGATCACTATGGCATGTTCCTTCTTGGGTTCATTTTGCCTGGGATTCTTCTTGCTTCCTGGACTTGCTTCTTTTCCTTTCCCATATTAGGGACGTTTTCAGCTGTTATCTCTTCAAATATTTTCTCAGGTCCTTTCTCTCTCTCTCTCCTCCTCCTGGGACCCCTATAATGCAAATGTTGGTGTATTTAATGTAGTCCCAGAGGTCTGTTAAACTGTCCTCATTTCTTTCATTCTTTTTTCTTGATTCTGCTCTGTGACAGCAATCCCCCCCATTGTGTCTTGCAGCTCACTTATTCATTCTTCTGCCTCATGTATTCTGCTCTTGATTCCTTCTAGTTAACTTTTCATCTCAGGTATTGTACTATTCATCTGCTTGTTTGTTCTTTAGATCTTCTAGCTCTGTGTTAAACATTTCTTGTGTCTTCTTAGTGTGTACCTCCATTCTTTTTCCAAGGTTTGGCTCATCTTTAGTATCATTACTCTGAATTCTTTTTTGGGGTAGAATGCCTGCCTCCACTTCACTTAGTTGTTCTTTGTCAGTGTTACTTGTTTATTTGTCTGGGAAAAGTTCCTCTGCCATCTCATTTTGTCTGATTTTCTGTGATTGCAATTTCTGTTCTGCAGGGCTGTAGTCCTTCTTGCTTGTGCTGTGTGTCCCCTGGTTGATGAGGCTGGGCCAAGAGGCTTGTGCAGACGTCCTGGTAGGTGGTTTCCTTTCCTCTGGTGGGTCTTGTCCCTCTGCTGGGCAGGGCCATGTCAAGGGATCTGTTTAGCAGGCTGCTTAGGCTCCAGGCAGATAGACTGCTGTTGGTTTTGTGGCCTGAGGCATCCCAGCATTAGAACTATAGGCTGTTGGGTTGGGCCAGGTCTTGGTGAGAAAATAGTACTTTGCAGGCAGACTTAACCAGTGAACACTTTACACAACTACCACCACCAATGTCCTTGTGTCTGCAGTTAGCCTCAGCTGCTCCTTGCAGGACACTCTTCAATACCAGCATGTAGGTCTGACCCAGGATCCTACGAGGTCATTGTTTTTCCCCTGGGTCCTAAGGTACACCCTCCAAGAATCGAGTTTATTTCCCTTCATCTTGTGGAATTCCTGCAGTGAAACTCCACTGGCCTTCAAAGCCAGATGCTCTGATGGCTCCTCCCCATGCCAGACCCCCAGGCTGGTGACCCTGATGTGGGGTTTAGAACTTTCACTCCTATGGTAGAACCTCTGCAATATAATTATTTTTTCAGTCTGTGGGTAGACCACCTAGCAGCTATGGGTGATATTATTGCGACTGCAATAAATTGATTTTATTGTGATTGTGTCCCTCCTATTGTCTCACTGAGGCTTCCTCTCTGTTTGTGGACGCAGGGTATTGTTTTTGGTAGGTTTCAGTGTTTTTTTTTGTAGCTGTTGATAGTTTTCCAGCAGTTAGTTCTGTTTTTGGTGTTTTCATGAGAGGAGGTGAGCATACATCATTCTATTACACCATTTTCTCTCCCCTATCTGTGCTGTGATTCTTAGAGAGAAACTTTAATTATGCTATATTTAGTGTTAACCTGTTCTTTTCCTTTAGTGTTGTGTACCTAAGGGCCACTGAATAACATAATTAAAAATAGACTAGGGAAAAGGCTCAACATGGCAGAGTAGAAAGACCCTGAGCTCACCTCCTCTTATGGTTGCACTAAAAATTAAAACAATTTACAGAACAACTATCAGTGTTAAAGATTGGAACCTACCAAAAAAGATCTTCCACAATTAAAGAAATAAAGAAGGAATAACACTGAGATATGTAGGAGGAGTGGAGTTATCGTAAAGTCAAGACCCATACCCCTGAGTAGGGAGTCCACAAGTGGGAGAATAATTAGAATCGCAAAGGTTCTCCCCAAGGAGCAAGGGATGTAATTCCCATATAGGGCTCCACACTCTGGGGGTCCTGCCCTGGGAAGATGAGACCCCAGCACATTTAGCTCTGAAGGCCACTGGGGCTTACTTTCAGGAGACCCAATGGCTTGTGGGAAATAGACACTTCACTTTGAAAGGGCACACAAAAATCTCACATGCTAAGGTAGGCACTGAGAGAGGGCATCAGAGGGCAGACAGACTGAAACCACAATCACAGAAAACTAACCAATCTAATCACATGGACCACAGCCTTGTCTAACTCAATGAAACTAAGCCATGCCATGTAGGGCCACCCAAGACGGACGGGTCATGGTGGAGGGTTCTGACAAAACGTGGTCCACTGGAGAAGGGCATGGTAAACCACTTCAGTATTCTTGCCTTGAGAATCCCATGAACAGTATGGAAAGGCAAAAAGATAGGACACTGAAAGATGAACTCCCTAGGTCAGTAGGTGCTCAATATGCTACTGGAGATCAGTGGAGAAATAACTCCAGAAGGAATGAAGAGATGGGCCAAAGCAAAACAACACCCAGTTGTGGATGTGACTGGTGATAGAAGCAAGGTCCGATGCTATAAAGAGCAATACTGCATAGGAACCTGGAATGTCAGGTCCATGAATCAAGGCAAACAGAAGTGGTCAAACAGGAAATGGTGAGAGTGAACGTTGACATTTTAGGAATCAGCGAACTAAAATGGACTGGAATGGGTGAATTTAGCTCAGATGACCATTATATCTACTACTATGGGCAAGAATCCCTTAGAAGAAAAGGAGTAGCCATCATAGTCAACAAAAGAGTCCAAAATGCAGTACTTGGATGCAATCTCAAAAAAAATGCCAGAATGATCTCTGTTCATTTCCAAGGCAAACCATTCAATATCATGGTAATCCAAGTCTATGCTCCAAGCAGTAATGCTGAAGAAGCTGAAGTTGAATGGTTCTATGAGGAACTACAAGACCTTTTAGAACTAACACCCAAAAAAGATGTCTTTTTCATTATAGGGGACTGGAATGCAAAAGTAGGAAGTCAAGAAACACTTGGAGTAATAGGCAAATTTGGCCGTAGAGTACAAAATGAAGCAGGGCAAAGGTTAACAAAGTTTTGCCAAGAGAATGTGCTGGTCATAGCACACACCCTCTTCCAACAACATAAGAGAAGACTCTACACATGGACATCACCAGATGGCCAACACCAAAATCAGATTGATTATATTCTTTGCAGACAAAGATGGAGAAGCTCTATACAGTCAGCAAAAACAAGACTGGGAGCTGACTGTGGCTCTGATCATGAACTTCTTATTGCAAACTTCAGACTTAAATTGAAGAAAGTAGGGAAAACCACTAGACCATTCAGGTATGACCTAGATCAAATCCCTTATGAATATACACTGGAAGTGAGAAACAGATTTAAGGGACTAGATCTGATACACTGCCTAATGAACTATGGACAGAGGTTCGTGACATTGTACAGGAGACAGGGATCAAGACCATCCCCAAGAAAAAGAAAAACAAAAAAGGAAAATGGCTGTCTGAGGAGGCCTTACAAATAGCTGTGAAAAGAAGAGAAGTGAAAAGCAAAGGAGAAAAGGAAAGATATAAGCATCTGAATGCAGAGTTCCAAAGAATAGCAAGGAGAGATAGGAAAGCTTTCCTCAGTGATCAGTGCAAAGAAATAGAGGAAAACAATAGAATGGGAAAGACTAGAGATATTTTCAAGAAAATTAGAGATACGAAGGGAACATGTCAGGCAAAGATGGGTTCCATAAAGGAAAGAAATGGTATGGACCTAACAGAAGCAGAAGATATTAAGAAGAGGTGACAGGAATACACAGAAAATCTATACTAAAAAGATCTTCATGACCCAGATAATCATAATGGTGTGATCACTCACCTAGAGTCAGACATCCTGGAATGTGAGTCAAGTGGGCCTTAGGAAGCATCACAAAGAAAGCTAGTGGAGGTGATGGAATTCCAGTTGAGCTATTTCAAATCCTAAAAGATGATGCTGTGAATGTGCTGCACTCAATATGAAGCAAATTTGGAAAAATCAGCAGTGGCCACAGGACTGGAAAAGGTCAGTTTTCATTTCAATCCCAAAGAAAGGCAATGCCAAAGAATGCTCAAACTACTGCACAATTGCACTCATCTCACACGCTAGTAATGGTCAAAATTCTCCAAGCCAGGCTTCAGCAATATGTGAACCATGAACTTCCTGATGTTCAAGCTGATTTTAGAAAGGGCAGAGGAACCAGAGATCAAATTGCCAACATCTGCTGGATCATCAAAAAAGCGAGAGAGTTCCAGAAATACATCTATTTCTGCTTTATTGATTATGCCAAAACCTGTGTGGATCACCACAAACCGTGGAAAATTCTGAAAGAGATGGGAATACCAGACCACCTTACCTGCCTCCTGAGAAATCTGTATGCAGGTCAGGAAGCAAGAGTTAGAACTGGGCATGGAACAACAAACTGGTTCCAAATAGGAAAAGGAGTATGTCAAGGCTGTATGTTGTCACCCTGTTTATTTAACTTATATGCAGAGTACGTCATGAGAAACACTGGGCTGGATGAAGCACAAGCTGGAATCAAGATTGCCGGGAGAAATATCAACTTCAGATATGCAGATACCACCACCCTTAAGGCAGAAAGCGAAGAACTAAAGAGCCTCTTGATGAAAGTGAAAGAGGAGAGTTAAAAAGTTGGCTTAAAGCTCAACATTCAGGAAACTAAGATCATGGCATCCAGTCCCATCACTTCATGGCAAATAGATGGGGAACAGTGGCTGACTTTATTTTTGGGGGGCTCCAAAATCACTGCAGATGGTGACTGCAGCCACGATATTAAAAGACGCTTACTCCTTGGAAGGAAAGTTATGACCAACCTAGACAGCATATTAAAGGTCTAGTCAAAGCTATGGTTTTTCCAGTAGTCATGTATGGATGTGAGAGTTGGACTATAAAGAAAGCTGAGCACCGAAGAATTGATACTTTTGAACTGTGATGTTGGAGAAGACTCTTTTGAGAGTCCCTTGGACTGCAAAGAGATTCAACCAGTCCATCCTAAAGACCAGTCATGAGTGTTCATTGGAGGGACTGATGCTGAAGCTGAAACTCCAATACTTTGGCCACCTGATGCGAAGAGCTGACTCATTTGAAAAGACCCTGATGCTGAGAAAGATTGAAGGCGGGAGGAGAAGGGGATGACAGAGGATGAGATGGCTGGATGGCATCACCGAGTCAATGGACATGAGTTTGAGTAAACTGCAGGAGCTGATGATGGACAGGGAGGCTTGGCGTGCTGCAGTCCATGAGGTCACAAAGATTTGGACATGCTGAGCAACTGAACTGAACTGACCCAGAGCAGCAGCAGTAATTTGAAAGGGGCAGACGTAGCTGCTGATCTTGGAAGTCTCTTAGAGAAGCAGGAGGCGACTGGAGTTCACCTTGGGGACAGAGACTGGTGGCAGTCATTTTGGTGAGTTCTTTCTACCATGTGGACACTGGCGCTGGCAGCCACCATTTTGGAATCCTCCCTCTAGCTTATGAGCCTCAGGATCTAACCTCAGTGCCACCTACCAACCTGTAGGCACAAGATCTGGGATACTTCAGGCCAGCAACTACCTGGGCAGGGACACAGCCCTGCCCACTAGAAGGCCCAGGACCCGCTGCCACACACAAGGGCTCAGGTGCTAGATTCAGAACTGCCTGAGCTCTGGCCTTGGCCTCACCCACCAGCAAACCTCCTCTACTGTCAGGACCAGCTTCATCTACTAACGGGGCAAAAGTTCTGAGACCTGCTAGGCCATGGCCCCACCTACCAGCAGGTCAAGCTCTAGGACACCCAAAACCCTGTAGCCAGACTTCAGGACCTAGCTTTGTTCATCAGTAGGCTGGAACTAGCCCCAGGACATGACTTCACACCAGTGGGTGGGCACCAGTCCTAAGATCTCCTCCTGGAACCCAAATCCACTCACCAGAATACCAGCATTAGCCCTGGGGCTCTCAGGGGTTTCAGGGCTTCCCTGATAGCTCAGTTGGTAAAGAATCCACTGCAATGTAGAAGACCCCGCTTCGATTCCTGGGTTGTGAAGATCTGCTGGAGAAGGGATAGGCTACCCACTCCAGTATTCTTGGGGTTTCCCTTGTGGCTCAGCTGGTAAAGAAACTTCCCACAATGCGGGAGACCCCAGTTCAATCCCTGGGTTGGGAAGATCTTCTGGAGAATGGAAAGGCTACCCACTCCAGTATTCTTGCCTGGAGAACTCCATGGACTGTATAGTCCATGGGGTCACAAAGAGTCAGACACAACTGAGTGACTTTCACTTTGTCAGGGATCTCACAGGCAGGTGCATCATGACCTGGCCCTGCCAGCCAGTGGCTAGAAGCCTCCACCACATGAGGAAGGGCCTGGAAACCAGAGTGGGATCAAGCCATGCCTACCAGACTTCTCACAGTAGTCAGCTCACTATACAAGAAGGATCCATACACCCCTCAGATGGGGCATCACTACAGCATAAAGCTCTGGTGACCAAAGAGCACTGTGCTGCGCAGACTCATAAGAAGTCTCCTATGAAAGGCCACTTCTCCAAGGTTGGGAAACATAACCAGCCTGCCACATACAGTAAAATAAAAACGGCAAGTCAGGCAAAATGAGGTGACAGAAGAACATGTTCCAAATAAAGGAATAAGATAGAAAAAACCCAGAAGAAGTGAATTAGAGGTAAGCAATGTACCTGAAAAAGAGTTTAGGAGTCAAAGATAAAGATCTTGAGAATAATGAGTGAAAAGTTTTGAGTTGTTAACAGAGTTAGAAAATATACAAAACAAACTAGATGAAGAATAAGTGAAATGAAAAATACACTAGGAATACAGAAAGAATAAACAGAGGACTAAATGATACAGAGGAATGAATCAGTGAGCTGCAAGACAGAGTAGTGGAAATAACTGGAGGTGAACAGCAAAAAGAATAAGAAGAAACGACTGTTTAAGAGACCTCTGGGAAAACATCAAGCATACTAATATTTGCATTATAGAGCTCTCAGAAGGAGAGAGAGAGAATAGGCAGAGAACATATTCAAAGCAATAATAGCTAAAAATACTCCTAACCTACAAAACAGATATCCAGGTCCAAGGAGCATGGAGAGTTGCAAACCAGATCAACTCCAAGAGGACCACATCAAGACACACTATAAGTAAAATGGCAAAAAATTAAAGAGAATATTAAAGAGTGGTAAGGGAAAAGCCACAGGTTACCTACAAGGGAATTCCCATAAGGCGATCAGCTGACTTTTCAGCACAAACTCTGTAGGCCAGAAGGGAGTGGTATGATATATCTAAAGAGACGAAAGGGAATAATAACCTACAACCAAGAATACTCTTGACAAAGCTCTCATTCAGATTTGATGCAAAGGTCAAAAGTTTTACAGATAAGCAAAAAACTAGGAGTCCGGCACCACCAAATCAGCTGTTTAATAGACATGTTGAAGGGACTTCTCTAAGCAAAGGCAACATGAAAGGGAAAAGCTCATTGGTAAAGGCAAAAAAAAATACAGTAAAGGTAGAAAGTCAACCATATATGAAGCTAGTAGGAAAGTTAAAAGACAAAAGTAGTAAAATATATCCATAATAAGGAATTAAGGGATATGCAAAACAGATATAAAATATAATGTAAAAAACTAATTATGAGGGGAAGAGAGTAAAATGCAGTGTTATTAAAATGTTTAAGGAGTCAGCAATTTAATCATATGTATGTGTGTATACATATATGTGTGTGTACACGTGCACATATATAGATTCAGATACCTTATGGTAACCACAAACCAAAAATCTGTAGTACATGCACAGAGGAATTCAAACATAAAACACTAAAAAAGAACTACCGAAGTACATACAATGTAAATTGTTGCAGCCACTGTGGAAAACAGTATAGAGGTTCTTTCCTCAAAAAACTAAAGATATTGACAGAACTACCATATGATCCAGTAATTTCACTCCTGGGTATATATATCCAAAGAAAACGAAAACATTAATATACACATACCTCAATGTTCACAGCAGCATTATTTACAATAGCCAAGACTTTGAAGCAACCTAAATGTCCATCAACTGATGAATAAAGATATGTATAAATACAACAGAACAGTAGTCAGCCAAAGCAAAGAACAAAATTTTGCTATTTGCAACAACATGGATGGACTCGGAGGGTTAAATTTGCTTAGTGAAATTTAAAGTCAGAGAAAGACAAATACTGTATGTTACTATTTTTATATATTATCTAAAAAATAAAACTAGTGAATATAACGAAAAAGTAACAGACTCACAGATATAGAGAACTAGTGGTTTCCAGTGGGGAGAGGGAAGCAGGGAGGGGCGTGATAGAGGTAGGGGATGAAGAGATACAGAGTTCTATGTGTAAAATAAATAAGCTACAAGGATATTGCTTACAGCACAGGGAATATAGCCAGTATTTTATAATAACTATAAATGGAGTATAATCTATAAAACTTGAGTCACCAGGTTGTACACTGAAACCAGTATTATTGTAAATCAACAATACTGCAATAAAAAAGAAAAAAAAGACTGAGTATAGTAAACTGCTTTGAAAGCTGCTTCCACATTAAGATTCATTTAAAAGTAACAGATGGAAGAGGAAGAGAGCTGGCCATTGCAATGTTACAAAAATCAATGTGTTTCTATTAAGGCAAAGAGGTTTTGAGAGATTTGCTACAGAAACTTACTGCCACGAACCTCTAAAACCTCCCAAAGTAAGCCAAGACTCTTTAAATTTCTGAAGTGGAAACTGACCTGTAGCCGGGGAAGTGGTTTGTGATTGACCCAGCTGCCAGGCAGCAGAAGACAGGTTGCTTACGACTGTGATAAAATGTCCCACCACTGTACAAGGCAAACACTGCGGAGCTTTTGAAACAGCACCCAAGCACTTGAAAGGTAATGGTGATTGGAAACACCTGCAAGATATTTATCACTTTTATTAAGAAACAATGATTGTACAATTCAAGATTAAAAACCAGGTGTCTGATGAGTTGTTTCAGAAGGCAGAAATTTGCTCTTTATAAGAAATCATGGTAAAAAGACTCATTCAGTTTGTTTGGCAAAAACATTTTATTCACAAAATCTCCCTTTTCTCCGTAACTCTCTGCTCAAATAACTCAGAAGGCTGGAAGCTGACATTTGATATTTACACAGCTCAAAATCTGGATACTCACTAATGTCTTAGCTGTTCTACATACTCTACTACTGTCTAGCCACCGCCCCCCACCCCCCGCCGCCATCTTTGTTCTTAAATCACAATATGAATGAAGAGCTCAGAGGCTGGATAAATCAAATCCCCATCATCCTTCCCCAGCCCCATGCCACATAATCTGTTAGAAAATCCTACTTTAAAAATCATCCTCTTTTTGGGGAGGATGATGCCATTCTCTGGAATGAAAGCAACTAGCACAGAAATGACTTGTGATTGCAAGTGACACACAAAGAACACTTTTATCACGTCGGGGAATAATTACTGCTTCTCCTGGTTCACGGGAGTCTTCTTTACATCTCAAAAGCTATAAATAATTCAATGTGCCAAAGAACCATTACAACGTTTACTTTAAAAAGTATGAGTCTTACAAATGGAGACCAAGCTTTCCTCCCCCCAACCCACCTATCTCTGGTACCCTTGCAGCTTGCCTTACTTGATTGAAATTGAGGGCGTTTGGTAGAACGCTGAGTGACTTAAGTAGGTAAATCTCCACGTGATTCTGAGGAGACAAAAGACAATGAGCTTAAGGCATCAGCCAATGCAAACCCAGTATACCAGCTTTGGAGATGTAGGGGACACCCCAAGCAGCCTACTTCAGAAACTTTTAAGCATCTTTAATGGTACCCTGAGGGCCTCTGCTTGCGCTGAGCATCAAATGATGCAAGGTGCTAAATATGTAATGCTCTGCCCTCCTCCCACTGGCACCTGGACAGCAGAAAGCAGCATCTGCACAACTCCTGGCGTGCACCCTCCCTTCCTTAGAATCTCAGGAATGTTGTCTTATTTGCTTTCTTGCTGACCTACTGATGAAGGGTGGGAAGGGGTATCAAGAACCATTAGAAGCTTTCTCAGAAACTCGAGGGAGTAAGAGATCTTGGCGAGGATTTATGCATTCATGGGATGCAAGTCAGATCCTGGTCCCTCCCTCCTCTGCAGTGCCCACTGTAAGGAAGGCGCCAGAGAGCACACACAGCTATAGTGTCTCCCAGCCCAGCCTGCTACACACCACATGGATGCTAATGCTTATTATTAATTTTACTGTTTATATTCATTTCCAAAGGTCACACATCTAATAAAAATGGATTTTATCTATATTGACAGTTCTTCCACCCTAAGACTGAACTCTCATAGGTAACTTCCATGAACATTTTTCAGGATAAAACTATTGAGACCAAAATGCTCATAGTTCTAGCCAAAGAGAAACAGACCACAGCAAATGTAGGGTCTTGATTTCCCATCTCCATGTTAGGGTGCCTTTCACCATGCATTTGTGGAGATGCTCAGGTCTTTGCTACATCGGCTTGTGTGCTAGCCCACCAGTAAGTGTGTCCCCCAGCCCAGAACTAATTCACTGGTTTATAATTACTCCTGACCTAATGCGGCCCACCTCCCCTCACCATAGACATTTGGCACTGCAACGGAAGTCAGCTAGAGGTAGGGTAAAAAGAGCAAAAGATGAAAACTACTGCTTCCCAAATACAGACAAGAATGTGGTAGGACTGATAGGATTCTCCACCCCACTTTGAGCTGTAACGGTATATAAACATTTGTACTTTAACCGTTCTTGTTCTTACTCGTCTACATATACATTCGCTCTGCCCAATATTTGCATCTGTATATATACACACCCCTAGTATCAGTGCTTAAAACCATGTATAACAAATACATGCTACACAGATATGTATATCCTATAAAAATCCACAAAAGACACCTAGAGGCCCCAAAGAATAGAGGCATAAATAGATACAACATTATACGTGTCGCTCAGCAGAAAACTACGCGAGTAACCAGAGGCTGCTGAAGAAACTGGAGGTAGGGGTTAGGATGTGAAACAAAAAATATGCAGAAGGGAGGAAAGGTGCTCAGGGAATGACACAAGCTATTATCATCCTTACAAAACACCAGGTAATCTTCCCAGAAGAATGGAAGGAGTTTGGTGAGCTTGGCAGAGATCAACTCAGCTTCTGTGTTTTTCTTCACAGGATGCAATGACCAAATTTCAGGTACTGTATTCATTTTGGGTAACTATGCAGAAAGAAGGAAAATACTATCTAGACTGTGTCCAAATACTTCAGAACTTGACAGAAACTTATTAAATGGATTAATGGTTTCAGCTGGATGAAAAAGAAAGTAAAAGATCAAAAATAAATTCCTAACAAAATAAAAAAGCATTTATAATACAACAATGGAACTGTGGTAAAGGATATGCAGACATTAAATGCAATAACTCAAATATCACCAATTTTCTCCTTTTGCCTCATTTATGACCCTGGTCAAGCTATGAAGTGAGTTCACAGGTACATTCACACACACAAAACTTGTGTTTTCTAGCTAGTCATTTGCTATTTGATCTTTGCTCTAAGGGTAGAGTTCTGGATGCCTTAAACATCAATCTCTTTTGTAAACAAACCATACCCTCTCTCTCTGGGGCACAAAATTACATGGTCTTGATCCACAGAAAGAGGAGAGGCATTTAACAGACATTTCTTCTCCAGTTACAGATGAGCCAGATCCTCTATAAAATGGTTTATTTGCCCTTTTAACAGGGATTGAAATCAAGTTCAACCAGGATTGAAAAAACAGTTAACCAAGGAGGGGAATAAACTGTTTTTCAGTTCAGTTCAATTGCGAACGACTCTTTGCGACCCCATGAATCACAGCACGCCAGGCCTCCCTGTCCATCACCAACTCCCAGAGTTCACCCTGACTCACGTCCATCAAGTCAGCAATGCCATCCAGCCATCTCATCCTCTGTCGTCCCCTTCTCCTCCTGCCCCCAATCCCTCCCAGTATCAGAGTCTTTTCCAATGAGTCCACTCTTCGCATGAGGTGGCCAAAGTACTGGAGTTTCAGCTTTAGCATCATTCCTTCCAAAGAAGTCCCAGGGCTGATCTCCTTCAAAATGGACTGGTTGGATCTCCTTACAGTCCAAGGGACTCTAAAGAGTCTTCTCCAACATCACAGTTCAAAAGCATCAATTCTTGGGCGCTCAGCTTTCTTCACAATCCAACTCTCACATCCATACATGACCACAGGAAAAACCATAGCCTTGACTAGACGGACCTTTGTTGGCAAAGTAATGTCTCTGCTTTTCAATATGCTATCTAGGTTGGTCATACCTTTCCTTCCAAAGAGTAAGCGTCTTTTAATTTCATGGCTGCAGTCACCATCTGCAGTGATTTTGGAGCCCAAAAAAATAAAGTCTGACACTGTTTCCACTGTTTCCCCATCTATTTCCCATGAACTAGGATCTATTAGATTTATTTCCTTATATGCAACTACTGGAAAGAAAAACCAATTCCCAGGGCATTATGTTCTTACATGCACTCATTTCATTGAGTGAGTGCCCTAAGCTCCTCCTATGAATAAGACCAGCAGAAGTGTTTAGACTGAGAAACACACGCTCCATAAGCCAAAACCTAAAACCTCAGGAACCCAGTTAAATGCTGTCTGTGTACATTAACACTGTTTCAGTTACTAAAAATTGTAATATTTCCCATCCACATAAAAAAAAAAAGTTATACTATTTCATATAAAGCTCTATAGTTATCCTGTCAAGACTCCAGACATGTAGCAATCAAACAGCCCCTGGGGACAGGTTCTTTTATTATACAGTAAGAAAAGTAGCTTTTGTTCTTAAGAGGCTATTTAATACATGGTATTTATAGCACCACCAGTCTGAGAAACTCTACACAGTTCAAAGAAATTAAATACCTTTTGAGGCCATGAACAAATTCACACTTAATTCAGCATCTTTCAGTATAGACTCTCACTGGCACAGCACAGATGTCAATGTCCAGAACAACAAATCAATCTGAAAACCCTGGGACTTAGATGGAGAAACAGTATCCATACCGTATGTAACAAAAAACCCGAGGCAGCTTAACTGACTTCCCCCAAAGTGACCCAGGGTTTCTAGGACACTCATCTTAGGTCCCATCAGAGAACAGCTCCTGATAGTGGAATAAACACATCATACCCTGGGTGAGCCCAGGAGACCTGGATAGCCACTTCTCTATTTAAGAACACAATCTGTGCCCAGCACAGAAGGAGAGGCCTCTATGTGCAAAAAGAGACAGGCTGGTAAGTCTGATGGACCCCCCCCCAAAGCACATCCGTGGTGAGGCGATGCAGGTCAGGGCTGTTGAAGGATGAGGAAATAGAACACTGATTTTCATGTTCTCCTCTCACCAGTGATCACAAACTACACAAGAGCATACCCACCCCCTACACACACCACCCTAACGCTGTTGTTCTTTCTCAAGATTATCCCATGGGAGGAAACCAGACCTTTGAAACAATTAGCAAAAGGGCGGGGGGGGGGGGGGGGGGGCGGCAGGTTTCTACATATAAAAAAACACACTCACCCCCAAACCGGGCAAGAACATTAAGACGCCTTGTTTAAAAAAAGAAAAACCTATTTCAGTTGTAGTTTGGCCTGATACACCACACCCACACGTACTGAATATATTGGTTTACCCATTAGCCTGACTGGTCATAACTCTGAAAAGAGTTGCCAGGCAGAGATGAACCTGATTAAGCAGCATTTCAAAGACTTAACCTCTCTTCCATGTGGAACCTGCCCTGAATGCCTGGCTGGGTGTAGAGGCGGGAGAGCCCGAGGCTCTCCGAGTGCCCTCTTGGCCAGTTTCTCCTGTGTCCTCCTGGCATCACCATCTAACCTTGAGGCTAAATGACTCAGACAACTGAGAGAAGACAGAGTAAAAGTCTCTCCTTCCCAATTCATACACAACTTCTCTTTAACACTGTGCCAGAGAACTGCTGCAGTTTGTTCTAAGTACAGAAAGCAAAAGGTATGAAAGCACATAACTGTTGCATAGAGGGGGAAAAAAGGAAAAATGTGGGAGAGGATCCCCACCAGTCTTGCCCCAGTGTCCCCAGGGCACACAGCGACACCCGCTTCTTTCCCAACCTTGGGGAGAAAACCCAGCCCCACCATCTCCAGAACCTCCGTTCTCGCGGCCATTCAGTTGTTCCTGGTGAGGGTGCCTGGAGCGTCAGACTGAAAAGTGCAGCCGAGGGTGGCAGGGTGATGGAGTAAGGGGACGAGGCCCCAGGAGGAGGATGGCTGTTACAGAAGAGAATCATCAGAACAGGGAGAATCTTGTCTGAGACCATAGATATAAAACTAATAGCTCTGGGGACTCAGAATTCAGTAAGCCAGTACAGTGCTAAATACAGTGTTTGGTAAACAAAACAGATAACAAATGAACAGGGCTACCCGATAGTGGAGAACCGTTCTCTTCTCTACTTCAGGGTAGAGGGGCTTCTCCTCAGGGTCCACAAATGTGGGTCTGCAGAGCCATGAGAAATCTGAGAAGTCCCTCCCTCTGAGGATTCCCTGGTACACGGCTGGTAATTCAGCATTAACCAAGGTGAATTGGTGGCCAGGCCCCAGCCCATTAGCCTCTGGTCTCTCTACTGCAGGCCGGCCTCAGTTCTTCTTCTCCTCCTTCTGAGGCTGGCCTTTGGTGGCCCCCAGGTTGTTCCACACCTCTGTGTACATGAGAGTCCCAATGAAGACAAATAAGGTGCCCAGCCAGTGCCACAGGGTGAAAGGGTTCTGGAAGTACAAGATGGAAAAGATGAGGCTGACGAACTTGCGCAGCGTCACGACGAGGGTGACGGTGAGGGAGGCGCATTCTGTGGTGAGAATGAAGACGCCCCGGATGCACACGTACCTGGAGGAGCGGGGTTAAGGCAGTTTTCTGTAAACAACCCAGAGATTAGCAGGAGAACCTTCTGGCAAGGTCTGTAGCTTCAATGTTCATATTCCAGGAACCAGAAAACAGGGTATCGGCCACGGCTGCCCTGAGGCTCCTCCTTGATAGAATACCCTGCAGAATTACTGTCCTGCCACACCATTTATGGATCCTAACTTGAAGCTGCCTGAAAACTTCCTATGATAGTCGTTTCAGATTTTTTTTGGATTCTTCCTATAGTTTACAGTGAAGGTCACCTCCCAAGTAATGACAGAAGGTAACACTGTCAGTAAAGCTGATGACATCTCCAAAAAGGAACTCTGTAGGGCAAGCATATGAGGTGGCTTCAGAGGAATGAGATCAACTACAATCTGTTCCACTGTTTCAAAGGCTCAAGGGTTTTTCTAATGGGCGTAAGGTGGTTCAGAGGGCTTTCTTTGTGGCTCAGCTGGTAAAGAATCCGCCTGCAATGTGGGAGACCTGCGTTTGATCCCTGAGTTGGGAAGATCCCCTGGAGAAGGGAAAGGCTACCCATTCCAGTATTTTGGCCTGGAGAATTCCATGGACTGTCTAGTCCACAGGGTCACAAAGAGTTGGACATGACTGAGCAACTTTCAAGGTGGTTCAAAAGAGCCATTTTAAAAATTAGGCCTTATTTAATTTGAAATCTCTTGCAGAATTTTGTGGCAGCTTGTGAAATATCCTAGGATACTGGAAAACTCCATGTAGAAATCATAGAGGATTTCTGTCACATACTAATTCTTAGTTACCCATTGACTTCTATCCCCCCACCCAGAGGTTTTCCTTCCTGGTGTCTTATGACTTACTGACCTTCCACACCGCCAGCATCTCTTTGCCCCTCTCTCCCTGCAACAAAGGAGTTCACTGGATGGGCCTGTCTCCTATTTACTGCAGAAAAGATCAGAGCAAAAGCGAAATTCATGTCACTGCACCGTTAGAAGAAAAAACATTTCTGTGGCAAAAGAGCACAGCAAAGACCACATGGCAGAGGAGTGCAAAGGATACTGAGTGATGACGTTCATGAGGAGGTAGAACCACATGATGGGCACTGTCACACCAACGACTGGAACCTGATACAGTTCTGCGGAGATTGAGAGACAGTCGTATCACTTTGGATAGCTTATGTTTTCATCCCTTTGAACACAGTAACACAGATGAACATAGTAGAGATAGCAACCTTATTTCTCTTGCAAATAGACTTGGGTCATATACTTTACTTGCCTTGATTCCAGGCTACATTGTCCTCAAGAGTCATTACACTGGTTTCTTAAAACAAATTGTATTTTAACTTTAAACTTTTTACCTTTCACCTGACTAGGACCCCACTTTACAGAGAAAGATTGTGCAACACAGAGAAGTTCAAACTGATACGGTCTTAAGTATACTTGTCTTAAGATACTTGTCTTGAGAGACAAGCCCTAAATAAATGCCATTTGGAAATATGTTCAATCCTACCAGTAATCAAAGAATTCTAAATTATTACAAGGCCATACCATTCTATATCTATTAACTTAGCAATTAAACACTTATAATAATATCCTGATCTGGCAAGGTGGTGGCAGAACTAGCAGCCATTCAGTGGGTGGTAGTATAAATTGGTGTTTTCAAAATCAATTTCACAATAGGTATTAAGTGGTCCTAAAGGCATTGATTCTTATTATCAGGAATTAGTCCTAGTTAATTCAAAAGAAAAACAAATTCAACATACATTGTGGTGGTGTTTACAATAAAGGAAAAACTAAATCAGTCACAACGCCCAGTGATAAGAGCAAGGACTATGTAAGCAAAGGTACTTTAACTAGATGTGACATTATACACTTGATTTAAAAAAAAAAAAAAATCACATAGATTATATATAGTCACATAAAAAACGCAGAACGAAAGTGAAAAAGAAAGTGTAAAATTATATTTACACAAGGATTATGACTGTGTGACAATATATGTAAACAGTGTCAGGATGGAAACTGGTAAAACGAAATTAGCTCATGTGTAGGGCAACAGAACTGTAACTTTCCTTCCTTGAAATACATTCTTATGTTTAGTTTTATATAATGAGGCTTGCACAGCAAATATATGGGAGGAAATAAAATATTCAAGATCAAAGAGAATAAGGACATAGTAATCCTTGAAGGATCAGTCTTTTTATATTGTTAAATTGTGTGGAAGGCTTGAATTATACGGGCTTCCCTGGTGGCTCAGACAATAAAGAATCTACCTGCAATGTGAGAGACTCGGATTCAATCCCTGGGTCAGGAAAGATCCTCTGGAGAAAGGAAAGGCTACCCACTCCAGTACTCTTGCCTGGAGAATGCCATGGACAGAGGTGTCTGTCCATGGGGTCACAAAGAGTCAGACATGACTGAGCCACTAAAACTTTCACTTGAATTATACAGCATAACTGAGTGAAGTCTAACAAAGTGATGCTGAAACATGGTTAGTACATGAACATTAATTTTCTTTTGCAAAAAATAAAAATTTATATACATATAAATAATTTCTGAAATTCTACATCTGGACTAGTGGGAAATCCCAATAATTTAGTGTTCTATTGTCTTTGAAATACTTAGCAAGTACTGAAATGAAAAGAAAGTCAACAAATGTTATTACTGTATAATAACTTGAGAGATTCACTGTATCAGCTTGCTGGGGAAAGACAATCCATATGATGTACAGTATTTAGACGGATGTTCAGTTTCCTTGCAAATAACAAGTTCATCTGAGACGAAAAAATGTATACTCAGGAATGGTTTTAAAGAAGTTGAAGGCAGACCTTAAAAGATTTTTTTATAAAAATACCCATCCCTGTGACTTCTAGAAGGAGCATTCAAGTAACTAAATCAGTATCAATCTCAAGGAACTTGATAATGTATTTATTTCAATAGCCCTCTGCTATATGGAGCCTCTTAAGAGGCCTTAGAAAACACTGCGTTAAAAATCATCTATTTGTCAATTATATCTCAATTTTTTTAAAAAGTCAGAACCAATTGAATAATTCAGAGCCTTAACAACTTTCTTACATGCCATCATCACACACTTTTTTGTAGGCAAATGGGAGATACAACTTTGCAGACTCAGAGAACAGTCAAACTTCACAACTTGTGACCAGATAGCAAACAAATGTTTACTGAGCCCCTACTGTCATTCTGCAAAACACACTTACCATTTTATAGGTCCGAGCAACATAAAGCCTTAATTTTAAAAATATTTGTTCCCTTTGTATTCATTTGTCTGTATAACATGCTCTGTCTTTTAGTAGATAATGAGATTATACTGGGTTGACTAAAAAGTTTGTTCAAATTTTTCATTACATCTTATGGGAAAACCCAAAGGAATTTTGGGGCCAACCTAACATTGGTAATTTCTTTTAAGTTAACTAGCAATTATTAGCTAATGTACTAAACGGCCACTGTAAAAAGTAATAGCCAGCTCGCACTGTAGCCACCTGAACTGATTTTGCTTATTCTTGCGGCCTATCTACCCTGTTGTCATTTCTGTGCCTCCTTGCTTGGAGGCAGCTCAGCCTGTATCTGTGAGATGTGCCTTTCCTAGCAGAGGGAGGAACAGGAGGAAAGAAGCTGGAGTGCTGTCCAACTTCTCATGGCTCCAGTCACTGCAGTATTATTACTGTTTGTTTGCATTCTCAGATCATACATCCCTATTCAAATGCAAACAGCACACAAATTCCAAAGCAAAACAGAAAATTTGAAGATATTGTCTTACTTCATTGGCAAATAATTGAGAAGTGCCTGCAAAAGCTTTTGTTTCTGCAACCACTGATTAATGGCACTATATTTCAGGAAGGTGGCATGGGGATGGGTGATCTGGATATGACAGAAACTGCAGAGGTGAAGTCACGAGTTAAACTGAGATGCTGCCTCTGAAACTGTCAGGTAATTCTACTGGATAACCCCAAACTCACCAGAATTATTGAACAGAACTGCATGGTCATAAATGTCAGAAGCCAAGAAGATGAAACCAGGAAGTGGAAGGGCATGCTACAGGAAGAAACATTTCATGTAAATTTAAATGCAAAAACATTACAGAAATATAGAGTATTTTTTACAATGATTGAAAGTTTTACAAGTTGTGTAACAAGCAATATCAAGATAAACAAGTCAGACTTGTTAAAAGTATCCAGTGCTTTTAATAGCCTCCCAGGTGGCACCAATGGTAAAGAACCTGCCTGTCAGTGCAGGAGATGTAAGAGGCATGGGTTCATTCCCTAGGTTGGGAAGATCCACTGGAGAAGAGAATGGCAACCTACTCCAGTACTCTTGCCTGGAGAATCAATGGACTGAGGAGCCTGGTAGGCTACAGTCCATGGGGTCGCGAAGAGTCAGACACAACTTAAGCGACTGGGCACATACGCAGTGCCTTTTAAAGCACTGGATACTTTTAATAAGTCTTGACATTGTATGGCATGATATCAACCTGCGAATTACAGTTCTTGCCCCATAGAAGCTGATGGTCATTACAAAACAATAGAGCTAGCATCCTTTCCTCAACAAAAGGGAATGAGAAATTGAAACAGTCATTCTGCCCAAAGGATCTGCCTACATCTTACTATTTTTGAGACTGGTTAAACAATATAACGGATTTAAAAATTATACAGAACGTGAAGGCAGATTTTAGGGAGTTCGTGAAACTAATGGGAGAGACACTAGAGGACAATATGAAGTCGGGGAAAAGAAATGAAGACAGAGAGAGAGAGAGTGGAGAGGAAGCGGAAACGATAGGTAAGCAAATATTAAGGTGCCTGACACCCACCCACCCACCACCACCACCACCACCACAGTAAACATTTACTAAGGAATCACAGGAAACATTTACCAAGCAGTTTACTATCTGCCAGGTACTGTGCTAAAAGAAACATGGGAACCAAACAGAATGCTCCTTTATTTTTTAAACTCCCAGCCACATACTGTAGCTTGAGATTAAATATCTCAAATTGCTTGTTTGCAACTTCAGTTCAAAAGGTTCCCAGGGAAGGACTCCCTGAGGTTACTGAACCTGGAGGCAACGTTATCCCTGATACCTTGAGGAGTTGGGCGTTATCGCAACAGAAAAGAGTGGGGAGAAACAAGAAAGCTAGAGAAGGTGGCTCTAGATCAGCAATTTCAAACAAGAGGCGAAAGGGCAAATAATTAGCTAATTAAGCTCTCTCTCAAAGGAATAAAGCCTGTCTGAGTGGCTTACTCCTCAAACCCCACCCAGTTCTCCCCAACTCCTGCCTGCACATCTTTTCCTTGGCATAGGGCTTTTGGAACTTCTGTTCCCTTTCCAGGTTTCCATATTGGTTTTAACTTGATTTCATCTTTAGGAACATTGGGTTCCTAGAAGGGAATGGTTGTTCCTGGCAGACATATTCTGTTCACACTGACTAATAACAATCATTTCTTGTAGAGAACCATGCAGGCTATTAAAAGTGCCAAAGTCAGTGGGCCCCAAAGCAGTTTACTGGATAATAAATTGATCCTTCAACTATATCAGAAAGATGGTATATCATACTTGAACTAATATACTACAAAAACAACTCAGTAATTTTCCTTTTCCCCAGGTTCAAGAAATCGCTTACATTATAAAATAAAGCCTCCTTGGAGTGTTTCCCGAATTGTTTGTACAGAGTCTCTTGGAAAATACCCATCCTTGCGGACATCAGAAGAGCGAAAGTCAGTGCCCCAATGCCTGAAAAGCAAACATGGAATTACAAACGCCCATACTAACTAACTTCTCAAAAAACATTTATTCTTTTCTTAAAAAAAAAAAAAAATTTATTCAGTTCTACAAATATTACACACTAAATTAAACATGGACCATGCACAAAATTTAAAAAGAAATAAAAATCAACCACCATATTACCATCCAGTCCTAAATAGTTTGCTATCTTTCCCTGTATATGTTACTTAGATAGATATATGTTAGATATTGGGTTAACTAAAAGTTCATTCGGGATTTTCTAAGATCTTACAGAATGCTCAAAGGAGATTTTTGGCCAACCCAATAGATACTTTATGCTGAGATGGGATCATAATGAGTATGTAATTTCATATCTTTTTATACATGATCTTTTTCCTGGATTTTCCTTCAAGTCATTACATTAAAAATGTTTTCAAAAGTATGATTTAAAAACGGCATACTGTTCTATCATGTGGACTGTACCATACTTAAATGTCTTACAAGAGAAGAATGGTTAGATTACTTCTAATTATTTCATCATTAAAATCAACATATATCCCAAACAATAATAATAAACAAAATGTTGATTATTCCCTTAGGAGAAACTCTTATAAGGGGGATTACTGAGACAAAGGTTGTAGACATTTAAAAAGCTCAAATACATAATTTTTTGCCCAGAGAGTCTGTGTCAATTTACCATAAACAATCTATATGAATATGGCTGCCTTACTGCACCCTCAGCATCAGTGAGAATAATCAATATCTAGCCAGTATAATAGGCCAAAACAAAAAGGTACTGCATTTTGGTTTCAGTTTGCATTTCTTTGTTTAGTAAACCAGTGAGGCTGAACATAAGTTTATTGAATATTAATTCTGTGCCCATGAATTGTGTGTTAAAGTCTTTCATTCTTATTGGAGAAAGTATCTTCCTAATACTCATAAAGATCTTCCTACGTTAAGAATAGCAACCTAAAGGGATAAAGCTGCAAAGTCAAGAAGCAAGGAGAATCCAGTTCTTTCACTGCCACTTTTCTTCCAGTTGGTCAGTCTCCATCTCTTATTGCTATCACTGACTCTCCCTTCCCTGTAAGATACAGCAAGGGCAAAGCTCTATAGGAGTTGTTTCATTAAACAAAGAGATATCTGTATTTTTAAAAATCACCCAGGATTCTGATGACCAGTCAGGTTTGGGAACATTGCCATGTGGAAGAGCTTATGAAGAAAAGAAATCTAAGATTTAGAAATGGGTCCTACAGAAATTTGAAGAGTCAACTGCTGTAATGTGCCCTCCTTTTGTAGAAGCTTCTGCTCAGCAGACAGATCATAAAGAAATGGATGACACTCCCATTGTTCCCACAGAGTGTGATGGGCAACTAGACACAGGCTTTTCTGTCTATACTAGTGGCAACCAGGAAAACATCCATGTTGTAGAACACGCTACCATGAACACAGACATTTTCATTT
Organism: Bos indicus; assembly: GCF_029378745.1. Classification (NCBI taxonomy): domain Eukaryota; kingdom Metazoa; phylum Chordata; class Mammalia; order Artiodactyla; family Bovidae; genus Bos; species Bos indicus. The sequence goes on from NC_091763.1 coordinate 98,319,342, forward strand.
TAGTTTCTTCAACCCTAAGGTTCAGAGATATATAGTTCCAGGTGCCTCTCTCTTCCATGGCATAATCTGTTGAGTTGAAGCTTCTTGCTTCAACTTCTTGCCAAGAAACATATCCCTTAGGAGAAAACTCTGAAAACAGAACTGCAGAGGCAATTAGCTTTACTGTAATTACTGTACTTGCCTAGCAACCACCACGCAAATGCCTGGAATCCATCATTCTCAGTTGAGCTGGACTGGGAAGTCTAGGAAATAAAAAAACATATGAGGTACAGAGACCAGAACTACAGGCAAGGGACCTTGATACAAGGAAAATATTTATGTTACCCATTTCCCTCCATAATTCTCTTTCGAAGATGTAAATCCTTATATTACATGAGCACTTACATTTATTGTATCATTAATAAGTACCTGGGCACCCCTGGTGAGGAGTGAATAGAAATCATTTGTGAACAGACTCTTACCACCTGCTTTGCTGACATGAAAGTGCAAACAAATATCCCCACAGACACCAGGGCAATGGAGGTATATTTGAAGATACTGTATCTGCAAAAATAATAAAAAGAGCACAGATATGAATTTCCACATGATGCTGACAGTAAGATGGTTCATGAAAGTACAGATCACCAAGACATGATCAAGGGGATCACTTTTCAGCACAGTCCACCTAAGTCTGTGCGTGAAAGAATCAGGATACTACTCATTTCTAGACCACACCCTTTCTGGTGGTGTCCAAGACTTGGTACACCAGTAGACTGTTTCATCAGAAAACAAAAAAAGGCATATCAGGCACGACAGCCCATTCTGCTCTTGCGTCTAAATGAAAGCCTGACAGATCTTAATATAGAATTCCTGTTGCTTTTCCTGGTTTCTGGGGCCCAAACCTAGTGTGAGGAGACATAGCCTGCAGAGGAAGGACAGGACAGAAGGACTACCAGGACAAGCAGCAGGATTCCACACTCAAAAAAGAATTCAACTGTCCCTTTTCAGGGGAGGGTGTTGTCTTAATGTCTCTTAATGACTTAAATATTGTTTTTAAATGTTGGCATAGTTGGATAAAGCGAGTAATACTAAACCAATAGGACTATTAGCAGGAATAATGGTGGCATTTCACATTAACTAAAATAGTATCAATTAACATCCCTCTCAGGCTCTTGGTGATGAAGCAAAAAGCCTCCGGCGACAATGAAGAGACATTAAAACCTTACATCTGAAATTTTCTACTCAAATATTTTGTATAGTTCTGGTCACAGCATGTCAGAAAAAGGCCAAGGGGTGACTAAGAACTGGCTAAGGGGTGGGGCAAGGAGCCAAAAGCACCACTCTAGAGAAGAGGGGTGGGTGAGGAGACAGGCACTGCTGCCGCAGATGTATAAACAGACGGGAGCTCTTCAGTCTGCAATGATCGGAGAGAGGTCTAAAATTCAGGTCTGAACAATCATGAAGAACACAGTTAAGGTGAAGAGAGGTTTGGTTTTCAAATCCTGGAATGGGGAACACACTATAAACTTGAAGGGGTGCTACTCAAAATAAGCAAAAGGAGATGATAAATGACTAATCCATGATATAGATAGTTAGCTTAGAGAAGTTTCTGCTCTCTGGGTAAGACCCACTGGACAGAGTCAAAAACAGAGAGAGAGAGATGACAGACTCAGAACAGGTTCTTAAGGAAAAATTAGATGTTTGATAAAGGCCCCTGACATTTGGGGTATGTCAGAATATTAACGCATTCCTTTTATAGTAAGTTCTGTATCCCTGCTATGCACCAAAACCAAAGGTTATGAAGACCACAGGTCTGTCCCAATGTGAATTTTACACTACCAAGAAGCACAGGGGTCACTTCAAAGGTAATGAGCCTTGAGCATTATCTCTGTATGCTTGAACAGAAGAGCCTGAAAAAGCAATCACTACAAGGGTGCTCTCATCTGGGGAGTATCTGAGCCTCGGGAGATAAAGAGCTCATCACCAGGAGCCAGCAGGACAGGACAATTACCCTTTTCATGACCCAGTCCTTTTCAGCATAGGTTCCCATGCTGAATTGACAGCTACTTTCCAAGCTGGTACAGAGTTCCAGTACTGGGATTGGGTATGGACTACATTGAAAAGCTGGCACCAACTCACATTTTTGGTCCTAACAGTGAGGCTGAACTTTCCCTAAGAAATGTTCCAACCTGTATGTGCTGTCTCTGCCCCTTGCCCCTCCTCCTTGGGTGTGAGGGGTGAGGTTCTGAAAGAAGGTGAGACACAAATCCCTGGAAACAGCATCCCAGGTACTGCTACTTTTTTTTTAAAGATTGTTTTTTGATGTAGACCATTTTTAAAGTGTTTATTGCATTTGTTACAATATTGCTTCTGTTTTATGCTTTGGGGTCATGTGGGATCTTAGCTCAACCAGGGATGGAACCCGCACTGCCTGAATTAGAAGGCAAAGTCTTAACCACTGGACATTCAGGAAAGTCCCTCATGTACTTCTGATACTTCCCAACTGTACCCAGAGAGAGCTGCTCATGATAGTCACAAAGATCAGTCCTAAAACTTTTCCTTGCCTCTTCTTGGCCACTTGGGCCTTTGTTAGGAATCTTCTTTGTAATGCGTATGATTATTCCTTAGTTCGCTATGTTGTATGCTTCCTAGGAGAGCACTGTCCCACAGAACTTTGGTAAATCTGGAAATGTTCCACATCTGGGCTCTCCAATATGGTCACCACTAGTCACACATGGCTACTGAACATTTAAAATGTGACTAGAGAGGTGGAGAAAGTATATATTTTATTTTATTTACTTCTTAATATTTAAATTTAAGTGTAAATAGTCACATGTAGCCAGTGATGACCACGTGGGACAGTGAAGTTCTAGATCAATTTGCTTCATAAGTTACTGTTGTTATCTAGTTGTGAAGTTGTGTCTGATTCTCTGTGGACTATAGCTTGCCAGGCTCCTCTGTCCATGGGATTTCCCAGACAAGAAGCCTGGAGTGAGTTGCCCTTCCCTTCTCCAGGGGATCTTCCCAACCCAGGGATCAAACCTAGGGCTCTTGCATTGGCAGACAGATTTCTTTACCACTGAGCCACCAGGGAAGCCTGGCTTCACACGTTAGTATGGTACTAAAGATTTAATGACAAGAGTCTGTTAATTCTACACAGAGAAAATGCTGCTCCAAAGACACAGACGGGGCCTCTTCCCTGACCCACTGCCTCAGGAGTGGGCCTCACTGTCACAGACAGAACCAAGAAGCAAGGCAGATGGCCAAGAGCAAACTTATCACCTCTATGAGAAAAGGGATCCAGACAAAATTGGGGCTCAGGTGAACCTTCCTATATACAAAATAAAAGAGCACTGCTTACCTTTTTTTCAAAATGATAATTCCTAGAATCATGTTGGCAATTAGAGAACCCTGTAAAGAGAGACAACAGTTTTAGTGCATGAGGGAAAGAAAATAATGTAATTCAAGACAAACATGAACATAGACAAGGGGGAGAAACAACTGCAAAGATGGAGGTTAGGATTAATAACTAGTGAGAATCACTTGTTCTTAGGACAGCAAAAAGGACAAACTATAAAAATCTACCTCAGAAAATAACAACACCTTTTAAAGATGACATTAAGAATAAAAACGATCAGTTCCCAACATGGTCACAGGTGAAGCGAGGGCTAGCAGGAATATTACAGACTTATTTTTGGCAGATTTTCTAATTAATTGTTGTTGTTTGTTCTTTATTTGCTAAGTCATGTCCAACTCTTTTGCAGCCCCATGGACTGTAACCCATCAGGCTCCTCTGTGCATGGAATTCTCCAGGCAAGAATACTGGAGTGGGTTGCCATTCTCCTGCAGGGTATCTTCCCCACCCAGGGACTGAACCCAGATCTCCTGCTTGACAGGAGGACTCTTTCCTACTGAGGCACCTGGGACACCCACATAATTCACAGGAGCCTTAAATAAGCTTCTCCCGAGCTGTTTGACTGAATGAAGTTGTGCAGGGACCTCTCTGTCCTCTCAAAAGGCATCAGTCAGCCAGCAAGTGTTTATTGAAAGTCTACTCTGTGCGCAATGCTCTGAAGGTCATCTTAGTTATTATAATCAGCTCTGGAAAGTTCCTTTAGGGAAATCTCACATTTCATCTCACAAAAATCTCAGGCCACACAAAAAAGTTATTATTCCAATTTTCACCCATTTTGCATTCCTCTACAAGCCTAACTACATTCCCCTTTGAGTTTCTCTCTGGTTCTTCAGGAAACACTCTGTCCTTATTTATACACAGACTAAACGAAGCTCTCCTACCATGCCTGAGGCAAAGACGAAAACCTCTGCTGCTTAAGGAGAAACCCTACCTTCCTCAACAATATCCCTTCAGCTAATTATCTCAAGTCTCTGCTTTCAAAAACCAGCAGAAAAAAGAAGTAATCTATACCACATACTAGAAGTAAATATAATTTTACAGAAGAAACAAAAAGTGATGAGAACATAGTTAAACAACATTCATAGCAAGACTGAATATAAAACCAACCAGAAAATTAAAGGCAAGATCTGTTATCTGGGGAAATTTTAACTTTTCTTTTATTAACTGCCAATAAGCCCTCTGATAAATGAAAGTAAACCATCCACCTTCACATTTCTGTCTTTTTGCCTTCCATCTCAGATGAAATTCAGTCTCTTTTCATTCATCCATGAGACCTAGTCTTACACCCTAGACTTTACTTCCTATAGGACCTTTGAATTTAACGGACCCACTTAACTTCATTTTCCAGAGGAACATATGCATGTGAGTCTGAGACTTACAGATCTAAATATCATGTGCAGGGGCATGGCAATGTTGAGATTCAGGGCATAGTTGTTCACCACGCTGACGGTGAAGAACATGGTCACCATTACGGCGTAGTACCTGGGAGGCAGAGACAGCAGTTCATCGTCACACAGGGTCCACAATTTCAGGAAAATCAAGTAGGCTAGGAAACACATATTTTTGATTTTAAAAGTATTGTGCTTATCTTCTCTATGTTAAAAGACGGTATCACTACCACCTTAAGTCAAATACCAAGTATATGTGAAAATACTTCACAAAGCTACACTAACACAGAAAAGGTTTGAACTATTGAATGTGACACTATTTTAATATTCTTCCATAATGATAAAAAAAAACAACAAAAAAATTTAGGGACTCTAATCACTTAGATAAAGGGATAAATACAAATGAAAAAATTTTATATTTGTATGCCCCCATTTTGAGCTAGAAAATACTTAAGATGACTTTCATATAAATCAGCTTAAGCCATTTAAAATGTTTTTTTTTTTAATTTATTTTTATTTTTTATTTTTTTTAAAAATGCTTTTCTCTTTTGGTAGGCTAAACATCAGCAATGCCATACAATTCAACCTAATATATTCAAAATGAGAAAAACTGTATTTGAAGTATCAATTCAGTTGCTCAGTTGTGTCTGACTCTTTGTGACTCCAAGAACTAACTACAGCAGGCCAAGCTTCCCTGTCCATAGCATGCCAGGCTTCTCTGTCCATCACCAACTCCTAGACAGTGCTCAAACTCATGTCCATCGAGTTGGTGATGCCATCCAACCATCTCATCCTCTGTCATCCCCTTCTCCTCCTGCCTTCAATCTTTCCCAGCATCAGGATCTTTTCCAATGAATCAGGTCTTCACATCAGGTGGCCAAAGTATTGGAGTTTCAGCTTCAGCATCAGTCCTTCCAATGAATATTCAGGACTCATTTCCTTTAGGATTGACTTGTTGGATCTCCTTGCAGTCCAAGGGACTCTCAAGAGTCTTCTCCAACACCACAGTTCAAAATCATCAGTTCTTCAGGGCTCAGTTTTCTTTATAGTCCAACTCTCACATCCATACATGACTACTGGAAAAACCATAGCTTTGACTAGATGGACCTTTCTTGGCAAAGTAATGTCTCTGCCTTTGAATATGCTGTCTAGGTTGGTCATAGCTTTTCTTCCAAGGAGCAAGCGTCTTTCAATTTCATGGCTGCAGTCACCATCTGCAGTCATTTTGGAGTCCAAGAAAATAAGGTCTGTCACTGTTTCCATTGTTTCCCCATCTATTTGCCATGAAGTGATGGGACTGGATGCCATGATCCTAATTTTTTGAATGTTGGGTTTTAAGCCAACTTTTTCACTCTCCTCTTTCACTTTCATGAAGAAAGAGGCTTTTTAGTTTTTCTTCGCTTTCTGCCATAAGGTTGGTGTCATCTGTATATCTAAGGTTATTGATATTTCTCGCAGCAATCTTGATTCCAGCTTGTGTTTCATTCAGCCCGGCATTTTGCATGATGTACTCCACGTATAAGTTTAATAAGCAGGGTGACAATATACAGTCTTCACATATTACTTTCCCAAATTGGAACCAGTCTGTTGTTCCATGTCTGGTTTTAACTGTTGCTTCTTGACCTGCATACAGATTTCTCAGGAGGCAAGTAAGGTGGTCTGGTATTCCCATCTCTTTAAGAATTTTCCACAATTTGTTGTAATCCACACAGTCAAAGTTTTGGCATATCAACAAAGCAGAAGTAGATGTTTTTCTGGAACCCTCTTGCTTTTTCTGTGATCCAGTGAATGTTGGCAATTTGATCTCTGGTTCTTCTGCCTTTTCTAAACCCAGTCTGAACACCTGGATGTTCTTGGTTCATGTACTGTTGAAGCCTGGCTTGGAGAATTTTGAGCATTACTTCACTAGCATGTGAGATGAGTGTTGTGTGGTTGTTTGAACATTCTTTGGCATTGCCTTTCTTTGGGATTGGAATGAAAACGGACCTTTTCCAGTCCTGTGGCCACTGCTGAGTTTTCCAAATTTGCTGGCATATTGAGTGCAGCACTTTCACACAATCATCTTTTAGTATTTGAAATAGCTCAACTGGAATTCCATCACCTCCACTAGCTTTGTTCATATTTGAAGTATTGGGTTGGCCAAAAAGTTTGTTTGGGGTTTTTTTGCAAGATGTTACAGAAAAACCTGAATGAACTTTACAACCAACCCAAAGCAGAGCTAAAGAATTCAGGGCAAACATGAACAAGTGGTTCCATATTCTTCAGGAAGTGTTGGACGTCTTTGAGCACAGAATCCCATCCTTTTACCCTTTTGCACATCTGGAGAATGGACACACTGAGTCTCAAGTTACCTTCCCTAACAAGAACCAGTTTTGTGTTCCTGGTGAGGTAGAGGGCTCTCTGCCCTCATAGGCAGCCATGCCAGTGCAACATTAACCCAGTCTGGGAAGTTTGAAGAGCTTTACAATGAATGCAGAACCCAGTAATACAGAGATACAAAGTTACTGCTAAGAGCAATTTTACAGCTTCTGAATAATAAACTGTTAGTCATTTTACAAGCTTTTTTGTCCAATTTCCCTTGTCCTGTCTTGAAAAGATGCCATTTGGAGATAGAGTTCATCAAGTTCTTTCAGGATAATTAATTCCAACTATTCCACATCACTGCCTACATATTGCACTGCCTAGAAATTGCTTGTGGGGATGAATGACATGAGCAAGATTTTGATGATGCCTTCTTCACAGATAGAAAATAAAATAGCCAGCACAAACTGCACACATGGGAGCACGGCTGTTAGGGCAAGTTCATGAGGAGCCTCCAAAGGCAGGTTAGGGAGTTTGGGCTTCACTCTGAGTCCAGTGGTGAACCCTGAGCACTTGTGAGAGTGGGTGCTATGATACAATGGTAGGAAGCTGACATGGAGGGATGAACAGGTGATGGGCAGGAGGTCAGCCTGCTAGGCTATTAGTATAAAAGTTAAGGCAAGAGTGAAAATGTTCTTGAGGTATGCTACTGGCTGCCAGAGTAGAAAGAAATAGTGGAAGGAGGAGGAGAAGAAGGACCAGAGGAATAAAAAAAAGGTTGGGGCACCTACTCTGATGTAAATGTTGGTCTTGGAATGAGAAAGTTTTATACAGATACTAAAGCCACTGGGGGACGGGGGTATTTATCCTACTAAATACTCACAACTGGATGGATTACACTTTGTTTTTGTGTGCATGTATCTTTTTTTTTTTTAATTTAATTGAACAACAGGACCTAATGTATAGCACAGGGAACTCTACTCAATATTCTGTAATAGCCTATACAGGAAAAGAATCTGAAAAAGAATAGATATATGTTTATGTATAACGGAATCACTTTGCTGTACACCTGAAACAAATACATTGTTAATCAATGCCACCCCAATATAAAATAAAAATCAAACTAAAAAAATAATAAATACACTTTGATTTCAAGTATCTCATAGCAAGAATGCTGTTTTTCAATACATTGTTTATTATAAGATCTGCCTTGTTTGTATTTGGCCCCATGAGTATAATTACACAAATTTGGACTCATGGATGGAGGTCTGGAAATAAGAATCTTACCTTAACTTGCCATTCATTTTGTTTTGATTGAGGCGAAATTCACATAACAGGAAACCAACCATTTTACAGTGAACAATTCAGTGGTATTTAGTATTATGTTGACCAAAAAGTTTGTTCGGGTTACAGAAAAACCAACCCAATATATTACAATGTTATGTAACTACCACCCCCATCTCCAAAAGCCATTCGTTTTTTTAAAAGTAACAACAGTACGACTCTTACCATATTTGGTTACCATCACGAGGATAACACACATAAGTACTTAAAAACTGGCTACCACACTAGGCCTTTAACTGACCATATGCCAGACACAGAAGATACACAGACACACACACACACACGAGTTATTTTAAGTGTTGTGGCAGGAACTGTATTCTAAAAACAGGCTCCCTGGAGTTTCACCACATATTAAATTCAGAAAATGAATTATTCTACTGATATCTTTGATATAAATCTTATAAAAAGGATGCCTCACATTCCTTTTATATGGTTACGAGAAGAATAGCTGTTAAGTTTTTTAAAAGGGCTAAAAGAAGACTTCAACGTGCCATACCTTATTGGGATAGCCGGACGCTTCCTTCCCAAATCAGCCTCAAAGAGGAAGCCTTCCACAGCGATAAATAAAAACTGTGCAAATGTCACAATGTTCCCACATCCTGGGTGTTTCCTGTGGAGTGGATAACAGAAAGGAAAAAAAAAAGCACAGAAAACTGAGCTAAAGGGCAGTGAGACTTGTTTTACTGGTAGTTCAGAATAACAGGGAAGATGGATTTCTATTACCCACTGTCCATCTTTATCTGCGTTTTCATATCCCATGGATCTCACAAACACAGCAACAGACCCACAGAGAAGAACATCAGCTTTCTTCCTTCACTCTTCCGAGGGTGCAGCAGGCCAGGAGGAAGAACCACTCTGATAATGCTCATTCCAAGAACTATGATACAACTTTCCCAGTGAACTGTAGGAAGTTAGTCATAGGCTCTCAGTGGGATCCTCACTTAACCAAGAGGGCTTTAGTCCAGATCCTTGTCAGCTTGGACACAAAGTCCAGGGACAGAAATATGCTCAGGTCTCCTGTACTGTTTTAGCTTCCCTTGTGGCTCAGCTGGTAAAGAGTCCACTTGTAATGTGGGAGACCTGGGTTCAATCCCTAGTTTGGGAAGATCTCCTGGAGAAAGGAAAGGCTACCCACTCCAGTATTCTGGCCTGGAGAATTCCATGGACTGTATAGTCCAAGGGGTCGCAAAGTGACATGACTGAGCCACTTTCATTTTGACCTGTAATGTTTACATATCCTCCCGACCAGGAATCTCCAAAACTGTTGTCAATCAAAGACTCCTGTCCAATGTTGACCACAAGAACACTACCTTAGACAGAGACCCGATGCGGGCAACAACTGGTTGGGGGGACAGGGACGCGGAATCTTACTCTTTTTCTAAGTATAAAGCACAGGATAAACATACAGCATGTAAGTCCATTTATAGTGTATCTGCAGAGGGATGACTAGGGGAAAAAATATGCCCACAAAGGGTCTTTTGTGGGCACTGGGGGAGGGGCAATGATGAAGACAAGACTGAGGAGCACTGCTACAGTCTACCAGTCTCCACCATCCTTAACACAAATGTGCTAGGCACTCAACATACATCCTGGAATTCACTGGAACCTCTTCAGTCATCTATGCAAGGGTTGCGGGATCTTCCACAGTGACGCTTAGGAACAAATCTACAAGGTAGTAAAATTCTCTGACATTCCTCTTGAGGCACTTTGTGAAAGTTAGTTACTTAATACGTGTGGTTTGCTTTCAGCCTCATTTAGCATCATGTAGTGCTGCCCCATCACTGGAAGAAGGACAAAGTGAGCAGCTGTCTTTGTTTTCCTGAATCTTCCACAGTGCTCACATTACCATTATTCCCATATTATGAAACAGAGCCTCCCAATTCTATATCCACATCTTAACCAAAGACATTTACTCAAGCCTAGTGATTAGAGGGATTTAACAATTATTATATATTAAAATAACATTATTTATTAACAACTCCATTCTCTATCGGTGGTGTGTGCGCGCTCAGTTACTCAATCGTGTCCTACTCTCTGACCCCCTATGGACTGCAGCCCGCCAGGCTCCTCTGTCCATGGGATTCTCCAGGCAAGAATACTGGCGTGGGTTGCCATGCCCTCCTCCAGGGGATCTTCCTGACACAGGGACTGAACCCACATCTCCTGCACCTACTGCATTGCAGGTGAATTCTTTTCTGCTGAGCCACCAGGGAAGCCCCTATTGGTGGTATTAATATCAAAATAGCAATCCCAAGGATCTCATTCTTAAACTCACTAAATAAAAATAACTATGCCAAGCATAAGCCATTCCTGTATGGAGCTGTGCTTTCCATCTGAAGCGGAACTGTTGCTCCTCTCTAGGCTCTACTGCTTATGAAGGCTTCCTTGAAAACTACTGCTCTGTATTCAACAATCTATTTTGGCACTCCTTATGTTTGAGGGACAGGGCGAAACATTGCAGGAATTCACACATAATCATATAAGTCATTTCCCTCATTCAAGGAACTAATCAAGACTATGAGCCTAAATATAAATGACAGGAGAGGGAACTTTAGCTTTAGCACAGCTCTCTTCAACTCCAGCTGAAATGAAAGTGAAAGTTGCTCAGTCCTGTCCGACTCTTTGCGACCCCATGGACTACACAGTCCATGGAATTCTCCAGGCCACAATACTGGAGTGGGTAACCTTTCCTTTCTCCAGGGGATCTTCCTAACCCAGGTCTCCTGCATTGCAGGCAGATTCTTCACCTTCACCAGCTGAACCGCAACGGAACCCCAAGAATACTGGAGTGGGTAGCCCCTATCCCTTCTTCAGTAGATCTTCCAGATCCAGGAATCAAACCGAGATCTCCTGCATTGCAGGCAGATTCTTTACCAGCTGAGCCACAAGGGACTCAGGCTAGGCTGCTCTTTAAAAACCTGTAAGCCTGAGAAGCCTCACCCTCCTCTGTGGGGTTGGGCCCTGGAATGTGCACTTTGAAAGCTTCCCACTAGATCCTAATGTGCACCCAGAGCTGAGAAGCACTAGGGTAGGTCTGGGAGGTCTAGGAGTGTGTGTGTGTATAAGACGCACAAGTCTTAAGGGCTGCCATGGGGCTGAGAGTCCGTGTGCTCCACAGAACTTGTGCATGCCAAGTTGCTACAGTCACATCTGACTCTTTGTGACCCTACGGCTTAGAAGCACACAGTGACATGCAGGATCCAGCTCTGCCACTTACCTGATGACGGCGGAAGTTAATTACCCTAAGTTTAGTTCCCTTATCTTTAAAGTGGGAACAGTACTAGTGCCCAATCTCCTTGAGTAAATAAGCCAGTCCCTGAAATGCACCTGACGGAGGGAAAAGGCAAAGAGCAGAACACTAGGATGCCTCCCAACCTAAGTATAGTAACTCTTTTAAAGACATTTATACTGACCAGGTTTTCTCACCTGTAAAATAGAAGTGATGTATTTTTAATGTCATAGTGAGGATTCAATGAGAAATCAACAATCACAGGACTCGGTCCAAGAAGGGCTCATGATACTTTTTGCTTTCCCTTCCATTTTCTCTTTATCAATGGCTTAGGCCAATTCAACTAATGAATAATTATTGAGAACATTCTGCATGTGCAGTTAAGTGCTGGCTGTGAGGGAGCTGCCAACTAAAATGAGACATGATCCCTGCCAAGCATGGATGGAGTAAGAGGCAGAAGGAACCCAGTGCCCTGATCCTTCTTCCTGGATGGTTAAAGGGTGTCCTGTTCATCTTCATGCTTCCAGTCTCTGGGCACTGAGTCTGGCCTTCACTCAAGCAACTGAAGCAAACATGACCTAGAATATTAGGATTGTATGAAAGTTAAAAAGAAACTACTTCAAAAAAAAAAAAAGGATTCCCTTTAAAAGTATATTCTTCCTATCCTACCCAGGACATTTTAAAGTGCATCATAACAGGATTGGATCAAGATGGCAGAGGAGTAGAACGTGGAGCTCACTTTCTCCCACAAATACATCAAAAATACATCTACGTGTGAAACGATTCTCATGGAACACCTACTGAACACTGGCAGAAGACCTCAGACTTTCAAAAGGGCAAGGAAATCTCCATGTAACTGGGTGGGACAAAAAGAGAAAAGAGAAAGGAATCGAGATGGGAACCTGACCCCCTGAAAGGGAGCTGTGAAGGAGGAAAGGTTCCTGCCCCTGGGAATGGCCCTCTCTAGTAGGGAGATCAGCCAGGACAGAGAGGGAGCTTCGGAGTCCTGGAGGAGAGCACAGCAACTCATCTGTAAAAGGAAAAGAGAAAGACCCGCATAGACGGTCAGTGTTGCCCAGCTCTCCCCAGACTGAGATGCTTCTCTACTGGGGTGGGTGGGGGCTGGGTACTGAGGCTCGGGTTTCAGAGCTCAGACTCTGGGGAGAGGACTGGGGTTGGCTGCATGCAGACAGCCTGAGAGGGCTGGCTAGGATGTGGTGTGCCACAGGCAAGGGAGTATGGGAAGATGCTTGGGCCCACCAGCGAAGCAAGGCCATTGTTGGGGGGTGCGTGAGGAGGTGGTGGGCCCACCACAGGAGCTTCCTTCTCTGAGTACACTCTCAGGAGGCAGGGCACAGGCTACTTGAACTCAAGGAGTCCCAAGGAAAGAGACACCATCCAAACCTAAAACAGCCCTCATGCCAAAAAATATTAAACTCACACAAGCTATGCAGGGATGCTCCCACATACAAATAGCCCTCCAAGACTACAGTAGATAGTTGTTTTTTCAAAACTCATAGAGTAAGAGGGATATAAGCAAAATGAAGAAGCAGAGGAAACACTCCCAATTAAAAGACCAAGAAGATTCCCCTGAAGGAACAATGACATAGATCTCCTCAGTCTAAAAGACACCAAGTTCAAAAAGGAGGTAATCAAAATACTGAAGAAATTAAGAAAGGCTATTGACAGAAATGCAAATTACTGTAAAAAAGAACTAGAAACATAAAGAGGCAAGAAAAATTTTTAAATTCACTTGCCAAGACAAAAGTAGAGCTAAAGGCAATGGACAGCAGGATGAATAATGCAGAAGAAAGAGTAAGTGACCTGAAAGACAGAATAATGGAAATTACCCAATCAAAACAGCAGACAGGAAGCCAAATGGAAAAAAAAAGAATGAAAGCAATATAAAAGACTTGTGAGATAATATAAAGCATGCCAATCTATATATATTAGGTATTCTAGAAGGAGAAGAGGGATTGAAAATGTATTTGGAGAAATTATGGCCGAAAACTTTCCAAACCTAAAGAAGGAAACAGATACTCAGATACAGGAAGCACAGAGAGTACCAAACAAGATAAACCCAAACAGACCTATACCAAGACATATTTTAATAAAAATGGCTAAAGCTAAAGAGAGATTTCTAAAGACAGAAACAAAAACAGTCAACTATAGGGCTTCCCTGGTGGCTCAGTGATAAACAACTGATCCAGTAAGATCCCACACGTGATGTAGAGCAACTAAGCCCATGTACCACAACTACTGAGTCTGTGCTCTAGACCCTGAGGGTCACAACGATTGAAGCCCGCACTTCAGGGCCTGCACTCTGCAACAAGAGAAGCCAGCACAATGAGAAGCCTGTGCACCGCACCTAGAGAGAAGCCCCTGCTCGCTGCAACTAGAGAGAGCCCGCACAGCAACAAAGACCCAGCAAAGCCAAAAATAAGTAAATAAAATTACTTTTTAAAATGAGTTAAGTATAAGGGAACCCCCCATAAGGCTATGAGCTGATTTCTCCACAGAAACACTGAAGGTCAGAAGGGAGTGGCAAAACATATTCAAAGTCTTGGAAGGGAAAAATATGGAGCTTAGATTACTCTACCCAGCAAGATCATCATTCAGAAGAAATAAAGAATTTCTTAGACAAGCAAAAACTAAACAAATACAGCAACTTTAAAAACTATCCCAAAAGAAATATTGAAAGGGCTTCTCCAAATAGAAAAAAAGCAAGACCATATAGGAAGGAGGAAATCACAATTGGAAAGTAAATCATTTAAATTGGCCAGTACACAGATTAAAAAAAAAAACAACCTACTTGTGAAAGTGATGATCAACACAAGGAACAAGAAAAAGATAAACATGAAAATGTAAAAAAAGACACCAAAATCAGAGGGAAGGACAGTAAGAAAATACAGATTTAAAAAAAAAAAAAAGTGTTTGAGCCTATAGTCTGAAGCAATCTAAAGCAATATGAAGGGGTTAACACAATTGGGGAAAAAAAGGTGGGCTACCACAAATCGAAAACATTGATTCTCAAAAACCAAAAAGAAGAGAACACAAGCATAAAATATATCAAACCACAAAAAGAAACAGAAGAATCAACTGGAAAACAAAGTTTAAAATGACAATAAATACATGCTGCTGCTGCTGCTAAGTCGCTTCAGTCATGTCCGACTCTGTGCAACCCCATAAACGGCAGCCCACCAGGCTCCCCCACCCCTGGGATTATCCAGGCAAGAACCCTGGAGTGGGTTGCCATTTCCTTCTCCAATGCATGAAAGTGAAAAGTGAAAGTGAAGTCGCTCAGTCGTGCCAGACTCTTAGCAACCCCATGGACTGCAGCCTACCAGGCTCCTCTGTCCATGCGATTTTCCAGGCAAGAGTACTGGAGTGGGTTGCCATTGCCTTCTCTAATAAATACATATGTATCAATAATTACCTTAAATGTCAATGAACTGAATGCTCCAATCAAAAGAACAAAGTGGCAGACTGGATTTAAAAACAAGAGCCTACAATATGCTGCCTACAGTATGAGACCCACCTTAGGGCAAAGGACACACATGGGCTGAAAGTGAGGGAATGGAAAAAACATATTTCATACAAATGGAAATGACAAGAAAGGAGTTGCAGTACTCATATCAGACAAAATAGACCTTAAAGCAAAGGCTATAAACAAAGATAAAGAAGAACACTATATAATGATTAAAGGATCAATACAAGAAAAGTATTTTACACTCATCCACATATATGCACCTAATAGAGGAGCACTCGAATACATACAACAAACACTGACATAAAAGGAGAAATTGATGAGCATATAATAGTAGGAGACTTTAGCTTCTCACTCACATCAATGGACAGATCTTCTAGACAGAAAATCAATAAGGCAACAGAGATCCTAAATAATACAATAGAATTGACGTTTTTCAGGACATTATAACCGCCTTCTTCCCCGAAAAAGAAAACACATTCTTTTCAAGTGCACATGGAACATTCTCTAGGATTGACCACACACTAGGGCACAAACTAACTTCAACAAATATAAGAGTATAGAAGGAGGCCCTGGAGCGTGTGGTGTGGCGGCAGTTGGGCTGCGCGAGTTGTGCCAGAGAGAGACTCTGCGGTAATATCTGTTACGCCTTGCTAACTGGAGTGGAAAGTAAAAGGGACCTCTCCTCCTCCATCTTCTTTTTTCTATCTCTGCCGGGCGGGCATGATGGCACAAGCCGCAGCGACAGGTGCCAGCAAGAGGCTATGGCTGAGGTGGCCGCGGGGGGAGAAGGTTCCTCAGGCCCGGCAGGCTTGCCTCGAAGCCGGGGCCTGTCGAACAGGCCCTTCGAGCCCCAGGCATTGGGTCGCAGCCGGAGCTGGCGGCTCACTGGCTTCGGCATGCAAGGCTGAGCCTGCAAGGCCCCCCAGGGGATGCTGCTCAAACTCCAGGCGGGACTGACGCAACCGGAAGTACGACCAGCGCTGGGCCAGAGCCTCGTCGGAGGCCTTGAAGAGATGGCCCAGGAAGCCGATCTGCCTGGTGAGGGCAGAGCCCAGCCCGCCCTTCCCCAGCCTCGGCATTGGGATGGATTCCCGCATCATACCCCTGAGGCACAGGGGGCCTGTCCTTGGTGCAGACCACCGACCTCTTTTACCCCTCGGTGGAAGATCCCTACAGTGATGGGGCCCATCACATGCACCAACGTGCTGAGTGACCGCTATGCCATGGGCATTACTGAGTGTGACAACATGTTGATGCTAATCAGCGTCAGCCAGAGCATGCCTGAGGAGGAGTGAGAAAAGATCACACCACTCATGATCAAAGGCTTTCGGGATGCTGCCGAGGAAGGAGGGACTGCAGTGACTGGGGGGCAAACGGTGGTATTATCATTGGTGGGGTTGCGACTGTGGTATATCAACCAAATGAATTCATCCTGCCTGACAGTGGGGCAGTTGGGGATGTGCTTGTGTTAACTAAACCCTTAGGAACCCAAGTTGCCTGTCAATGCCCACCAATGACTGGATAATCCTGAAGGATGGAATAAGATAAAGATGGTGTTCTTCAGAGAAGAGGTAGAACTGGGCTATCAGGAAGCTATGTTCAACATGGCTACCCTCGATAGAATTCAGTTCAGTTCAGTCGCTCAGTCATGTCGGACTCTTTGCGACCCCATGAATGCCAGCACACCAGGCCTCCCTGTCCATCACCATCTCCCGAAGTTCACTCAAACCCACATCCATCGAGTCAGTGATGCCATCCAGCCATCTCATCCTCTGTCGTCCCCTTCTCCTCCTGCCCCCAATCCCTCCCAGCATCAGAGTCTTTTCCAATGAGTCAACTCTTCGCATGAGGTGGCCAAAGTACTGGAGTTTCAGCTTTAGCATCATTCCTTCCAAAGAAATCCCAGGGCTGATCTCCTTCAGAATGGTCTGGTTGGATCTCCTTGCAGTCCAAGGGACTCTCAAGAGTCTTCTTCAACACCACAGTTCAAAAGCATCAATTCTTCGGCGCTCAGCCTTCTTCATAGTCCAACTCTCACATCCATACATGACCACAGGAAAAACCATAGCCTTGACTAGACGGACCTTTGTTGGCAAAGTAATGTCTCTGCTTTTGAATATGCTATCTAGGTTGGTCATAACTTTCCTTCCAAGGAGTAAGCATCTTTTAATTTCATGGCTGCAGTCACCATCTGCAGTGATTTTGGAGCCCAGAAAAATAAAGTCTGACACTGTTTCCACTGTTTCCCCATCTATTTCCCATGAAGTGATGGGACCGGATGCCATGATCTTAGTTTTCTGAATGTGGAGCTTTAAGCCAACTTTTTCACTCTCCACTTTCACTTTCATCAAGAGGCTTTTTAGTTCCTCTTCACTTTCTGCCATAAGGGTAGTGTCATCTGCATATCTGAGGTTATTGATATAGAACAGAGAAATGAAGTGTCCTTTGTCATTTGTAATCTGCCCAGCATTGCCAAGATGGCTGCCATCAGCCAGGCCAGCAGGTGCTCTGGTTTCCTGCAAGGAACCTCAGCAGAAACTTCTGGAGGGCTACTGATTTGTCTGCCAAGAGAACAGACAGTTCACTTTTGTTCAGAAATCAAATCTTCAAAGTATGGAGAGGGTCGTCAAGCCCGGATTGTCAGTATTCTTGAAAAGGGAAACCAGACAGCCTGAATCATTGACAAGCCTCACGTTATTGAGGTCCTGCCTTGTGGGGCCACTGGTACTGCTCTTGCTCCTGAGAACTCCAGTGCCTCCTCTGAGCCTGGCTTGTGAGATGGAACAGCAGAAGTTGTACACAAGCATGGACCATTCTCTACAGTTGATTTTAGGAAGAAATTTCCAAAGAAGGCTGCCCGGTTAGTACTTCCAGCTGCTCTTCCTAGGTAATTTGAATCAGCCCATCAAAAACTGCAGATTCCAAGGCCAGAAGTAACATTTTTGGACTTCCAAGGGGTAGATTTGTTCATCTCTTGAGTGGAAAAAGAGCAGGAAACCCCATTTCCTCTTTCCAAGAGCAAGATGAGATTATTCAGGTTTGAGATACTTTTCTTGGCACAGGGTTAATTGATTTTTTTCACAAGGAGTGAGGTTATTTATTAAAATTACATGGACACCAAAAATAGATTGCAAAATGAAAAACACTTAGATCAGAAGCAAATAAGTTTGGACCAATACTGTTGATAAACTGAAACTGTTATGAGAGATTAAAATGCAATGTCAAATTCTTATTGGACTACTCTGAAATACTGGCTCTTTCCTACTCTGGAGCAGAATTGAGCAGCTTGTCCAATGACTGGGAAAGGGGGACCTCCAACCACCTTACTTGATCTCTGCTAACAATGTCTCTCTCTAAATCCCTTTAAGGACTGGGAGAAGCAGAGCAAACCTCAGAGCCCAGGCCTTGGTGGATATTAAGATGTTAAATCTTGTGTTGAAAATTCCTGGTGATTTCATCAATAAAGCTATTTCTAGTGAAATAAAGAATTTTGTTGGGGAAAAAAAAATTACTTCAAGCATCTTCTCTGACCACAACAGCATGAAACTATAGATCAAATACAGGATAAGAAATGAGGGAGGGGGGGGGAAGATTATATGGGAACTAAACAACGTACAAAAAACCAATGGGTCAATGAGGAAATCAAAAAGGAAATTAAAAAATACCTTGAAACAAATGACAATGAAAATACAACCATACAAAAATCTATAGGATGTAGTAAAAGTAGTTCTTAGAGGGACATTCCCAGTGATACAGGCCTTCCTCAAAATATTAGAAAAATCTGAAATAATAACCTACCACCTAAAATAATTAGAAAAAGAAGAACAAACAAAATCTAAAGCCAGAAGAAGGAAGGAAATAATAAAGATTATGTGTGAAAGTTGCTCAGTTGTGTCTGACTCTTTGAGACCCCATGGACGGTAGCCTGCCAGGCTTCTCTGTCTATGGAATTCTCCAAGAAATTCTACTGGCATAAGTAGCCATTCCCTTCCTCAGGGGATCTTCCCAACCCAGGCATTGATCCCAGGTCTCCCTACTGCAGGCAGATTCTCTGCCATCTGAGCCACCATGGAAGATTAGTGAGGGAATAAATAAAATAGAAATTAAAAGGGCAACAGAAAAAATAAGTCAATAAAACCAAGAGCTGGTTCTTTGAAAGGGTGAACAAAACTGACAAACTTCTGGCCAGGATCACCAAGAAGAAAAGAGAGAAGAGAACAAGTAAGAAATGAAAAGGGAGAAACCACAACTGATAACACACAAATACATAAAAACCTTAATAGAATACTATCAACAATTACATGCCAACACAGTTAACAACCCAGAAGAAACAACTTTCTACAAACATACAGCCCACCAAAACTGAATCAAGACGTAGATAATGTGAAGAGACCAGTCACTAGAAGTGAAATAGAATCTGTAACAAAAAAAAAAACAAAAACAAACAAAACACCCTATAAACAAAATTTCAGGACCAGACAGCTTCACAGGTGAATTCTACCAAACACACACAAAAGAACTTATACTGATGCTTCTTGAAGAGGAGGGAACACTCCCAAAGACATTTTACAAAGCCACCATCACCCTGATGTCAAAATCAGACGAAGATACCACCAAAAAATAAAATTACAGGCCAATATCTCTGAGGAATATAGATGCAAAAACCCTTAACAAAATATTAGCAAATCAAATCCAACAACATTTAGAAAAGATCATACACCATGACCAAGTGGGATTCACCCCAAATTCACAAGGATGGTTCAACATATGCAAAATCAGTGTAATACACGTTAACAAAAGAAAAGTAAAAAACCACATGATCATCTCAATAGATGCAGAAAAAGCATTTGACAAAATTCAACATCCATTTGTGATTAAAAAAAAGAAAAACTCTTACCAAAGTGGGTATACAGGGAACATATCTCAACATAATAGAAGTCATTTATGACAAACCCATAGCCATTTTAATACTCAATACTCAATATAATCAGACAAGGCACTGGCAACCCACTCCAGTACTCTTGCCTGGAAAATCCCATGGACGGAGGAGCCTGGTAGGCTGCAGTCCATGGGGTTGCTAAGAGTCTGGCACGACTGAGCGACTTCACTTTCACTTTTCACTTTCATGCATTGGAGAAGGAAATGGCAACCCACTCCAGAGTTCTTGCCTGGAGAATCCCAGGGACAGAGGAGCCTGGTGGGCTGCCGTCGCACAGAGCCAGCCACAACTGATGCGACTTAGCAGCAGCAGCAGCAGCACTCAATAAAGCCTTCTTGCTAAAATCTGGAATAAGACAGGATGCCCACTCTCACCACTTTTATTTAACACTGTATTGGAAGTTCTAGCCACAGCAATCAGACAAGAAATAAAAAAAGTATCCAAATCAGAAGGAAAGATAAAATTGTCACTATATGCAGATGACATGAAACTATATATACAAAACTCTAAGGTCTCCACATAAAAGCTGCTAGATCTAATAAATGAATTCAGCAAAGTGCAGGATACAAGATTAACATTCAGAAATTAGTTGCATTTCTTTACACAAACAATGAAATAACAGAAAGAGAATGTAGGGGAAAAAAAAAAAACTTAAAAAAAATTACACCAGAAAACAAAACAAAAAAATAGGAATAAATCTGACCAAGGAGGTAAAAGACTTATATGCTGAGAACTATAAAACACTAATAAAGGAAATCAAGTAGGATTCAAAGAAATGGGAGAATATCCCATGCTCTTGATTTGGAAGAATTAATATTGTTAAAATGGCAATACTGTCAAAAGCAATCTACAGATTTAATGCGATCCCTAAAAAATTACCCATGATATTTTTCACAGAACTAGAAGAAATAACCCCAAAATGTATATGGAACCATAAAAGACCCAGAATTGCCAAAGCAAACCTAAGTGGGGTGGGGGGAGCAAGAGACATAACTCTTCCAGACTTCAGACAATACTGTTAATAAAAAACTACAGTAATCAAACCCTGCAGGAGGGCATTGGCAACCCACTCCAGTATTCTTGCCTGGAGAATTCCACGGACAGAGGAGCCTGGCGGGCTACAGTCCGTGGGGTCACAAAGAGTCAGACACAACTGAGCGACTAACACACACACAGAGTAATCAAAACAATGTGGTATTGGTACAAAAACACATGTACAGATCAATGGAACAGAACAGAGAACCCAGAATAAACCCACACACCTACAGTCAATTAATCTTTGACAAGGGAGACAAGAATATAAAATGGGCAAAAGACAGTCTCTTCAGCAAGTGGTACTGGGAAAGTTGAACAGCTGCATATAAATCAATGAAGTTAGAACACAACCTCATACCATGCACAAAAATAAACTCAAAATGCCTTAAAATCTTAAACATAAGACATGATACTATAAAATTCTTAGAAGAGAACATAGGCAAAACATTTTCTGACATAAATCATACCAATGTTTTCTTAGGTCAATATCCCAAGGCAACAGAAATAAAAATAAACAACTGTGACCTTACAAGCTTTGGCAGAGCAAGTGAAGTCACTCAGTCGTGTCCGACTCTTTGCGACCCCATAGACTGTAGCCTACCAGGCTCCTCTGTCCATGGGATTTTCCAGGCAACAGTACTGGAGTGCATTGCCATTTCCTTCTCCAGGGGATCTTCCCGACCCAGGGCTTGAACCCAGGTCTCCCGAATTGTAGACAGACGCTTTACCGTCTGAGCCACCAGGGAAGTCAAAGGAAACCGTAAAAAAAAAAAAAAAAAAAATCTATAGAATGAAAGCCGTAGCATCATTTGCAAATGATGCGCCATACAAGGGCTTAATCTCCAAAACATACAAACAGCTCATACAACCCAACAACAAAAAAAAACAACCCAATCAGAAGACCTTAATAGACAATTCTCCAAAGAAGACATACAGATGGCCCATGAAAAGATATTCAACATCACTGTATTAGAGAAATGCAAATCAAAACTACAATGAGGTACCACCTCACACCAGTCAGAATGACCCATCATTAAAAAGTCTACAAACAACAAATGCTGAAGAGGATGTGGAGAAAAGGGAACTCTCCTATCTGTTGGTGGGAATATAAATTGGTGCAGCCACTATGCAAAACAGTATGGAGGTTCCTCAGAAGATTCAACACAGACTTATCTTATGTTCCAGCAAACCCATTCCTGTGCATACATCCAGAGATAACTCTAACTCAAAAAGATACACATACGCCAGTGTTCAAAGCAGCACTACTCACAATAGCTAAGACATGGACACAACTCAAACGTCCATCAACAGATGAACGGATAAAGAAGATATAGTACATACATACAACGGAACATTATTCGGCCATAAAAAAACAAACAAACAAAATAATGCCATTTGCAGCAACATGGATGCAACTAGAGAATATCATGCTAAGTGAAGTCAGAGAGAGAAAGACCATATGACATCATTTATATGTGGAATCTAAAAATGGCAAAAATGAACCCATCTATAAAACAGAAATAGAACCACAGACATAGAGGTCAGATTTGTGATTGCTAAGGGGGAGGGGAGGAGAGCGATGGACTGGGGAGTTTGGGGTTAGCAGATGCAAACTATTATACATTGAATGGATAAATAACAAGGTCCTACTGTACAGCACAGGGAACTATGCAGTCTCCTGGGATACACCATATACCATAATGGAAAAGAATATTTAAAAACATGTATGTGGTGGTGGTTGGTGGTTTAGTCGCTAAGTGATGTCCGACTTTTGCAACCCCATGGACTGTAGCCTGCCAGGCTCCTCTGTCCATGGGATTCTCAGGCAAGAATACTGGAGTGGGTAGCCATTTCCTTCTCCAGGGGATCTTTCCAACCCAAGAATCAAACCCAGGTCTCCTGCATTGCAGGCAGGTTAACATTCTTAACCTACTAAGCTACAAGGGACGCACTCCCCCACCCCCACAAAAATTTATGTATGTGTATAACTGAGTCACTTTGCTGTATAGCAGAGATTGGCACATTAGAAATCAACTATATTTCAAGTTTTTTAAATGTTAAAAATAACTGACTGAAATCAAGATCTTGAAAGCATAGCTGTACCCCCGTATTCACTGCAGCACTATTTGCAATACCTGGTGATGATACAGAAACAACTGAAATGTCCATGGACAGGTGAATAGATACAGAAAATGTGGTATAAACATACAATACTATTAACCTTAAAAAAGAAGGAAATGATATCATTTGCAACGACGTGGAAGACATGCTAAATGAAGTCAGTCACAAAAGGGGAAATACTGCATGACTCCTCTTACATGAAGCATCTAAAATCAATCTTACAGAAGCAGACAACAGATGGAGACCACCAAGGTCAAGGGGGAAGGGAAAACGGGGACCTGTTGTTTAATGGGTGTAAGTTTTCAGTTATACAAAGCAAATAAGTTCAAAAGATACCTGTGCATTGAAGTACATATGGTTAACAATTCCATATTGTACACTTTAGAATTTGTTAAGAGGGTACATCTTATGTTCAGTGTTCTTATCATAAAATAGAACACAAGAAAATTTTGGAGGTGATGGATATGTTTATTACCTTGATTATGATGGCTTCATGGTGTTATTTTATAACAATACCTGTCTCCATAGTAGGTATTATTATGCCCATTTCATTGCTAAAGACACTGAGGGCCATATGACACTGAGTTAGGTAAGTCTCTCAGGGCTACCTGGCAAATAAATGGTGTTTCCATTTTATTATTATTCTATTTATTATTATCATTGTTATTATTATTTTTTTCTTTTTTGTCACGTAGCATGTGGGATCTTAGTTCCCCCACCAGGGATTGACTTGTGCCCCTGCACTGGAAGCGCTGAGTCTTAACCACTGCACTGCCAAGGAGGTCCCTTTTTAATTCAGTGATTTTTAGTATATGTAGAGTTGTGCAGTCATTTCCATTATTTAATTTTAAGACATTCCAAAAGAAATCCCATACCCATTAGGAATCAGTCCCCATGTCCCCCTCCCCTTGACAATCTAATCTACTTTGTCTCTATTTCCACAGGATTTTTATATCTCCCTAATGTGCCCACATAATTCAATTTTTAAGAAATCAATTTACCGAACTTTTTAAGAACACAATGCTGTATAGCTACCAGTGGAACAATTTAACTTGAATAATTCATTTGAAAACATCAGAGTACAAACCTAGATCTTTTTCTCCTAAATCACTTATTTTCTTGAACTTTATTCCTCAGGAATTATAATCACTAACTGCAAATCATTTCTGTTTGAATTCTCTTTGGCAAGAATCCAAAGTTTTACTTTTAGAAAATGTCCTTATTTAACATTAGGCACTTGATTAAAAAATAAAATGCCGAAAAGAAAATGTTTCAGATTGTTTTCCTGATCTAAGACACTTTGCCTAGACAGGGAACTGATGTATATCTTGATTCCGAAGTAGAAGGTGAACTCTCTCAGAAGGAAGATCAAAGCACTCATTCAATACTTCATGCTTGCCCTATGCACTGCATGGGTGCTTTGTATTTTATTATAGGTCCCAATCATAGGTATGAAATCAGAAAGAAAAACCTAAATTTGTTTTCCAATTTGGAAGAGAATGATTAAAAATGCTCACTTTACAAGTCACTTTAGTATTTCCATTCATACTTGGTGTTCCATACCTAATGATTTCAAGAAAACCACAGAAGAAGCACAGTGCCTGCTCTACAAAATTTTATTAGCTTTCCACTATGGAGAAGGCGATGGCACCCCACTCCAGTACTCTTGCCTGGAAAATCCCATGGATGGAGGAGCCTGGTAGGCTGCAGTCCATGCGGTCATGAAGAGTCGGACACAACTGAGTGACTTCACTTTCACTTTTCAGTTTCCTGCATTGGAGATGGAAATGGCCACCCACTCCGGTGTTCTTGCCTGGAGAATCCCAGGGACAGCAGAGCCTGGTGGGCGGCCATCTATGGGGTCGCACAGAGTCGGACACGACTGAAGCGACTTAGCAGCAGCATGATGTCCCAAGACAAGAGTTACAAATTATGGGAAGCCAAATCTACAAAGAACCTTGAAGACTATCTAGTCCAACCAGTTCTTACTTTCTCAATCTGAAACATGATTAAGTTGGAGTTGCCCAAGAAAATTAGGAAAAAACTACTATTCAGTCTGGGGTACCACTCATTAAATTAGCAAATGTACCCCTTACCACTGTATGCAAACATTCAGATGAATAATGCAGAAAAACATTCTGTACAGTTATATTTACCTATAACTTTTCAGGAACAGTTAATAAAACAGAGTTGTTGTTTATCACTAAATCATGTCCAACTCTTTGCAACCCCCATGGACTGTAGCCCACCAGCCTCCTCTGTCCATGGGATTCTCCAGGCAAGAATACTGGAGTAGGTTGCCATGCACTCCTCCAGGGCATCTTCCTGACCAAGGGATCGAACTCTCATCTCCTGCATTGCCGGCGGATACTTTACCACTGAGCCACCTGGGAAGCCCAATAAAACGGGTATACAAATACTGAAACAAAAGTTGTTAAAAGGGGAACAAACCAAATATGAGCTTCAGGCTTTGCACATGAATTTCATTTAATCCTTCAAAACCCTGTGAGGATGGCAGAGGTATCGCCACCCTTTCACAGCTCCGGAACAGACTCAGAAAGACCAAGTAATTTAGCTAAGGGCTCACAACTGGTTAAAAAAAAAAAGGCTCTCAGTTGCTAGCATATTCTGATGTCATACAGCCTTTGGCAAAATTTAATTTAATGGCATATTCAACATAAACACACTATTATTCTCTGACCTTCATTTCCATGGCTGACCTGATTTCATCACATTTTTATATTTTTAAACCAATTTCCAAAGTGACCTTCCTTTGAAGTGTACCAGCTGACAGCTGGGTGCATCTTTTCCTTTTATTTTCATATCCCTCACCACTTAGTCCCAAGAATGACAAATGACAGATCTTTATCAACACTTTTTGCATAATAAAATTTCAAGCTCTGTAATTGCAAAAATTAACCCCAAAGAATTCCCTTAAGTAAACTGGTTGCTTCTGAATAACTTAATCAATAGTGTCATGAAAATAAAATACAAGTCTAATAAGCACCACACGAGGAACTGGGTGACCAAAACTATGGGCTACTCCAGTTTAAAAATAACAGGAAGGCTGAAAAAGATACTCGACTAAGAGTTTAGATTCTTGGGTTCCAGTTCTGGTTCCGCCACTTACAAGTGATAAAAGAGAACCTAATTTCTTGGGACGTGTTTCACTTTCAGTAAAACAGAGAATATAATTGTTGACCTATCTTGTACATAAGATTGTTGTGATGGGCAATGGAGATAATTGTGCAGATTTTAAAACAAGGTGTTAAACAGCACAGATATTATTTTATAGCTGGAAAAAGGAAGCCCAGAGAGGCTAAATAACTTGAAAACGTCACACAGCCAGGCGAATGACAGAGCCAAAGGCTGAAACTCATGAGATTTTCAGTCTTGAGCTTTTCCAGTCCACTTGTCGCCTTTTCTGTAACAGTTTGTGCTCAATGACCTTTGCACATTGTTACTTAATACTGTTTGTGTGCCACCTCAATACAGCTACCTTAGTGTCCTTTGGGAAAGTGTCATAACCATTCTTAATTTATAAAGTTTACGCCTCAAATTGCAAGCTTCCTAATTTATTGAATAGTATCTTAATGCTGGAAAATCTATCTCCGGTCAATTAGACAACTTTCTGCCTAAGAATTCGTTCTACTACATCCCCAAGAGGTATGCTGGGTGAAGTATCATAACCATCTCTAAGGCCAATAAAACAAATGTTCTGCAGCCTACTTTAATACAACTGAAACCTTCTTTGCAGTGTAAACCAAGTCAGACTGCTTTTTAAGTCCAAGCTTTGCTCAAGTCATACAAGAGGCATTAGCAGGATCGAGAAGAGCTGGGGGGAATCTTGGCTTCTGCCACGAGTTACCTTCGACCCTGCGGGGTGGAAACTCTACAGACTTCAATCCTCCAGGGTATGAAACGGGCGGGTGACGATAGCATACACCCCGAGGGTTCCCCTAGAGGGATGCTGAGAAACTGTTGGGCAGGAGAGCTGACGGTGCATAGGATGACGGACCAGCCAACTCAAAAAGGTCCCAGGTAGTCCAGAGCAGACCCGGGCGGAGGCGATTCCATCCCGGCCCGCGCGCGCCTCGGGGTAAGGAGGGAACGGCAACAAGACCGGGCGCGGGCGCGGGCGCGGGGGGTACGCCGAGCTGCAGCGTTCGGGGGCGCCCCTCCTCCCGCTTCTTTTGTGCGACCGACGGGGGTCACTCACCGGGCCAGGAGCTCTAGGAAGATCACGTTACTGCAGCAGCCTGCGAAAACCAGGCCCACCGCGAAGGCCGGGCGCATGGCCAAGACAGGGGAAGGGGAGCGAGAGCGCAGAGGAAGCGCCCAACTAGACCACTACCCCAGGAAGCCCGGCTACCGCCTCGCCGTGGCACTGAACATCACCACCGTCCTGGAGCGCCGCTCTCCCGGGTCCGTGACGGTCTCCCTTTTCTCAGCGGCTGCCACCAACGCTGCCGGTCAAGGAGCTGTAGTTCGCCGTCAACCGGAGCCCCATTCATACGAGGGGTCGTCCGAGTCCGGGCTAGACTACACTTCCCAGAATGCCGCGCGCCCGTACGTCAAGCTGCAACGTATTCCGCTTCTGCCGGGCAGCTCAATCGAAGAGAGAGGCGAGGTGCCCGTCATGCCTCGCGCCGTAGCGAGCCGCGAGGCTTGCTGGGAAGTGAAGTTCCAACGCTGTCAATGTTGTTTCCCGTGAGGCAGCCAAAGGCTACGAAAAGGATTCGTCCATCGTTTTCAGGGCAAACTCACAGCTGAGGGCACTAGAACAACACACCTGTGATTGACTGATAATTAGAAGTGTTCTAGGATCTAACACGGAGAAGGCAATGGCAACCCACTCCAGTACTCTTGCCTGGAAAATCCCATGGACGGAGGAGCCTGGTAGGCTGCAGTCCATGGGGTCACAAAGAGTCGGATACGACTGAGCGACTTCACTTTCACTTTTCACTTTCATGCATTGGAGGAGGAAATGGCAGCCCACTCCAGTGTTCTTGCCTGGAGAATCCCCGGGACGGCGGGGCCTGGTGGGCTGCCGTCTATGGGGTCGCACAGAGTTGGACACGACTGAAGCGAATTAGCAGCAGCAACAGCAGGATCTGACAATTCTCCTGAATTGGGAGAAAGTGCAAATTTTCTGAACTTCCTTCTCTACCTTTTGAGAAGAACTTTGGACTCAGGGAGTTGGTGATGGAAGGCAGGCCTGGCGTGCTGCGGTCCATGGGGTCGCGAAGTGTCGGACACGACTGAGAGACTGAACGGAACTTGGACTCAGGAAGTTCTAGTACTCAATCTTGGCTTAGCCACTAATCAGCTCAGCTAAGGCAACCGGTTTCTTATTATACGTAAAGATGGGAACAGTAATGCCCATCTTGCTTCCCTTGTGACTTAGATGGTAAAGAATCCGCCGGCAATTCGGGAGCCCTGGGTTCAGTCCATGGGTTGGGAAGATCCTCTGGAAGAAGGCATGACAAACCACTCCAGTATTCTTGCCTGGAGAATCCCCATGGACGAAGGAGCCTGGTGGGCTACTGTCCAGGGGGTCACCAAGAATTGGACACGACTGAAGCCACCAGTATTCGCCTGGAGAATTCCATGGACAGAGGAGCCTGGTGGGCTGCAGTCCATGGATTGCAAGGAGTCGGACATGACTGAGCAACTAACACACAACAGTACATTATATCAGCACTGGAAGGGGCTATCACTCAACTCCCTCAATTTTACAGACCATAAAAAACTGAGTCCAAGCAATCCCTCCTTGTACCCTGACCAGGCCACACTCTACTCTACGATTCTGGTTCCCCACATGTGTTGCCCTTCTCTTTTAGGTCTCCCACATCCCAGTACTGGAGAAGGAAATGGCAACCCACTCCAGTATTTTTGCCTAGAGAATCCTGTGGACAGAGGAGCTGGTGGGCTGCTGTCCATAGGGTTGCACAGAGTCAGACACGACTGAAGTGACTTAGCAGCAGCAGCAGCAGAAGTAACTAAGCACAGAACACAGCAATGCCCATCTTACCTGGTGGTTGTAAGGATTAAAAGCTATGATCATCTGGGGATCTTGTGAAAGTGCAGATCCTGAGGGTCTGCATTTCCAGCAAGTTCCCAGGCGGTGGTGATGCTACAGATCCATCCACCACACTTTGAAGTGTGTGTGCTGTTGTTCAGTCGTGTCCAACTCTTTGCAACCCCACAGACTGTAGCCTGAAAGGCTCTTCTGTCTATGGGATTTTCCCCCTAGACGACTATTAACTAGTTGACTCTGAAGACCTTTTTATCCCACCCCTTCCATTGGCTCAGGGATTTAGTGCCCCTTGTGGCTCAGCTGGTAAAGAGTCCACCTGCAATGCGGGAGACCTGGTTCCATCCCTGGGTTGGGAAGATCTCCTGGAGAAGGGAAAGGCTACCCACTCCAGTATTCTGGCCTGGAGAATTCCATGGACTGTATAGGCCATGGGTTGCAAAGAGTCAGACATGACTGGGCGACTTTCACTTCCAGGTGGCCAGCCAGGCTCCTTTTTCCCTCATGGCCTACAATCATGCTCAAATAAGCTACCATGTCTTTCTCCTTCACTTTAACGCCAAATATCTTTAAAGAATAATCTATATTCGTGGTTTCTTCATTTTACTCTAACTGAAGCCAGCCTATTGAAAGCAGTCTTATTTAAGAAACCTAGTGACCGCTTAATTGTCAAAACCAAATACCACAAGCTCACCTTACTCAATCTTGCAATGACTTTTGATAATGAGAGCTCAATGCTCTTGACCTTCTCTTGTCCTTCTGCTTGTATGACATGAATTTTCTACTTCTCTGACTTAATCTGTTTTCAGTTTTTATTTGGTTTTTTCCTGCTCTGTCCACTGAATTCTCCTAACAAACCTCTACTATCTGTCCCTCCTCCTGTTGCTGTGTATACTTTCTATTGATGACCTCGCCTCCATAACTTCAGCCATCACTGTTTGTTAATTGAGATGGTACATGAATGTACACGTGCAGCCCCAATCTCCTGTGTGCCTTAAAGTTTCCAATTGCTTATCAGACATTTTCACCAATGAATCCTTGTAACCCCCTCAACATCAACATATACACAGTTCATTATCTACTCTCTCAAATAGGGCCCTTATTTCTATTAAGGACATTATCCACCACCTGTTCTCTTTGGGCAAAAAGCTGAAAGATATTCATAGTCTTCTTTTCACAACACTTCTACCTGACAAGTATCTCTAGATTCCAGCCTTTGCTTTCTGTTTACATCCATGCACACTTCCCCTCCTAACACATTCTTGGTAGCTTCAGCCCATCCTCCATGCTGTCTCCACACTGCTCCCAAAAATAGACTCTTTATGTCACAATGCTATTCCAACAAGTCTTCCAATTGCTACTACTTTGTAACAAACCACCCCAAAATATGGCGACTGAAAACATAGTATAGGGCTTCCCTGGTGGTCCAGTGGTTAAGAATCCACCTGCCAATACAGGAGACACAGTTCGATCCCTGGTCTGGGAAGATCCCACGTGCCATGGAGCAACTAAGCCTGTGCAACCCAACTAATTCATCTCTAGATCCTCACTGAAGCCTGAGAAGCCTAGAGCCCATGCTCCACAATGAGAAAAGCCGAGAAGCCACAATAAGCCCACATGCCAGAAGTAGACAGTAGCCCCCGCTCTCCACAACTACAGAAAGCCTGGGTGCAGAGCAACAAAGACCCAGCACAGCCAAAAGAAATAAATATTTAGAAAAGACAGCACAGAACAAAAATATTTTCTCTCACTCACAGTTCTGTATGTTGACAACGTCCGACACATGGCTAGTCCATTCTCCACTGGGGTTTTGGATGCAGTTGTGGCCAGATGTCAGCTACGGGGGAGTCATCTGAAGTCTTGGCTGGTGAAGGGTCTCTCCTCATGGCCTCTCTTAGGTTGTGCTTCCTCACAATAAGGTGAACTTAAAATAGCCAGACTTCCTACAAGACAACTAGCTCCCCCTAGAACAAGCATTCCAGGAAATCAAGTCAGAGAAGCTGAAGTGGTCTCAGATATCACTTGCACCAAATTCTATTGGTTCCACTGGCCAAGAATGATTCTCAGATTCATTCTGAGAAGGGACTAGCAAAAGCATCAGCTATGTGTGGGTAGAGAGGCATCTTTGAAGACTAATTATACGTTGTTTTTTGGCTCCTTGTGTGAAATTCACACTCTGTAGAAGGCATACAGACGTATCACCATCAAGCCTCAGTTTACATTTGGAATTTCCTCTCCTGCCAAAGCCTCAGTTTACATTTGGAATTTCCTCTCCTGCCATTCTTTCCAGGACTACCTGGATTCCTGCCACATTAAACACTGTTCTCTGAGTTTATGGAGACTCAAAGTTCACATCTCCACATGCTGTTTGGCCTGCTCAGAACACCCTTTTCACTTTGGCCAACTCCTGCTCATCCCTTTATGGCAATGGAGGACAGAGGAGTGAGTAGGTACTTCACTGTGCATGGGGGGAAGTCCCCTGCTGAAACATCACCTTTCTGTGTGTAGTTTTTCAGTGCGCCATTCACAGCTTCCTCCTCTATATCTCTAGCACCCCATACATACCCGAACCAACCCGTGAATCATGTTGCACTGTAGTTTACATGTTCATGTCAGTCTCCTCCTTTATACTATGCCCCTTTATGAACAGGAACCACAATAACTAATTCATCTCTAGATCCTTAGCATTATAGACAGTGACTGGTATGTAATACATACATATACTTTTTGTTGAGTGAATGAGTTTGACTTCATTGGGAAGTGAAAGTGAAAGTCATTCAGTCATGTCCGACTCTTTGTGACCCCATGGACTATACAGTCCACGGAATTTTCCAGGCCAGAATACTGGCATGGGTAGCCTTTCCCTTCTCCAGGGGATCTTCCCAACCCAGGGATCAAACCCAGGTCTCCCACGTTGCAGGTGGATTCTTTATCAGCTGAGTCACAAGAGAAGCCCAAGTACACTGGAGTCGGTAGCCTATCCCTTCTCCAGCGGATCTTCCCAACCCAGGAATCAAACTGGGGTCTCCTGCATTGCAGGCGGATTCTTTACCAACTGAACTATCATTAGTTGAGTCAAATAAGTCACACTTTATAATTTCAATAACTACATCATACATTTCAGCTTGAAACATTTCTAAAATACAAACGTCAAAAATGCACTACTCAATGAATTTGCATAACTATATATAACCAATACCCTGGCCAGGAAACAGAATATTACCAGCACCCCCAAAGATCCCTGTGCCTCCTTTGAATCATTAGTCCCCTCCAGGAATAACCACGTTTCTTACTTTTTAGCACCGGAGATCAGTTTTGCCTGGTTTGGGACTTGACATAAATGGAATCATACAGAATATTTTCTTTTGTTTCTGCTTCTTTCACCTAACATCAGTTCGTCAGTTCATCTGTGCCGTTGCATGTACTTGTGGTTCATTTACTCTCATTGCTGGATAGCATTCCCTTGTATTAACGTACTACAATTTCTTGGTGATGGACATTTTGGCCACTATGGAAAGTGCAACTATGAAATTTCTTGTACATAACTTTTGGTGAACATAAACACACATTTCTGTTGGGTATCAGTGAATTAATCAAGGTCTTTAGGAAAAGTTTAATATACAAGAGTATTAACTAGTAACAGAGGATTCGTTACCTTAAGGGGTTAAGAAACTCCCAAGATTATAGGAAGAACAAGTACAACCTAGGACAGGAGCAGACCTGCCAAGGAAGGAACAAATCTAGAAGAGAGGGCCTTCTCTCCTGAAAACTGAGACTCAGGCTTTCCTGAAGAGGGCATGGCTATACAGCCCTCTGGCTAGCAGAGAGGTTCTGTAAGGTCCTGATGAAACTAGCTATGAACCACCCTCTAGGGTTTGGCTGGGGCACTGGCTAAGTCATGGGAAGTTGCTGTGGGGGTGTACTTTCCAGAAAGTACCCAGACCCAGGCTGGGGCTCTGGACAACTTCCTGGTGACCACCTGAAATGGAACCACTGAATTCACTGCCACGGGATGTCCCATGTGCTGTAGAAACAAGCAGAGAGGAAAAAGCCCCAGATCCAGGAAGAAGGCCCTTCCTCCTGCGGTGCTCCTACAGCACCATTGTGACTGAGGTCCACAGTGTGCCACTTGGCAGAGGATAAACAGCCAGAGGATCCACCTCCAGAATCACAAGAGGAAACATAAGAGGAGTCTTTGGAGCCGGGAGGCTCTAAGTCAACACCTGGGACACCCTGGGACTTTGTTAGGTGTCATGTCAACTTCAGTATTTTAATCGTTTCATCATAAAACCAAAGTTATGAAGTGCAAACAAGGCTTCATCTCCCAGGCTCCTTTCTACATTCCATTCCAAATTCTAGCATCTTTGAATGAATAGCAACATCTTAGACAGCAGCGGGGCTCAGTGTATTCAAACCCTCATGCCAACCACTTCGCTTACAAGGAGGACCTATTGTTTTGGGAATGTTCATCATCTTTGCCCCTGGGGTGTCAGCAGGAAAAGTCTGTCAAAGTTGTCTTAAAAGCCATTTGTGCTTCTAGCTCCAGCCACTCAGACATATTTTGAATCATTTATTAAAACCACTTAACCAACTTGTTGACAAAAAATTAAGTAAGATGACTCCTGTGGGATACTCCTCGACAAGTGTCCTCAAGTTGACAATCCTACAGAGATCTGTCACTTGAGTTTTTTTTTTAAACCTGTTTTCATATCTTTCATATGAGGATGATTTTCTCCTCCATTACATAAATCCGGAGACACTTGGAGCTGTGCATGGGAAAGTCACACTATAAATATATGTACAGTATTATTTATAAAGTCAAATATTTTTGTTACTTGTTTCATAGGTCAGAGTCAAGCAGTGCCCATTGTGTTGATACATTGATGTCATCTAGCTTCTTCAAGGACATTATTCAAAGACAGATGACCTTTTTCAGAGTACTACAGAGTTTTGGCGAGGAAGGAAACTTTCTCAATCAGAGTGTTAGTGGCATAAGTTAAGGATTTTGTCTTATCAATCATGGTACCTTCCATATCTCAATGGCGTTTGGCTCATAGCAGATGCTCAATGCGTATGGATGGAGGTAGAAAGGAAGGAAGGAATGGAGGGACAGAGTGAGGGGAGAAAGGGAGGGAGGAAGTAATGAAGGACCTTTAGAAAAACCAGCTTCTATTTACAAAACTCTTAGATACAAAACAGAGGAAGGGTTGAAAATGGTACTGGCTATAGTAGAAACTACAAATCAGGCTAAATGCCTGAAGAAACAGTCCTGCCTGCTAGGGGCTATGGGCGAGCTCCTGATGTCAGAAACTATGTCTCTTTGATCTGTGTGCCTCCCAGTAATCCTCTTCATTATTACTGAACTGATGTTTATTAAATTATATTATTGAATTGAGATGGTAAGTCTCACTACCAGGAAAGTTCAGTTCAGTGGCTCAGTTGTGTCTGAATCTTTGCGACCCCATGGACTGCAGCATGCCAGGCTTTCCTGTCCATCACCAACTCCCAGAGCTTGCTCAAACTCATGTCCATCGAGTTGGTGATGCCATCCAACCATCTCATCCTCTGTCGTCTCCTCTTGCTCCTGCCTTCAATCTTTTCCAGCATCAGGGTCTTTCCAAATAAGTCAGTTCTTCACATCAGGTGGCCAAAGTATCGGAGTTCAGCTTCAGCATCAGTCCTTCCAATGAATATTCAGGACTCATTTCCTTTAGGATGGACTGATTGGAACTCCTTGCAGTCCAAGGGACTCTCAAGAGTCTTCTTCAACAGCATAGTTCAGAAGCATAAATTCTTCAGCACTCAGCTTTCTTTACAGTCCAACTCTTACATCCATACATGACTACTGGAAAAACCATAGCCTTGACAAGACAGACCTTTGTTGGCAAAGTAATATCTCTGCTTTTTAATATGCTGTCCAGGTTGGTCATAGCTTTTCTTCCAAGGAGCAAGTGTCTTTTAATTTCATGGCTGCATTCACCATCTGCAGTGATTTTGGAGCCCCCAAAAATAAAGTCAGCCACTGTTTCCACTGTTTCCCCATCTATTTGCCATGGAGTGATGGGACCAGATGCCATGATCTTCGTTTTCTGAATGTTGAGCTTTAAGCCAACTTTTCCCACTCCTCTTTCATTTTCATCAAGAGGCTCTTTTTAGTTCCTCTTCACTTTCTGCCATAAGGGTGGTGTCATCTGTGTATCTGAGGTTATTGATATTTCTCCCGGCAATCTGGGTTCCAGCTTGTGCTTCATCCATCCTGGCATTTCGCATGATGTACTCTGCATATAAGTTAAATAAGCAGGGTGACAATATACAGCCTTGACGTACTCCTTTTCCTATTTGGAACCAGTCTGTTGTTCCATGTCCAGTTTTAACTGTTGCTTCCTGACCTGCATACAGATTTCTCAGGAGGCAGATAAGATGGTCTGGTATTCCCATCTCTTTAAGAATTTTCCACATTTTATTGTGATCTACACAGTCAAAGGCTTTGGCATAATCAATAAAGCAGAAGTAGATGTTTTTATGGAACTCTCTTGCTTTTTCGATGATCCAGTGAATGTTGGCAATTTGATCTCTCATTCCTCTGCCTTTTCTAAATCCAGCTTGACCATCTGGAAGTTTCATGGTTCACATACTGTTGAAGCCTGGCTTGGAGAATTTTGAGCATTACTTTGCTAGCATGTGAGGTGAGTGCAATAGTGTGGTAGTTTGAGCATTCTTTGGCATTGCCTTTCTTTGGAATTGGAATGAAAACTGACCATTCCCAATCCTGTGGCCACTGCTGAGTTTTCCAAATTTGCTGTCATATTGCGTGCAGCACTTTCACACCATCATCTTTTAGTATTTGAAATAGCTCAAATGGAATTCCATCACCTCAACTAGCTTTGTTCTTGGAGATGCTTCCGAAGGCCCACTTGACTTCGCATTCAAGGATCTCTGGGTCTAGGTGAGTGACCACATCATTGTGGTTATCTGGGTCATGAGGATCTTTTTTGTATAGTTCATCTGTGTATTCTTGCCACCTCTTCTTAATATCTTCTGCTTCTGTTATGTCCATACCATTTCTGTCCTTTATTGAGCCCATCTTTGCATGAAATGTACCCTTGATATCTCTAATATTCCTGAAGAGACCTCTAGTCTTTCCCATTCTATTATTTTCCTCCATTTTTTTGCACTGATCACTGAGGAAGGCTTTATCTCCTTGCTATTCTTTGGAACTCTGCATTCAAATGGGTATATCTTTCCTTTCTCCTTTGCCTTTAGCTTCTCTTCTTTTCTCAGCTATTTTTAAGGCCTCCTCCGATAACCATTTTGCCTTTTTGCATTTCTTTTTCTTGGGGATGGTCTTGATCACTGCCTCCTGTACAATGTCACAAACCTCTGTCCATAGTTCTTCAGGCACTCTATCAGATCTAATCCCTTGAATCTATTTGTCACTTCCACTTATACAGTAAGGGATTTGATTGTAAGGGATTTGATTTAGGTCATACCTGAACCGGTCCCATCACTTCATGGCAAATAGATGGGGAAACAGTGGCTGACTTTATTTTTCTGGGCTCCAAAATCACTGCAGATGGTGATTGCAGCCATAAAATTAAAAGACGCTTACTCCTTGGAAGGAAAATTATGACCAACCTAGACAGCATATTAAAAAGCAGAGACGTTACTTTGCCGACAAAGGTCCATATAGTCAAGGCTATGGTTTTTCCAGTGGTCATGTATGGATGTGAGAGTTGGACTATAAAGAAAGATGAGCGCTGAAGAATTGATGTTTTTGAACTGTGGTGTTGGAGAAGACTCTTTAGAGTCCCTTGGATTGCAAGGAGATCCAACCAGTCCACCTGAAAGGAGATCAATTCTGGGTGTTCATTGGAAGGACTGATGTTGAAGCTGAAACTCCAATACTTTGGCCACCTGATGTGAAGAATTGACTCATTTGAAAAGACCCTGACGCTGGGAAAGATTGAGGGCAGGAGGAGAAGGGGACGACAGAGGATGAGATGGTTGGATGGCATCACCAACTCAATGGACATGAGTTTGGGTGAACTCCAGGAGTTGGTGATGGACAGGGAGGCCTGGCGTGCTGCGGTTCATGGGATTGCAAAGAGTCGGACACGACTGAGTGACTGAACTGAACTGAACTTAACTGAATGGTCTAGTGGTTTTCCCTACTTTCTTCAATTTAAGTCTGAAGTTGGCAATAAGGAGTTCATGATCTGAGCCACAGTCAGTGCCTGGTCTTGTTTTTGCTGACTGTATAGAGCTTCTCCATCTTTGACTGCAAAGAATATAATCAATCTGATTTCGGTATTGACCATCTGGTGATGTCCATGTGTAGAGTCTTCTCTTGTGTTGTTGGAAGAGGGTGTTTGCTATGACCAGTGCATTTTCTTGGAAAAACTTCGTTAGCCTTTGCCATGCTTCATTTTGTACTTCAAGGCCAAATTTGCCTGTTACTCCCAGTATCTCTTGACTTCCTTTTGCATTCCAGTCCCCTATGATGAAAAGGACATCTTTTTTTTGGATGTTAGTTCTAGAACATTTGTAGGTCTTCATAGAACCATTCAGTTTCAGCTTCTTCAGCATTACTGGGTGGGGCATAGACTTGAATTACTGTGACATTGAATGGTTTGCCTTGGAAACAGAGATCATTCTGTCATTTTTGAGATTGCACCCAAGTACTGCATTTCGGATTCTTTTTGTTGACTATTGACGGCTACTCCTTTTCTTCTTCTGGATTCTTGCCCACAGTAGTAGATATAACAGTTACCTGAATTAAATTCCATTCCATTTTAGTTCACTGATTCCTAAAATGTCAATGTTCACTCTTGCCATCTCCTGTTTGACCACTTCTAATTTACCTTGATTCATGGGCCTAACATTCCAGGTTCCTATGCAATATTGCTCTTTACAGCATTGGACTTTACTTCCATCGCCAGTCACATCCACAACTGGGCGTTGTTTTTGCTTTGGCTCTGTCTCTTCATTCTTTCTGGAGTTATTTCTCTACTCTTCTCCAGTAGCATATCGGGCACATATTGACTGGGGAGTTCATATATATCTTTTTGCCTTTTCATACTGTTCATGAGGTTCTCAAAGCAAGAATACTGAAATGGTTTGCCATTTCCTTCTCCAGTGGACCACGTTTTGTCAGAACTCTCCACCATGACTCATCAGGGCATGGGTCATAGTTTCATTGAATTAGACAAGGCTGTGGTCCATGTAATCAGTTTGATTAGTTTTCTGTGATTGTGGTTTAAATTCTGTCTGCCCTTTGATGGATAAGGATAAGAGGCTTATGGAAGCTTCCTGATGGGAGACACTGACTGTGGAGGAAAAGATACTCTTAAACCATTTTTAGGAAAAGAATGATGTCAGAGAATCAATCATGCTTGTTTGCATCAAATGTGATGTGTCTCTAAGTTACTTACTATGCTTCCACCTTCCCTCACCCCTAGATGATAACTGATAGTATTTTAAGGGAATAAAACAAACCGATGGACTCATTTCATTTTGATTTTCCTACTCTGGTTCTGTGACCTTTTCTCTGGCTCAGGCATTAAGCTATGTTACTAACCCCCCTGGTGGAACACTTTGATAAGCTCCTCCCCGCGATGAACATAGCACATCACAGTGACCAGTTCAGTTTATAAATGCCTCTAAATGCCCACCTATCCCTCCATCAATTACGTGAGGGAGATAGGGATTATTATTCCTACAAAAAAATCTGAGGGTCAAAAAGTTTAAATACATTTGCTAGGGCTCACAAATTTCAATGCATGTGGGGCCAGACAGGTGAAGTCAATGTGAAACTGATTTTCAAGGTAAATGTGTGAAACTCCAAAATGTATTGAGTTTTGGGGGGAATCGGAAGGTGTAAACTGTTTCTGGGTACATTCAAATTAAAATTTTTTTAATTTTATTTTTAATTGTGGTAACATGTATTTCACACACAATTTACCATCTCAACACTTTTTAAGTGCACAGTTCTGTGGTATTAAATACCTTTTCATCACCACCATCCATTCTCAGAACATTTTTCATCTTGCAAAACTGAAACTCTGTACCCATTAAACAACCATTCAGCCTTCCCTCCTTCCCTGCAGCCCCTGGAAACCACCATTCTAGTTTCTGCTTCTGTGAATTTGACTACTCTAAATACTTCATTGAAATAGAAACATGCAGTATTTGTCATTTTGTGACTGCCTTAGTTCAGTTCAGTTCAGTTCAGTCGCTCAGTCATGTCTGATTCTTTGCGACCCCATGGACTGCAGCATGCCAGGCTTTCCTGTCCATCACCAACTCCCAGAGCTTGCTCAAACTCATGTCCATAGAGTTGGTGATGCCATCCAACCATCTCATCCTCTGTCATCCCCTTCTCCTCCCGCCTTCAATTTTTTCCAGCATCAGGGTCTTTTTCATTGAGTCAGTTCTTCACATCAGGTGGCCAAATTATTGGAGTTTCAGCTTCAGCATCAGTCCTTCCAATGAATATTCAGGACTGATTTCCTTTAGGATGGACTGGTTGGATCTCCTTGCAGTCCAAGGGACTCTCAAGAGTCTTCTCCAACACCACAGTTCAAAAGCATCAATTCTTTAGCATTCAGCTTTCTTTATAGTCCAACTCTCACATCTATATGTGACTACTGGAAAAACCATAGCTTTGACTAGATGGACTTTTGTTGGCAAAGTAATGTCTCTGCTTTTTAATATGCTGTCTAGGTTGGTCATAGCTTTTCTTCCAAGGAGTAAGCATCTTTTAATTTCATGGCTGCAGTCACCATCTGCAGTGATTTTGGAGCCCCCAACAATAAAGTCTCTCAATGTTTCCATTGTTTCCCCATCTATTTGCATGAAGTGATGGGGCTGGATGTCATGATCTTAGTTTTCTGAAGTTCTGCCTCCTGAGATGACCTGAGTGGCTTATTTCACTTAGCATAATGTCCTCAAGGTTCAACAATGTTGTCACAGGTGTCAGAATTTCTTTCCATTTTAAGGGTGAATAATATTCTACTGTCTGTTCACACCACATTTTGTTTACCCATCATTCAGTGATGGACACTTGAGTTGCATCTTTTGGCTGTTGTCAGTAATGCTGTCATGAACATGGATGTACAAATATCCCATTGAGACCCTGCTTTCAATTTTTCTGGGAATATACTCAGAAGTGCTAGATCTGATGTTAATTCTATCTTTAAGTTTTTGAGAAACAATCATACTATTTTCCACAGCAATCACACTATTTTCTGTTTCTAAACAATGCACAAAGATTCCCTTTTTTTCTGTCTCTTTACCAACACTTATTATTATTTTTTAATAGTAGCCATCCTAATGGGTGTGAGGTTGTATCTCATGGTGGTTTTGATTTGTATTTCTTTAGTGATTACTGACATTGAGCATCTTTTCATGTGCTCACCAGTCATTTGCATATCTGTGCTGGAGTCCATCTAATTCACATTTTTAAAGCTTGGATTTTTGAGCTATGTTCTTTCTCCAGGCTGGAGACCCTGGATCATGCTCTGAGCAACAGAACCAGGAGGAGGGGGTTCTTGTTCGGCCCTCATTTGGCACCTGGTCAATCTGCTCCACCATCTCACCAGGTTGCCTTTTCAATTGATGACATTTCTTACTTTTTCCTCATTAAAAAATATTTTTTGTAGATTTTTGAATTTGTAACACATGTGCATGGTACAAAATTCAAAAGGTACAAAGGATACCAGTGTAAAATAATTTCCTTCCCTTTCCTGAACCTCAGTTGCCCAGCACCCTTACTTTGAGGCTAGCATTGTCACTGATGTTTTGGGCATCCTTCCACTTACTATAAAAGATGTAGGTTTTTTCACTCAATTTTTTCTTTAACAGTACATCTTGAAGAATGTTTCATTTTAACATTTTGTTCCCTGTTTTTGGATCTTTGGGTTGTTTACAGTATTTTGCTCTAAAGAAGTGGACAACTGGTCATGACTTAGCTATGAAACATAGCCCAGTTAACTGACTGTCTCAGGTTTTAGATTCATGTTCTAGATTGGCAGCATTAATAGCACCAAGCTTTTTCAATGCAGCATTATTTACAATAGTCAAGATACAGAAACAACCTAAATGCCTATCAGTGGATGAAAGAAGATGCGTATATATGGTGCACATATATATTACATACACACGATATGTACGTGCTTTCCCAGTTGCTCAGCAGTAAAGAATCCACCTGTGATGGGAGCCATGGGAGACGTGGATTCAATCCTTGGGTTGGGAAGATCCCCTGGAGGAGGGGCATGGCAACCCACTCCATTATTCTTGCCTGGAGAATCCCATGGACAGAGGAGCCTGGCAGGCTACAGTCCATGGGGTCACAAAGAGTCAGATATAACTGAAGGGACTTTAGCACACATGCACATGGTCACATGTCCACACGAAAGTGAAAGTGAAGTCGCTCAGTCATGTCCGACTCTTTGTGACCCCATGGACTTGTAGCCTACCAGGCTCCTCCATCCATGGGATTTTCAAGGCAAGAGTACTGGAGTGGGTTGCCATTTATACAAACACAATGGAACACTACTCAACCATAGAAAAGAATGGGATCTTGCCATTTTCAAACAACAGAGATAGACCTTGAGGGTATCATGCTAAGTGAAATAAGTCATACAGAGAAAGACAAATACCACACAATTTCACTTATATGTGGAATCTAAAAAAAAAATAAAGCAAACAAACATACAAAACCAAACCAAACCCAGACTCATAGGTACAGAGAATAGATTGGTGGTTTCTAGCGGGGAGAGAAGTGTGGGGGAGCATGCAAAATGGGTGAAGGGGATCAGAAAGTACAAGCTTCTAGTTATAAAATAAACGTCATAGGGATGTACAGTACAGCATGGGGGATATAGTCAACAATATTGTACTAACTTTGTACAATGACATATGGAACTAGACTTATTGTGGTGATCGTTATATACAAATGAATCACCATGTTGTACACCTGCAATTAATATAATATTGTATGTCAATTGCACATCATTAAAAACAAAATAGAGACTTCCCTGGTGGTACAATGGATAAGAATCTGTCTGCCAATGCAGGGGGCATGGGTTGAATCCCTAGTCTAGGAAGAGTCCACGTGCCTTGGAGCAACTAAGCTCACATACCACAACTGAAGCCTGTACAATCCAGGGCCCACATGCCACAACTGCTGAAACCCATGCACTTAGAGCCTGTGCTCTACAATGAAAGAAGCCCCCACACCACAACTAGAGAGCTGCCCCCCACTCTCTGCAACCAGAGAAAGCCTGTGCACAGC
Source organism: Bos indicus (assembly GCF_029378745.1). Taxonomy (NCBI): domain Eukaryota; kingdom Metazoa; phylum Chordata; class Mammalia; order Artiodactyla; family Bovidae; genus Bos; species Bos indicus. The sequence continues at coordinate 98,361,914 of NC_091763.1, forward strand.
AATGAAGCCCCAGTGCAGCCAAAAAATTAAAAATAAATTAAAACGAAGCAGGATCCAACCCTCAATTTGCATAGTCACCTCACCCAGCTTACTGTATTAAAAACTGTTATTTAATTCATTGTGGCTTTTTCTGCACTGATTTTGATGTTTTAAAATATTGCATTAAAATATTATTTGTCTTTTTACCACAATAAAGAAAATAGGGGGAAAAAATGCCAAACTTTCACAGGACTTCCATAGCAAAGGATATTTCTTCCTAAACCTTTTCCCATAACCAGTTTTTTTAAAAAAGTAGGCGCTTTATCTAATATTTATATACAAGACAAAATATTATATAGTAAGCCTCATACATGGTCTGAAAAACTACGGCCTAACAATAATCCCTCATAGATCTTGTATCACTAGGAAATAAATGTTAGTGCCACGAGGGCAAGACTGCAATGAAGCAAAAATTTCCAGATAATGCATCAATTTAAGAACTGTAAATTGTACTGAAATAATTTTTAATGGAAATCTTCATGTTATTCCCTGCCTTATGAAATAAAATACAGGGAACATTGCCGATCCTTGTCTTGTGCACTGAACACTGTGGTTTTGAGCATCCATTATTGCAGTGTGGTGATTCTTACTGAGTCACTGGATGGACCACGGCCTCTGAGTGCCCTGATGCTAAATGGCCTCCAATTTTCTCCAGGAAATGAGCGCTGCCCGATGAAGGCTGATCGACGCTCCTCCAGCGCCCTCTAGTGTTTTGTGCTCACTCTGGCCTATAACTTAACGCTGTATTGAAATTGTTTCCTTGCTTGTCTTCCCTCCCCACACCACAAGCTCTGCCAGGGCAAGGATGAGGGTCTTGCCACTTTTGCATACCCAGCTCTTAACAATAGTACCTAGCTAACAATAATCATCCATAAATATGTGTTGAGTAACTGAATTAATGAATACGTGAGTAAAGGGGTGAGTGAGTAGATTCCTGTTTTCCTGTTTTGAATTCTCCTCCTTGCTTTCTGTGGTTTTCATTTGATGTTCTTTTGCACTGTTGCTATCTATACATTAAGCTAAGTGTGTTGGTGTTTGGCCACTGTCCCTTTCAACTCTCTGTAACCTAAGAAACCGACTGATGGAGCACGTGATTGGGTTTGAAAACGTTAGGCCAAGGAGCTCTCTATTCCTAACGTTTTCAAACCCAATCACGTGCTCCATCAGTTGGTTTCTTAGGTTACAGAGAGTTGGAAGGAGGAGCTTTAGCTTGCAATCTTTCTGGCAAGTGTTTGGGGAATTTAAAGACATGTTTTGTTTTCCTTCTGGTTCTTGGGTTCCAAATAGAGTTGTCAGTAAACTGATTCCTGGGTTAGAAAGTTATTGCTCTTTTGTAAATCTACAAAAGTTAATTAGGCATTGGGTTAGGTGGTCAACACAATGCTAGGAAGTATGGGATTATACCTCACAAGGCATGTCCGTGGTAAGAGCTTCAGATGGATCTGCTGATGGATAAAAGTGCAGAGCATGGATCTGCTGTCCTCAATGGTAATAGCTAAAGACACTCATGCTGGGAAAGACTGAGGGCAGGAGGAGAAGGCGGCACCAGAGAATAAGATGGTTGGACGGCATCACTGACTAAATGGACATGACTTGCAGTAAACTCTGGGCGATAGTGGAGGACAGAGGAGCCTGGCATGCGTGCTGCAGTCCATGGGATCACAGTCAGACCTGACTTAGTGACTGAACAACAACATTTGGACACTTATTCAATGTCCAGCACCTCTCCCAACTTCTCTCATCTAATCTTCATAAAAACCCAATGAGATAGGCGTGGGCACTATTACGAGCTCCACTTTCTAGAGGAGGAAATTGAAGCTTAGTGAGATTAAGAGATCTTTCCAAGCTGATGCAAAGTTGTGACCTTGGCTAACTCCCAGATCTGCCTGATACTAGAGTCTGGAGTTGTAACTGCTCTGCTCCACTGACCCCCGAGGTTTTCAGCTTTGTCAGAGATGCAAGATAAACTCCCACGAAACCACCAAGGTGTCTCGGGACACTCCAGCTATAACCCAGCCCCTGGTACTTCTCTTCCACTCTTCCCTGGGCCACTACTCTTCAGCCGCTCTGGGCACCTTGCTGGTTTGTTTTTTTTTTTTTTTTTCAGGATGTTGAGCCCATTCCTGCTCCAGGGCCTTTGCACTTGCTATTCATTCTGCCTGGAACACTCTTCCCCCAGGTATATCCATGGCTTTCTCCCTCATTTCTTTCAATTTTGTGCTTAATTGTTACTTCCTCAGAGAGCCCATTTTTGACCACCATATCTAAAATAGCATCCCTTGACATTCCATCTGGCCCACCCCTGCTTTATTTTTTTTACCATTACCTAACATGATGGTCATTATCTTTTTATGGATTTTTTTTTTTAATTTTCTGTGTCTTCCACTAGAGACTTGACTCCAGGAAGCCAGGGACTCTGTGTGTACCTCCAGAATGAGAAGAGTGCCTTGTACATAGGAGCACTCAATATACCTGTCGAATGAACAAATTAAGATCATTAAGATAACTGTTCTTTAAGATAATTGGCAAATATTGAACAGCAGTTCTGTGCCAGGCATTTTGCCAGATGTTTCATGTTACAGCATCTCATATATTACTTTGCCACATCGCTACGAGAACTGTATTTTCTTCTCATTTTACAGGCACAGACAAGGTAACCAAAGTTTAGAGAGGTTGGATAACCTGTTCCATGGCAGTTAGTAGCTGAGCTAGGATGTGAAAATGCTCTTTCCTATAATTCATCGTGGGCTTCCCAGGTGGCTCGGATGGTAAAGAATCCGCCTGCCAAGCAGGAGACGTGGGCTCTATCCCTAGGTTAAGAAGATCCTCTGGAAAAGGAAATGGTAACCTACTCCAGTATTCTTGCCTGGAAAATCCCATGGACAGAGGAGCCTGGCAAGCCACAGTCCATGAGATTGCAAAAGAGTCATACAACTGAGCAAATAAATAACAACCACAACATTTATGCATTATATCCTGAGAGTTCGTTTTCTCCGGGCTTATTTTTCCGGCAGAGCTATACAGTCAACCTCTTGAAACTTGCAGAAGAGAGTAGTTTCTCTTCCATGTTGCACTGATGTCAACAAGTTCTCACAGAGAAGACAACTGGAAGATGAGCTTCTCAAGCCTCAGCATCCACAGCATAGCCCCACCAGGGTCACATACGAGGAGCCTGCTTGTCCAGGATGCTTTTTCCAATTTCCTCCAGGATGCTTTCCATTCTCTGCTTTTTATTCCAGCTATGACAGATGGCTTATAAAGGACAGACCGCTCCTTGAGTGAACGGTAATGAGGAGTGGTCAGGGGACCTCCTAGGCAGAGAGGATTTTGTGTTCCTGCCCACCTCTTTAATACAAGGAAAGCTCGTTCCTATGCAGAATATTTTCCGAGGCTTTTGATGATATGTCAACAGGGTGGTTTTTTTTTTTCCCCTGAGTGTAGTTTTTGCATCCTGCTTTCCTTGAGCTGCTCTGATTGCTGGAAGTTGCATCATGCCCTGCAAAAGTGGAGTGTCAGTCCCTGATCTCCTGCTGGAGGATAATCATTCTCTGAATGTGGACCTGGAAGATTCTGTCTTTCACAAACCTACCCCACCTGTTTTGGCTTGGTCTTGAAGGGAAGGGTGAGGGAAGGCGGTTCTTCCATACAAAATCAAAACAACTCATAATTACTATCAACTGTTTCCCCTGAGGCACCAATATGGTAGTCTGAGTTTCTGTTAGAAGTTTTGTTGTTGTTCAGTCGCTAAGTCAAGCCTGGCTCTTTGCAACCCATGGACTGCAGCACACCAGGCTTCCCTGTCCTTCACTATCTCCTGGAGTTTGCTGTTTTCCTTGAGGCAACAATATGGTAGTCTGAGTTTCTGTTAAAAGTTTTAGCATTTCATTATGAACAAACCCTGTAACAAGACAGATGCTCTTTTGGTCATGGTTATGAGCAACTTCACTTTCACTTTTCACTTTCATGCATTGGAGAAGGAAATGGCAACCTACTCCAGTGTTCTTGCCTGGAGAATCCCAGGGACGGGGGATCCTGGTGGGCTGCCGTCTATGGGGTCACACAGAGTCGGACACGACTGACGTAACTTAGCAGGAGCAGCAGCATGGAATAATCCTGGTGGCACAGATGGTAAAGAATCTGTCTCCAATGTAGGAGACCTGGGTCCAATCCATGGGTCAGGAAGATGCCCTGGAGAAGGGAATGGCTACCCACTCCAGTATTCTTGCCTGGAGAATCCCAGGGACAGAGGAGCCTGGCAGACCACAGTCCATGGGGTTGCCAAAAGAGTCAGATATAACTGAGTGACTGACACACACAGTCAGAACTGGTTTCCTCCCTAAACCCCCAACACCCAGTTTCATGCAACAGGGAGGAGGGTAGTTCAGAGGAGAGGGGTGGATTGGAAAAGAGGAAGTTCTAGTCTGTTCTACGTCAGGCCCTCGGGGGTGACCACTGAGAAAGGAGGCTGCAGCTCAGCCAGAGATGCCACGTGTTGACGAGGCAGCTGGAAGAGACTAGAAAACCAGCGTTTTGGCAGCCCACTCCAGTATTCTTACCTGGAGAAGTTCATGGACAGCCCACGCGGTCTCAAAGGGAAGAACACAACTGAGTGACTAATACTTCTGCTCAGGACAGTCCTGACACAGACAGATCTGTGAGGTGAGGTGGACCTCGTTATCTGCAGTTTTGCAACCCCCAAACAGTGAAACGGAAGCTCATAGAGGTTGATCACTAGCCCAAGCTTACTTACCTAAGATTCCCTTCTCTATTTAAAACCCTTCATTGATATCATGTATCTTCACAGAAAAAGAAAACCAAAAAATCCAAACTTCCTTTCAAAAAGGAAGGAATTCACTTCCTGGAGTGAATTGCCATGCCCTCCTCCAGGGGCTCTTCCTGACCCAGGGATCAAACCCATGTCTCTTATGTCTCCTACCTTAGCAGGCAGATTCTTTACCACCAGCTCCACCTGGCAGGTGAAACATACACATGACCATCCATAAAATAGATACCCAGTGGGAGTTTGCTGTGTGATGAGGGCCTTCTCATCCCATCTTCCCAGCTGCATCTGACGCCCTCCAGCCCGTGCTGGGCCCTGGGTTCTGAGAAGTATCTGGGCCTCCTGAGCATGCACTGACCATCTTTGTCTGGCATTGCTGCTTTGCGTCTGTTATTTCCACTTCCAAAGTCCTCCCTTTAGAGCCACCTGGCAAATGTCTGCTCATTTCTTCAGTTCTGCTCAGGTGCGACCTCCTCTTTCAGGTAGTTCCCGTGACCTCATCCTGAGTTGGGACTCCATCTTAAAAAGTCCTGTGCTGCCTATGATACAGAGCGAAGTAAGTCAGAAAGAGAAAGATAAATATCGTATATGAACACATATATACAGAATCTAGGAAGACAGTGCTGATGATTGTATGTGCAGGGCAGCAAGGGGGACATAGACATAAAGACAGACTTTTGGACACAGTGGGGGAAGGAGAGGGTGGGATATTTTGCAAAACAGCGTTGAAACATACATATTGCGTGCATGCTAAGTTGTGTCTGACTCTTTGTGACACCATAGACTGTAGCCCACCAGGCTCCTCTCTCCATGGGCATTCTCCAGGCGAGAACACTGGAGTGAATTGCCATGCCCTCCTCCAGGGGATCTTCCTGACCCAGGGATGGAACCCACGTCTCTTTATGTCTCCTGCATTGGCAGGCAGATTTTCTTTACCACCAGCTCCACCTGGCGGGTGAAACATACACATTACCATAGGTAAAATAGATACCCAGTGGGAGTTTGCTGTATGACCCAGGAAACCCAAAGCTGGTGCTCTGCTCTGTGACAATCTAGAGGGCTGGGACGGGGAGGAAAGAAGGAGGGAAGTGCAAGAGGGAGGGGACATATGTGTATCTAATGGTCAATTCATGTTGATGTATGGCAAAAACCATCACAATATTGTAATTATCTTACAACTAAAAATTAACTATTAAAAGAAAAGTTTCTGTGCTTTGGGTATCCTGCACAGTGCTTCAAAAATCTGACCACTAGTCTTTTCCAGTCTAACACTTCTCAGGAGCGTCCCCTTGCCCATAGGATAAGGTTCAAAGCATGGCATCAGAAGTGTGGCCCTCCTTATTGTGAACCTTCCCCTAACCTTTTCTTCTAGAACCATCATGGTAGCTACTATCCCCATGTGGCTATATAAACTTAAAGAATTTAAAAGTAAATAAAATGGAAAATTCAGTTCTTAGTCACATTAGGTACATCCCAAGTACTAAGAGAAATGTGTGGCTTGCAGCTATCATTCTGGATAGATTTAGAGAACATTCCATGGGCAGAACCTCAGATGGGAACAGAAAGTTCTATTGGACAGCACTCTTCTAGAAGCATCTACCCCCACTTCCTGTACCACCTCTGTGTCTTCACTTGTTTGGTCCTTTCCCAGTCCTTTTTAAAGCCCCTGGTCTGCCCCCTTCAAGTCCCGGATGGACAAACTGCAGAACCTCATGCTTGGGGAATAATGACCTTCACTATTGCCACTCCCTTGCTTTTATCTTACCAGGTGGTAGAGCATCCCTGCTGGAGTAAAGGTGATTTGTGCTCTATCTGAAGGTTATTATTTCAAGGCCACCAAATTCCACTGATTCAAGTGGAAAGACACTGTAGAATGTCCCTTACCTTCTGTTGACCTGGGACCCCGTGATTCCTCTGCAGGAGCAGCTTCCATATCACAGTCTCATCAAAAGGATCTCAGCGTCCTTATTGGCATTCTGTAGGAGCCTCGGTGACAATGCTGAGCTGATGGAAGGGTCTTATGCATCATGAATATGAATATCATTATTGAAATGCCTCTGGTAGATGTCAAAGATAAAAGGAAATATTTTATTTTGTGTTCATTAAGCACTAGAAGGTATGTTTCCCCAGGATGCGACTCATTAAGCCTGTAATGGTTAATGGGAGTTAAATTCCAACATCACATCAAGGGGGAGAAATGATCCTTCAAGTATTTGGAAACTCCTTCCTCCAAATTGCTGATCAAAGCTAGGTTATGAACTTCTGCGCTGTCTTGCTAATGGATTAGACTACTGTGTTCTTTGAATTTTTTTCCCTCTCCAAATACTAACTTTCCCTAAGTAGAGATGATTACAGAAAGTTTACAAGCATGAGAGATTGTGAGGTCTACCAGAGCCAGTCACCACGATCATGGTGTATAAATCGTTCATTTATACAACAAACATTGTATAAATGCCAATTATATATCAGGGATTCTACTTATGCCTTCTCACAACTCATAGAACCCCAGTGAGATGCTTGTTTCTGTCTTATCCGTGAGGAAACTGAGGCCTGGTGAAGTCCCCTGCCCTGAATCACACGGCTGATGGGAAAATAACATAACAAGCCCAGAGCTGCCTGGTTTAAACATACATCTGGATACACTCTTATGGGTCATCTCCCCAGTGTCTGTCAGATCCCTACTCTGTGATACATGTGACATATACAGGACTGGGGTGCACACCCAAGATGAGGAAAAACAGCTAACAAAATATCCAGGAAGGTGTGGCTGATTCATATATACTCATCCACTAATATAAACTCATCTACTAATGTGGTTTCCTCTCCTTCTGTAAACCTGCTGGTGGGAAAAATGAAGGGATCCCAGATCATGGTGAGCAAGTAACTAGGAAAGTGCCCTGGAGGTGGCTTGGGAGAGGAAGGAGCCGGTGCTGAGGCGAGAGGTGTAGACAAGGAGCTGGCTGGTGCTCTCAGCACGCCTGTGGATGGGACCTTCTCCCCTGCGTCTCATCCCACTGTAGAGGCGGCTTCTGGTGACTTCTGGAAGAAGAGAAACCCCAGACAGCTCAGCTCCATGCAGAGTTTCATAACATTTACGACAAAATGTCTCAGCCGCTGAGGATGGAGGAGAAAATGGATCCCTGCTCTCCTTACGCCATCTTCCTGTGACAGTTTCTGGGCTCTGAGTGGAACACAGCCCAGCTTTGTCGTTCTCCCTCCAAGACCCATTCTATGGGTCGGGCTAATATCTGTGCTTTTCTCCTTTGTACTCTCTTTGGCTTATCCTGTCTGGAGGGAAATGTGGGACCCAGGGAAAAAAAAGAAATGGATTTGCAAAGCAATGCTTGGAGTAACAGACGACCCTGCTGAGACTCCACCTGGAAGACTGTGCTTGGCTCTGAGCATCTAATTACCAGCCGGGTACCAACAAATGGGGTGAGTGTTGGGAGGAAAGATACAAGAGTGATGGAGGAGGGAAACTGGATTTATGGAGGACGATTAAAAGAGCTGAATGGTGGAACTTTGTAAATGATGATCTGGGGAAACTCAGGGACCATCTACTCATATCTGAAGGTTGTAAAAAGTCAGCAGGGTAAGAATTATTTTGCTTAGACCTAAGAAATATAACAAAGAGTAATGAAAAGAAATATATAATAATAATGGACTGTAATTTTACACCTATTCCCATCCCAAGAAACCTCAACACATTTTATAGTTCAGTGTAATATACATGCTACAGTGGGGGTATATTCAGACTATAAAGTGGCTTGTAATTTAGCTAAAGCTTTTGCAAAAATAATAATATTTAGTGAGAGGGTAATGGGCACTTTGAGTAGGAAGTGTGGGGCCCTGGTTGTGCTTGGCTTGCTGCCTACTCATGGGCAGACTAGAGGTGGATGAGAGGGTTGTATAAGTATACTTATACTTTGTATAAATAAGACCACTAACCAAGTTTCCCACTGCCATTTTTCAGAGGCACACACGATTCAACTCTGTTTTACAGAAAAACATAGAGGACCTACATAGTCTGAGAAATACGGGTCTCAGAAAACCACAGAGGCTACTACAGCTCAGCTCTGAGGTTGTCCGATACCTGCTCGAGTGGCAGGGACCAGGGACCACAGCCAGACCTCCAGGTCACTACACTGCTCTCCCCCAGACCCTGGCCCTTCAGTGACTGCACGGGGTCCCTGCCTCTCTCTGGACCTCAGCTCTTAGTCTCCACTGGAGGAGACCAATCTTTGTCCCTTTTCTGAATGTGTTACCAAGGAGTGGTGAGACTTTGCCTTTTGCTGTTCCCTCTGCTTAGAATGCTCCTTCCTCCAATATTCATATGGTTCACTTCCTCACTGTGGTCAGCTCTCTGCTTAAATTCCAAATTGTAGACAGACTGTATCTGGCCACCAATCTGCAATAGCAATATTCTCCCAACTTCATTACCCTCCAGCCCCTCCCTCACCTTCTTTAAATTGTTATTACAACACCCAAAATATACCATATATCACATACTTTCTGCCTCTCATGACTAGAATGTAAGTTCCTGCAGGAAAGGGACTTTGCTGTTCTGTCCACTGTAGCATCACCAGCAGCTGATGATATCACTGGATGTCACATTTGACCTTCCCAAAGTGATCTGACCTTACCAAATGACCTCGGGCTCTGTAAAGAGATGTGAGGATGAAGGGTCTCAAAGAGAAGGAATAACTGCAAACTGAGAGAGGTTATGGGCTCCAGAAACTGTTCTTTGATCGCTTCTGTCCCTCATAAGTGAGACAAAGAGATCTGCCCTTACTTGCTGAGCTCTTGGGCAGGAAAAGCCTTCTGCAAAAATGAAACAGAGGACTCCCCTGGTGGTCCGGTGGTTAAGAATCTGCCTGGCGATACAGGGGACGCAGGTTCAACCCCTGGTCTGAGAAGATCCCTATTGAGCCCACGAGCCCTAGAGCCCATGCTCCACAACAAGAGAAGAGGCCACAATGAGAAGCCCAGACACCAAAATGAAGAGTAGCCCCCACTCGCCACAACCAGAGAAAGAGCTTGTGCAGCAACGAAGACCCAGTGCAGCCAAATTAAATGATAAATTTAAAACAAAAAAAAGATGAAGCAGAGCATGAACTCACTGACTATCTGAGGCAGTGTTCAGGAGATGAGGAGGAAAAGCCAAGCCCAGATGTCCTCTCGGGCACACAATCTCATAGCATGTCCCTGGAGGTTTTGTGTGTGAGGCTGGTCCATCCCATCACCTCCTGGCCACTCACAGCATATGCTCAGTAAATATTAGCAAAGTGATATATCTTTTTGATGTCTCAGAATAAAGGAACCTTATATACTGCACGTGTAATTTATACCTGCAGTATGCATTTAACCTTTTATATTCTTACCATTTTGGTAGTCCTCTTGGATGCACTAGTGATTTTCTCTCCAATTTACAGATCGGAACACTGAGGCACAAAATTACAGTGCGAGGGAATTTCACATTACAGGAACCAGATTGATAGCCAGAGCTCCTCAAATTTTAGAACTTTCTTGGGACCCATGGGCATATCCTACTGGAGTCCAAGTTTTATATCTATAAGCTCCTTGCCTCCCACTTTGCACAAACTTGTAGAAAGTTGTCAGGGGATTATAAGGAAACTCTTCCTGCAGAGTTGGATATGTATATAGAGTAATGATCTCATGCTAGAAAATCTTTATATCCAGACCAACTCTCCCCTGCTGCTGATCACAGGTACCTGAGGTCTCTGGCACAGACTGTTTGCGCAGTGTATATTTCAACTGGCTGTAAGGCCTCGCTGCTCCAAGGAGCACTTTGGTATTGTGCTATTCCTGCCTTTCCATCTGGTTAAGAATCTTAATGGCCATGTAGGGCTTCCCTGGTGGCTCAGACAGTAAAGTGTCTGCCTGCAATGATGGAGACCCAGCTTCGATCCCTGGCTTGGGAAGATCCCCTGGAGAAGGAAATGGCAACCCACTCCAGTACTCTTGCCTGGAAAATCCCATGGACGGAGGAGCCTGGTAGGCTACAGTCCCTTGGGTTGCAAAGAGTCAGACATGACTGAGTGCCTTCACTTTCACTCAACTGGTAATGTATTTTCCAAACTAAGTTTTCAGTGATTGTCCTCAACTTGTAAGTTGCTGATGGGTCAAGAGGATCAGAGGTTTCTCTGGTTTCTTTATTGGTGGGTGTCAGCAACCTTTTCACTTTTGTCATTAATGCAGCGTCAATGGTATGCCAGGTAGCAATGTGGGGGCCTGCAGGAGGTGGACCCTGTTCTTGGCCGGGACCTCACAGGAGAGTTGAGAAGCAGAACAGCAAGTGACTTGTCTTGGGAGGTGAGGCCACCACATGTTACTCACCATGCGGGGAGACTCTGAAACCACTTTGTCTAATTATGGGTGGAGCAGCCGTACACACAAAACCTCCAGGGATGTGCAGTGAGGCACCACGCCGGAGAGGACATTTGGGCTTGACTTTCTCTTCTCGTCTTCTAACACTGCCTTGGATAGTCGGGGAGATGATACTCAGCTTCACTTTTTCTTCTGCATGCCTGCTTTGCTTCATTTTTGCAGGAGGCTTTTCTCTGCCCAACAGCTCAGCAAGTAAGGACAGACCTCTTAGTCCCATTTACGAAGAACAGAGGAAGAGATAAAAGAAAAAAGATCCTGGAGCCCATGACCTTCTTCAATCTGCAATTATTCCTTCTCTTTCAGACCTTCCCTTTCCCCATATCTCCTTATAGACCCCAATGTCATTAGAGAAGGTCAAATTAGAAGTACAAGACCAAGAAAGCCAGGTGCCAGTTAAGAAGTACCTTTTCTATAAAAAAGCGTTAATGGAGCCATCTCAGACACTCTGTGCAGACCTTCCAGACTAGGTAGCTAATGATGAAGGGACCCTTCTTCTTTCTTTTTAATCAAAGATATATATTTCTTTTCCATTCTTCAGCTGGTGGTGTGGAAATTTCACTAACCAGGTAACAAAAGGGAGTCCATTGGGCAATATGCTTTCGAAGGGAAGGAATTAGGTCCATTTGCCATTTGGTTCCACATTTTGTGAAAAATATTGCACAGATTTTGGCTCCCAAAATGGCAAACAACAGTGTGGAATGCTCAGTGTGATTTGGGCATTGTGGCTGCCTTTGTGAGCCTGCACCAGGGTGAAACCTGGACCATAATGTTCTCAAAAAAAGGGTGTCCTGCTCCATTTGCAAAGAAATTTTATTTGACTCATGTCAGGTGTCATGGTCATGTGTCCATACTGAACATGTTCAGTTGCTCAGTCGTGTCCAATTCTTTGCGACCCCATGGACTGCAGCACACCAGGCCTCCCTGTTCTTCACCATCTCCCAGAGCTTGCTCAAACTCATGTCCATTGATCAGTGATGCCATCCAACCATCATCCTCTGTCATCCTCTTCTCTCTCTGCCCTAAATCTTTCCCAGCATCAGGGTCTTTTCTAATGAGTCAGCTCTAGGTAAATAAATCTGGAGACGAAAGTGGCAGGATACGGGCAACGTTTTGAGCATTGGGTGAAGTGATGATTTTGAGTTCAGTATGTGTGGTTTTTGTTTTTTTCTGTGCAAATGAGTTTTTGAGGGTTTCTCTATCCAGTTTTAATTTAGGAATGTAAAGTTGGTCTGTAAGAGTTAACAGGTTCTAATTTTAATGTAAAACACCAAAATAAGAGAAACAGTATGGAGTTACAGGAAAAGTAAATACACTCTTAGAATCAGATACTGGCTTCAAACCCTAACTCTGTTTCTTACTAGGTGTTAGGAGCAAGTTGTTTAAAAACCTGCAGCTTCCACTTCTTTGTCTGTAAAAGGGAATAATAGCATCTATCTAAGCCTGAGAATTCAGTGATATTACATATGTAAAGCTCCCAGCACAAGGGATGCACTCAATTAACTTTAATCGCTTTTCACCCTCTGTCCACCTTAAGATGCAGCAGATGAAATGCACAGCCAAGGTCACCAGAGGAGGCTCTGTGTTCTGCATACAAGAGCTGTTGCTGAATGTGTTTTCAGATACCGGTTCTCACAGTGGCCAGATCAAACCCACAGCCTCAGGAGGCTTTGGGGCCCCAAAGAGCTCTGGGCAGCTGCTTACTGCACACCAACTTTGTTTAGAATCCAGATCCTTGAATGCTTCAGTCCTCTTCGGAGATGCAATATGTCGTTGGAGGAGTAAGCCTGACCTGGGAGTGAGGAGCCTGGATGAGCAATGAAGTGATCAAACATACATCGAGGTTGCTGCCTCGTCAGCATGTACACTCCACCTTGGGTCTGAGAGAAGAGAGAGGTGAGGGGCATTCCAGGGCATTCTCAGAACTCTGGCAGGAAGCCCTGCTCTTGCAAGTGATGGTAGGCGTAATCACAGGCTCTGCGGAGGATTGGAACGGAAGCCACTCCATCTCGCTGTGACCAGTGACACTTCCTTCCTCCCGGGGGAAAGTCCTGGGCAGTTATGCCGTCCCTGCTTTGGCAGGACAGATGCCATTCTGTCTTGTGAAGCAGGGAAGAACTTTGCCTTCCACTCTGTCCTGCTTTTTCCTCCATCCTTTCAGAGTCTCCTATAAATTTTCTCCTTATAATCAAGTCTTGTTCAGTACAAATGGGAAAAAATAACTTCCCTCAAGTTAATAGCCTCCACAATCTTTAGAAATACTGCTACATGTCTTGTTGTTCAGTTGCTAAGTTGTGTCCTACTCTTTGAGACCGAATGGACTATAGCATACAGGGCTCCCCTGTCCTCCACTATCTCCCAGAGTTTGCTCAAATCCGTGTCCATGGAGTTGGTGATGCTATCTAACTAACCATCTCATTTTCTGTCACTCCCTTCTCCTTTTGCCTTCAAAGGACAGAAGAGCCTGGTGGGCTACAGTCCATGGGGTCACAAAGAGCTGGACATGTCTGAGTGACTGACACTTTTACTATGTGTCTAGCATGGCTTAAAACCAACTCAGGACACCCCCAGAGGTGGTTTCAGGGAAGTGGGCTGGAGTGAGCTGGAGGTGCTTTGGGAATAAAAAAGGAAATGTGAGAGCCAGGGGGCTGGAGCAGGTGAGGACAACCAATGAGAAGTAGAGAGGTAGGGTCTCTGGGTGAGAATTGGGATTTGGGGGCAAAGAGAACTAGACTGGCGGGGGGGGTCTGGCTCTCTCTCTGCCTCCTTGAGACACTTTCAGAAAAGGCACATATTACCTTCCACTGCTTTCTGTGACGGAATTGGTGTTTCTTTTGAATGCAACCCTTCAGCGAGACATGCCTGGATTAATTCAGGGGCCAGCAGTTGTCGTGACATGTTTAATGCACACAGGATGCTGATGACACCGGCTGAACACTTCACATTCATTTGCACACCTAACCTTTACAGCAATCTTTACATTTATCCCCATTTCACAGAGGGCAAAACCAAGGCTTAGCAGGTTTTAAGTTAAAAAAAAATTATACAATAAATATTTATTTCTCACCATCTTGGAGGCTGGGAAGTCCAAAAGTAAGGGGCCAGCAGATTCAGGAAAGACACTGTGAAGTTGTGAAGTGGTGAAGGCAGGGTTGGGTTAGAAGCCCAGGTGTGTCTGACTCCAGAGCACACAAGCTCTCCCTGCCCCCTGCACTTTCTTCCTGTTACAGAAGACGCTATGTCTTGGGACGGCATCTGTGCTCACCACTGAATCACCAACACTGGGCTGTATTTCTGGACATCACACAAGCAAATCCTGGAGTAGCATGAACTCAGTTAATCCACCCAAAACACCTGTGCTGAGCAAGATGGCGTGAGTCAATCCTCTTTGGCTTTTAAACTCAGAAGGCTTCATAGGAATACGCTTCTGAGTTCACAGTTAACCTCTCAAGCAAAACATTTCATGGCTTAATTATTTCTCAGGAGACTTTCGGTGCCTCACAGAAGTGCCCATTCACTCGAAATTTGGAATGATGAATAGGCAAAGAAAATCAGCAAAATTGGCAAATCCAAGACACAGTCAAGTATGTTCCCAGATGCTTAATTGTTATTCGGGGACAGAAATAAAAGGGTATAGGGTTAGAGTTCCCAGATGTAATATGGACCCCAGAGTATGCTTCAGATATGCTTTTGATGGGGTGTACACCTCATTCCATCAATAAAATTGGTTCAACAGATAAAACCGATGGAGGGATAGGTAAGTTCATCAGGGCATAACTTCTGAAATCAGAGGGCAGAGTTGGGGAGAAATGAATAGTAGCAACTCAGAACTGGAAGGCATTTGAAAAGTTATCTAATCTGTCCCCCCCTAAATCACTGGAGGTAGTTTTATTTTGAAAGACCCCCAGAAAACTTTTTTTTTTTTTTTTTTTGGTAGAGCCATTGCAGTGTTAACAACTCTCGCTTGCTGGAAATTGAATCCCCCTAATTCATCACCTGTCATAGCAAACACAAGCTTATGGAGTCTATCTATTTTTCTAAGGATTTACAATTCTACCGCTTCCAAAAGGTGTGTGAAGAAACCCGCTGATGGAGCTGGCTCAGAGCTTAGGGAAAAGAGAACATAAAGAAGCTGAGGGCTATGTGATATGTTGGCCTAAAAAAGGACAAAGGGTGGCCTCAGTGTGTGAGCATCTGGGCTGGACATAGCATAACTGGAATGGACCGAGGGGCAGAGAGAGTCCCAGAGCTACAGCTGGTGCAGAGTGAAAAAACTGTGTGTAAGTTACTTTGAAACTCTCTAGGGAAAGAAGACAGTGGCAACAGGTAAATTTTGACACAGTAGAAGATGAGAGGAAGTAATCCTCAAATCTTACATCTCAGTTTATACCCTGTGTCACAGAGGATCCTTAAGGAACATGTGCTGTGCTCAGTCGTGTCCAACTCTTTGCAACCTCATGGACTGTAGCCCACCAGGCTCCTCTGTCCATGGGATTCTCCGGGCAGGAATACTGGAGTGGGTTGCCATTTCCTCCTTCAGAGGATCTTCCCGACTCAGGGATCGAACTCGAATTTCTTAAGTCTCCTGTGTTGGAGAGACATTCTTTACCAAGGAATATGTCGGGGAGTTCAAATGAATCCTGCCATCGTTCCAAAGCTGGATGGGTAAGTGACCTATAAAAAGGGAAGTCCAGGTGGTAGCAGGAGGGAAAGGAGAACGTGTGGTTCTGGAGGTAGCAACTGGGGGGCGGATATTGGCTGTGGGCAAGGATGCTGGCTAAGCCAGGACTGTGCAAGGCGAGAATGAGGCTCGCTATCAAGTGAAGCACAACAGGAAGGAGTCTCATCAGCCTCTGTGAAGGTACTGTGCTGACCTTTCAGGCATCGCTACAGAAGAGCTTTTCATGCTGACAGGCTGAAAGAAAATGCAAATGTTGAGAAAAACTGACTGAGGGCGAGGAGCCTTAAATGGGCTAGAAGCAATCTTGGCTGTGTGAAAACACAGTGTGCATAATGCGGAAGCTAGAAATGCTCCTTCTCTTCATTAAGAGGAAGATTGTTCAATCATGGTGTTCCTCTTATCGCTATGGTTACTACCGTGGACTCAACGCAGTAATTAAACTGGGATTCGAGGTGCTTTACCAAGACCAAACATCAGGATGGATATCATGGTTTGTATGTGAGGGAAATCTTGCACAATGCCTTCAGAGGAGAAAACAAAAACTAGTAAAAATATGCAAACAAACAAACAAATAAATAAACAAAAGGAAGAGGACCGAGGGACCCTTGTGGACCCTTGTGTGCCCTGCACCCAGCGGGAAGACTAGGACTTGGATGGAAGGAGGGGCTGAGGGATAGATGGATGGATAGGTGGGTAAATGGATGGATGGAGGGATGGATGGATGGACAGATGGAGGGATGGGTGGATAAATAAATGGATGAATAGGAGGATGGAGGGATAAGTGGATGGATGGGTGGGTGGATGGAAAGATGGGTGGGTGGGTGGGTGGGTGGATGGATGGATAGTTGGCTGGGTGGGTAGATGGATGGATGGATGGATGGATGGATAGGTGGATGGATGAATGGATGGATGAGTAGATGAATAGGTGGATGGATGCATAGGTAGGCACATCGATGACTGGATGTTTACAGTTAAAAGTTTACCCAGAATAGCTGTGAAACAGGAAGGGCCTGGGAGGAAAACGGATTAGCATCACTGGCTTCCCAGGCGGCACTAGTGGTAAAGAACCCACCGGCCAATGCAGGAGGTGTAAGAGATTCGGGTTTGATCCCTGGATTGGGAAGATCCTCTGGAGGAGAAAATGGCAACCCACTCCAGTAAGTTTGTCTGGAGAATCCCATGGACAAGGAGCCTGGCAGGCTACAGTCCATAGAGTCGCACAGAGTGGGGCCCGACTGAAGCGACTTAGCATGCACACGCGTCACTAGTTATGGATAACCGACGCCTTCTGGAGCACCGCTGCACCGTCTGCACGCACAGTCCTTGAACTGCTGTTGATCTGGGTGACGACAGCAGCAGCCGTTGTTCCAGATTTCAATTCCCGCCCTTTCCTTGCTCTGTGACAGCCTGTTTGCCCGGTTTTTCCTCAATCCTCTTTGGCCATTGCCCCTCAGACCTCCTAGCTGATTTTCCTCTACCTAAGCTCTAGATGTTACAGTGTTCACTCTCAGCCCTGGGCACTGTTCTCACTCTTACTCCTTGGGTGAACTCAACCACTGCCATGATTTTAAAACCCTCTTTATCCTGATGGATCTAAATTTTATCCTTGGTGAGAGCTCTCTCTACATAGTACATTCACAAGTACAATGACCTACACTTCAACTCTGATGTCTCAGAGGCAGCTGATGCTTCATGTGTTTGAAGCAGAGCACTTTCCCCTCCCGCCCGTTCACTGCTCCAGGGCTCTGGTCTCGGTGCTGGTACCTGCATGCACCCAGCTGCTCAGACCCAGAAGTCTGGGGAGCACTCTTAGTTCTACCTTTTATCTCACTCCCTGCTCTTCCCAATAGAATACATCCACACACCGGTCATGTCTGTCTCCCAAGTTAATCTAGAATCCTTCTCTTCATCTCTGTTGCCATAATCTTGGACTAAGAAGTCAGTATAGTTTCTCCTCCAGACTCTCAGTTGCTCCTCACTGATCTTCCTGCTTCCACTTTTCCTTTCCAGTTACCCATTTATGCTGTCACTAGGATGATCTTCCAAAATAAACAAAAAATGATATATCTGATTAAAACTCTGTCATTGCTCCCTAATTGCACTGCCAATAACATTCACAACCTGGCTGTCAGACCTAGCAAAGCGCGACTTCTGAGACCCAGCCTAATTCAGCCTTGGGCCACCCTGGCATTTAAGGTTCTCAAATATACCCAACTGAATGCAGTGTTACAGAGAATAGCAAGGAGAGATAAGAAAGCCTTCTTAAGTGAGCAATGCGAAGAAATAAAGGAAAACAATAGAATGGAAAAGATTAGAGATCTCTTCCAGATAATCAGAGATACCACAGGAACATATCATGCAAAGATGAGCACATAAAGGAGAGAAATGGTAGGACCTAACAGAAGCAGAAGAGATTAAGAAGAGGTGGCAAGAATACACAGAAGAGCTATACAAAAAAGATCTTCATGACCCAGATAACCATGATGTTGTGGCCACTCACCTACAGCCAGACATCCTGCAGCATGAAGTCATGTGGGCCTTAGGAAGCATTACTATGAAGGAAGCTAGTGGAGGTGATCGAATTCCAGCTAAGCTACTTTAAATCCTAAAAGATGATGCTGTTAAAGTGCTGCACTCAATATGCCAGCAAATTTGGAAAACTCAGCAGTAGCCACAAGACTGGAAAAGGTCAGTTTTCAATCCAATTGCAAAGAAGGGCAATGCCAAAGAATGTTCAAATTACTGCACAATTGCACTCTTCTCACATGCTAGCAAAGTAATGCTCAAAATCCTTTAAGTTAGGCTTCAATAGTATGTGAACTGAGAACTTTCAGTTGTTCAAGCTGGATTTAGAAAAGGCGGAGGAACCAGAGATCAAATTGCCAACATCCATTGGATCACTGAAAAAGCAAGAGAATTTCAGAAAAACATCAACTTCTGCTTCATTGACTATACTAAAGCCTTTTACTGTGTGGATCACAACAAACTGTGGAAAATTCTTCAAGAGATGGGAATACCAGACCACCTTACCTGCCTCCTGAGAAGCCTGTATGCAGGTTGAGAAGCAACAGTTTGAAATGAACAACGGACTGGTTCCAAACTGGGAAAGGAGTATGTCAAGGCTGTATATTGTCACCCTGCTCATTTAACTTATATGCAGAGGACATCATGCGAAATGCCAGGCTGGATGAAGCACAAGCTGGAATCAAGATTGTCTGGAGAAATATCAATAACCTCAGATATGCAGATGACATCACCCTAATGGGAGAAAGTAAAGAGGAACTAAAGAACCTCTTGAAGAAGGTGAAAGAGGAGAGTAAAAAGCTACCTTAAAATTTAACATTAAAAAAACCAAGATCATGGCATCTGGTCCCATCACTTCATGGCAAATAGATGAGGAAAAAATGGAAACAATGACAGACTTTATTTTCTTGGGCTCCAAATCACTGCAGATGGTGACTACAGCCATGAAATTAAAACCTGCTTGCTCCTTGGCAGAAAAGCTATGACCAACCTAGACAGCATATTAAAAAGCAGAGACATCACTTTCCTGACAAAAATCAGTCTAGTCAAAGCTATGGTTTTTCCAGTAGTCATGTACAGATGTGAGAGTTGGAACATAAAGCAGGGTGAGTTGATGCTTTTGAATCTCTAAGAATTGATGCTTTTGAACTCTGGTGCTGGAGAAGATTCTTGAGAGTCCCTTGGACAGCAAGGAAATCAAACCAGTCAGTCCTAAAAGAAATCAATCCTGAATATTCATTGAAAGGACTGATGCTAAAGCTGAAGTTCCAATACTTTGGCCACCTGATGTGAAGAGCCAACTCTTTGGAAAAGACCCTGATGCTGGGAAAGATTGAGGGCAAGAGGAGGGATGACAGAGAATGAGATGGTTGGATAGCATCATCGACTCAATGGACATGAGTTTGAGCAAACTCCAGAAGTTGGTGAAAGACAGGGAAGCCTGGTATGCTGCAGCCCATGAGGTCACAATGAGTCAGACATGACTGAGTGACTAAAAAACAATAGCAACAACAAAATAAACTCAGCTCTTCCCTGCCCTGTGGTTTCATTGGTGTGGTTGCTTAGACTGGAATATTCTTCCCCTTCCCTTTTTTTTTAACTTTTAACTTTATATTGGAGTACAGTTGATTTCCAATGTTATGAGAGTTTCAGGTGTTCAGCAAAGTGATTCAGTTATACATATATATGTAGCCATTCTTTTTCAGATTTTTCCTCCTTTAGGCTGTTACATAATATTTAACAGAGTTCCCTGTCCTGTACAGTAGGTTCTTATTGGTCATCCATATTCTTCCCCTTCCCCTTGAATGACTAATTTCTACTTCTTCAGGGTTCAGCTTAAACCCCTAAGTTATATATCCCTCCAGTATTTGTCTATTCAGGCTGCTATAACAGAATACCACAGACTGGGTGGCCTATTAACATCAGAAATATATTTCTCCCAGGTCTGGAGACCAGGAAGTCCAAGATTAAGCTTGCAGATTTTGCATCTGGTGAAGACCCTCCTCCTGGTGCATAGATGGCCATTTCCTCACAATGTCCAAAACGGCAGAAGGGGTGAGGGAACTCTCTGGGGGTCTCTTTTAAAAGGGCACTAATCCCATTCATGAGGGACCCACCCTCACCATGTAAGCTCCTGCCAAAGGCCCTACCTCCAAGTACATCACATTGGGGCTTAGGTTTCAACATGTGAATTTGGGGGTAGACCCAAACATTCAGTCTATATCATTCCCCCCAACCATTCTTCTCTACCATAACAGTTTGTACTTCTGCATACTACTTCCTCTCGCTTTATAACTTATAAACTTATGTGCCTATTTTGGTTGTGTCTTTTTATCTCTACTAAATCACAGTTCCATAAATACTGGGGGTACTTTTTGTGTTGTTCACAAGTTTCTATTAGGTTAGCCAAAGAGTTCACTTGGGTTTTTCTTACCATCTTACAGAAAAGCCCAAACTTTTGGCCAACCCAATATTTTCTTGGAATCTGGAACTGAGAATCAGAGATGGTGTCAGTCTCTATTCATTGCCTGCATTCAAGACAAATCCTCCAGAAGCTGTGGGAATGAATCTCTTACCAGAGAACAGAAAACAAGAGAAGAAACTCCTACCAGAAAAGTGATATAGACCCAGCGGTGGAGAGACAGGGAGAGACACAGGCTCAGAGAAAGGCAGATACACCCCTGCCTTCTCTGGTTTTGGTTTTGTTAGTTTTTTTTCTTTCCTTATGAGATCTCAAAATCCTCACACCAGTCCTGTTTTAGCTTGGGCTAAGCTGAGTACATTTCTATGACTTGAAACCAAGAAGGGCTGTTTAGAGATGGAGACAGAACAACTGGAAGAAAGTTTTCCTTTAAGCAAAAAAAATACACATCTTGAATCACTTGTTGCAATGGACTCAGTGACAAATTTCAGGAACAGGGGCATGAACGCTCCACAGCCCATGGAGTGCCTGTTACCTGTTCCCATTTTGGGATGGCACTTCTCTGATCTACAGTCTCTCCAACTGTCTTTGTGCTGGAGTGTAGCCATGGGCTCAGGAAGGCCAAGCCTCTGACCACCAGGACACCGGTCAACTGGAAGTAGAGTCAGATGTGAGCCCTGGAGTTCTCTCTCTTGGCAGCTGCAGCAGCCCTTCAGGGCAATGATACATTCGTGTTTCTTCTTTCAAAGGATGGGGCTGGGCTAATGCAACACATCCTTCCTGAAAATGATGCTTGTCTAGGTTTCTGTGCTTTAGGGTATGTGATTTCTGAAGGGTAAATATGGCCTTAAAGGGGGGAAATTGTTCTGCTTAACTATGCAGAGAATTCCCAGTGGTTCCTTTAATTTGGTTTTCTCCAATAGGGCACATTTGCATTTACTGACTTGTGGCTTTTTAGAATAGCAAATGCATCTCTCTCTTCTCTGTGTTTCATTAAATGACTAGGCGGTCTCTAAGCTACACTAACATTAGCCAGTACTCCTGAGATTCAGAGGCTTGTCCATCTAGCTGGGTGGTTTCTTTTCCTCCACCCTTCCTCCCCCATTATTTTTCATTTTATATCCTTCTGGTCATTGGGCCTCAGAAATGAGGGCGTGTGTGTTTTTCTGTGGGCTTCCCAAATGGCGCTAGTGGTAAAGAACCTGCCTGCCAATGCAGCAGACATAAGAGACACGGGCTTAATCCCTGGATCGGGAAGATCCCCTGGAGGAGGGCATGGCAACCTACTTCAGTATTCTTGCCTGGAGAATCCCCATAGGGAGAGGAGCCTGGCAGGCTACAGTCTATAGGGGTGCACAGAGTTGGACATGACTGAAGTGACTTAGCACACACGTACACACGTGTGTAGGTGTGTACAACATACAAATGTAATGGGATAGGGAGATAAGAGGACAAAGAGTGTATGCAATCTTGCTTAGGATAAAAAAAGACTGCTTTGGTCCACAGCTGAAGTTAGTAAAGGCATAGATTTTTTTTTTATTGTTTTACAATTTAGTGTTTTATTAGGCTGTCACTGCATGGCACTTAATATTTGGTGTTAGTGATGTGTGTTACCAAGTGGATCCCCCTCTTATCCAACAGTGGGGAGGGGCAATTCTGAGCAGAAGGTCTGTGACTCCTGTGGTCACATGGCCCCTGGACTCCAGCCTGAGCCTGGGGGAGCAGCAGGGACGGAGACCAGCCCAGCTGGCAACTCACATTCCAGAGTGACACAGCTGAATGATCAAAGGGAGAATTCTCCATACTCTAGCAGAGAAGCCAAGACATCGGGGCTGATCTAACACACCCTCTGTGGTTGGATGTTTTCTTTGCTCCAGTGTTTTGCAACTACGATTAAGGCAGATCAGGAATCACTCGCTGGAATGAATTACAAGTAGAGAGCAAAAGGTTTCCCACAAGAAACTCTGAAAATTAGACAGGATTCCCCAAAAGACAAGAAGGCTACAAAACAATTCCATGATGCACTGGAATTACCAACATGCAAGATAATAATTTTCAATCAAATCAGTTTGCATCCACATTGTCCTTTGGATTCATTTAAGTAAGTTTCTTAGGGTTGGATGATCTAAATCCGTGCCTGTGGACAGCATCTTTTGCCTTTTTAGTAATAGTCTTTTAAAAATGAATTTGTTCTCCTCTACATGTTTATGAGCTCTTTGGGTAGGGAAAAAGGCACTTCCCAGACTTTAAGCTTTGTAATGGAAGCAATTTTGTAAAATACAGCTTTATATATCTGAGAAGAAAAAGAGCCTAGCTCAGGAGTCAAATATTCTGGTTTTGAGACATTATTTTCCCACTGCACTTGGGCAAATTGCAACATTTCCAAGCCTTCCTCCTCTGAAAATAACACCTCCTTCACCTGGATGTTAGAAGGATTTGATGAGATATGGTATGTGAAAGTATTTTGTAAACTGTGAACCATGAAGAAATTTATTATTTCTCCTCTAGGCTACTAGCTGTAGTTTTCAGCAGTGGTTGGTCAAAACAGTGAAAATTCTTTTTCCACTTGCACAGTATTTTATAGGCACATGATATTCAATATTTATGTGCTCAGAGCTGTAGCTGCTCTGCTGACTTCTCTGGATTCATCTTGAAGCCAGGACCCATCAACTTGTTCTAGGATGTGTTAGGAGCATGTGTTAGGATTAGAACCTTCTAGGTTATGTATGCTGTGGGAGTAACTTCTGTTTCTGGAACTATCAAGTGGCATTCAAATTATTTCATCTCTTTCACCTATATGAATCTCCTCTGATCACCTTCAAATTTCCTCTGGCATGCTTAGATGGAAGGTGTAGTTCAGGAGCATAGCATCTGTGATATTTCTTATAGATCTGAACTCTAACACGACAAGAAGTTGTCTCAGGGAGTCTGCCCCATAGGGGCTTCTATAATGTGCTGACTTAAAACTCATCCAGCACTTAGTGCAACATTTATGACGTAAATGTTTGGTGCAGGGTTAGGTCCTGTGGAACGTAGAACATGTGCAATTACACTCTTCCAAGGTAAGAAGCAACCCCAAATATATGTAAATATTCACATGACATGAACTGAAGATTATTTATAAAAAGAACCTGTGGGAATTTCCTGATGGTCTAGTGGTTAAGTACTCTGTGCTCCCAATGCAGGGGGCATGGATTTGATCCCTGGTCAGGAAATTAACATCATGCATGCCACACAGCAAAAAAAAAAAGAATCTTGCATTTTTGCTGGCAATGTGCCCTGTGTGGTTTGGAAGGTGGCACAGTGGTGATGCTAGAACTTTTCAGGTGGTGCTCATGGTAAGGGATCCACCTGCCAATGCAGGAGACATAAGAGATGTGGGCTTGATCCCTGGGTCAGGATGATCCCCTGGAGGAGGGCATGGCAACTCACTCCAGTATTCTTGCCTGAAGAATCCCATGGAACCTGGCAGGCTACTGTCCATAGAGTTGGTCGCAAAGAGTTGGACACAACTGAAGTGACTTACTATACACAGCACACAGACATTCCAGGGCCACATTATCACAAAAACACAAAACCAGCCCAGGGTCCAGAAAGGCTGCTCTGGTGGGCATTGCTCCCTTATTTGCCAGAAAGCAGTTTGGCCCAAACATTTCTTTTCCTTAACTGCGAGAAGCTTAAGGCAGAGTAAATGGCTGAAGATAAACCCTTATATCCAGCCCACTCTCAGGACCAGGCCTGTTGTCAGGAGGGCTCTATGGCCAGCTTGTTGAGGAAGTTACCTACTGGCACATGAAACAAGATGGGGAGAGTGAGGATCTTGGCTGGTGGCTTTGAGGGGGTACCTGAGCAGTTGTTATCTTGATAATTTCTGCTTCATAAAAGGATGTTAATTTTGTCAGTTTTTCTTGTCATTGACTGCATAATATTTACCCTTGGAAGTGACGTTACCACATGGAGCAGCTCTTTTCCAACTTAAAATGGGAGGAAGTTGATGTCATCAGTGAGGTTGATATAAGCTCCAAACAACAGTGGATACGGATTGGTGGACAGACTAATGTCTTCTAAACGAGGCTTGACCAAGCCTACCCCATGACCACCTGCTATTGGACGTATCTTCCACGAGCTGTTTATGTTCACAATCAATGGGAGCCAATCAAGTAAGCATCACACAGCCAGGAACAGACATGACTGATCAAACACGGATCCAATGGTAACTGTCCTCCTATTTTCACCTTCATGGTGATGCTTTCAGAGATTCATTAAAATGTATTGTTTTGATTGTTGAAATTTAAGAAGCATTACTTCTTTCACCGTTTCAAGGCTTCCCAGAGCTTAAAGAATTTTGAATATCTAATTGCTAAAGTGTCACAATGTAAAAACAGACCCGGAAGATTTTCTTGGCAGTAAGACCTGTCTGTGAGCGTTTAAGCCCCTGTGGAGGTATGGTCAGCAGTGGCCTGACACGGGGACAC
Source organism: Bos indicus (assembly GCF_029378745.1). Taxonomy (NCBI): domain Eukaryota; kingdom Metazoa; phylum Chordata; class Mammalia; order Artiodactyla; family Bovidae; genus Bos; species Bos indicus. The sequence continues at coordinate 98,387,239 of NC_091763.1, forward strand.
TGGCACGTGGTCATTTTGGAGGTCACCTTTAGTCCTACCAGACAGTCTATAGGCTTCAGGACTGGGCCACCTCAGGCCAAACGACTAACAGGGAGGGAGCAGAGCCTTACCCATCAGCAGACAACTGGACTAAAGATTTACTGAGCATGGCCCTGCCCACCAGAGCAAGACACAGTTTTCCCCACAGCTGGTCCCTCCCATCAGGAAGCTTGCACAAGCCTCTTACCAGAGGGCAGACAGAAGCAGCAAGAATTACAACCCCACAGCCTCCAGAATGAAAACCACAATCACAGAAGCTAACCAAAATGATCACAGGAATCACAGCCTTGTGTAATTCAATGAGGCTATGAGCCATGCCATACAGGGCCACTCAAGATGGATGGGTCATGATGGAGAGTTCTGACAAAACACAGTCCACTGGAGTAGGAACAGCAATCCACTTCAGTATTCTGGCCTTGTGAATCCCATGAATGGTATGAAAAGGCAAAAATATACGACACTGGAAGATGAGCCCCCCCAGGTCAGTAGGTGTCCAATATGCTACTGGGCAAGAGCAGAGAAAGCTCCAGAAAGAATGAAGTGGCTGGGCCAAAGCGGAAATGACAGGTGTGGATGTGTCTGGTGGTGAAAATAAAGTCTGATGCCATAAAGAACAATATTGCATAGGAATCTGGAATGTTAGGTCCATGAATCAAGGTAAACTGGAAGTGGTCAAAGAGGAGTTGGCAAGAGGGAACATCAACATATTAGGAATCACTGAACTAAAATGGATGGGAAGGGGTGAATTTAATCTAGATGACCATTATATCTACTACTGTGGGCAAGAATCCCTTAGGAGAAATGGAGTAGCCCTCATAGTCAACAAAAAAGTTCAAAATGCAATATTTGGGTACAGTCTCAAAAATGACAGAATGATTTTGGTTCATTTCCCAGGCAAACCATTCAACATCACAATAATCCAAGTCTGTGCCCCAACCACTGATGCCAAAGAAGCTGAAGTCAAATGGTTCTGTGAAGGCCTGCAAGACCTTCTAGAACTAACACCAACAAAAGATGTCCTTTTCTTCAAAGTGGATTGGAATGCAAAAATGGAAAGTCAAGAGATACCTGGAGTAACAAGCAAGTCTGGTCTTGGAGTACAAATGAAATGGGGCAAAGGCTAACAGCTTTGCCAAGAGAATGTCCTAGTCATAGAAAACACCCTCTTCCAACAATAGAAGAGATGATTCTACATATGGCCATCACCATATGGTCAATACCAAAATCAGATTGATTATATTCTTTGCAGCTGTGGATGGAGAAGCTCTATACAGTCAGCCAAAACAAGACCAGGAGCTGACTGTGGCTCAGATCATGAGCTCCTAATTGCAAAATTCAGGCTTAAATTGAAGAAAGTATGGAAAACCACTAGACTAGTCAAGTATCACCTAAATTAAATCCCTTATGATTATACAGTGGAAGTGAAAAATAGATTCAGGAGATTAGATCTAACAGAGTGCTTGAAGAACTATGGATGGAGGTTCATGACATTGTACAGGAGGCAGTGATCAAAACCATCCCCAAGAAAAAGAAATGCAAAAAGGCAAAGTTGTTGTCTGAGGAGGCCTTACAAATAGCTGAGAAAAGAAGAGAAGTGAAAGGCAAAGGAGAAAGGGAAAAATACACCCAACTGAATGCAGCGTTTCAGAGAATAGCAAGGAGAGATTAAGAAAGCCTTCTTAAGTGAACCAGAGATCAAATTGCCAACATTCATTGGATCATAGAAAAAGCAAGGGAATTTCAGAAAAACGTGGCTCCCACTCTCAGCCAGGCTGATGCCTCAGGCCTGGGGCTGTAACATAAATAACACACCTGCCCTTGAGTGCTTCCCAGGGAATATAAGCGGACCCACCAGCCCACTGTGAACTGTAGGCTGCTGCTTCCTGGGATTTCCTGGGTCAAACATCAGGGAAGGTCCCAATATATTAATATATCTTGGGGCCTAACATAGGATTGTCATTTTTTCAATCTGGCCAAGTTAACCTTACATACAAATGTGAATCCACAATTAGCATCATTTCATGAAGAAAAGGCATTTTGAAGGAAAAAAACAGGAAGGAAATAATCACAGAATATAGGACAATCTTATAAAATGAAAAACTTAAATTTTTAGGAACTCACCAGATTGAGATTGTTTTTTTTAATCATTTGACTCTGATTATAAAAAGGTGGGGGTGGTGGATATTGGGATTAAAGATCTGGCTCAAGTCCTGACCCACTCACCCCCATTCAACCATGGCTCAAGGCAAGCAGCTGCTGCTGCTAAGTCGCTTCAGTTGTGTCCGACTCTGTGCGACCCCATAGATGGTAGCCCACCAGGCTCCCCTGTCCCTGGGATTCTCCAGGCAAGAAGACTGGAGTGGGGTGCCATTGCCTTCTCCATGAGGCAAGCTACTTCTTGTCTTTCAGCCTTGGCTTTCTCAGTCATAGAATTGGGATGGTAAAGCTCACTTTTCAGGACCATCGTGAGGTTTGAGTGAGAGTCCACAAGCGAGAGGGCTAAAGGGCATTGTGAATTGTCAGGAGGCAGGCAGAAGTCAACCACACACAGACTCTGGAGCCTGCAGGTGATTCAACCAAAGAGGCAATCCAGAGCTGCGTAGGTAACTTCCCCTTCATATAGGACTGAGATGATGTAAGTGATGCTTCAATTCTGGCCGCTATGGTATGGTTGCTCATCAGAAATTCTACTCCGAGGGGCTAAGTATTCTTTCATTGTCAACAGGGCTGTGGCTGAAAAGGTGCTGGAGTGTTGGGGGATCTGGGGTCTCTTTTGGCGACAGTATTGGAGGTACAAGGTGGGAGTGAGTCAGCCTCTGTCTGTCCTGTTTGGGGTTTGTGTTCCTTTCCTCTCCAGTGCTTTGCCCTAGGCTTTCTGACCAGTAAGGACTCTCAATGCTGTGCTCCGCAACCTTCCTCCTGCTCATTAGAACCACTATTCCAGAGAATTCCTGCAAAAGCATCCTACAGACTGAAGTCCCAGTTACTTCAGAGGGTTCATAAGCAATCACTCATCACACGGTCATGCAGTTCAAGCTAAGTCCGAGCCCAGCCACTTCAGAAGTGGCTTCAGGAGATTCCCAGCATAGCTGCATGTGCTGGTATTGCTGTCATTTCTCAAGGGCCATTAAAAAAATATATATATATATATATTTTTTTACTTATTTATTTGGCTGTGCTGGGTCTTCCTTGCGACATGCAGAATCTTTTTTTTTAGTTGCGGCATGTGGGATCTAGTTCCCTGACCAGGGATTGAACCCAGGCCCCTTGCTTTGGGAGGGCAGAGTCTCAGCCAAAGGACCATCAGGGAAGTCCTTGGAGGATTCTTCTTAGAAATCAGAGGCCACTTTCAGAGGCTGACCCCTAGAGCCTCATTTTCCGTTCGCAGGGCCCAACCAAGTGTACCTGCGGCGAGGTTCAAGGTCCACTTGGCTGAGCCTCCCGGGCAATAGGCCGGGAGGGGAGGCCAACAGCACCCCCTGCAGGCAGGGCTGGACCCTCCTTGGTTCCTGTCAGCGACCTGGTCCTGCCCTCTGACCTCTCTTTTCACTTCCTGTGCTTCCAGTCCGCCTTTCCTGCCTGTGAGCTCCCGCTTCCACCTCCTGAATTTCCACATCCTACACGGAACCGGACTCTGGGCTCTATCTGCTCCTGGGCTTCCGTCATCACCCAGACACCCCGCACCAACCTCGCAGGAGCCCCCCACCACGCTGGCTGCGTCTCTGCCCCTCCTCCGGGGGAGCGCGGGTATTTGATCAAGTGATGCTCTTTAGGATCATCTGGACAGGAAGGGGACCCGGAACCCAGAGGGGAGCCTCGGAGCCTAAGGGGATGGTAGGGACCAGGGTTCTTCAAGCCCAGGATGCCAACTGGAAACCGTCCCACCCCGCCCCCCCGCCCCCGCTCCTCACAGGGGCTCCCACCTCCCTTCCCTCAGCTGATGCAATCACCTCCCCGTGGCGGTGCCCCAGGAACACTGAGAGCCTTGGCAAGCCCTGGCTCCATCCCTCCTCCTGCTCATTCACCTGCCCTTCTCTCAACACCTCTCTGACCCCAGCCTTTCTCTCCCCCTCTGCCACCCCCGTCTCAGACACTTTATCAAGCAAAGCTGATCACACAGCTCATAAGAGCTGCGGGCACCCCAGGGAAGATGGGGGGCCTTGAGGGGTCTTCACATCACCCCTCCAGCCTGGACCGCGACAGGTTTTAGGTTGCCTGGCAGACTAACCCCCACGCGCAGCCCTGCTAATCTCCTCCTCATTAAGGGGATGTCTGGCAGCATCCCCCCGCTCCCCAATATTTAAAGTTCAGTAAGCACCCCACCCCCCACCCCCCACGCCGCGAGCTCATGCCGGGGGAGCCCTCCAAGTGCACGGAGCCCTCTCTCAGCTCATGTGGCTCAGGACGTGGAACCCAGTCATCTAGTCCTCGGGTGAGAGCCAAACAAGATGGGGCCTGGACTGGAGGGCAACCGAGCAGCTTGTACCATTAGAAAAAAGGCGGCCGGCGCAGAGTTGTCTTCAGGAAACTGCGCCCCTGACACCAAAGCGCAGAGCCAACACTGTGGCCTTGAAGGCAGCCACCACTCCAGCCCTGCCTCTAATGAGCGGGGTGTGATCTTTGGTCGGTTAATTGAGCCTCTCAGAATTTCAGCCTCTTCTGCAAAAATGGGGGGTGGTAATTCCCTGTGTCCCTGTAGACCACAGAGAGATCTCGCAGGCATCGCTCCCAGCGCAGTCTGACAGGCAGGCTTTTGTTTGCTGGGAACCGGAAGAGCAAAAACTGGGGTGTCACCGCCACCTGCTGGCGGATCTGGGTGTTGCAACTAAAAGGCTCCAGAAGGAACACAGTGTATAAAGGCTTGCTTTGACTTGCTACAATATGATGCATAAATATGGATAGAAACTGGGGAAGATTGTACTAAGAGGTGGATGGGAAGGCATTCTATTCAGAGAAAATCTCAGGTGAGGAGGCATGGCAAAGATTTAAGAGATCTGGTGTTTCTCAGTCTGCCGTGAACTCTGCACCAATAGGCAGTGGACAGGGATACTGTTGAACTCCAGGGTGCGGCTGTTCACCGTTACCCCTCCATCTAGGCTTTAGAAAATCCATGGCTTCTCTGATCCTATACCCATGTCCCTGGTGAACGTGCTTTTCTCTGGCTGTCTGAAGCGAATGGTGTAGGAATTCTAGCATTGCTGGGCAAGACCTTCCGAAGAGGATGTCCTCAAGGTCTGTGGATTCTGCAGGGACTGGTCTGGTATATAGAAGTCTCCAGTCCTGACTGCTGAGGAACTGCATTCACCCAGCTCCAACTTTCTTTCACTGGATGCTCTCAATGGGGACCCCCAAGGGGTCAGTGGGAAAATCTTGGGTTGCACACAGTGGATATCACCCATTGCTTCAGGAAGGGAAATGTGAAAGCATGCTGCTTGAAGCTTAAGCTTAAGCTTGAAGCATGAAGCTTATTCAGCCAATGGGAAGTGACTGATATCAGCTATGGGGTACATCTGAGGTCTGTAGCATCCTCTGCGTGAGCAAGAGCATGTGCTCCATGCCCTTCAGCTCTACTCTCTGCTTTTCAAGGGCTTCTGTTTCCTGGATGGCATCCTATTCCTTTACTGATTTCTGTGCCAGCCAGTGAGCTGAGACCATGATACTCTGTGACCTAAAACAGTTTTCACTATGTAATGCTAACTAGTTTACAATCAGAATTGAACCTACAACCTTGGACCCATCATCTCTGTATTCTAAAAACCGAGACCACTAGCTTAGAGGAAATTGCTAAATAAACCACCCATGGGTATACATGGATCAAACTCGGGTCTCCTGCAGTGCAGGCTCCTTACCATCTGAGCTACTGGGGAAGCCCCATGAGTGTACACACACACACACACACACACACACACACACACACACACACACCTGCATGTGTGTACATACAATGAGAAGCCACAGAGAAATGGACTGAGATAAATAACGTAGCCTTGTCACAACTTGAGCAGAGCTAGCATCTCCCGGGCACAGCAGAGAATCAGGAAAAGCCAGAAGGATTTGGCAACATCCTTGTTCCTCTGACAAATTCCAGCCCCTTTTTCTTATCTTCTTTCCCCCAGAAAGACAGTCCTGCTGACTCTGCAAATGAAGCCAAAAGGGCTTCTGAGGAGATGCATTTCAGACCTTTAAGTGATGCCCTCTTGGTGAGCTGAAGCTGGGGATGCATGGCTGCCAGCTGTCCCCGCTTTCATGAAATCCAGACTGAGCCCGGGTTATCAAAGCCATGTGAAGCCAATCCTCAGCTAATATGACATGACCTGGCCTAAGTCCTGGCAAATATACTTTGGGCCTTGATGGGTCATTGTCAGAAGGTCTTGGTAAGCTGGAGACCTTGCTGACCTTGGCTGCTGTTTGGTCTAAAAGAGCCAAGAACCTCAAGTTTATGATGTTTTTCTTATTGTGATAAAATATACATAATACAAAAGTTCTTCCCAAGGGGCTCAGGGGTTAAGAATCTGCCTTGCAATGCAAGGGACATGGGTTCAATCCCTGGTCCAGGAAGATCCCACATGCTGCGTAGCGACTAAGACCGTGCACCACAACCACCGAGCCCGCAAGCTGCAACTAGTGAAACCTACAAGTTGAGAGCCTGTGCGTGTGTGCGTTCTTAGTCGCTCAGTCCTGTCCAACTCTTTGCAACCCCATGGACTGCAGCCCGCCAGGCTCCTCTGTCCGTGGGGATTCTCCAGGCAAGAATACCAGACTGTGTTGCCATGCCCTTCTCCAGGGGATCTTTCCAACCCAGGGATCGAACCCAGGTCTCTCGCACTATGGGCAGATTCTTTACCATCTGAGCCACCAGGGAAGCCCAAGAATACTAGGATGGGTAGCCTATCCCTTCTCCAGCAGATCTTCCCAACCCGGGAATTGAACTGGGGTCTCCTGCATTGCAGGCAGATTCTTTATCAGCTGAGCTATCAGGAAGCCCGCTTAGAGCCTGTACTCCACAACAAAAGGAACCACGCAATGAGAAGCTGGCATCGCAAGCAAGAGTAGCCTCCACTCACCACACTTAGAGAAAGGCTTTGCACAGCAACAAATACCCACCACAACCAATAAATAAATAAATCTTTAGAAACTGTTAGCATTTTAACCATTTTCAAGCGTACAATTTAGTGGCATTAAGTACATTCACAGTGTTGTGCGAACATCACAGCTATTTCTGGAACTATTGCATCTTCCCCAAAAGAAACTCTACCCATTAAATGATAACTCCTGTCCCCTTATCTCCCAGCCCCTAGTAACTACCATTCTACTTCCTGTGTTTGTGAATTTGCTTCTTCTAGGTAAAAGTGGAATCACACAATATTTGTCCTTTGTGTCTGGCTTATTTCACTTAAAATGATGTTTTCAAGGTTCATTTATATTGTAGCATCTACCAGAATTTCATTACTTCCTAAGGCTGAATAATATTCCATTGCAAGCATATACTGCACTCTGTTTATCCTTTCTTCTGTTGGACATTTGTTTTTTTCCCACTTTTTGGCTATTGTGATTAATGCTTCTATGAACACTGGTGCACAAATATCTGTTTAAGTCGCTACTTTCAGCTCTTTGGGGAATATACTGAATTTCTGGGTCAAAAGGTATGTGCTAAGTTGCTTCAGTCATGTCTGACCCTATAGACTGTATCTCACCAGGCTTTTCTAGAATTCTCCAGGCAAGAGTACTAGAGTGGGTTGCCATTTCCTTCTCCAGGGCATCTTCCTGACCCAGGGATTGAAACTGCGTCTCTTACATCTCCTGCACTGGCAGGCGGGTTCTTTACCACTAGCACCACCTAGGTCACAAGGGAAGTCTATGTTAAACTTTCTGAGGAACTGCTATGCTGTTTTACACAATGACTGCACCATCTTATGTTCTTGCAAGTGCTGGACAAGGGTTTCAATTTCTCCACATCCTCACCAACACTTTATTTTCCCTTTAAAAAATATATATATAATGGCCATCTTGACAGGTGTGAGATATGTGGGCTTTTATCCTACTTTGCATCTCTCTCCTGTCTCAAGTTTAAAGAGAGCCTTGAGCAATGCAGAGGGTTTGAGCCTGGTGACACCCTGGAGAGCATCCCGAGGGGACAATCTTCTTCTAAGGGCAGAATTTCTCAACTGAGGCATTATTGACATTTTTGACCAGATACTTCTCTCTTGTCCTGTGCACTGCAGATGTTTAGGCATCATCATTGGTCTCGACCCACCAGGTGCCAGTAGGCCCCCCTTTCCAAGCTGGGACAATGAAAAATGTCTCCAGAACAGCCCCTAGTTGAGAACCACTGCCCTGTATCAGGACCTGGCACATCAGAAGAGGTAGGGGCTTCCCTAGTTGCCAGGAGCTAAGCATGCTGAGTTCCAGTTCCAATTCTCTCATTCTCTCAGTTTACATTTGTGTCTTTCCTCCGAATAAAAGTATAATTCAAACCGAGCTAATTGGTTGCTATGTTCCAAAAAATGTGAATGTTTTTGACATACCACTAGGGGGCCCTGTTGATCAAGGAGAAACTCAAGATGGCCACCAGGGTTGAGGGATGGAGTGGGTGGTGGGGTGATGGTAAGGGGGCTTAGAGAGGGGGATTTTACTGAGCAGCTGGTTCACATACCTCAAAGTCTCTGGTTTGCCGGTTGCACCCTACTGCACCCCTAGTGGGAAGGATGCTTGCCTTCTTGTCCATACACCCCTTTCATGTTACAGATCATTTTTCATTGCCATCACATCTCTCCAAGGCTGATCTTGAAGACCTCCATCAAATTGCACCAACTGGAAGAAAGATGCTCAATCTAAAATACCTCCAAAGAATTCACCTCACCCAGCCTCCTGATTCCTAGATACCCTGACATGACTGTCCTGGCTTCTGAAAAATGGCAGCATGTACAGGCTGCCTTCTCATTCTTTCTTAGAGCTAGGGTTCTAGGTGCAATTCAGCTTGTGCCAGTGAGCTGGACTGGCATGAAGAGTGGAGAAGCAGGCAGAGCTGTGAGGTCATGGTGTGGCATCACCAGCAATACCAGCTTTCTGACCTGGGAATCACAGAGTAATTTGAACTTGAAACCAATAGTTTAAAGGTGGTCCCTTATTCTGCCTGCCCAGTGATATCAGGAATGCCTAATTCTTATATTCCATCCATTTCAGCAGGAGAGGTTCTGTTTCCTGCTTGACACATGTATGCTCACTCACATACACATATGTATTTCTGGCTGTCTTCCCACTCCCCGTGATTTATCTTTGGGAAGTATTCATCTGTTATCTGCTGAGGAATACAGTGTGCCAAGGGCTATCAGAAGTTGATGTCCAAAGGCAACTTCTTTTGAACTCATATTAAGAAAATAGACTCTGGGACTTGCCTGGTGGTCCCGTGGTTAAGAATCTGCTTACCAGTGCAGGGGACATGGGTTCGATCCCTGCTGTGGGAAGATTCCATATGCTGTGGAGCAACTAATCCCACAAGCCGCAGCTGCTGAGCCCAGGCACCCTGGAGTCTGTGCTCCATAACAAGAGAAGCCATCACAATGAGAAGTTCATGCAACGCGACTAAAGAGTAGCCCCTGTTCGCTGCAACTAGAGAAAGCCTGAATGCAGCAGCAAAGACCCAGCACAACCAAAAATAAATAAACATTTTTTAAAAGCAGAACAAGGGAAAATAGACTCTGGAACTCAGGGATCAGCACCCCAGGACCATACAAAGTCAATAAAGGAACAGTTGCTAAGTTGAGTATAGTTGAACACCATGAAGGGTGCTTGGTAGTCAGAAGGGGTGGGATCAACGGACTTAACTTCATTCAAACGGGGCTTGAACTAGACTTTAAGAACAGGTCCACCCTAGGAAGTGAGGGGTAGGGGAGGTACAGTATGAAAAGAGACAGGCAGGGAGCGACAGACATAAGGGTAAAATCCTAGACTCGTGTCCTCACTTTGCCATCGCTTCTAGCTAGGCTGTAGATTTGATCTATTAGAGAACCGTTACCTTACTAGAAACACGTGAATATCTGGGAGCATTGTGTAGAGAATCAAATGAGATTAAAAAGGATATACAAAGGAACTTATTTGTGAAGCGGAAACAACCTCACAGACTTAGAAAACAAACTTAGGGTTACCCAAGGGGAAAGGTGGGAATAGATAATCAACAAGGACCTACTGTGTAGCACAGTAGGAACTCTACTCAATATTCTGTAATAATCTATATGGGAAATAGAATCTGAGAAAGGATAGATGTATCAGTTCAGTTCAGTCACTCAGTCGTGTCCAACTCTTTGTGACCCCATGAATCGCAGTACTCCAGGCCTCCCTGTCCATCACCAACTCCTGGAGTTCACTCAAACTCACGTCCATAGAGTCGGTGATGCCATCCAGCCATCTCATCCTCTGTCATCCCCTTCTCCTCCTGCCCCCAATCCCTCCCTGCATCAGAGTCTTTTCCAATGAGTCAACTCTTCACGTGAGGTGGCCAAAGTACGGACTGGAGTTTCAGCTTTAGCATCATTCCTTCCAAAGAACACCCAGGACTGATCTCCTTTAGAATGGACTATTTGGATCTCCTTGCAGGCCAAGGGACTCTCAAGAGTCTTCTCCAACACCACAGTTCAAAAGCATCAATTCTTCGGCACTCAGCTTTCTTCACAGTCCAACTCTCTTATCCATACATGACCACAGGAAAAACCATAGCCTTGACTAGACGGACCTTTGTTGGCAAAATAATATCTCTGCTTTTGAACATGCTATCTAGGTTGGTCATAACTTTCCTTCCAAGGAGTAAGCCTCTTTTAATTTCATGGCTGCAGTCACTATCTGCAGTGATTTTGGAGCCCCCAAAAATAAAGTCTGACACTGTTTCCACTGTTTTCCCATCTATTTCCCATGAAGTGATGAGACCAGATGCCATGATCTTAGTTTTCTGAATGTTGAGCTTTAAGCCAACTTTTTCACTCTCCTCTTTCACTTTCATCAAGAGGCTTTTGAGTTCCTCTTCACTTTCTGCCATAAGGGTGGTGTCATCTGCATATCTGAGGTTATTGATATTTCTTCCAGAAATCTTGATTCCAGCTTGTGTTTCTTCCAGCCCAGCGTTTCTCATGATGTACTCTGCATATAAGTTAAATAAGCAGGGTGACAATATACAGCCTTGACGTACTCCTTTTCCTATTTGGAACCAGTCTGTTGTTCCATGTCCAGTTCTAACTGTTGCTTCCTGACCTGCATATAGGTTTCTCAAGAGACAGGTCAGGTGGTCTGGTATTCCCATCTCTTGAAGAATTTTCCACAGTTTATTGTGATCCACACAGTCAAAGGCTTTGGCATAGTCAATAAAGCAGAAATAGATGTTTTTCTGGAACCCTCTTGCTTTTTTGATGACCCGGTGGATGTTGGCAATTTGATCTCTGGTTCCTAGGTATAGCTAAATCACTTTGCTGTACACCTGAAACCAGCACAACCAGCACAGTAAATCAACTGTGCTTCAATGTAAAATAAAATTTAAAAGAAACCTGTAAAATATGTTTAAAGATAGATCTCTATATTAAAATCTACGTGTCTCTGCCTCTGGATGTCAGAATATACTACACAAGTGCAGACTAGATCTTCTCTGTTAGACCCAGCACCTCACGTGCCTACCTGTCTCTGGCTCTGACCCTAGGAAGCTGACCTGAATGCACGGTGTCTGAGGGCTCCCTTGCCTGCCCCCCGGACCCCCACACTGGGTCTCACACCCGCGTTTAGCCAATGGGAGGCTTTTGAAGGAGACTGGAGGGCGGGAGCCAGGCTCTTTCTGGCTCCCTCCATCCCAACCACGCTCTGTTCCTCCATCAGAGGCCACAGCTTCCCGCCGTCTGTTGCAGTAACTGTTCAGGGTCTCCCACACTTTCCTTTGCTCCATTTGCTATTCTCCACCCACCCCATTGTACTTCGTCTCTTTAACGAACTTCCTTCAAGCACCAACTGGGAACATGCCATTCATTTCTGCCACCATTCTGGCAGATACAAAATATAAACCGCTACATTCAACTATTTCTCTCAACTAAGAACTTGTGATGGGTCCCTGTTGTTTAACAGGGTCAAGTCCAAATTCGTTTTAATAGCCTATGAAAAATGCAATTAAGAAAGTGAATCCATGTGACATGATTTACAGATTACAGGGCTGCTGCTCCTGACAACCACATACAGAAAGGGAGCCGTGAAGCCTGAGCTGGACGTGGGGCTCAGCGGGAGGGGCACAGAGGTGGTCTTCCATTGGTTTCATTTCAGTCCCCTGCTCCCAAGCTTCCAGAGAAACAATTCCAGAACATCCTTTCTGTCCTGTTTTCCTTCTTGTTTCCTTTCCTTCATTTTTGTGTGCTCTTTTCCCCCACTGGAAATCCACATGTAGACACAGGAGGGGAGGCGAGATCTTCCATGTGAAAGGTGGACACGCTGAGCAGCAAAAAAATGTCTCAGCCATTAAAGCCCCGTGGTTCATCAGGCAGCCAGCCTGCCAGACGAGGGAGGCAGCGGATGACTCACTGGGTAATAGGAGGCCAAGATGGGGAGACAGTTGGGCAGAGGGAGGGGTCACAGGGGGGCTGAGGGTCTCATCCAGACTCAGCGCCTGACTGAGTTCTGTTTACTCTGCCTCTTTCCTCCCAGGTGGAGGGTCAGAGATGAAGACTCCATTTCCGTGGTCTAATGGCCACACTTGCAAATATAGGCATGCCAAACCTATGCTGAGCTAAAGCGATTAAACAATTTTTTTGATATGTTGCATTTTCATTTTATTCAGTTAATGTATTTGTTGTTTTCCATTGAGAATAGCTCTTTGTCCCGTGAATTATATAGAAGTACCAACAGTGCTAGTGCAAATATAAAAGAAGTAACAATAACACTATTTCTTTATTATTATTTTTGGCCACATCACATGACATGCAGGATACAGAATCTTAGTTCCCTGACCAGGGATCGAACTTACACACCCTGTCATGGAAGCATGGAGTCTTAACCCTGGACCACCAGGTCAGTCCCTGAAGAAGTGAAGCAAAGCGAAAGTCGCTTAGTCTTGTCTAACTCTTGGCGACCCCAAGGACTACACAGTCCATGGAATTCTCCAGGCCAGAATACTGGAGTGGGTAGCCTTTCCCTTCTCCAGGGGATCTTCCCAACCCAGGGATTGAACCCAGGTCTTCCACACTGCAGGCGGATTCTCCCCAGGGAAGCCCCTAAAGTCCTTAAAGCGACGTTTAAAAGTATTGTTAGTAGTGGTTCCACAGAGAAAAGCACTAAGAAACTTAGTCTCTGAATGAGGATTACAGCATGAATATACCCTGTGTCATCCTGTCACATCTCACAAGCTTTCCCGAGCACCCGGCCCTCTTAGCCTCTAGAACTCTGAGGGAGGGCAAATGTTAACCACCGGCTCTGCCTCTGGCTCACCACAGGGGCTGTTTCTTGCCGGAGGTCTTTGCTGCATGGTTCATTTCATGGACCAGCTCTAATCTCACCCATTCCTGAAGCCTTGCCTTTGTCTCCAACAGCGTGGTAGGAACCCTCTATGTGGCAGTTACTCAAATGGGAAAATATGTGAACACTCCAGAGTTTGTGAACTCTCCCCAAGTTTGCCAAAAGACTGAAATCAGGTTTTACATTTAACCACTTCCCAGCATTTCACTGAGGAGCTGAACTAGAAAATAACGATCAGTTTAGAATTCAGGTTTACAATATTAGGTGAATACCAGCAACTGTTCTAAGAATTTTCTGAAGGACATAAACTGACAGGCAAATAGAGCTTCAGGCACAAAGATATTTACCAAAGCATTATTTCTACAAACAAAAACTTGGAAATATTCAAATTTGCTATAAGAAGAGAAAGGTTAAATCAATTATGCTACATCCCTAAAGTGAAATATTAAGCAGCCCTGTACATAATGTCATAAGAGTTGTTTTTTTTTTTTAACAATATGGGAACATATTTTAAAAAAGAAGCAAGATCTAATGTACAGCAAGAGTATATGGGTGTGTGAATTACATACAATTTTTATTTCCTCTTTATGCCTTCAAATATTTTGTCTTTTTATGCAATCAATCTACATTTCTCTGTCATCAAAAATATTACTTGAAAGAAAAAGTATTTTGATGACAATGACCAGTCAGACTCTCTTCTATCATCAGAGAGTGCTGAAGCTCGTTCGTGGGCTGCTGAGGAAGGGTGGGTATTCAGCAGATATGCACCTTTATGGCTGTACACATTATTGACTACTGGCTCCCATCCGACTGGGCAGTGCCCTGGCATTAGGATGGCTCCATATTTTGACTGTCATGGCAGAGAACTTGTATCACCAGAAACTTTGTTTCAAAATAGGCATCTTCCTGAGAATGTGTATGTAGCTTCAATGGAAAAGTCATAGATTTTAATGCTGGTCCTGATTCTTACTATCTGGGTGACCTTGGGCAGATTGTTTTAGTTTTCTGAGGCTTGTTTATAAAATGAGGATAAATACCTATCCCAGAACCTATGTGGCAGATTGTGAGACTAAATGAATGTGGGTAATGCCTCTGGCCCTAACTGGAGTTCACTGGCCTCATCTTTGTCCATACAAAGCATATCTGAGAACGTCACCTTGCTCATCAGCTAGTGTTGTCACAAGATCGCCAAGTACACCTTGGCCTAATATTGGACCACAAAGTTATCTGTAGTGCATGCATACACCTGGGCTTCCCAGGCGGTGATAGTGGTAAAGAACCTGCCAGCCAATACAGGAGACATAAGAGATGCTGGTTCGGTCCCTGGGTTGGGAAGATCCCCTGGAGGGAGAAAATGGCAACCCATTCCAGTATTCTTGCCTGTGAAATCCCCTGGACAGAGGAACCTGGCAGCCTGCAGTCTGTAGGGTTGCAAAGATTCAAAAATGACTGAAGTGACTAAGCATGCGCTCTCATTAAAAAAAAAATGTACTTACTTGGCTGTGCCAGGTCTTAGTGGCACATGGGATCTCTGTTGCAGCATGTGGGATCTAGTTTCCAGACCAGGGATTGAACCTGGGCCCCCTGCATTGAGAATGCGGAGTCTTAGACACCAGAGAAGTCCCTGAATGATAGCCTTTTAGATTTCCAAAAAGGTGGTGAATTTTCCCTAGAAATTGCTGGTTTCACTATCATTTTCCATGATTCTCCTCAGTTGAACCACTGTTGATGTGTGCTTGCTCAGTCACTTTAGTCATGTCCGACTCTTTGCAACCCCATGGACTGTAGCCCCCCAGGCTCCTCTGTCCATGGACTTTTCCAGGCGAGAATACTTGAGTGGGTAGTCATTTTCCTCTCCAGGAGATCTCCCTGACTCAGGGATCAAACCAGCATCTCTTATGTCTCCTGCATCGGCAGGCAGGTTCTTTACCACTAGAGCTACCTGGGAAGCCCCAGAATAGAGGCACAGTCATTCAAAACTGACTTGTGGACACAGAGGGGGAGGAAGGAGGACGAATTGAGAGAGAAGCATATGCATGCATGCGCGTGCTCAGTAGTGTCCGA
Organism: Bos indicus; assembly: GCF_029378745.1. NCBI lineage: Eukaryota > Metazoa > Chordata > Mammalia > Artiodactyla > Bovidae > Bos > Bos indicus. The sequence goes on from NC_091763.1 coordinate 98,402,815, forward strand.
TTCTTTGCGACCTCGTGGCCAGGCTCCTCTGTCCATGGAAGTTTCTAGGCAAGAATACTGGAGTGGGTTGCCATTTCTCTCTCCAGGGGATCTTTCTGACCCAGAGATTGAACCCACGTTTCTTGTGTCTCCTGCATTGGCAGGTGGATTCTTTACCACTGGCACCAACTGGGAAGCCCACTCCTGACATGGGGACATTTTTTAGCTAACTTCACTCAGCTACAGAAACTTTTCACCAACAGTCATCACCAGCTTGTTGGCAGCACAGAGGAGTTGTTTCTGATTGGGCATGCACAGAACCTAAAATATCCATGAAAATGGAATTTTACCAGGATTTTCTGTCAAAGGGGAACCAAAGTTCCCTCCATTCTATTTTTCTTTTTTTTTGCCAGACACAGCTTTTCTGGCAGGGTTTTGACACTGCAGGAGGGAACATGTATATGAAATGTTGTGATAATTTAGTCCACTAAAACAGAGAAGCCCAATGCCCACAAATGATGTAGCTCAAATTTCCTAAGACCCTGAATTACAGACAGGACCAGTTGTTCAGTTATACTCTTTTTTTGCATGCAACAGCAGGTTGCTTATACAACCAACATACCTCATTTGTAGAAAAGAGATAGCAAACCTTTTTAAATGCCTTGTAGGTTGCATTCTTCCCCGCCCCCCGCCCCCATTGGAATGGGAATTTTAATGTTACCATATCACCTTGAATAGGACATGGGTTGAAGTTAGTTTCTGTAGTGGATCCAGGATGGCTGCCTAAGGTTGATTTCCCCCTAAGGGATAAACTTTTCTAGCCATGGGCCAAAGTAAATTTAATAGAGGGGAGTGCTGGGGAAGGTTGTCCTGGGTGGGCAGAGCTGCTGAGGATCAATAGGTACTTCTAAATTCTGAGAAAGCGAGTTGCCTTGCATTTTGTTCCAGTTCTGGAATCATGGAAAACTAAGGCTAGAAATGACATTGCATGAGTCACAGCCATGCATGGCGGTTGCATACTGGCTTTTAGGTTGTCAATGCATCATTTGATACTGGCCATGCATTGCCCTGACCTGGCCAAGCTGAGAAGAGAAGGAAGCATTCTGCAACTAACAGCCCCAGTGTGGAGATGTGGGGAGGATGGTCTCTGAGCACTGGATATGTCCATCCCAGAGCTGAACAAAAGATAGACATCTGGTACCTTCTTCACCCTAAGCCAAATCCCAGCTGGGACACTGGATCCCTAGCCTCCAAGAGACTATAGTTTGGGAACTGGGAAGAGACTTGTAGAAAGAGGAGTCATTTGAGATGGGTGAGAGCAGAAGAGCTGGTTAAAGAAGAGGAAGGTAGAAATCTAAACTCAGTGAGGAAACCTCACAGTGCATGGTACGATCGCTGAGACCCAATTCTGCCAACGTCTCTCTTAAGGAAGGCAGAAAATTTCATAATGCATTTCAGAAAAGTGTCAGCATTCTCATCAATAACAAGAAAAAATTATTTTTCTAATTTTAGACGACTGGCAATTATCAGATCCTGGGAGAAGTAAAAGGCAAGACGCCTGCCTGGGGAAGCAAGGCTTTTGTGGATAGAAAAATTAAAAATGCAAGATGGCTTCTGCAAAGTGCCAAATAAATGATTTAGGCAGTAATTGCCTTGCAATTGAAAGAAAGGAAAATAATCAGGGCTCCCTGGACTACCCCCTCCCAACACCATATGACTAACTTCCTAGGGAGGAAAGAAATATTTGTTGAAGGCATGATGGACCTGTCAAAAATCCAAGAAATCAATTATATAAATTGTGAAGCATAAGTCACAATTCTATTTGCTCTCCATGTGTGTGAAATTTACCATTTTCCACTGAAAGAAAATAAGAACACACTACTGCTTCTGCCCAGAGAATCACACACGCCTCTTGCACAAGTCCCCTAATTTTAATCAAGCCATGTCTGTAGCTGTTTTGATGACTAGCGTTTGTCATTTGAGGCATATAGACAGACCATTGGTCATCAGGTCATCTTTATTTTGATAGGATCAGTGATATAGACTAGTATCTAATGAAGCAATGAAACAGAGATGGTCAGGAGGCAAAGTAGATGACCTGAAGTCATCAAAAAGTCTACAATGTTGGCAAATCACTTTGTCATAAATGTGCAGGACTGGCTCCTGGGTCTTGAAGGACTTAGGTGGGGAGAAGGGTTGGGAGGCTCTTCCAGGGAGGGCAAGATTGTGTTGAAAGATGTGGAGATGGGACTGAGTAGGCATCAGAGAACAGCTGTGGAAAGGGTGAGACTGAAGCAGATGTTTCTCTGTGGGGACTTGGGAAAAAATGATGTAGAGTGCTGGGTGACATGGGATATGAAACGGTAGTGACTATTTTGAGAAGACATGCTGTCCCGGTCTGAGTTCCCTCAAAAGCACACCCTGTGTATGGAATTGGGGACAAGCAGTTTATTCAGGAAGTGAGAACAAGAAATGTGGTGAGCAAGTGGGAGAGTGAGATGGGGTACTTCCCTGGCAGTCCAGTGGCTAAGACTTCATGCTCCCAAATGCAGGGGGCCTAGGTTCAATCCCTGGTCAGGGAACTAGATCCCACATGCTAAGACTAAGTGTTCCAGTGACATAAATAAAGATCCTGCATGCTGCAACTAACACCCGGCACAGCCAAATAAGTAACATATATTTAAATTAAAAAAGAGAAAGGAAGTGAGATAGGAGGATGGAAAGTCAGCAAAGCATGTGAATGAGGGTCGTCACTGTGCATAACCAGGGCGCAATCCTGCTGGGGTCTTCCCAGAAACTTGAGGAACACTCAAGTGATTTTTCCCTTGGAATTGATTCCCTTGGAATTGATCCCCTTGGAATTGATCACGAGTCACAGAATGAACAATTTCCATTTTTAAAGATATCATCACTTTCCTTCATAGTTAACGGAAAATGAAGAAACACAATTTCATTCAAACTTTACAAGTATCTTTACATTTAGCCTGTGATGAAGGATGAGAAAGTTCAAGCTGCAGTTAGACTTCATGACCCAGTTAAGCTTCCAGACATGACTGAGCTACTTCACTTTCACTTTAAGCTTCCAGAAATAAAGCTGAGAATAAGCATGCATTTAGCAAACACAATTAAAGCCTTCCAGTGAAGTCTGACAATGAAGAGTGGCACAGTCGTGAGTAAGACTTCAGGATGGTCCCACACTGAGGCATGAGGAACCTGAGGTTTTGATCTATCCAGTTCTATCTTACTGGCTTGAAGTTTGCACCTGGGTCTTTAACTCCCTGCAATTATGGCCTCTCCGCAAGCAAGCTAAATGTACTCCTAGTATGAGGTCAGAGAAAGCCTTCAAAAGTGACAGCACTATTCACTATAGCCAAGACATGGAGACAATCTGAATGTCCATCGACAGATGAATGCATAAATAAGATGTGGTGTATACACAATGGAATAGAACTCAGCCATAAAAAAGAAAGAAATAATGCCATTTGCAGCAACATGGATTGACCTAGAGATTATCATACCAAGTGAAGTAAGTTAGAGAAAGAAAAATACCATGTGGTATCCCTTACATGTGGAATCTATAATATGACATGAACGAACATATCTATGAAACAGAAGCAAGACTCAGCAGACACAGAGAACACACTTGTGGTTGCCAAGGGGGCGGGGGTAGGAGAGGGATGGTTTGAGAGTCTGGGATCAGCAGATATAAACTATTATATACTTAATAGGTAATAAGGTCCTACTCTACAGCACATGGAACTAAATTCAATACCCTGTGATAAACCATAGTAGAAAATAATATGAAAAATAATGTATCTATAACTGAATCACTTGGTTGTACAGCAGAAATTAATAGAACATTGTAAATCAACTGTACTTCAGTTTAAAACAGAACAAAAAAATAAAAAAGCATAACAGGTGCTTGAGAAAGTTAGCCATCACCTTGCATGGAAACTTTCCATTGAGTTGCAGGTGACTCGAGCTGGGCAGGGGAGGGATGCATTGCCCTGCATTCATTAGCTCTGCCATGCATTCTTCTTGCCTTCAAGGAAAATTCTAAGAAAAGGATGTTGGTTCTCGCATCCCCAGCTGCCCCTTTCTCCTTCTTCCTGTGTTTTGTGCATTTCCCTTCCAACCTCATCTTCCAGAGCCCTTGTCTCTTTTTCAGGTAACTGGATGGGGGTGGGAGACCAAAGGCAGCTTTTGCCTTTTAGCAGATGACCAAAGAAGGAATTTTAAGTTATAAAATGTCAGCTGATTGAGAAATATGTTTGGGGAGAGACAGCAAACTACCCAGACCCTTGAAATAAAGTTACCTTCTGGGCTTCTGCCAAATGTCAGCTCACTCCCAGCCCCGGGGACTCTGATGTGTTGCTCATGAATGCATAGCATCACCTTATTTTCTGCAAGACTGCAACCCAGGAGATATTCTTCTGTTGACATTTGGAATTGCCATAACTGTAAAGTGACGGTGACTTTGGATGGACACCATACATGCGAGTTGAGAATAAGAAAAGAAATAAGTTTTCAAAATATTAATCAAAAGAATTCTTTTCAACAGGAGATCTTCCTTGCTCTTATAAGAGCAGCTCAGGAGCCAGAACTATCACAGAAACTATCAGCCAGGGATGGAGAGAGTCATCCGACACCTGAAATGATGACATTCTGTATTCCTGCCACACGCAGGCATCTCCACGGCGACCGACTGTCACGTCACCGAACAGGCGAGAACACGAACACAGAGAGAAGTAACGCTAGTGGATGGATGATGATTCAGTTTCCATGCAAATGGCCTAAACCAGAACAATAGAAGAAAGGAAATCTCCTAACATGAAAGTAGAATTATTTAGGAATTGACTTTCCCCCCTCTCTGATAGCATTTCTTTTTACACAGGTTATTTTTTTAAGTTGCTTTTGGGAGGGTATGGCAGGAATGACATGCCTGTTAGGGATCACAGTAATAAAAATCATAAATCTGGAGGGAGTTCAAGGGGTCACCTTGCTCACCTTCTGCTTTCCAGGCAGAAATGATCACTAACAATGGCGTTCTGAAAGAGACTGCAGGAAAGATGATTTGACAGTCTTTTACAATATCCCAGCTTACAATGTTTTAACCCCTCCAAAAGACAGTCCTTTCCTATATCAACTGTGTGTCTCTGCACTGAATTTTAAGACTATGTTTTACATTCTGTTCTCACTGGCACAAGGAAACAGCTGGTCACGCCGAATGAGACACTCTGCATTTGTGATAATATATTTCCCCCTCATGCTCTGGGTTCCCGCTGTTCCTGAGCCAATAGACTTGGCCCTTCACAGAATTACCAAAGAAGAAGCGAGTAAGGAATAACTGGTTGGCATGAGTGTGAGAGACTGCAATTATTGCCCCAACACCTGCCACTGTTGCTTATAAGAAAATTACTTTCAGGACTTCCCTCGTGGTTCAGTGGTTAAAAGTCTTCCTACCCGTGTAGGGGACATGGGTTCAATCCCTGGTCTGGGAAGATTCCACATGCCTTGAGGCAACTGAGCCCGCGTGCGGTAGATCCCATGCTCCGCAACAAGAGAAGTCACTGCAATTGGAAGCCTGTGCAGCAAGAAGCCCAAGCACCACACCTTAGACAGTGGTCCCTGCTCACTGCAGCTAGAGAAAGCCCGCGAGCCCCAGAGCAACCAAAAAACAAATAAATAAAATGTTAAAAAGCACTCTTAAAAAAAAAAAGAGGCAGCAGCCCGCAGCCACTGATGTGCTTTCAGGGGCCACCACGGTAAGTGGCTGCAGTGGGCAATTCCCGTGACAACACTGTTCCTGCCGGTAAACACATGAGATTCTTGGTTGTTTTGTGAGTAACAGTATATCAAAATATATTCCCTGTTTCTAATAAGGAAAATAAAAATAAGAGAATGACTAAAAAAAGAAAATCACTTTCCCTCGGAACTTCCCTGGTGGTCCAATGGGAAACTCCATGCTTCCGCTGCAGGGGGCATAGGTTCGATCCCTAGTGAGGGAACTAAAAGACCATATGCCATGTGGCATGGCAAAAAAAAGAGCAGCATACTAACTAAAAGAAAATTGTGTGTGTGTTAGTCGCTCAGTCATGTCCAACTCTTAGTGATCCCATGGACTGTAGCCCACCAGGCTTCTCTGTCTATGGGATTTTTATGGCAAGAATACTAGAGTGGGTTGCCATTTCCTTCTCCAGGGGATCTTCCTGACCCAGGGATCAAAGCTGGGTCTCCCACATTGCAGGCAGACTCTTTACCCTCTGAGCCACCAAGGAACCTTCCCTAAATTTCTGCAAGCCAGCATGTAGGCGAGGTGACCCAGCTTTGGCCATCCAGACCCAATGCCCTGGAGGGTAGGGGGTGCAACAAGAAAGGAGAAAGTGCATGGAACAGAGCTGCTCTTCCCATCAGGACAGCCCTCCTAGGACCTAGCACTCAGAGAGGAACAACCCTCCTGAAACAGAAGTCATGCACGTTTTCTTGTTGGAGAAGCCTCTGCTGTCCCCTAACCCAGTAGTCCAGCCGCCGGAACGCAAGCAAAACAAACAGGGAAGAGGCCAAAACAAACAGGGCCTTCGCCAAGACAGTAGTCCTCAGGTCTACTTCCCCACCTCCCATAACACACATGATGAATGAGGTTCACACATTGAACCCTTGCGAGGGCCACAAAAAAGAATAATGTCATTTGCAGCAACATGGATGGACCAAGAGGTCACCATACTAAGCGAAGTTAAGTCAGAAAGAGACAGACAGATACCACATGATATCACTTGTGTTGCTGCTGCTGTTTACTTGCTAAGTCATGTCTGACTCTTTGCAACTCCATGGACTGTAGCCCGCCAGGCTCCTTTGTCCATGGGATTTTCCAGGCAATAATACTGGAGCAGTTTGCCATTTCCTTTTCCAGGGGATCTTCTGGACCCACGTCTCCTGCTTGACAGGTGGATTCTTTACCACTGAGCCACCAAGGAAGCCTGAAATCACTTATATGTGGAATCTAAAACACAGCACAAACTTATCTATGAAACAAAACCAGACTCACAAACATGGAGAACAGACTTGGGGTTATCGAGGGGGAGGAGTGGATTGGAGCCTGGGATGGATTGGGTCCTATACAGTAGGACCTTGTTTATCCATTCTATATATAATAGTTTGAGTATGCTAATACCAAACTCATACCTAGTTATTCTCTCTCTGGGGGGCGTACAGGTGGGTTTCATGTCCCTGCTTTCCTGGTGGTCAGGCAGACCATGTGTTTAGTGCCTGTCAGTGGGTTGTAACTGGGGTGTCATTCTCCAGGACTGAATGCTTATTTGATGAGGTAAGACTCTCCAGCCCTCTATTCTCCTGCCATGGTGATCCTGGAAGCCTGGGTGGGGTGAGTCAAATGAATATCTGGTGCCGCTGAATCATCACATGGAGTACAGTTGCCCAGACAGTTTTCTAGATTCAAAGTGGACTTTATGTGAGTGAGAAGGAACCATTTACTGTTAAGCCCCTGAGATATTTACATTGTTACTGCAGCATCACCTAGCTTATCCTAACCAGTACAGTGTGGGCTTTTAGCCTGCTATAGCTATAGTCAACTCTTAAAATGAACTGAAATCACTCAGAATATTAGTAGTTAAAATCTCAGCCACCATCCCACAGAGTTCTTGAAGAATAATAAAAATATAGATGGCAATCACTAATAATTATTCCTGCAAAGTAAGCAGGAAGGCACTAATTTCCATTTGAGTTAGTGGCATCTTTGTTAGTGGGAATGGAAGGAAAATACCAATTTTAGTAAATCTGAGGATTACATAATCTGTTTGTGCCATAATTGAAATTGTATGTTTTGCTTAGCAATAGATTCATGAAATGATTTAAAAACAAATCTTAAATTGTGTTGTAACTTTTGAATCACAACTTCTCCTCCTTTTCCGTGTACTGCTACTGCTAAGTCACTTCAGTCGTGTCCGACTCTGTGCGACCCCATAGATGGCAGCCCACCAGGCTCCCCCGTCCCTGGGACTCTCCAGGCAAGAACACTGGAGTGGGTTGCCATTTCCTTCTCCGATGCGTGAAAGTGAAAAGTGAAAGGGAAGTCACTCAGTTGTGTCCGACTCTTAGCGACCCCATGGACTGCAGCCTACCAGGCTCCTCCGTCCATGGGATTTTCCAGGCAAGAGTACTGGAGTGGGGTGCCATTGTCACAAAAGTTTTCTATCCTCACCTCAAGAAGACAGAACTGCAATTAGAATGTTTTTGACTACAAGTAGCAACCCTCCCTGGAGAAGGCAATGGCACCCCACTCCAGTGCTCTTGCCTGGAAACTCCCATGGACTGAGCAGCCTGATGGGCTGCAGTCCATGGGGTCACTAAGAGTCAGACATGACTGAGGGACTTCACTTTCACTTTTCACTTTCATGCACTGGAGAAGGAAATGGCAACCCACTCCAGTGTTCTTGCCTGGAGAATCCCAGGGACGGGGGAGCCTGGTGGGCTGCTGTCTATGGGGTTGCACAGAGTCGGACATGACCGAAGCGACAGCAGCAGCAGCAACCCTCCCACCCCTACACAAACAAACTGAAACAGTAAGGACCTGAATTATCTCACATTTTTAAGAGTCTAGGGGCTTTGTGGGGTTCAGGGCTAGCCCATCCAGCAGCTCGATCACATCATCAAGGACTTAGATTATTTTCTGAAGTTGGTAGTGAGGCAGTACAACAGTTCCAGACATCACATCTACACAGGATGATGTTCAGAAGGTTATAAGAGATCATCCCATCTTGTGTTTCTTGCTTACAGAGAGAAAATATTTCCCAGAAGCTACTTCCCATTGGTCAGAAGTGATCACAAGCACAATCCTGAAGCCATCACTGGTGAGAAGGATAAAATCGTCATGATTGGTTGAGAACCATCAGCTCAGGTGTAAGAGGATGAGCATTTGGGTGGAATAGGTATTTGGGGAGTCTATCACAGACATTATTTCTATTTCCACTTGGCAAAATTTACAGCTGCAAAATGGAAATACAGAGAATTTGGGTCATTTTCCCTTTATTCTCCTGGGTTGATCCTTTTTGTCTTAATTCTTCTCTGACTACCAAAGTCAAGATTTTGCAATAGCTTCCTACCTGCCTGCTCCAACTCATCTTGTTCTTCTCCAGTTCATTCTACACACCCCCTGCTAGATGAAGGTTCTTAAAACCCTCTTCTCATGTTGTCACATCTTTACCCAATTATGTCGAATGTCTCTCTTTTGACACTGGTTTTAGGTTTAGACTTCTCTGGGTGCTTTTCTGGGTGGTGGTATCACACCCATCCCACCCACCACTAACAGGTAATACACATTCTTTAAATGCCTCCCTGACTCAACACATCAATTTCTACTTCCATACTTCTGTATTTTCTCCCATCTTGAACATCCTATTTCATTGTCTCTGTCCAAAGCCTCCACTTTCTCTAACCATCTTAGCCTAATCTGTTTTTATATAAATTTATTTATTTTAATTGGAGGTTAATTACTTTACAGTATTGTATTGGTTTTGCCATACATCAACATGAATCCACCATGGGTGTACACGTGTTCCCAATCCTGAACCCCCCTCCCACCTCCATTCCCATACCATCCCTCTGGGTCATCCCAGTGCACCAGCCCCAAGCAACCAGTATCATGCTTCGAACCTGGACTGGTGACTCATTTCATATATGATATTATACATGTTTCAATGCCTTTCTCCCAAACCATCCCCCCCTTGTCCTCTCCCACAGAGTCCAAAAAACTGTTCCATATACCTGTCTCTTTTGCTGTCTCACATACAGGGTTATCGTTACTATCTTTCTAAATTCCATATATATGTGTTAGTATACTGTATTGGTGTTTTTCTTTCTGGCTTACTTCACTCTGTATAATGACTTCCCTGGTGGCTCAGATGGTAAAGCATCTGCCTACAATGCAGGAGACCCAGGTTCGATCCCTGGGTTGGGAAGATCCTCTGGAGAAGGAAATGGCAACCTACTCCAGTACTGTTGCCTGGATAATCCCATGGATGGAGGAGTGTTGTAGGCTACAGTTCCTGGGGTTGCAAAGAGTCGGACACGACTGAGCGACTTCACTTCTTCACTCTGTATAATAGGCTCCAGTTTCATCCACCTCATTAGAACTGATTCAAATGTATTCCCTTTAATGGCTGAGTAATACTCCATTGTGTATGTGTACCACATCTTTCTTATCCATTCATCTGCTGATAAACCTAGGTTGCTTCCATGTCCTGGCTATTATAAATAGTTCTGCGATGAACACTGGGGTACACATGTCTCTTTCAATTCTGGTTTCCTCAGTGTGTATGCCCAGCAGTGGGATTGCTGGGTCATAAGGCAGTTCTATTTCCAGTTTTTTAAGGAATCTCCACACTGTTCTCCATAGTTAGCCTAATCTTTATGAAGATTATCTTGGTTAATTGCAGCCCACACTGGTCTCTCCTCACTGAATTCTTATTTCATGTATAGCCAACACCATAACTGATTCTTACTATGTGTTGAGATGCTCTCCCCAATAAATTAGGCATGTCCTGAGAGCAGAGACCATTGTTTTGCTTTATGTCTGTCTCACACCATCTTTGCACAGGTGTCACACCTTATTGATCCTTCAGTCCGTCAGCAAGCAATGACTGAGACCCATTCCTCTATGGTTCCGGTATGACATTTGCACAGATGGAATCCGACAACTTGATCCTATTGGGAAAATTAGCATCAATTTTGCATATTTTGCTTCTCCTATGGGACAGAGAGGGGTCCTCTCTGAGTAAGTTCAGCTCAGCAACAGGGCTGGGAGTTGTTTCTAGCTGTTTCTATCTGCAAGTTTCTAGCCTACTTAGATAACGAAATTTGTATACCTGTTTAGAAGGCCATGCTTTTGGAATTGTTTTCCAGAATAAATACTGAATGTTAACAAGTATTTATCCAAGTCTGTTCAATAATAGACTTCCAATCATGTAAATGTACTTTAGTAGGTACCAACTTTGTTTATTAAAAAAGACTTGAGGGGGTCTTCCCTGGTAGTCCAGTAGTTAAAAATCTGTCTTGCAATGCAGGGAAGGGGCTTCCCCTAATGGCAGTAAACAATCCACCTGCCAATCCAGAAGATGCAGGTTCGACCACTGATTCGATCCCTGGGTCAGGAAGACCCTCTGGAGAAGGAAATGCAACCCACTCCAGTATCCTTGCCTGGAAAATCCCATGGACAGAGGAGATTGGTAGGGGACAGTCCATGGGGACACAGAAGACTTGGACACGACTTAATGACTAAACAACAACAACAACGCAGGGGACATAGGTTCAATCCTTGATCAGGAAATGAAGATCCCACATGCCTTGGGGAGAACCTAAGCCATCATGCAACAGCTACTAAGCCACGATGAAAGATCCTGTATGACACAAGGAAGATCCTACTCGTCGCAACTAAGACCTAATACAGCCAAATAAATATTTAAAAAAAAAATCTTGAACCTCAATTCTTTTTGTTTTTTAAGGGGAAATATTCATAGACATGTTCATCTTCACTTGTCTCTTTTCCCCTTGTGATCAGTAATGGCATTTGGTGGTCAGGCAGTCTGAACGAGGCCTGCAGACAAGCACCACTGAACAGAGAGAAGAGGAGTGTCCCTTAGAGGAATCAGATTATTCCTCTGCTCAGTGCTTTGTGCACCAGACCCTGGAAGGCCCTCTGGACACTGGGCTGCCTGTGCTGTATGTGACTGTGTGTGATGGGAATTAACACCTAATTCTGCATCCCAGCTTTATGGCTGAGGTCCACAGTGAGTCAGTATAATTAAGCACCGTTTGCCTGGTTAGTTAGTTCTGGTGTCTAAATCTGTCACAATAAAGTATGTGATGTTAAACATGTTTGGATTAGAACCTTCTGGAGCCAATGCCAATGCAGACAGCTATATTAATCACATGGGAGGTTATCTTATTTGAGATTTTCTATGCACCTCTGAGTTACAGTGTTTCATCCATCAAGGGCTTGCTGAAGACATCTGTAAACTTTGATTTATTGCACTGTTCCTGCAACAGAATTAAATAGCATTATACTCAAATATATTGGCTTAATTGACAGGTAGAGATTTAATCCTGTTAATTATCTAGCCAGCTCAAAAGCTTCCATTAACCCTTTGTTGAATCCGTGGGATTCAGAAAAGGTATCTCAGCACCTACTTGAGGCTCAGGTAAATCCATCATCATTCCTCCTCTTCAAAAAGTTTACTCTTGCTAGCCCCAGTTCATGAGCAAACGCACACACTCATGAGACAAGTGTGTTACTTTGGGGTGGCCCCCTCTCTGACTCCAAACAGTTCGTTCCTTTAGGTAAATGATGTCAGAAGGTTTGTAGTCAACCACCTCTCCTGGCTTTGGGTTTTGTCTGTGAGTATCTATTGAGATAACACGTGTGAACGTCTTGCATTCACTTATTTACACAACATACTTTTATTGAGCACTTAGTATGTTCAGGGACTTTGCCGGGCTGGAAAGAACAAAAATACATGGAAAGATAGTTGAGACCCTCGAGAAACTTACATCAGTTATAAATCAAAGTGCTTACAGACCTATAGGATATTCATTAATGGTGATCATCTGTGCTGTTATAATAACACACATGTCGCTCAGTTGCGTCCAACTCTTTGAGACCCTGTGGACTGTAGCTCATGAATCTCCTCTGTCCATGGGATTCTCCAGGCAAGAATACTAGAGTGGGTTGCTATTTCCTTCTTCAGGGAATCTTCCTGACCCAGGGATCAAACCCACATCTTTTGCATCTCCTGCATTGGCAGGAGGATTGCTTACCATTAGCAAATGCACACAAATAGGTCATCCATACCAGAAAACTTAAGTGTAGCTAAACTTTATCTTTTTAGAACCAATATTACTAAGAAAGGATATTAGGTGGAAATTTCAAACATTGAGAAACAATCATGGGAGACATTCAAAGAAGGCAGATACTTTAGGAACTTTTAAACTCATCCATCACAAGGTGGCTCTATTCTCTTCTTGCACACATGGCAGGACCCCACTTAACCATCTGCTAAGCTTCTCTACTCCTCAGGGCTAATGTCCTCTCTGTTCCCAGTCACTGTGCTAGGTCAGACTTCTCTGCCTTTTTGGAGCTCACAGTCCAGTGGAGACACAGACAGCAGTAAGAGGGCTGTGACGGAGGTTCCCACAGGGGGGCCCTTGGAGCCCAGAGTGGACACAGCCTGAGAGGATTCAAAAAAGGCTTCCTGGAGGAGGAGGAGTCTGAACTGGACTTTAGCAAATGCTTAACACTTATTCAGTTAAAGAAAGAAGGGTGTGTAAGGAGGGCAAGTTAGAAGATGGCAGTTTGTACAACATGAGAAACCAGGCCGAAGGCAGAGAAGAGGGAAACCACAGAGTCCTCCTATGAAGCCACAAGTACTGATACTTAGTGCTTTTAAATTAAGTGCAGTGAGTTGTTGCAGCTGGGACTGGGCAAGGGTTATGTCAGGAGAGTCCTGTGGGCCAGGCTAGAAATGTGGTGCTCAAGGACCAGCGGAACATTCTAAGCAGGAAAGGAAAACGGCTGGGGTTCTAAAACTGGTCAGCCTGGTGGGATAGTGGAGGATTTACTCACATTTCTCAACTTGAATAACTTTTAAGGAAAAAAAAATTGTATACTTTAAGAGCACTTATCGAACCTAGGTCCATGAAAGACATGACACTTAAAAAAATATTTTTTATATGATTTCACACTTAAGAACTGTAAGAAATATAAAGAACATCCATATAAGCTTCACCGAATTCATCAGTTGTTAACGTGTTTTTGACATTTTGCCCCACTTGCTCATTTATCAATCTACAAGCCTACAGTATACACACATACACTCATCTGAAAAATCTCTGTAGCCTTCATTCACATTCATAATTACTCCAATGTCTACTTCCTAAAGACAAGAGCTTTCTTTTTTTATTAATATAAAAATATTATCAAAATCAGGAAATCTGCTAGTTGTGCTAATAATGACTCATGATAATTAAGATCTGTGATGTAAAAAAAATGAAACCTTGGCCCTGTGCAAATGTCTTCCATTTGTAAATTATCACTGAAATGGAAATTAATCTTTATAATAATAAATGCTTTCAGATTATTATAAAAGTAAAAAGACAGGATTTTAAAACTCTCATAGAACTCATGGGTTTCTGGATGCACATTTGAGAAAAACTGTTGGTAGCCAAGATGGAGATGAGACAAGCTCTATTCAGCACGCAAGCCTAGATTGTCCTTGACTGTTCACGTTGGTCAGAGCATCAGAAAGTTGAGCTGGGGGAAAGAGGTCCCATTTCTGTTCAGCAAAGCTGGGTACAAAAAGCCTGAAGGACCAAGGAACCAGAGTAGGGGTCCTGCACATTGACACTCAAGCCGAATACAGAGCAAGAAAGGGGCCGAGAGTAAGGCCAATGATACTCCCATGCCCTGTCTCTTAGCAGAAAGCAAGTTTAGGATAAACAGAGAAAAAAGAGAAAGCATGGGGAGAAAGAAGGATGCAATTTTCATGGCTTGGTGGGGAGGGCCTCTGAAACTAGAAGAAAATTGTAGAGGGTAATATGATATCGTTAGTAGTATGTAAGAAGATACAGTTTCTACAAAACAGAATAAAGTAATGGGAGAAGCTGAGATGAAAATGCAATGGAGTGAGGCAAAAAAAAGAGAGAGAGAGAGACAGTGGAGATAGGCTTGTGGGGAAACCGAAAGGCAATATATTGTTTTTTTTAATAATTTTTCAAAATTCACTTTGGAGTTAATAAAGGACAGGATTGAAACTGTGGCAAACAGGCTCAATGACAGGGCAGGCAGATCTTTACAAATTTTAAAAGGTTTAGTTATTTCAGGCACAATCAGGAGACACAGAGAGAAGCATGATCATTGAGACTTGAATAAACCTCTTCTTGGTCTTTTATGAGGGAGGCAATACAAATAATGACAAATGGAGTGCCATTAATAGATCTACTTCAAAACTGATGAATTTCAACAGCATTTTTATCAAGCACATATGCTATATTACCAACAGCTGAACTTAAATAAGAGCCCATACAACAATCTCAATAAGTTCAGATGAGTGGGGATTACTATGTGGATTGAAAGCACAATGCAGAAATTGTGGAGCCACATTCTGGCTTACTAACTGAACCATGGTTTCTTAATCTGCAAAATGTGAAGATTAATAATACCTACCTTCTATAGGTATTATGAGGACAAAATGAGTTTTTACAGAACTTATTACTGTGGTTGGTAAATAATAAGCACTCGATATATACTAGCTATTGGTATTTTTACTGTTAATAGTTTTTGGTCATATCCTCTCAGTCAGTCAGTCAGTTCAGTCGCTCAGTCATGTCCGACTCTTTGCGACCCCATAAATTGCAGCACGCCAGGCCTCCCTGTCCATCACCAACTCCCAGAGTTTACCCAAACTCATGTCCATCGACTCGGTGATGCCATCCAGCCATCTCATCCTCTGTCATCCCCTTCTCTTCCTGCCCCCAATCCCTCCCAGCATCAGAGTCTTTTCCAATGAGTCAGTTCTTCGCATCAGGTGGCCAAAGTGTTGGAGTTTCAGCTTCAGCATGAGTCCTACCAGTGAACACCCAGGACTGGTCTCCTTTAGGATGGACTGTTTGGATCTCCTTGCAGTCCAAGGGATTCACAAGAGTCTTCTCCAACACCACAGTTCAAAAGCATCAATTCTTCTGTGCTCAGCTTTCTTCACAGTCCAACTCTCACATCCATACATGACCACTGGAAAAACCATAGCCTTAACTAGATAGACCTTTGTTGGCAAAGTAATATCTCTGCTTTTGAATATGCCATCTAGGTTGGTCATAACTTTCCTTCCAAGGAGTAAGCATCTTTTAATTTCATGGCTGCAGTCACTATCTGCAGTGATTTTGGAGCCCAAAAAAATAAAGTCTGACACTGTTTCCACTGTTTTCCCATCTATTTCCCATCAAGTGATGGGACCAGATGCCATGATCTTTGTTTTCTGAATGTTGAGCTTTAAGCCAACTTTTTCACTCTCCTCTTTCACTTTCATCAAGAGGCTTTTTAGTTCTTCTTCACTTTCTGCCATAAGGGTGGTGTCATCTGCATATCTGAGGTTATTGATATTTCTCCCAGCAATCTTGATTCCAGCTTGTGCTTCTTCCAGTCCAGCATTTCTCATGATGTACTCTGCATATAAGTTAGATAAGCAGGGTGACAATATACAGTCTTGACGTACTCCTTTTCCTATTTGGAACCAGTCTGTTGTTCCATGTCCAGTTCTAACTGTTGCTTCCTGACCTGCATATAGGTTTCTCAAGAGGCAGGTCAAGTGGTCAGGTATTCCCATCTCTTTCAGAATTTTCCAGTTTATTGTGATCCACACAGTCAAAGGCTTTGGCATAGTCAATAAAGCAGAAATAGATATTTTTTTGGAACTCTCTTGCTTTTTTGATGATCCAGCTATTACCCCAAATAATAAAAGTTTAAAGAGGAAAACAATAATTTAAAAAAGATCAGCTATGAATACATGAAGTCCAATGGAAGGCAGTCAAAGCACTATTAACAGGTAAACTCAGACTCAAATCATTTTTTTATTTTGTAAAAGAAAAAAGGATAAGAATACAAAGAAATGACACAAAGAAATGGAAAGATACCTTGTGCTCTTGAATTGGAAGAATATTGTTAAAAATGGCCTTACTACCTAAAACAATCTACAGATTTAATGCATCCTCCATCAAAATACCCATGACAGTTTTCACAGAATTAGAACAGTAATCCTAAAATTAACATGGAACTATTTAAAAAAAAAACAGAATTGCCAAAACAATCTTGAGAAAAGAACAAAGCTGGAGGTACCACCCTTGCAGGCTTCAGATTATCCTATAAAGCTACAGTAATCAGAATGGTACTGACACAAAGCAGACACACAGATGAATGGAACAGAAGAAAGAACCCCCAAATAAACCCATGTGCTTCTGGTCAATTAATCTATGATAAAGGAGGCGACAATATGCAATGGGGAAAAAGATAGTCTCTTTAATAAGTAATAAGTAATGCTGGGAAAACTGGATAGCTACATGTAAAACATTGAGTTCAGAACATTTCCTCATACCATACACAAAAATAAACTCAAAATGGATTAAAGACCTAAGTGTATGACATGATACCATAAAATTCCTAGAAGAGAACATAGGCAGAATACTCTGACATAAATTACAGCAATATTTTCTTAGATCTATTATGCAAGGCAAAAAAATAAAAGCAAAAATAAACAACTTGGATCTAATTAAACTTAAATACTTCTTCACAGGATAGGAAGACATCAACAAAACAAAAAGACAACCTATATATGGGAGAAAATGTTTGAAAATGACATGACTAACAAAAGGTTAATATCCAAAGTGTATGAATAGTCCATACAATTCAATGTCAAAAAAAACAACTCAATCAAAAAATGGGCAGAAGACCTGAATAGAAATTTTTTCCAAAGAAGACGTACAGATGGCCAACAGGCATGTGAAAAGATCCTCAACATTGCTAATTATTAGAGAAATGCAAATCAAAGCCACAATGAGGTATCACCACACATCTGTCAGAATTGCTGTCATCCAAGAATTGATGCTTTTGAACTGTGGTGTTGGAGAAGACTCTTGTGAGTCCCTTGGACTGCAAGGAGATCCAACCAGTCCATTCTAAAGGAGATCAGTCCTGGGTGTTCATTGGAAGGACTGATGCTGAAGCTGAAACTCCAATACTTTGGCCGCCTCATGTGAAGAGTTGACTCATTGGAAAAGACCCTGATGCTGGGAGGGATTGGGGGCAGGAGGAGAAGGGGACAACAGAGGATGAGATGGCTGGATGGCATCACTGACTCGATGGACGTGAGTCTGAGTGAACTCCGGGAGTTGGTGATGGACAGGGAGGCCTGGAGTACTGTGATTCATGGGGTCGCAAAGAGTCGGACACAACTGAGTGACTGAACTGAACTGAACTGAAAATCTACAAATGGCAAATGCTGGTGAAGATGTGAAGAAAAGAGAACTCTTGTACGCTGTTGGTGGGAATGTAAATTAGTGCAGCCATTACGGAAAACAGTTTGGAGGTTCCTCAAAAAAAAAAAAAGAAAGAAAGAAAGAAACTAGAACAATTAAATGATACAGCAACTCCATTCCTGGGTGAAAGTGAAAGTGAAAGTCAAGGTCGCTCAGTCGCCACAGACCCTTTGCGACCCCATGGACTATACAGCTATACAGTCCATGGAATTCTCCAGGCCAGAATACTGGAGTGGGTAGCCTTTCCCTTCTACAGGGGATCTTCCGGACCCAGGGATTGAACCCATATCTTCCTCATTGCAGGCAGATTCTTTACCAGCTGAGCCACAAGAGAAGCCCATTCCCAGGTATATATATGGGAAAAAACAAAACACTAATTCAAAAAGATACATGCACCCCAATGTTCATAGCAGCACTATTTACAATAGCCAAGATATGGAAGCAATCCATGTCCATCAACAGACAAATGGATAAAAGACTACTGGGGGAAATATCTGTATACACACACACACACACATAATGGAATATTACTCAGCCATAGAAAGAATGAAATTCAGCCATCTGCAATATAGATGGGCCCAGGTCCTCCTGCATTGCAGGCTGATTCTTTACCATCTGAACCACCAGGGAAGCCTAAGAGATTATTATGCCTAGTGAAAGAGGTCAGAGAAAGACAAATACTGTATCGTTCACATGCATGATCCAAGAAGTAAAACAAACTAATGTACATAGCAAAACAGAAACAGGCTCACACGATAGAAAAATAGTGGTTACTAGTGGAGGAGAGAAAGAGGGAAGAGGCAAGATGGAATTAAAAGATACAGACTACTATGTACAAAACAGATAAGCAACAAGGATATATTGTATAGCACAGGGAGTAATAGCCATTATCTTTTAATAACTTTTAATGAAATATAATCTGTAAAAAACACTGAATCTCTCTGCTGAATACCTAAAATATAAAATTTATAAATTAACTATACTTCATAAAAAATAAATATAAAAATATTAAAACTAATCTTAGGAAAACAGAAGGAATGAAATGGCAGATATAAAAGCAGAAATTGCTTTTTAAAAAATAGCATAAGATGAGTATAGTTTGGGAGGTAAAACAGCAAAATATACTTATTACTTATAAATTTAAATAGTTTTAAAAAAAGTTTTAAAAAGATGGAGACATATGCATACTTCTAGATACCAGGGTTGAATACTGTAAAAATGTTAATTTGTCCCAGATTAGTTTATCTACTTATTAAAAACCCAATCAATATGCTGATGGGACTACTTTTTGGAAATTGGCAATGTAATTACAAGGTTCATCTGGAGAACAGGTGAGAGTTGCTAAGAACATTTGAAAACATTCTAATAATACAAAATTCATCCAAACAGTCTAGATTCGGGGGAAAATTATTTTGAGAGCAGACTGACATCAGGATAAAAAGGACCTTATTCAACCTGATACCTTATTAAAATACTAATTGCCATCAATCTGGAATTCACACCTACTCAACCCCAGCTCTAGGTATTCTCACCTCTTTGATGTACAGACCTTCAAATCAGATAACAGAAAGACAGGCTGAAAATGAATTGCTCTATGTCCCTCAACGAGGAGCCCCCCCAAATGGTGAAAATCTAAACCATAAAATATCTTTCAATCTTATTCAAGTGGAGTGTTTATTGTGTATTATTTTGTTATTTATTAATCACAAAAGGAATTTGGTGTGCACCAGCCATTTCAAATCCTCTTGGTTATTTTCAGCCCCTAGGTTTTGCTCATCTTCAGGCTAGGAAGATTGGAAAGGTTATGTCCAAATTTTAACGTTACTGTTCAAGGACAAAACTATAAACCATTTCTAAAGTGACTGCTAGACTGATTCTAAAGTGGGATTCGTTTTACACTTAAGGTCTGAAAATAAAGCAGGTTGCTTTCATCTACCATCTGAGTTTTGATGGATGGGGAGTGTGGCTTGGGGCAATTGCTGAGTGGGATTGACTAGGCGAAGATGCCTGTGGTTAGCAGCATAAAGACGGGACAGAATGCACAGGATTCCCTCAACCTTCCTAAAATTATAAGAATTATGTGGAAAGATGAGGAGTCTAGAAGTTTAGGGGACTGGTACAGCAATCAAATGTTAGTGTCAGTACTGATTTCAAATACTTGGTACCATAACCAGGCCATGGGTTAAGAAAACATGTTCTAGAGTCAAAAGAAACATGAAATAAGCGTCAGAGCCACCACTTACTAACAGAGTAATGTTAAGTAAGTCCCTTAAACACTGGCTGCCAAGTTCCTGGTCTCTATATCAGGTATTACTCAGATCTAGACAAATGATAGCCAGTATTACTTAGTACAAAAGACTGTGGTCATTGTAAGTCTAAGTTTCTCATCACAGCATGGTAGAAAATGAGTCAGAAATGTGTAAATGTGCAGGCAAAAGGTATTCTAACAAGTGAAGTATTGGGCATAATATTTTTACTGTGTGTATATCGGGAGGTAAAAAGAGACAGAATATAAGAATAATACAGATTAAAACTTAAATGATGCACACCATGGGGGAATTATGCATGCTTCCCTGGTGGCTCAGACAGTAAAGTGTCTGCCAGCAATGCGGGAGACCCGGGTTCAATCCCTGGTTTGGGAAGATCCCCTGGAGAAGGAAATGGCAACCCACTCTAGTACTCTTGCCTGGAAAATTCCAAGGATGGAGGAACCCAATAAGCTACAGTCCATGGGATCGCAAAGAGTTGGACAAGACTGAGCAACTTCACTTTGTACTTTGTACTTTTTTATGGGGGAAAATTATAGATATTATTGCTGGTTTAAAAATACTAATAAACTGGAACTTCCCTGGTGGTTCAACGGTTAAAATGTGGGGGCTCAGATTTGATGCCTGGTCGGAGAACTAAGATCCCATACACATGAGGTGCAGCCAAAAAAATAAAATTAAAAAAAGAAATATTAGTAAATCCACAAAAGAGGGCTTCCCTGGTGGCTCAGTGATAAAGAATCTACCTGCTGATGCTGGAGACCCAGGTTTGATCCCTGGTCTGGGAAGATTCCACATGCCGCGGGGCAGCTAAGCCACAGTGCCACAACTACTGAGCCTGTGCTCTGGACCCCAGGCTCCACGGGAGAAACTAATGCAATGAGAAGCTCGTGCACCACACCCAGAGAGCAGCCCCTGCTCGCCACAACTAGAGAAAAGTCTGCTCAGCAACAAAGATCCAGCACAGTGAAAAATAAACAAACATTAAAAAAAAATCCACAGAAGAGAAGATCCAAAGATGTTTGGTATAAAACAGAAAATGCATGGTGGATGGTCCAGAGAAGCACTTGAAATTCAGCTTTCAGATAAAGAAAGGATGCTGATGTTAAAACGTCCAGCCTTTGAGCGGCCATTTAGGATGTCATTCCTGTGTGCTAGGGAGGACGCAGAGATGTGGGGATGAAGGGGAAGATGGCATGAGGTTAGCGGGTCCTGCTGCACCCAGGTGACCTCTGGTCTGGTGGCTGCCCTGCCTAGGGAAAGGTGTAAGCAACCTTGAGCAATGGGAGATGTCAGGCACAGGCCAGAGAGTCTCCATGAACTCAAGTACAGGATTTATAACCACGAGCACACACCTGTTTACACACTTTATGCTTATTCCCATGCAGATCATTAGGTGAAACAAATTGGTATTGACATGAAGTAAAGCTTACAATAGCACTGAACTTTCAACTCCCTTCCAGCAGATTTCTGATCTTTTCCAATTTGTGGCTCATCTATTTACAACTTAAAACAGTTAGAAGGATATTGATGACAACATAATGAGTGTGGAGTAAATTTCACACTTTGTAAAAACGATTATATGACTGAGCAGACTATAAAGCTCCTGGCTTGATCTGAGGTTTATAGGACCAGGACTTTAAACCTTAAGAAGGTTAATGCCTTAAGTTATCCCTTAATGCATAGGGCTTCCCAGGTGGCATAGTGGTAAAGAATCCCCCTGCCAATGCAGGAGATGTTGAGACGTAGGTTCGACCCCTGGGTGGGGAAGATCCCCTGGAGTAGGAAATGGCAACCCACTCCAGTATTCTTTCCTGGAGAATCCCATGGACAGAGGAGCCCAGAGGGCTACAGGATATGGATTCGAAAACAGTCAAACACGACTAAGCAACTGAGCATGCAACGCATGGGTATGAAGATCTTCAGTTCACTTCAGTCACTCAGTCGTGTCCGACTCTTTGCGACCCCATGAGTCGCAGCACGCCAGGCCTCCCTGTCCATCACCAACTCCTGGAGTTCACTCAGACTCACATCCGTCGAGTCAGTGATGCCATCCAGCCATCTCATCCTCTGTCGTCCCCTTCTCCTCCTGCCCCCAATCCCTCCCAGCATCAGAGTCTTTTCCAATGAGTCAACTCTTCGCATGAGGTGGCCAAAGTACTGGAGTTTCAGCTTCAGCATCATTCCTTCCAAAGAAATCCCAGGGCTGATCTCCTTCAGAATGGACTGGTTGGATCTCCTTGCAGTCCAAGGGACTCTCAACAGTCTTCTCCAACACCACAGGTCAAAAGCATCAATTCTTCGGCGCTCAGCCTTCTTCACAGTCCAACTCTCACATCCATACATGACCACAGGAAAAACCATAGCTTTGACTAGACAAACCTTTGTTGGCCAAGTAATGTCTCTGCTTTTGAATATGCTATCTAGGTTGGTCATAACTTTCCTTCCAAGGAGTAAGCGTCTTCTAATTTCATGGCTGTAGTCACCATCTGCAGTGATTTTGGAGCCCAGAAAAATAAAGCCTGACACTGTTTCCACTGTTTCCCCATCTATTTCCCATGAACTGATGGGACCGGATGCCATGATCTTAGTTTTCTGAATGTTGAGCTTTAAGCCAACTTTTTCACTCTCCACTTTCACTTTCATCAAGAGGCTTTTTAGTTCCTCTTCACTTTCTGCCATAAGGGTGGTGTCATCTGCATATCTGAGGTTATTGGTATTTCTCCCGGCAATCTTGATTCCAGCTTGTGCTTCCTCCAGCCCAGGGTTTCTCATGATGTACTCTGCATAGAAGTTAAATAAGCAGGGTGACAATATACAGCCTTGATGTACTCCTTTTCCTATTTGGAACCAGTCTGTTGTTCCATGTCCGGTTCTAACTGTTGCTTCCTGACCTGCATATAGGTTTCTCGAGAGGAGATCAGGTGGTCTGGTATTCCCATCTCTTTCAGAATTTTCCACAGTTTATTGTGATCCACACAGTCAAAGGCTTTGGCATAGTCAATAAAGCAGAAATAGATGCTTTTCTGGAACTCTCTTGCTTTTTCAGTGATCCAGCAGATGTTGGCAATTTGATCTCTGGTTCCTCTGCCTTTTCTAAAACCAGCTTGAACATCAGGAAGTTCACAGTTCACATATTGCTAAAGCCTGGCTTGGAGAATTTTGAGCATTACTTTACTAGTATGTGAGATGAGTGCAATTGCGCAGTAGTTTGAGCATTCTTTGTCACTGCCTTTCTTTGGGATTGGAATGAAAACTGACCTTTTCCAGTCCTGTGGCCACTGCTGAGTTTTCCAAATTTGCTGGCATATTGAGTGCAGCACTTTCACAGCATCATCTTTCAGGATTTGGAATAGCTCAACTGGAATTCCATCACCTCCACTTGCTTTGTTCATAGTGATGCTTTCTAAGGCCCACTTGACTTCACA
This sequence comes from Bos indicus, assembly GCF_029378745.1. Taxonomy (NCBI): domain Eukaryota; kingdom Metazoa; phylum Chordata; class Mammalia; order Artiodactyla; family Bovidae; genus Bos; species Bos indicus. The sequence goes on from NC_091763.1 coordinate 98,426,582, forward strand.
TTCCAGGATGTCTGGCTCTAGGTCAGTGATCACACCATCGTGATTATCTGGGTCATGAAGATCTTTTTTGTACAGTTCTTCTGTGTATTCTTGCCATCTCTTCTTAATATCTTCTCCTTCTGTTAGGTCCATACCATTTCTGTCCTTTATTGAGCCCATCTTTGCATGAAATGTTCCCTTGGTATCTCTAATTTTCTTAAAGAGATCTCTAGTCTTTCCCATTCTGTTGTTTTCCTCTATTTCGTTGCATTGATCACTGAAGAAGGCTTTCTTATCTCTTCTTGCTAGTCTTTGGAACTCTGCATTCAGATGCTTATATCATTCCTTTTCTCTTTTGCTTTTCGCTTCTCTTCTTTTCACAGCTATTTGTAAGGCCTCCCCAGACAGCCATTTTGCTTTTCTGCATTTCTTTTCCATGGGATGGTCTTGATCCCTGTCTCCTGTACAATGTCACGAACCTCATTCCATAGTTCATCAGGCACTCTATCTGATCTAGGCCCTTAAATCTATTTCTCACTTCCACTGTATAATCATAAGGGATTTGATTTAGGTCATACCTGAATGGTCTAGTGGTTTTCCCTACTTTCTTCAATTTAAGTCTGAAGATCTTAACTTACATGTAAACAGAGTTGACTGGGAGGTGGGGGAAAGATGGAGAGATAAGAAAGTTATGAAAATTCAGGAGCACCTTTAATCAGATACAGGACCTTCTCTGCCCTATATATCTATGTCCCTCAGAGAGGAAGAAGGAAGAGAAAAAAGGCAAGAGAGGGCCAAGTTATCCAAACTCTCTTTCCTCCACTTTTGAAGTTATTCTTAAATAACCTTGAGCAAGACAAGCCGCGCTGCTATGTGCCATGGAAGACAAATTGACAAAGCACATGTTTTGTTTGAGGGATTATTTCCTATTCGGTTGTAGAAAACCTAGCAGAGAGACCCAGATAGGTCCCCTTGTTATCCTCTGCTAAGAACCTAGGACAGTTAATCCCTTTAATGCTCAAATTCCTCCCAGAGCATTCCAGGCACCCTGGAGTGAGGGTGTCTCCTGTGGATTCTGTGCATCTGTTATCTTGGTTGCACAGTGCAGTTTTCCTTTTCTTGTTCATTGGATGCTGCTAGATTGGGTCAACTCCAAAAGCAACATCTAAGCATGAATTCTCCTTCTAGGTCCCCACTGCGGCTGCCTGATGTCTGATTAAAAGGCCTAGACATGAGAGCAAGGGAGTTGTATGGTACTTCTGAAGTCCCTGGCACTATCTCCCACCATTGCAGAGCTGCTGGGACCAATATGGCCGCTTCTTGTGCTCTCAGAGCCCTGTGGAGACGGTGATGAAAAAGCTCACGGAGATCGGACTTGCCCTTTTATTGCAGAACTCAGCCATGAGCACCTGGGGTCTGAGCCAGGAGGACATGGTTTGTCTGACAGATCCCTCACTCTACTCAGTGGCAATTCCCAGGCACAATGAGATGGGGGGGCGGAGGGGGGAAGCGCTATCCTGTTAGACTCTGGTACAAGAATTTATCTTAGTAAGAGATTTGCCTTTTTGAGAAAAATGCCTTGATAAGCTCACTTGTGTAGTCAATTCCCTTTGAAGTATAGCTGTTCTCTGGTGCCAAGGTTTCCAAGAAAGGGCCAACGTTGCTCTGTTTAAGAAAGCAAACGTAATTTATCTACCCATTTATTTTGTCATGGAGATGTGAAAGAGGAGAGTAAAAAGGAGGAAGAAGAAGATAACCAGACAGTGGGAGGGGACTTCCCTAATGGTCCCGTGGCTAAGTCTTTGAGCTCCCAATGCAGGAGGCCTGCCTGGATTTGATCCCTGGTCAGGGAACTAGATTCCACGTGGCAGAACTGAGAGTTCACAGTGCAACTAAAAAGATCCTGCGTGCTGCAATGAAGATTGAAGATCCCTTGCAGCCAAACAAACAAGATAGCAGGAGGTCATGTGTCACACAGCGGGATTCTTCTTCACTAGTATTATTAAAGACCATAAAATGGTTGGTCTGATTGGATTTCTTATGGGAAAAAAAGCTATTGGGAGATGACCTTGTGTATATGCTGACTTGGGGGCAAAACAGCAGCCACAGAAACAGATAAAGGAAGGGCAGACAGACCAGTTGCCATCTGCACAGTTAGACCAGGTTTGTGGACTGAAATCAAACCTGTCAGCCCACCAGGTCCTTAATTATGCAAATTGTTATGCAAATTGAGCCCCAGGAGATGTGCCCGGTAAGGGCCCAGGAGGAGATAAGACAGGTCTATAAGTCGGGGTAGACACAGCTTAGGAACTGCAGAACGCTTCAGAAATCACTGAAAGTGGAGGCAAAGCGGACCTCAACAGCCACCTCCTATGACCTTCTTTGCAGTACGCATTCCCTTGCCTCCTCCAGGAGGGGCCTCGACAGGCTGGGCCCCTTCTGGTGACCAGGTCTCCCCCGTTTCCAGTAAGACCTCTGCCTCTGCTCCAGCTCTCCCTCCCACTCCATTCCCGGCCACTCCACGCAATCAGTGAGCGCCACCTGTGTGCCTGACACTTCAGCGGACCCTGAGCCTACAGGAATAAACATCACAACATCTGTGGGAAACCAGTGCTCAGCTTCTCTGCACTGTCGAGCCAGGGGAAAGTGAAAGTGACTCAGCTGTGTCTGACTCTTTGTGACCCCATGGCTACACAGTCCATGGATTTCTCCAATACTGGAGTTTGTAGCTGTTCCTTTCTCCAGGGGATCTTCCCAACCCAGGGATCAAACCCAGGTCTCCCACATTGCAGGCGGATTCTTTACCAGCTGAGCCACAAGGTTAGCCCAAGAATACTCGAGTGGGTAGCCTATCCCTTCTCCAGCGGATCTTCTTGACCCAGGAATCAAACCAGGTCTCCTGCATTGCAGATGGATTCTTTACCAACTGAGCAGAGAAGCCTGTTGGTCCAGGGGATGGACCCCTTTTTCCTTTCTTGAGCACCCTGTTGAAAACACAATTCTTGTCGCCTAAACAGGTTATCATTTCCTCGTCTTCCAGATCAGTCTATCACAGAGATGAGTTTTGATTCTAGCATTTCTCACACATTTCCATTATTTTCTTACACACAGGTGCCTCCTGCATTGGTTTTCCATTGCTGCTAAACAAACTACCATTAACGTCATGACCTAAAGCAACACAAATTTATCCTCTTACAGGTCTGGAAGTCAGAGAGGGTGTGATTTTCTGGAAGCTTTGGAGAGAATCTTTTTTTTTCTTTTTTTTGCCCCTGGCTTTTTCCAACTTCTAGGGACTGCCACACTCCTCTGCTCGAGGCGCTGCATGCAGCACTCTGGCGCTTCCGTCGTCACATGACCTCTTACATATTCATCAGTGCCTGCTTTAGGGCCCAGACCCAGCCTGCCTCCCTTATTTATGAATGCTTGTGGTTAATTAGACTCACCTGGCTAATTCATGCTACTCAGCTCATCTCATGAGCCTCAATTTAATCACACCTGCAGAATCCCTTCTATTACTTAAGGCAACATATTCACAGGTTCTAGGGAGTAAGATGTGGGTCTTATTGTGCTGTGTGCTAAGTCTCTTTGGTTATGTTCCACTCTTTGTGATCCTATGGACCCTACTGGCCAGGCTCCTCTGTCCATGGATTCTCCAGACAAGAACACTGGAGTGGGTTGCCAGGCTCTCCTCCAGGGGATCTTCCCAACCCAGGAATCAAACCCTCATCTCTTTTGTCTCCTGCATTGGCAGGTGGGTTCTTTACAACTAGTATCACCTGGGGAAGCCAAATTGAAAACTGCATCCATGTGAAAACCTTAACGGGCTTCCCCAGTGGCTCAGCTGTACGAGGCTCAATGTGTGGGGCCATTATTCAGCCCACATTCCCCCACATATCAAAAACACTGCCCTCCGCACCCTGCCCCTTCTGGAGCTGTCTTCCCAGTGTCAGGTCCACAGTGGCCTCTGGGTCGAAGACCAGTCTCCACAAGATGGTGGGGGGTCATCTTGGACATGAAGTGCAACTGAGAATTAAAATTCATAAAACCCACTCTTAAAATTAAGAAATGCTTATTAATAGTCTACTTTATATAGATGCTATTCTGAGACTGGGGGAAGTAGCAATGAGTGAAACAGAGGAGTCTCTGTTACCAGAGGCCTGGTGAACTAGGGAAAAAAATACAAAGGCTTGTTCAATGTTATATGTCATTCAGTTCAGTTCAGTTCAGTTGCTCAGTCGTGTCCAACTCTTTGTGACCGCATGAATCACAGTATGCCAGGCCTCCCTGTCCATCACCAACTCCCGGAGTTCACCCAGACTCACGTCCATTGAGTCAATGATGCCATCCAGCCATCTCATCCTCTGTCGTCCCCTTCTCCTCATGCCCCCAATCCCTCCCAGCATCAGAGTCTTTTCCAATGAGTCAACTCTTCCCATGAGGTGGCCAAAGTACTGGAGTTTCAGCTTCAGCATCATTCCTTCCAAAGAAATCCCAGGGCTGATCTCCTTCAGAATGCACTGGTTGGATCTCCTTGCAGTCCAAGGGACCCTCAAGAGTCTTCTCCAACACCACAGTTCAAAAGCATCAATTCTTTGGCACTCAGCTTTCTTCACAATCCAACTCTCACATCCATACATGACCACAGGAAAAACCATAGCCTTGATGAGACAAACCTTTGTTGGCAAAGTAATGTCTCTGCTTTTGAATATGCTATCTAGGTTGGTCATAACTTTCCTTCCAAGGAGTAAGCCTCTTTTAATTTCATGGCTGCAGTCACCATCTGCAGGGAGTTGCAAATTAAAGCAACAAGGTATCATACACATCTATTAGCAGGCTAAAGTGCAAAACACTGGCAACACCAAATGCTGGTGAGGATGTGGAGCAGTAGGAATTCTTACTCATTGCTGGTGGGAATGCAAAATGATACAGACACTTTGGAAGCTAACCATATTCTTACCATGCCTGCCTGCCTCCCTGCTAGGTCACTTCAGTCATGTCCAACTCTTTTCTACCCTATGGACCATAGCCCACCGGGCACCTCTGTCCATGGGATTCTTTAGGCAAGAACACTGGAGTGGGTTGCCAGGCCCTCCTCATTCTTGACATATGATCCAACAATTGTGCTCCTGGGTAAGTTGAAAATTGTGCATAAAAGATGCCAATCTGACCGAAAATCAGTCACTCAGTCACGTCCAGCTCTTTGCAACCCTGTGGACTGTAGCCCACCCGACTCCTCTGTCCATGGAATTTTCCAGGCAGAAATACTGGAATGGGCTGCCATTTCCTCCTCCAGGGGATCTTCCCAAGCCAGGGATTGAATTCTTTTATCTCCTGCCTTGGCAGGCGGATTCTTTACCACTGCGCCACCTGGGAAGACAAGTTGAAAATAATATCCATGTAAAAACCCTGCACCCAAATGTTTATAGAAGCTTTATTCATAATTGCCAAAAATTGGAAGTAACCACAATGTCCTTCCATAGGTGAATGGATTAAAAAAAAAAAAAAAACTGAAAAACTGTGATCAATTCATACAATGGAATATGGTTCAGTGATTTTTTTTTTTTAATAAACTATTAAGCCACCACAGGAGAAGGAAATGGCAACTCATTCCAATATTCCTGCCTGGAGAATCACATGGACAGAGGAGCCTGGTGGGCTACAGTCCGTGGGGTCGCAAAGAGTCGAACACGACTGAGTGACTAAGCACACAAACCACCACAATGACATGAGGGAATCTTAAATGCATATTGCTGAGTAAAAGATGCCAATCTGAGAAGACTGTGTACTGTATGATTCCAACTGCATGACATTCTGGGAAAGACAAAACTATGAAGACAGAACAGAGGTCAGTGTTTACCAGGGGTTTGGGGGAAGGAGAAGAGATGAGTGGGTGGAGCACAAGGAGTTTTAGGGCAGTTGAAACTATTTGTATGATACCATAATGGTGGATATAGAACGTGTAATGGTGGGTACAAGAACTTATGCATTTGTCAAAATCCATAGAATGTTCAACACAAAGAGTCAACTCTAGTGTAAACTATGGAGTTTGTGGGACCTCTCTGTTAACTTTCCCTGGTGGCTCAGACAGTAAAGCGTCTGTCTACAATGCGGAAGACCCGGGCTCGAGCCCTGGGTTGGGAAGATCCCCTGGAGAAGGAAATGGCAATCCACTCCAGTACTATTACCTGGAAAATCCCATGGACAGAGGAGCCTGGTAGGCTACAGTCTATGGGGTCGCAGAGAGTCAGACACGACTGAGCGACTTCACTTTCACTTTCTGTTACTTTCTGCTCAATTTTTCTATAAATCTTAAACTGTTCTAAACTTAAAACCTATTCATTTAAAAAGGCATGGTATGTTGGATAATGATGCGTGCAATGAAAAATTAAAGCAACACATAGGTACAGAAGTAATAGTGTGGTGGGGTGTGTGTATGTGTGCAAACTATTTTATTCTTTAGGTTAGGGATGACCTCACTGATGATGTGACTTTCTAAGACTTGAGTCTTAGAGAAAGTCTAAGACTTTCTAAGTCTTCGAAAAGTGATGGCAAAAGTCATACAGACTTCTGGTGGGGAAAAAGAAAGAAAACCTTACAGATCAAGGGAAGCAATTGCAAAGGCCCTGTGGCTGGTTATGTGTTTGGTGTGTTTGGTGTCAGTGTGGCTGGAGTGGATGAGCTTGAAGAGGACAGCACGGGTGGGGGAGGGCCATGTCGTATTGCAACTTGCTAGTCACTATGGAGAACCAGGATTTCACCCTGAGTGAGATGGGAGCCCTCGTGGGGGGGTGGTGAACAGAGGAGAGACACCGTTTGCTTTATTTTTAAGAAAATTCCTCTCACTGTTGTGAGAACAGACTGTAGTGGGGACAAAACTGGGACAGGGAGACCTGATTTAAGTCTTGTGGGCTTGGTGGGAAGAAGTGTCATAGCTAAGCCCAGAAGCAAGATCATGTAGACATTTGAACTTATGATCCATGTAAATAACAGGAGACCCTGGGGCCCAGTGCAGCTGGGAGAATTCTAACTTGTGCATATGTGTATGCTGGCCCACTTCAGTCATGTCCAACTCTTTGCAACCCTGTGAACTGTAGCCCGCCAAGCTCCTCTGTTGGTGGGATTCTCCAGGCAAGGATACTGGAGTTGTTTGCCATGCCTTCCTCCTGGGAATCTTCCCGGCCCAGGGATTGAACCCATGTCTCTTATGTCTCCTGTATTGGCAGGTGGATTCTTTACCTCTAGTGCCACCTGGGAAGCCCGGCAAACTCATGGGGGACCCTAATTCTCAGGAGAGATTTAGAAGCCAAGGAGTTGAGAGTATCCTGGTGAAGCCACTCTGCCTGTTTCTCAAAGCTTCCAGGCTAGGATTTCTGCTTGGTAAGTCTCATAATGTCGATGTTCAGAATGAGCCTTAACAACTCATTTCCAAGGAGCATCCAAATTCTGTGCCCCTGGAATGGTTTGGATATATTCATGGTGTCTTTTGTGATTGAAGACCCAAGATCTTCTAAGTTCTGCCCATAGTTTTTTTGTATTCATTAACTAAACTTAATCTTCATAAATATCCCATTATGAGGTCCTATTGACAAGTGTAAGGAATCACAGACCCAGAAAGGTTAAATATCACAAAGTCATCTAGTAATCAACAGCACGCAGACCTACCTGATCCTGAAGCCCAGGCCCATCCCGAGAGAACTGAACATCCCAACTGACACACTCACCACACAGCCCTGGGGTTTAATTCCAGAGTGGAAAACGTGAAAGACAAACATTTCCATGTAAGACCTCTTTCTTTTCTTTGACTATTTGATATCCTCTTTCAAAGTGGGTTTGGGGAATATGGTGGAGTGAATGAAGGAGGCAGGGGTTGGAGAGGAAGAGTTTAGAGGGCAGGAGAGTGAAGCGTGCCCAGAAGCGGGGCAAGTTTGGGCGTGTTTCTTTACGTCTCACTTACTGTTTCTAAGTGGCTCCCAAGGTGTGGAGGCTAATGGCGTATAAAGACAAAGAAAAGCCATGTGCTTCTTAAAAGCTGGAAGCTTGTGGGGGCCTTCTGGTTTCTGCAGCTTCTTCTAGGCAGGGATTTAGACCAGATAAGGGAATCAGGCTGGGTGGAGGGTTGGGTCAGTGCTGTGGTCCCCAGCAGGCTGGTTCTCCGAGCCTCGTCCCAGCCTCTTCCTCCCCACTATTGAGTAGAAGAACCTTCCCCAACCACAGCAGCTGAGCGGATTTGCATGGGGAAGGTCCCTCATTTCCAGATGCAATGATAAATGGAGGTTTGAGTGGGAAAGGATGTCAAAGAGACCCCTGCTGACTGATGACTCTGGGGTCATTAATGTTCACATCCAAGGGCCATTCACCAGCTGAGTCATAAACTTCAAAAGCAGAAATGCTGGCTGAATCCAAACAGTATGTGTGTGACAGAGATGGAAGTTGGCAGAAGATGGTGTTGACTTTATTGCTGCTCCCCAAATCCTGAAGGCCATTTTAATTAGCTTTCAAACAGCGTTTGTACTCTTTGGTCTTTGAGTTTGCTCTTACGGCTACACACACCCATCCACACATAATCCCAGTTTAATGAAACCAGAGGAACATCAAAACCGCTATATTGTATCAGTGTCTCATTAAAATGGACATCTCTTGCTCTGTAGTTCATTAATGTTTTTAATTATTTAAAGCAAAATTTCTACACACTGTTGTGTTGGTGAATAGAGGTCAAGTTTTTGTTTTTGTTTTTAATAAACAAGAGCGGTTGTTTTCTAATTTTCAAAGTAAGCTGCCAAGGAAGGAAAGGCTGTGACTAGCTTTGAATATATCAGATTCCTGGTATAATTGGTTGTGTTTTTCAAAACATACTGCTAATATTTGGAGCGACTTTATACATATTTATGGGGGCGAGGGGTGGCAGGAGCCACACTAGGGGACTAGTGGGGAAATGAAAGGATATCCAATTAGCTGTGGGTGGAAATTAATTGTGTAGTCCTGTAGAAATGACCAAACTGTTGAATCACCACATCTAAAAGAAAAATGACAATAACAATTTAAATAACCAAAGTGTTTGTGTGTGTGTGTGTGTGTGTGTGTGAGGTGATCTCTAGACACTGCTGGGGAACCTCTGGCCTTGACTGTGCTGGCTTCAGAGGCTGTGGGCTAGCTGGTCCCACAGACAGCAAGTCTCAGAGGCTGGGGAAAGGGGATGCTGAGGGTGTGGAAAGATGATGTGATACTGTGGGAAATGGGAGGAGTTGCTTTTCCTTGCTGCCAAGATGCAGTAAAAAGAGAAAAAAAAAAAAGGTCAAGAGTAGATGAGAGGGACCTGAGTGAGTTCCATTCCCAGTAGAGAACACCTTGGAGAGGAAGGGGGTGGCGAAGACACGCGCTGAGTTTTCCCAGACAGCTGGACAGCTTGGAAGGTGGCAGTCTGGGGACTCCAGAAAAGTGATGAGCACTTGAAGTTTTCCTAATGGAATTCTTCCTGACATTGTTTAATCCACATACCTGGTCTGTGATTGTCTGTTAAATGGCTTTCTCTGGCATCTGTACCCTTGGGGTCCCTGTAGTAAGCAGATGGCATCCTCAAACTGGGTACTTAAGAAGAGTTTAATAAAGGAACTGTTTGCCAAAGTGTGGGCCCAGTGTGAGGAAACCACAGGGATGGTGCCAGGGGCTGGAACAGCGTGGGGGAGGACAGTCGCCTGGTCTCCTGGAGAGGGGAGGGGAGGAAGCGGCACTGAACCTCAGCAGTGGGAAGAACCACTTCGGAAGGCAGCTTGGAATAACCTACCAGCAGAAAGCCAAGGGGACAAATGCCCCAGCCTCTCTCTCCCCACATCCTCCAATTGCCTGCTGTTGACCCCCTTTGGCTAAATCCCAATTTGAAGTCAGCCTTGACTGTGGAGCTGTCCAGTCCAAAATCCATAGTCAAGTGGTAAGCTGCAAATCTGAATAAAAGTTGACATTGCAGGCTGTAGTCCAAAGGCCAAAAAATCAAGCAGAATTTCTATGCTACAATTTAGAGAGAGGATTTCTTCTTCGGGTGGGAAACCTGTCTCCTCAGTCTTCTCTGAAGACCTTCAGCTGATTGGATGAGACCAACCTGTATTTTGGAAGGTTGTTTGCTTTACTTAAAGTCAACTGATTGTAAGTGTTAATCCCACATTTAAAATTCTTTTTCTTTGCCATCTGCAGAGATGTGGATGGACCTAGAAACTGTCATAGAGGGTGACATAAGTAAAAAAGAGAAAATCAATTATCATATACCAACACATAAAACATTGCATAAATAAACTTATTTGCAAGCAGAAATAGGGACACAGACATAGAGAACAAATGTACGGAAACCAAGCGGGGAAGGGGTGTGTGGGATTGGCATATATACACTGCTATGTATAAAATAAATAACTAATGAGAAATGACTCAACAGCGCAGGGAACTCTACCCAGTGCTCTGTGGTGACCTAAATGGGGAGGAAATCCAAGGAAGAGGGGACACGTGTATAGGTACAGCTGATTCACTTTGCTGTAGAGCAGAAATTAACACAATATTGTAAAGCAACTATACTCCAACAAAAGAGGGGAGAAGGCACAGGGGAAGGGAAAATTAGGGGTATGGGAGTAAGGGATACAAACTACTATGTATAAAATAGAGAAGCAACCCGGATATACTGTATAGCACAGGGAATCATAGCCATGGTCTTGTAATAGCCTTTAATGCAGCATAATCCGTAAACATACACAATCACCATGCTATATACATGTAATGTAATATGCTATACACATGTAATTAATGTAATATATTAAATCAACTATACTTCAATAAGATATAAATACCTTTACAGAGACATTCAGACTGGTATTTGGCCAAATAGCTGGTCACCATAGTCTCATCAAGTTGACGTATAAAATTAACCATCACGGTTCTCATGGTGGGGCAAGATGGAAGCAGAGCTACACTGAGGTTCAGTCAAAGCCTTAGTTTAAATATTACTCACATGTGTTGAATTATCTAATCCTCAAAACAATATGGTGAAACCTCTGTAAACAAACTTTACAGATGATGCAACTGAAGCTCAGAAAAGTTATTGCCCAAGGACACAGCTGAAATGCGGTCGAGGCAAAATCCAAGTCTTCTGAATTCAGTTCTAGACAGTTTCTAAGTGACTAGCACAATCTTTTAAAGTTCCATTATGAAATCACATGATATCTAGAGTTGACTTAACTCTTTATTGACTGGGGGATTTTTGCAGAAACACTTGTGGCTGGTGATTTGCTATGTAAGCGAAAATTGAAACATGCTAGTCAATAATATTCAGGTAACAAAAGAGGTATTAACATGTTTCTGGTCAATAATGTGTTAAAAACAATACAGTTTGGAAGCAGGTGAGAGTATGGATGAAATGTGATTGGTCATGTGGTTAATTGTTGGGCTGGGTGATGAGTACACAAAGGTTCATTGTATTTTTCTCTACAATTCTGAATATATTTGAGAGAATTTCCACAATCAAACATTAAATATAATCTCACAGCTTGGTCAGCAGTTGGCATTTTACAAGATGGAGCTAACCACTTGAGCCCACTCATAGCTGCATGAACTCAAGCCCTTTGAATCAAGCTCTGCTTTTTCCTGCTCTGCTTTTGAAGGGCATATTTGCCACAGAACAACGGCAGTTACAGCAGATGTCTTTACTGTCAGGTTACACTGAGTGTCTTCTGATGACACGACCCTTTTACCCATGAGCCAACTTGCAGGTCATGCCACAGTGTGCTGCTCACAAGCACAGACTCTGCAGCCAGACTGGGTTTGACCCCTGCCTCTGTCACTTACCAGCTGTATTCCCTCGACACGCCACTTAACCTCTCTGTCCCTCAGCTTCACTGCTCAAGAAGTAGGACATCAATAGTACCTTCCTCCTAGGTTTTATTACAAGGACTGAAGGAGTCAATATTGCTCAGAGACTTAGTCCCTTCATACAATAAGTGCGATGGAAGCATGGATTGAATAAAACCTACAAAACTCTCTATAAGAAAGAATTGCTTTGGACTGCAAGTGGCTTTCTGATTTTTGTCTCCCGATGCTGGAAGAGAAAGCAAAAAGTAAATTGTTCATTCACTCAATAATTATTGCAGAGAAGGTAATGGCAACCCACTCCAATACTCTTGCCTGGAAAATCCCATGGATGGAGGAGTCTGGTAGGCTACAGTCCATGGGGTCGTGAAGAGTTGGACACGACTGAGCGACTTCACTTTCACTTTTCACTTTCATGCATTGCAGAAGGAAATGGCAACCCACTCCAGAGTTCTTGCCTGGAGAATCCCAGGGATGGGGGAGCCTGTTGGGCTGCTGTCTATGGGGTTGGACAGAGTCGGACATGACTAACGTGACTTAGCAGCAGCAGCAGCAATGATTGAATCCCTGTTTTATATCTATTATGATGATGATCATAAAGACAAAAGTCTTTGACAACAAAGAACACAGTTTAGTTGGGAGAGGCAGACCGTTAACTAAATCAGTAGTTCTTAACATTTAAATATAGACCTTCAGAGAACTGTATGAAGTTTATGGATCATCTCCACAAAATATACCTACACATAAATTATTGGGTACCATGTTAAGAATCCCTAAAATAAACAATTATAAATAGTATGATAAGTATCATGATAGAGCTATGTATCCTGCTTATCTCTCTAGACAAATTGCTCTCCTCTACCCACCCTGCCCATCCCCAGTTCTACCATATTGTCTTCTTTCAGTTCTTGAAAGAAATGGTTCCCCAAGTCTCGGTTGTACACCTCAACTAGAAAACCACAGATAAGCAAAAACATTCTAGGCTCTAAACATTCTAGAAACAACTAGAAAACCACAAATAAATAAGCAAAAACATTCTATACATTGTGTGTGTGTATATATATATATATATATATACACACACCTATGTATATACCCCAAGATATGTATATTTATTTATAAATTGTACACATGCATTATCACCATTAATTAAGATGTCCAGATGAGAACCATAAACAGGCCCAGGTTTGCCTTTAACAATAGAGGATGCAAATCCATATTTCAAGAAGACTTGGCGATAATTTTGTATTCTTTTGGTAGTCTTCTTGTCAGGTCTGATTAATCCATTGTTTTTATTTCATAACATGGTTGACAAAGAACTTGTATGAGGCAGTGTCAGTTCAGAAGAAAATTCTTGTTCACTTGTACTTACATTATCAGCATTACCTTCCGTCTGTGACTTCTTCGCAGTAAACTCTGTGAGCCATGTTTCACTTCGTGAGGTTTGGTTTAGGCTAAGTCATGTGATCCATGCATTCACATAAAAGACACACAGACACTGCTTGTAGGGCGTGGCCATTCTTCCTTCAGAATACTTCATGGGCTTCGTACTTTGCATGGCATGTGACCCTCTGACACTATAGGAGTTGCTGGTTTCAGCCTGTTTATTAGATCATCGTAAAGCTTAATTTCTTTTTCAGTTAGATTAAAAATTCAGCATAAGGGGATGAATATGTTTTCCTCCTGCTTCCTAATGGGTTATCTTATGCACCCTTTGGAGAATAAGTCCTCTACCATGGAAACACATGCTTGAAAACACCAGCCCTTCTAGTTACAGTCTTCCCAAAGCTGTTTGCCACCTGGAGCACTTTGGCTGGGCACTTGCTCTTGGCCTAATTCCTTCATTCCCTGCAGGGTGTCTAACTTCTTACTTACTCTGGGCAGCTTTGCATAACATAATAACCAGGTGGAGGTCTTCTGTTCACCTCCCTGGCACTGCTTTATACCACAGATACCTGCTGCTGCTGCTAAGTCGCTTCAGTCGTGTCCAAATCTGTGCGACCCCATAGACGGCAGCCCACCAGGCTCCCCCGTCCCTGGGATTCTCCAGGCAAGAGTACTGGAGTGGGTTGCCATTTCCTTCTGCAATGCATGAAAGTGAAAAGTGAAAGTGAAGTCGCTCAGTCGTGTCCGACTCTTTACGACCCCATGGACTGCAGCCTACCAGGCTCCTCCGTCCACGGGATTTTCCAGGCAAGAGTACTGGAGTGGGGTGCCATTGCCTTCTCTGCAGATACCTGCTAAGTTTCAATTAAGCCAGGTTTACCAAGGTGAGCAAACTGGACGTGGCCCATCATTCACAAAGATTACGGCCTAGAGGAGTTGGACATGAATCAAGCAGTGATTCAAATATATATAAAATTATAATTGTGTTACAAGCTTTGATGAAGTACAAAATGTGATAAAAGCATAGAGAGCAGAGATTTGATCTAACCTGGGAAAATAATTAAATTTAATCTGAAGGGCTTCCCAGGTGGTGCTAGTGGTAAAGAACCCACCTGCCAATGCAGGAGATACAAGAGACATGGGTTCAATCCCTGGGTTTGGAAGATCCCCTGGTGAAGGGCATGGCCACCCATTTCAGAATTCTTGCCTGGAGAATCTCATGGAGAGAGGAGCCTGGAGGGCTATAGTTCACAGGGTCGCAGAGTCGGATATGACTGAAGCAATTTTGCATGCAATCTGAAGGAGTACTAGTCAAAGGGAAGAGAGAGTCCCGGGGGAGAGCGGGGCATAAGCAAAGGCCGTGTGGCAGAAGGGGGCATTTATTTGAACACTTACTATATTTTTTATAATTCCTTGTAAAATTGCCTCCACCCCTCATGCAATGCTGAGCTCTATGAAAGCAGAGACCAACAGTCTTGTTTGCCATTCTATCACCCTTGCCTAAGAGAATGCCTGTTACATAGAAGTTGCTCAAGAAATGTTTGTTATGAATGAATGAGCACATAGGAAACACAATAAACCCGGACTGGGGACTGGGAGAAATTTTCTCAGAGGAAACAGCACCTGGGTTGGTATATAAAGAACAAGTAGGATTTCACTACAGGAAGAAGCTGGAAGAATCCGGGTGAGGAGGAGCGGGAGGTCACAGGAGGACAGCAGGAGTTCTCAGGGTATGTGAGGACCTGCAGGGGTTTTGTACATATGGAACAGAAGGTGAGACTGGAGAGGCCATGGGGAGGGGACACAGAGAACCCTGCTCACTGGCCTTCGAAAGACTAGACCAATGGAAAGGTGTAACACAGGTGCAGGAGTGACGGCCCCAACCGAGGTGGGTGCAGTGAGAATGCAGATGCCACTAGCCAAAAGGGGGCACAGGAAGAGCAGCTGAATGTGACGGGCTGGGGCTGGGGACTGCAGGGCTGGTCAGGCTGAACTTGAGGTGCATGGGACATGTGTGTGTACTCAGCCGCTTCAGTTGGATCCATGGGATTCTCCAGGCAAGAACACTGGAGTGGGTTGCCATGCCCTCCTCCAGGGGATCTTCCGGACCCAGGGATCGAACCTGCATCTCCTGCATTGCAGGCAGATTCTTTACTGCTGAGCCACCAGGGCAGCCTGCGTGGGAACATAGCCCCAGACATAAACTGTAGTGGTCAAGTTTGCTGGTCTGCCGTCACGCGTCAGGGTGAATCAGGGAGAGGGAATCCTAGTCCGAGTGCTGGATAGGATACAAAAATGGGGAAGACTCTGCCCTGTCCTCAGGTGAGTTCCAGTCTACCAGGGATGCATTTATACATAATTACATATAAAGTGGAAGACGTTAGGTAAGAGAGAGAAGAATCAAAAACTACTTCTGGAGGGGCCAGCAGAGGAGGGAACCTGCTTAGAAATGCCCCATGGGGTGAAAGTCAGAAGTCATTCATATTTCGTAGTGGAGGCAACAGGAAAATGTGGGTGTCTCGTTGGCGTTAATCTCAAAAAGCTAGTCCTTTAAAACCTAGATTCCTCAGTGACTTTTAAAAATAGCCCTTAGCATGGAGTCTTTCTGAAAGTCTAAATAAATTGCCTTCATTGGTTTCCCCTTGTCCGCACATTAATCTTCTCAGAGGCTGCAGCACATTAATCAGGTCTGCTCTCTTCTGGAATCGCCTTTCCCGGCCAAGTTCTGCCATGGATGGTGCTCATCGACTCCACGCCCTGCCGGTGCTGGTGGAAAGGAGCGTGCTCTGCCTGTAGGTCTCTGAAGGCCCTGTGGGGTCTCCCCCGTGTTTGGGGTCCCAATGGAATTTTCTGGCCCCCAGACATCAGGGATCTCCATGTGGACAAGCCACACCTGTTCTGAGAGCTGTGCAATTTTACCACCCCCTAAAAAGTTGTTTTTTTTTAAAAAAGCTGATATTCTTTAATTTTTTTTATTTATAAATTGTTATTTATTTCTTTTGGCACCAATGAGCAGCATGCAGGATCATCATTCCCCAACCAGGGATTGAACCCACAGTCCCCTGCATGGCGAGCACAGTCTTAACCACTGAACCAAGACAGAAGTCCCTAAAAAGACTTTTCACCCCTCTAAAACTTTTGAGTGAACCCCATCCATTCCCAGGGATATATTTACATCTAGTTGAATGATTAATAGTTGAATGATTAAGTAATTTGGCTAGATACCTCCAAACTGCCTGCTTCAATAAATATTCTAGAAGTGGCCCAAAGCATCTGAGTCGTGTGGTTCTATGCCTTTCTCCCTCTGCCCAGGTACTATCATCACCATAGCCAAGTGTGCCCTTGATTTGTGGGACAGTCAAGCTGAGCTGGGTGCCGTCAGGCAGCATCTTCTTAGAAGCTTTGGAGCTCCCAGCAGGGCGTCTCCTAAATTATTTTTGTCCCTGTTGATTCCACTTTGCCCCAAATCTGCCACAATTCACGGACTCCCCAGATCTAGTTGACAGTGCTTTCTCCATGTCTACAAAATGCACTCTGCCTGCACCCCAGCCTCCCCTAATGAGTTTGGCCATCCAGCCTGTCAGGGGTCCTGTGGGCTGGCTGGCCTGTGAGAGAGTCATTTCGGACAAAGAGGGACCAGGACTGGCTTGAGCACCGTGCCCAGACGGGGTAGGATCGGGGCTGGGGGGAGCCTGCACGGACTACTCAAGGGATGTTGTTGATTTGCAAAGAAGATCTAAAGGGTTTTGTTTTGTTTTAGTTGAGAGTTGTTTTATCCAGTGGGAACTTTTAGGACTTCAAGCCCAGGAGACAGCATCTCAAGTAACCGTGAGAGAACTGCTCAGAGGAGGTGAGGAGGGGGACCCAGGTTATACAGATGTTTTGCGACAAAGGGCAGGTAGTCGGAAAATCAAAAGATAATTGTTAATTAAAGGAAAACCAGATCTCCTAAGTTAAGGAATTCAGTACTTTTCTCTGTATGGGAAGATGCAAGCATCTAGGCTCACTGAAGTCATTCCTTTGATATGCATCTCAGCAATCTGGGGCCAGTATCCTGAGTTTCCTCAGGGCTCGCTGTAGGGAGTGGTTGCAGTCTGAAGAAGCTCTAAAGTTTTGGGTAGAGCTGGGAGCCTGTTTGCATGGCTTGTCCATGGCTCTGTAGCCGACCATGAGTCAGGAAAGCTATTCTGTGTCTTTAATTAAAGGGCCATCAGAGGTAAAGACTCTGCCTGCCAATGCAGGAGACCTGGGTTCGATCCCTGGGTTGGGAAGATCCCTTGGAAGAGGGCATAGCAACCCACTCCAGTATTCTTGCCTGGAGAATCCCATGGACAGAGGAGCCTGGCGGGCTACATAGTCCATAGGGTCACAGAGTCAGACATGACTGAATGACTGAGCATGCACACAAAGGACCATCAACAGCAGTCCAGATTCATAGACTCCTAGATCATCCCCAGACTGAAAAACTGAAACCCATAAGGCTGTCCTCCTTGTTCAGTCAAGCCCTTGATTGTAATTGAGGAGGTGGGCTCATTTTGAGACTGAATCGGCAGTGGAGGTCTCACCCCCACCCCCCCACCCCCCCAGAAAGCTGACAGGGACTGAGAAGCCAGTAGTGTGTGGGGTTGCCTTCCCCTCATACCCTGTCCCCTCTTGGCTGTCTGAAACTTGGTTGTGTGTGTCTGACGTTAAGGGCCAGGCTTCTTCTACTCATTATCCAGACAGTTATTAAAACAGTCTGAAAAATAGCATCCTTAGACTTCAAAGGCAGCTGTGGCCATGATTGTTAGAGAGAAATTTTTTGAAATGGTTGACTTTAAGTTGTTCTTATTCAAAAATGACAAGGGGAGAGCTCTGAATTTGTAAAGTTGTTTGAATAACTTTCTGAGTTTATTGTCAGGCAAGACAGGTTGAACTAAATGATATTTCAAGTCCCTTCCAGCTATGAGAACCATGTTTTTCATAGGTGGTTGGGCAAGTAAGGGGCTTCCCTGGTGGCTCAGACAGCAAAGAATCTGCCTGCAATGCAGGAGACTGAGTTCAACCCCTGGGTCAGGAAGATTCCCCTGAAGAAGGAAATGACTACCATCTCCAGTATTCTTGCCTGGAGAATTCCACGGACAGAGGAGCCCTGCAGGCTCTTTGCATCCATGCGGTCACAAACAGTCAGACACAATTGAGTGACTCAGTTCAGTTGCTCAGTTTTGTCCAACTCTTCATGACCCCATGGACTGCACACCAGGCCTCCCTGTCCATCACCAACTCCCGGAGTTTACCCAAACATGTCCATTGAGTTGGTGATGCCATCCAACCATCTCATCCTCTGTCGTCCCCTTCTCCTCCTGCCTTCAATCTTTCCCAGCATCAGAGTCTTTTCAAATGAGTCAATTCTTCACATCAGGTGGCCAAAGTATTGGAGTTTCAGCTACAGCATCAGTCTTTCCAATGAATATTCAGGACCAATTTCCTTTAGGATGGAATGGTTGGATCTCCTTGCTGTCCAAGAGACTCTCAAGAATCTTCTCCAACAAATTGAGTGACTAACACTTTCAATTTCTGGACAAGTGAGAAACATAGTGGAAAGACGATTGACCTTGATCTGGAACAGTTAGGCTTCCAACAAACTCAAGTTCCAAGTCTGGAACAAGTAGGTGCCAGGGGAGACCCCACTAGGTAGAAAACAAGATTCCTTAAGGAATTTAGGTTCCAAAAGAGGACCTCAGTCCTTAGAGGATGCAGAATGAAGTGTTATCCTATCCTTGGATGTGCTGAAGTCCTTGGAACCAAGGCCAAGATTCGGTCAGAATTGGGGCTCACGGCAAAGCTGGGGTTGGATTAAACAAAGCAGGAGGAATGATTGGAAACGAGGGACCAGGATCAGATAGAGACTGATAGCCAAGGTGGTCTGATGCTAGCTACTAGTTATGTGCTCTAAAATTTTTACTACTTGGGGACAAGATGGAAAAGGTTGAACCTCAGATCTGGTTTGGTGGCCTCAGTTGGAAAAAAGCAAATAAATGAATTTCATCTGGTTATTAACGTTAATATTGAGGAATGAACTATAAAAATACACACACAGAGAATGACTGAACCTCTGGGAACATCTGCACAGATAGCCAAGCCAGCAGAGTGATATTCAGGGCTGGCTTTTAGATCTGATTCTGGAATTGTCCTCCAAGAACCTGTAAGTGTGACTTTTCACACAGATCACACAGTGAAGGAAGTGCTTAACTAATTGTGCCCAAGAGAGTTATCAGAAATTAACGAGATGCCAGAGATGGACCATCAACAAGCCATGAAAGAGAGACCTCAGGTCACAGTTAGACAATTCAACAACTAGAGATATTCTCCCAAGGGGTGGTGCTGTGTCCTTGGCTTTGCAGACATCTCGGAAGGTTAAAGGAAGATGGGCACACTGCTCTAGAAACTGTTCTGTTATTCCTTTCCTGCTCCCAGCTCTAGGCATCTCAGTCCTAAGCCCTCCAGCATCTCCCACCCCATCCCACTTGTGCTACATCACCGCTTTCTATGGGGAGCTTCAGGGAGGGTTGAAGAAGAGTTTGGACCCCCAGCTGGCTTCTGCTGGATCGGCCACTCACCAGCTGCATTTCTGATCTTGTTCTCATCTCAGAAATATCAGTTTTGGTATTCTTGCCTTAGTGCCCTTTTCTTGGTCTTGCCTGTTTGGTTAAAGCACCACTTCTCACAGTGTGCTCTGGGGAAGCTTGTGTGCGTGTACAGGTTCATATCAACATCCTCTGGTTTTAGTGTGCAGTGGATGGGGAGGCAGAGAGAGGGTTGGAGTAACAGCCAAACCATCTTCCTTCCCCCTTTGTCTTAACACATTCACGTGTCAGGCTTGAGGCTGAAATGCTGTGCTGCAGAGCAGCAGTCCACAAACTCTTTGTCACCAAGGACTGGTTTTATGGAAGACAAATTTTCCATGGAGTGTGGAGTAGAGGGGTGATGGTTTAGGGATGATTTAAGCGCATTACATTTTTTTCTGCACTTTATTATTATTACATCAGCTCCACCTCAGATCATCAGGCACTAGGTCTGGAGACTGGAGACCTCTGCTGTAGAGAACACGAGTTGGGGGTGGAAATGCCCTGGATGAACTTCCCAGGTGGTGCTAGTGGTAAAGAACCCGCCCACCAATGCAGCAGAGGTAAGAGACACGGGTTCAATCCCTGAGTCAGGAAGATCCCCTGGAGGAGGACATGGCAACCCACTCCAGTATTCTTGCCTGGAGAATACCATGGACAGAGGCACCTGGTGGGCTACAGTCCATGGACTGCAAAAGAGTTGGGCACGACCTAGTGACTAAACAACAATAGATGATGAATATACTCAGCACGTGGCTTTCCTCTTGCTCACCAGCCTCCCACCCCTGTTCTCTGCAGGAAGACAAGGAAGGGAGCAGAAAGCAAGTGGGGAGATGCCCTTATGGGAGGAGCTAGAGGGTTGACAAGTCCTCGCTCCTCGCCACTGAGAAAGAACTGTGGATGTGGCTCTCCCTGGCTGCAGAGGAGGTTGGGGAGTGTGGGGTTTTGTTTTTCAGCTGGAATTAAAATCAGGGTGTAGTTAGTAAGGAAGAGAGGGAATGGATATTGGAAAGGCAGCCTTACTATGTTAAAATAGATTAATTACTGTATTAAAATACATTAATACACATTCCATTCTGCATATTCCTTTAGGGTCTCCTAAGCTTCCTTTTTGGCATCATGGGACCTATAAAATAAGGCTGGTCTGGCAACATAGGGTAAACGGAGAACACGGCTTATGGATAAGGCAACTCGCCCCAGGGACATGGGTTGATGTGAAACCCACCCAACTTCTCCAAGGGCTGAGAGCACCAATCTCTGTAGCCCAGCCACCCATTCACCGTAATACTGAGCTATATTATAGCTACTGCTGCTGCTGCTGCTAAGTCGCTTCAGTAGTGTCCGACTCTGTGCGACCCCATAGACAGCAGCCCACCAGACTTCCCTGCCCCTGGGATTCTCCAGGCAAGAACACTGGAGTGGGTTGCCATTTCCTTCTCCAATGCATGAAAGTGAAAAGTGAAAGTGAAGTCACTCAGTCGTGTCCGATTCTGTGCAACCCCATAGACAGCAGCCCACCAGGCTCCTCCGTCCATGGGATTTTCCAGGCAAGAGTACTGGAGTGGGGTGCCATTGCCTTCTCCGTATTATAGCTACAGCGGCTTGCAGATCAGCACACAGGCACTTTATTAAGTAGTGTTTGTAGAATGGCTCTGTAGTAAAGAATCTGCCTGCAATGCAAGAGACCTGAGTTTCATCCCTGGATTGGGAAGATCTCCTGGAGAAGGAAATGGCAACCCACTCCAATCTTCTTGCCTGGAAAATCCCATGGACAGAGGAGCCTGGTGGGCTACAGTCCATGGGGTTGCTAAGAGTCAGACACAACTGAGCGATTATCACTTTCACTTTGTAGGACAACACCTGTGAGGGGTGAGGGACACAAGACTTGGCAAAGGAAGAAGCTGGGTGGCAATAAAATTGGCTCAAAGCTCTTAGGAGATCCTCTGGGGAGCTCTGGAGAGGGAACATCTTTCAGAGTTGTCCCACTCTGAGACAAGGAAGTCAGGCCCTCATCCCACCCCTCCCCACTCTGACCAGTCACTGGGCGTGGGAGGGGATGTGGCCCTGGAACAGGGGCCCTCAGGCTGAGGGCAATGCTCAGACTGGAACTTGATGGAGAGCCATCAGCTGCCATGACTCCCTGCAGCTGTGGAAACGGGTCCCTCAGTCCCAAAGTGGGCTGGGGTCTATGCAGAGCTCCCCTAATTCACTACTGGGGGCTTTGTGCTCTACAGGGAACAGCCATGCCCTCCTGCAAAACGGCCCTTGGTGGCCTGGTAAGAACAGAATACAGGAAGGTGTGAAATAAAAGGCTTACCTGGAATGGCATCTGTGGTGTTCTCATGTGAAGTGGCGTCTCAGCCCATGCTGAGTCCCAGAGGCTTATGGGAGAATCCCACCTGATTTCAGCAGCCCCGGAGGCTTGACAACTGTGCTCCACCTGCTGTTTATTTGAATTCAGCCAGGCTCTTCTGCGGCATTCATTATCATGGACATCATGTAGCAAGAAGCAGCTGAGAGCCTGAAACAAGCTCCCAATTTGTCTTTGGAAAATTTTCTCCATTATGAGCAGAGAAAGATTAAAGGGATAATAATACCTCACATGGATATCATGCTTTCCTACCAGCAAAGAGCTTGCAGATGTATATTATCTTATTTGAGCCTCACAGAGCCTATAGCCCTGTGAGGTAACTAGAATAGGAATTACTATTCATCATAGAGGTGAAAATATTGTGACTTTAGAAACTCATGACTCCATCTTATATTCCAAGAATAGGTTGCATTTCTTAATTTATTTTTTTTTCTTTACCATGATCCTTTCTATTCTCGAAAAATCCAAGAAGGCTAAAGCAAGAAGGCAAGTGGGAAAAAGACTTTCCCTTCCCTATGCATGTCTGCTCTATGGCATCTTTCTCCAATCTCTAATACTACAATATGAGAATGAGGATGCTGAAATTAAACTACCGACAAACAAGAAAAATATGGCAGCTGTCAACTTCTGAGACTGCATCACTTATGTATTTTTAATTAATTTGTTTTAGAGTATAGTTGCTTCACAGTGTTGTGTTAGTTTCTACTGTACAGCAAAATGAATCAGCTACACGTATATGTATTACGTCAGTTAGTTCAGTGGCACAGTCATGTCCGACTCTTTGTGACCCCATGGACTGCAGCACACCAGGCCTCCCTGTCCATCATCAACTCCCGGAGCTTGCTCAAACTCATGTCAATCCAGTCAATGAAGCTTTCCAACCATCTCATCCTCTGTCGTCCCCTTCTCCTCCTGCCTTCAATCTTTCCCAGCATCAGGGTCTTTTCCAATGAGTCAGTTCTTCACATCAGGTGGCCAAAGTATTTGAGCTTCAGCTTCAGCATCAGTCCTTCCAATGATTATTCAGGACTGATTTCTTTAGGATGGACAGGTTGGATCTCCATGCAGTCCTATGTATCCCCTCCCTTTTGAACTTCCTTCCCATTCAGGTCCCCACTGTGTATTAAGTAGAGTTCACTGCACTCTACAGTATGTTCTCATTGAAATTGAAAGTGAAAACCGCTCACTCGTGTCCAACTGTTTGTGACTCCATGGCCTGTACAGTCCATGGAATTCTCCAGGCCAGAATACTGGAGTGGGGAGCCTTTCCCTTCTCCAGGGGATCTTCCCAACCCAGGGATCAAACCCTTGTCTCCCTCATTGCAGGCAGATTCTTTCCCAGCTGAGCTACCAGGGAAGTTCTCATCAGTTATACATGGCATCATTTTATGTCATGATCTTTTATATCATCATTTATATATATATAAAATCATCTATTTTATACATGGTATCAATAGTGTACCTGTGTCAATCCCAATCTCCCAGTTCCTCCCACCCCTCTTTCCCCTTTGGTATCCATGTATTTGTTCTCTACATCTGTGTTTCCATTTCTGCTCTGCAAATAGAGAAAAACTTTCTATATCATATATTAGTGCATATATGTGGAATCTAGAAAAATGCATCCCTTATTTATTGTGCCCCTGCTGCATGCCATGGGAGTGGTAAAAAGGGTGAATAAAATGTATAGTTCTTGTAGAGCTAGCAATCCAATAACGGATATAAAATAGGAAAAGGACTAACAAACATTAGAGCGCAGAAGTGGAGCCCTGCTTGACAGTTTCAGAGGAGGCACAGACGCCAGGAGGCATTAACGGAAGTGGCAGTGTGCGAGCCAGTCCCTAAGGGTGAGTTGTGCTTCTTCCACTGATGATGAAACACACTGATGACCTTGTGAGTCAGCCAGAATCCCGGGCTTCCTGAGTGCCAGCGGGGCTGAAATGCAGGCAGGAGCGTCCACTGTGTTGCTGGTCAACTCAGGTCAATATTTAGCCCACTGCACACTTGTTACCACCAGCCAGCCACCTAAACAGCCCGTGCTTTCTTGCTCTTCCATTGGCTTATTTTTTTAAAACACATTTTGTCTTTTCAACACTTCTTGTAGCATTGGATAGGGTTATTACCAGAATTTTTAAAAGAAATGTTTACTGCAGCTTCCCATGAAAAATAGACTCCCTAGGCTGGGACATCACAGGGTCTTCGGGGAAATTCAGAAGCCACTTGGAGCAGCAGATGCTGTCATATCTTCACCAAGTCAGATGTTTTTTTTTCACACACAGGTGATACATAAGCTTGTTTCCGAGGGAAACAGCAGGACTTTGAAAGGGGTGTTTTTTCCACAGTTGCCCGTTTGTCTTGCTTTTTTGTTCCACCTTTATTATTCTCCTGGAGGGAATATTCCTAATAGGATTAATAAATGAAAATGTAAATAATGTGACTATTGAAATATAGATTTTCCAGGTATACAATTTATTACCAGCTTGGTAGAAGTGAAGTCATCTGATGCCATCTGTTCCACGGCCACTTCTCATGCTGCCAGGGGGAGAGGATTTCACAAATTAACAGCCAGAGCTCCCAGGAGTCACTGACCTTGGGAGAAACTGGAGGGAGAGAAGGGCGTCAACTCTGGGAGCAGAGAAAACCTCCGACCATAAACTGGTGTCACGTGGGCACAAAGTCTTGAATCAATACCAGTGAGGGCCTGATGCCTAAACTCTAAATAACCATTTGAAAGCTTGGGGTGATGGTGGAGGGGGTAGATTTAAAAAAAAAATAGAAGGGGAAATCAAGGGGAGAGGATAATTAGCAGTAAATGTGTCAGATCCTTGAGCAACAATGTAGGCTGATGGGGTGTGTTTACAGGCTTGACCCTTCGGTGGAATTATTTGCAAGGCTGAATGAACCCATGCACACTTTGGAAATCAAACTTCCTACTGGGGAGAATCTGTCTTTGCCTCACCTTGGTGGTCCTGCTTGGCTGGACAGCAGACTGGGAGATTTCAAGGCTTAGCTGTGCCGCTCACCAGCTCCACAGCATCTCTGTGTCTCCGTTTCCTCATTAATCACCTGAGAAGACTGGGTGTTCTGGTCTCTGGAGTTGCTCAATCTTTTATGAATGATTCCATTTTCAGAGTCAGAAGTTTCATAAAATCCTCCTTTGCTAGCGTCATTCAATGTCACCCTTGATATCTCCTGCAGAAGGACATGGAGTCTGTGGTGAAGTGTGGTGACTTTGCCTTCATCAAGAACCATCCCCTGCAAGGGGGGAACGTGGACACCCAGGTAGGAAACCTGGAGAGTGAAGGAGTCGTATCAGGAGCCACGTCTTCCCCCGGGGAGGGCAGTGGAGTCTGACTCCACCTTTCTTAACTGGAGAAGGATAAACCCCAAGAGTCCGAGGGGGCAGTCTGCCTCCTCACAGCTTCTCTCGGCCCATCCCTCCTCTCCTCCTGTTTCCAGTCAAGGCTCTCTCTCCTCGCTATCAGCGGTTGACTCTTAGAACAAGGCTGTCTGGGACAGAGGCATGTGTTTCTGGGAGCTGGTGTGGACCTGAACCGAAGCAGGAGCCGGGAAGCATCTCCCTTGCCGGGGCGGTGGGCTGGAGGAGGAGGAGCTTGAGAGCTGTGTGGAGATGGGGTGGCTCCAGAGAAAAGTGAGATCCTGCCCCAGGCTGGCATTCAGGGGCCAGGCTCCCGAGGTGTCTCTGAGAGGTGGGTTTTGGAAGGGGCTTCTGAGGAGAGGGAGGAGGCCATGAGTCTCCTACTGCAGCTGGAGAGCCAAAGAGCAGCTGGGGCAGTTTCCCTCCCCAAAGCCTTCAATTTCTTCAGAGCCTGTTGTCTTTCATGGGAGACTGAGCTGCTGCTCCTCTGTCACTCATTCACTCAACGAGCGCTCCTTGCCTCTGCAAGGCACTATGGATCCCGTGTGGGGGGAAAAAAAAGTTACATGTAAAATTCTTATGCCTTCAGGGAGCTTATGGTTTAGTGGAGTAGACAGGTGCTCAAGGCGTAGTTGAGGAGACTTCCCTGGCGGCCCAGTGGTTGAGACTTCACCGTCCAGTGCAGGAGGTGTGCATTTGATCCCAGGTTGGGGAGCTAAGATCCCACATACCCCATGGCCAAAAACAAATAATAATAAAACAAAACAGAAGCAATATTGTAACAAATTCAATAAAGACTTTTAAAAATGGTCCCTGTGGAAAAACATTTTTCAAAAGACGTAATTGAAAAATTATGAAATGATAGCAAGTGGTGAGGCGTGTGAGGGAGCAACGTCCAGCAGAGTGAGGACAGAGACGGTGAGGGAGGGTTGGTTTTCTGTCACGTGGTGAGAGAAGGCTTTCTTTCTGAGCTGAGACCTAAATAAAGCGAGGTGGGGTGGGGGCAAGCCCTGGGGATTTCTGGGGTTAAAAATCTGTCCCCGGGCTGAGGGAACTAATCCACGAGGGCCCGAGGCAGGCGTGTACCTCCTCTGTCCAGAGAACGTGCCGCTGGAGCAGAACGAGAAAGAGGAAGGGTTCTAGTGATGCCATCCCAGACGCCAGCAGACGCCAGCCCAGGGCCCCATGTGGGACCCCGGAGTTGGTTCTCAACGTGATGGAGACCATGACGGGATTGACAATTGCGAGGGGTCACCCTCGGCTGGCCTGTGGAGAAAGGACTTACCTGAGGGGAAGAATGGGGGCTGGGGACAGGATTTTGGCGCTGCTGTCCACCTGGGCCAGTAAGTGACAATCCCTGATGCTTTGCCACTTTGTAGGATGTTAGCAGCCCAGGCAGGGAGTCCTGGCCATCCCACGGAAGGACGCTCCGGGGACCAGGGCTGCGGGGCCACTGGATGCCAGCATCTGAGAGCACGACTTGCAGACAACTGGGACCATGTGGCTGCAGAGCTTTGATGTGCTGAGTAAAGATTACAGGTTGTTCTCCAGCTCTTTCCCCAGCATGCTGTAGGAGAAAAAAAGACAAAGCTTTGTAGTCAAGGAGATCTGTTCAAATCCCAACTCTACTGCTTCCATGTACCACTTCAGGTAAGTTACTTCATGAACCGCAGACTCCCACAGACTCCCAACTTGAAGCACGGATGTGAGGGTGTGAGACGGTTCATGCCTGGCTCTCTGTCACCTGTTACTGCTCTTCAGGAAGCGTTGGCTGCCGTGACATCTATGGTCCTGCTCCACCTCCCACTGCAGACGACAGTCCTGCCTCCCATTATGGCCTGGCCTGCATGCATGCTCAGTCCTGTGCAACTCTGTGCGACCCCATGGACTGTAGCCTGCCAGGCTCCTCTGTCCATGGGATTCCCCAGGCAAGAATACTGGAGTGGCTTGCCATTTCCTTCTCCAGGGGATCTTCCTGACCCTCGGATCAAACTGATGTCTCCTGCAAGTCTTCTACATTGCAGACAGATTCTTTAGAGCTAAGCCACCAGGGAAACCCCTCTATTATGGGCTGCATCACAATTAATGTTAGAAATCTCCTCCAAGCTAAATTAAGCACTGCCACGTATAGGGGAGAGGGGGCCAGGAATCTGGAAAATCAAATAAATTATTGTGAAGTTTTCCATATGCCCCCTTCCTTTTCCCAGGAAATCAGGGGCCCAGGGGAGGAACAGAAAGCAGATATGTGATGGGCAGCTGTGTGATGTGGGAAGCCTGCAACCTGTCCAGCTTCAGTTCTGACCCCTGTGAGGGAAGGGTCGGCTCTGGACCACCGGTGAGGCAGGAGACAGAGGATCAGCGCTGATCTCTAGCCTCTTCCCCACACTACGGTGGGAGGGCAGTGGTGCCTTGAGAAATCTGTAATCCTTGCCCCAGGGTCTTACAGCATCGCTGAGAAGCAATGACATCCTCCATTTTCCCTGATGCCTGTTCCCTGGTTTCCTCCTACAGAAACCAGCCCTGAGTCCATCCAGGCAAGGATGCTATGGTTGGAGACAGATCCCATCCACTCTCAGCCAAGCCCCTCTTATGTTCAGGCATGCCACACTTCTCTGCTTTTATCCTGGCTCTTATCACCATCTGATTTGTGTTTGCTTGCTTACTCTTTGTCCTGCTCACTGGAACACAAGCTCTGTGAGAGCAGAGGCCTCCTAGTCATGCCCACCACGGTGATCTCTGGTGCCCCCAAAACTGCTGGGCACAGAGCGGGCACTCACCAGCCTTTGGCTGAGGGAGCTTGAGAGTGAGGGAGTGTGTCACTGGTGTGCAGCACACGCATGCTGGGTCCACGGGGTGCTAAGGTATCTGGACTTGGCTGTTGACCAATACGTGGAAGCAACAGCCCAGCTCATGAGTGATCATGGAGAGGCCAAGCAATGCAACCCTTCAAGCTGCAGTTAAATGACCTTGACATACACACTTTAGTATTAAGTGAATTGATCAAACAGTTCCTCAGCTGCACCCAGAATGGTCACCGGTTAGCTGAGTTTTCCCCTTTTTGCCCTGCGTAGGCAGATTTGGAGTCCTGAGAGTGGGGAGTAAGGCAGAGAAGAGGGATGTGAATAACGCAGGTTGATGTCAGAAAGGGCATGACACAACCTCAGATCTGCCCAGAGTGGGATCAGGTGGCCAGCTGGATATATGGGAGGCTCATGGAAAACAGGTGAGGCAAAAGAGCCCAGCAGGCCTTTAAAATAAAAAAGGCTGCCTGCCCAAGCAGGACCACGTGGATGCTCCTGGGGGACCAGCCTGAGACTCTACAGCGTCTCATGATTTGCTCAGACAAGAGTCCCTCCTACCATATCAGGCCTGCTTTTAACTGTCCCCCTAATGACACCATGTATTGATAATTCCTAAATTTAAGCCTTTGAAAGTTCTGCTTGTACCTCAGTTAATCTGGAGCCCCAGCCTGCCTGCACCCGTATTAGACATAAGGGATGGACACAGACAGCTTGGAAATCATCTATTTTGCTTATCCCATATGGCTCCAGCAGGATGTCCCTCCAGTGTCTGTTGGGGCAGAATTCTGGAGAAGGGACAGGAGGGTCCTCGGGAGGGGGCGGCGGGGGACGAAGGAGATGCAGGGCTCTGGGCTTCACTCTGGCTCACTCAAACACCTTCTATTGTGCTTCATTGACTTTAGCCGCTGATGGGACTGTGTTTGCCCATTCATTAGAAAGTACTACATTTCCCTTCCTCTCATTTATTTTTTAGTCTGCTCTGCCCTTGGTAGTAGAAGTGAATCACTGTGTCGTGTCCGCTGCTTGCCAGCCGGGGGCTCAATATTTTCCTTTCTGAATGTAGGCAGAAGCCCAAGTAGCATCAGTTTGTCTCAAACAGAATCACTTGCAAAGCTGCTTTGTTATCAGTGTTTGGTCAGTGGATGAAGAGCGTTGATGCTGTACGCAGAAAGAGTGTGCTGTTTGGAGAGCTCTCTCCGAGTCTCATTTTTCCCCAGGCCTGGCATTGCCCTCTTGAGAGACATGAAATAGGGGGTTATGGTGAGGATTCAATGAGATGACGTAAGTGTTTGGCACACAGGAGGTAATCAAGTCATATTCGGTCTCTTCCTTATACTGATGTGTAAGCTCTGTGTTAAGGCCTAGAGGAAAGACAGAAAAATGACTCTCCACGACGCTGAGGTGTGTGTCCACCCCTCCTGACTTGGTTGTCACTAACCCTGGTCTTTTGTTGATGCTTTGAAACCATCTTCTTTAACTCTACCCAAAATGTATCCCCCAAACCTGTGGGGAGGGTGAGAATTTAGAAACGCATTTCCCTCTCCACGCTCCTCATTGTGTCACTGTCTCTCTGAATCAAAGATTATAACAGAGGATGAAAAACTCATCAGAGCAACAACAAATATTCCCTCTAAGCCGTCAGCAAAATGAGATCGTTTTCAGGACGCCCGTCAAAAGGACCAGAAGTGGAAAGTGGAGCCATGGCGCCACCACGTGGTGAAATGGCAAACGACAGCTTTTACGGCTGTGGGTTTTTTTTGGTTTTTGTTTTTCCATTAATTTCGTATCTTCGAGTTTTCTAGGTGGCGCTAGCGGTAAAGAAGCCGCCTGCAGATGTAGGAGACGAAAGAGATGCGGGTCGATCCCTGGGTCCAGAAGATCCCCTGGAAGACGGCATGGCAACCCACTCCAGTATTCTTGTCTGGAGAATCCCACAGACAGAGGAGCCTGGCGGGCTACAGTCCATAGGGCCACAAACAGTCAAAAGTGAGTGAAGCAACTGAGCCGGCACACGTTATTTTCATAGTTACAGGCCTCCACCTGACCCAAGGCCAGGCTCATCAGAGCACAGAGCTGAGCCTAGGGTTCACGGGGACCGGCCATGCTAACACAGGGGATCGTCACACAACTGTGCTAGTGAGGGTGACAAGCAAGAGAGTGGAAATGGATGAGCAGAAATGAACCTTCTCTAGAGGAAAAAACAATAAAGCACCCTGTTGTTTATGGCTCATCAGTGACACAAGGAAGTATTTTGCTGTTCTTATACCACTTGCCTCAGAATTACCTGCAGAGCCTGGTAAAGGTGCCGACTCCTGCCCAGAACCTCCAGGGAGGCAGGCTGGCAGCCTGCATGTTTAACAAGCACCCTGGGCGAGTCCGGGGAACGTTACAACCTGGGGGCCGGAAGGGGACCGGAGACATGAATGAGGAGCCCTGAAGGCTCACTGGGCTCATCCTATAAAAAGAGAAAGTGAAGAGAACAAGCAGGAGGAGAAACGATCACATTTAAAAGGGACAGAAACTTCAATTATCCTTCAATTAAAAATAAAATTTTTTAATAGTTAAAAAAAATAAAAGAGACAGAAAATTGAAGGGAAAGGGAATCCTCAAAACAGGCAGATCTTGGATATATTGTGAGTTCAGGTCTAGACCACAGTAATAAAGCACATATCGTGATAAAGAGAGTCACAGGAATTATTTTTTGGCCCCCCAGTGCATATACAAGTTAACTTTACACTACAGTGTAGCCTATTAAGTGTGTGATAACATTATGTCTACAAAAGAAATGTGTTGTTTTTCAGTTGATCAGTCATGTCTGACTCTGTGACCCCATGGACTGCAGCATGCCAGGCTTCTCTCTCCTTCACCATCTCCCAGAACTTGCTCAAACTCATGTCCATCGAGTCCGTGATGCCATCCAACCATCTTGTCCCCTGTCGTCCCCTTCTTCTCCTGCCCTCAATCTTTCCCAGCATCAGGGTCTTTTCTAATGAGTTGGCTCTTCGCATCAGGTGGCCAAAGTTTGGAGCTTCAGCTTCAGCATCAGTAATAACATTACGTCTACAAAAGCAATGTGCCTACTTTAATTTTGAAATACTTTATTGGAAAAAAAAAGATAACCATTATTAACAACATAGGGTTGCCACAGACCTCCAGTGTGTAAAAAAGGCAGTATCTGTGAATCACAATAAAATGAGGTATGCCTGAATAGATTACTACACACACCCACACACACAGAGTCTTACATGTGCAACTGGCTGACTATGTGGATAGGGATTTGTTTGCTGGGCCAGTGAACCCTTAGTCACTGGTAAATTGGAAGGACTGATACTGAAGCTGAAGCTCTAATACTTTTGGCCACGTGATGCAAAGAGTCAGCTCGTTGGAAAAGACTCTAATGCTGGGGAAAATTAAAGGCAGCAGGAGAAGAGGGCAGCAGAGGACAAGATGGTTGAATAATATCACCAATTCAATGGACATGAGTTTGAGCAAACTGGGAGATGGTGAAGGACAGGGAAGCCTGGTGTGCAGCAGTCCATGGGGTTGGTCACAGAGTCGGACAAGATGTAGCAACTGAACAACAACAAAAAGTAAAAACAAAACCAAACTTTCATTTGAAACATTTGCCTTGTTTCCACGTCATAAATACTCCCACCGTGGCCTATTTCCAGTCACAACCTGACATCACTGAATGCAGAGGAAATGCATAATCGAGTATTTCACCATACGGATTTGGTCGTAAATCACCCCAAGAGCTTACGTAACAGTAAAATGTAATAAAATAATTAGGAAGGGCTGAGCTTTGAGTATTACCTTTGTTTCTAATGTAATTTATTTAAAGTTTATATCATTTAATTTTTAAAATAAGCAGTATTTTAGCAAAATTCCTGAAAATCAGCTCTCGTGAGCTGATCTGAGCCAGTTTGCAACTCACCACTGCTGCTGCTGCTAAGTTGCTACAGTCGTGTCCAACTCTGTGCGACCCCATAGACGGCAGCCCACCAGGATCCCCTGTCCCTGGGATTCTCCAGGCAAGAACACTGGAGTGGGTTGCTATTTCCTTCTCCAATGCATGAAAGTGAAAAGCGAAAGTGAAGTCGCTCAGTCGTGTCCAACTCAGTGACCCCATGGACTGCAGCCTACCAGGATCCTCCATCCCTGGGATTTTCCAGGCAAGAATACTGGAGTGGGGTGCCATTGCCTTCTCCGAACTCACCACTACTCCATACCAAAGAGCTAAGGCCACTGAGCTAAGGCTGGAGATGGAGGGCAGGACCAAGCCTCGAGAGGGAGATGCTGACAGGAGCTGATGAGATAACTCTCATGAAAGGACTTTCTGAGGCAGCTGTCAGGCAGACAGCAAAGCCTTACTGTGGGGTTTTCTTCCTGAGGTCAGCTGTCCACTGAGCATGAAGTGGCCGCCTCTCTCAGCCCTCCCTGAAACCCTCCCTAGAGCTGGGAGCATGTGGATTTCCAGTCAGATTTCCCTGTCTAGCACCCTGTGAAGTCCATGACCCATAGAAGGCATCCAATGACTACTCACTGTGGAATGAATTACATGGCCCAGAATCCAAAGAGCTGGGTCTTGGGTCTGCCATTACAAGCTTCTGCAAATCTGTGGTTTCTGGGCTTCTGTCTCCCATGTATAGGAGTAGAGCATCAAGCCACATGACTCTGAAGGCTCTGCCAGGGTCCCAGGACTTTCTCTCCACAGCCATTGGCTCTGACACCGCCCCCCCAAGTCTGGGGTCCTATCCTGGTTAACTCATCCCCAGGGCTTGACTTCATCATGGGGCCTGGAGTCTCCAACTTCTCATCGGTTGACCTTGGTGACACTGATGTAAGAGCTTCTGATACATAAAGTGAAGTCGCTTCAGTCATGTCTGACTCTTTGAGATCTCATGGACTGTAGCCCACCAGGCTCCTCTGTCCATGGGGATTCTCCAGGCAAGAATACTGGAGTGGGTTGCCATTTCCTTCTCCAGGGGATCTTACTGACACAGGGATCGAACCCAGGTCTCCCGCATTGCAGGCAGACTCTTTGCTCTCTGAGCCACCAGGGAAGACCCTAGCTAAGAACCCACGTGTCCCATCAATGGCAGGAATCCAGCTCCACGGACAGGATTTCCTCAGGGATTCCGGAGAGGGGTGAGGCTGTGTCACGAGGCTGGAGCAGCCTTAGGATGCCAGCTGCCAGGGCGCCTTGGTGCACATCAAGGAAACTTCCAGCCCCAGCTTCCTTCCTCTGCCTGCCAGGGAAGATGTCAAGGGGATAAGATCCCACGAGGAATCACGTATACACTAAAAGGAACTCCACTGAGGATTTTAAAAAGGTGAATTTTATGTTGGGTAGATTATACCTCAATTTAAAAAGCCTTTGAATACTTATGGAGGAAGGAGGAGAAGGCGAAGGAAAGGAGGAAGAGGAGGAGGGAGAGAGGGAAGAAAGGAGAAGAAATCCGAGTGACTCTTGTGGGTAGTGAGAAGGTACAAGAATGTTCCAGGATTCCCTGGACCAACCCCCATCTCAGGGATTTCCTTTCGGAATAGAAATTCAAATTGAAGGTGTTTTCTATTCCTTGGTTCAGTATGTTGGATAATTAGGGTGCAGGTGCAACCCTAGTGCTGGGTCTTAAAAGAGAACAAGTCGGGGCGTGAGCCTCCCTAACCCTAACCCTAACCCTAGCGGGAGGTGATGTGGGGGAGGGGAGGCAAGGTGTCCCCAGTCCAGCCCCTCCAGGAGTCCCTTCCGATCCATCAGCTCTTGATTCTTTGCAGCTTTCAAACAAGGGTCAACTGGGGCCTCTGGGTTCACCCGTCAATCCAGAACCCCTTCTGGAAAAACCCCTTTTTTCTCTTTCATTTAGCAGAGACTGAGCTGGAATTTTCCATGAGGAACTTTGCCTCAGAAACTTAGGGAACCAAACAAGCCCAAAGGTTTTAGAAGAAAAAAAAAAAAACCTATTCTACCAGAGTGTAGCTTTCCACTGTGATCAAAGCACAGATTGAAGGTGGGGGAAGGGCTGGTGGGACCCCCTCCCCCCACCACATACTTCTTGCATCTTCACTTCCTGCCCTCCTCTGCGGCCTCCTTACCGCGCTGGGGGCGGGGGAGCCCAGCCCTGGGCCTCCTGTGAAGCCACATCCAGGCTGGGCACTGGAGGAAGAAGAATCCTGAGCAGCCTTCCTGGGTGCTAAAGTTCATCCCAGAATTTCAGAAGGACAGACCCAGTAGAAACTGTGTCCAGTAGCCAGATATCTCATCCTTCTAGTAGAAGTAGCCTGCCCAGGGTGCCCAGGTATCAGGGTGCCAGGCTTCTGTGGGGGCACAGAGCGGGCCGCCTGGCACTGGGCACCTGGGAAGCCAGACCCACCCAGGCCTTCCTGTGACTTCAGAGAGGACTCTCCCTGGAGCCGAGGGGAGAAACCCTCGTCCCCACTTGGAAGGGGAGAAACCCTTCCAGGAACCTTGGAAGGTGGTTTGGCGTGTTGGGAGGAGAGGAACCTCACCCAGGACTCTGCCCTCCAGGGAGTGGAGGGTGTTTTGCCCTTGGTAGAGCTGGAGCTGCTGGATAGGGACCACGGAGCCTGAGGGCTGGCCACCCCTATGGATGAGACACCTAGAGGGGCGCTCACCCCAGGCCACCAGCTTCCTCAGCCTGCGATCACTGACCAAACTACACTCACGTTATACCCCCCACCCCTGAGTCTGGTCTCCCCACAGACAGCCTCACCCTGTGGATCTCTGAGTTTTGCTAAAAGTGCTCACAAGTGTCTGTGACTCAGTCCTGTGGTCTCCTTGGTGCTTGCACTCCTCACGCCTCTGGCAGTCCGAGGCCCCCGAAGGTCCTGAACCCACCGTGACCTGTGCCTGTGACCTTGGGACGGCCCCGGCATGTCTGACTACAGTCCTGAGAGCTGAGCGGCTCTGCTGGTGGCCTCTTGGTCCTCCCTCAGGGGATTCCTCAGCTGGCCTGGCCAGGCCACGAGTGCTGCAGCTCTGAGGGTACTGCTCTCTCAGTGTCCCTCTCTTTTACACACACACACACACACACACACACACACACACGCACACACACGTACACACACGCATTTACACATGTACACACATGCGCGCACACACGCACACTATACACACACACATGTACACACACTTACACGTGCATATATGCACACACACACATACACACATACACATGTACATACATACACACATGGAAACACATAAACACACACAGCCATTCTCTCAAGGCCGGTGAGCAGGGTGATAAGACCGAGATTCCAGCCCCCCGACCTCGGCCCACCCCCCTGACCCAGGCACCTGGGTTTTACAGGGTCTGGCTCCGGCCACAGGCCACTCCCTCCCTCTCTCAGAACGTGCCCTGTGGTCTCTCTCAAGGGTTTTTCAGTTTGGCTTTGTCTGGGGGCACAATATTTCTTCCCTGGTGGCTCAGACGGTAAAGCGTCTGTCTGCAATACAGGAGACCCGGATTCGATGAATTTACCTCCATTTTTTGCCCAGGGAATTTGTTTTAGTCAACCTGTGAATTCATACATGGGACAGGGGCTCATGAGGACTCCACACCCAGCAGCATACAAACTCCAGCCTGGATGCTGCAGGAGGGTGCCAAATACCCCCCACAAAAGTAGCCCCCCAGGTTCAGCTCCCCAGACATTCTCAGAACCAGGCAGGGGAGACTGGGGTGTGAGGTCTTCTCTCCCCGTTAGCATCTGAGCCTGCCCCAGTGCCCTGGGGTTTTAAGGAAATAGCCCACTAGCCATTTTCCTATACCTTTATTATTATTAAAACTTTGATATTGGTCTTGGGCTCTTGAAGCAGGGACATTAGTGGTTAAAAGAGACCTGTAGCAGCATCTGACCCCCTTCAAAGGACCGTGAAGCCACAGTGGTGCCTGCCCACGGAATCCTGTCCAGGCACTTTCTCACTACAGGCCTGAGGCAGGCTTGGTGGAGCCAGGCCACCAGAGGAGGAAGTGGAAGGAAAAGATAGAAGCCCAAAGTGATGGTCCCTGACAAGCCCCTCCAGAAACCAAGGCTCCAGGGAGACTCCCCCTCTGGAGGGCATGGCTCTTCATGGCCAGGGGCAGCTGGGGTCAGCAATCCAGTCCTGTCAGCCCCATGGGACACAGCAGGTCTACCTGTGGGACAGATCAGAGTGGCTTGGCAGAAATGTGCTTCCTCTGGATCAGAGATCCCCATCAGGTAGGGTCTGACTCTCAAATAGACCAGTCTGGCTCCCCTCAGAGGTACTCTGAAGCTTGCCTCAGAACTTGATTGGCGTGTGTGTGTGTGTGTGTGTGTGTGTCTATGTGTGTTAGTCTTTCAGTCGTGTCTGACTCTGTTGACCCTGTGGACTGTAGCCTACCAGGCTCCTCTGTTTCTGAGATTCTCCAGGCAAGAATACATGAGAGGGTTGCCATTTCCTTCTCCAGGGGATCTTCCTGACCTATGGATCAAACCTGGGTCTCCGGCATTGTAGGCAGATTCTTTACCATCTGAGACACCGGGGAAGCCCGGTTGGCACAATAGCTGAGTGCAAACTTTATTTAAGGCTGGATCTTATCCCATCCCTGCTATGCCACCTTCTGGAGTCACCTTGGTTTTAGACCTGCTGGTACCCAGGATCTTGGTATCTTTTTTACACACAGTTGCCAAGTAATTGATACAGACATGAGCATCTTGGGTCCAGAGAAGGGGACTCCTGTGGGCTGGGCTGTGAGGAAGCATGGCCAATGAAAGTGGGCATGACTTTGGAAGGGGTAAGGGGGATATTCCAGGGAGAGGGACCATAACTCAGTCACCAAGATGAGGCATGCCTGGCCAGGTGAGGCATATCTCTGCCATGGACATCTACAGGAATTTCCATCTGGCCTGCAGGGACAATGTGTCTGACAATTTGGCCTTATCACAGAAGGGCACAAGATGGGCAGAGAAGGCCTGAGGCCAGCTCAGAGGACTGTGCGTACAGCAGTCATCATTCCAGCTGACAACCATCCACACCAAGGCATGCAAAGCATTTTCAGAGCACTTACACATGCCAGGAAGCACCCTGGGCTGTTTGAACATGTTATCTCGCCCAATCCTCATCACAGTTCTAAGGTATTATTATAGCCTTCATTTTACAGATGGTGAAACTGGGGTACAGAGTGGCACAGTAACTTGCCCAAGGATCTACCAGGAAACCCAGAAGTCTGGCGCTGGAGTGTAGCTGACCATGAAGCCACACTTCCCTCCATCTAGGGCCTGGGCAGTGGGTGGTGACGTGAGGAGCTGAGAGGAAATTCCTTGCTCTTGGGATGTTGGAGTGGATGCTTTCTACATGGATATTGTTTTGGGGGTGTGGGTGTTTTTTATTATTGAGTTAAAAGAAACATTTATCCAGGATGCAAGTTGCTTACCATGTAATTTGTAAATACTTCCTTCTGCTATGGGGGTTGTTTTTCACTTTATTTTATGATCAGAGTCTACATGGATGTTTGATTCATTTCCAGTCAAGGGTTGACCCTGGAGTTGCAGGGAACTCCTAAACCAAGGGGAACAGTAGCATCTAGGGTTCACTGTAGTGCTTGGTACATAGTGTGATGTAATGACTGCTGGCAGTTCAGACACAGGCGGGGGGAGCTGGCACTGGGCCCAGACCAGGAAGATAGGGAGGCACTCACCAAAGCCCAGTTCCAGCCTGGGGGCAGTCCAACCCAGGTCCATTTGGACCCAGAGAGCCAGGAAGGTACTGGCTAGCCCAGGTGTACAGGCCAAGTTCCATCGTGGAAGGAGGACCAGAGGTCGGGGATGGGGTCGGGGGGGGTCCACTGTGTAGGTTGCTTTCTCCTTGGCTCTCAGGTTTGTTCCTGGATGGCAGTTAGGCTTGGAGAACATTTTCCAAGTGTGGCTCCCATGCCCCGACCTCCATCAGCATCAGCGCCATCTGATTCCAGAGCTGCACTCGGATTTCTGGGGGGAGCCCTGGAGCTTGAAAAACACTGGGTTCTAGGGGTTCATAATTCCCTGTTTTTCCCCCACTTTTCTTCCTCCCAGTAAATGCTGATTCTAGGAACATAGGAAGAAGAGTAGGTTGCTGAGGGAAGATAATGTTTGGCTTTAAAGGGGTTTGCAGACATGGTGCTAGTGGTAAAGAACCCGCCTGCCAATGCAGGAGATGTAAGAGATGTGGGTTCGATCCCTGAGTCAGGAAGATCCCCTAGAGGAGGGAATGGCAACTCACTCCAGTATTCTTGTCTGGAGAATCCCATCATTCTGGCGGGCTACAGTCCATGGGGTTGCAAAGAGTCAGACACAACTGAAGAAACTTAGC
Source organism: Bos indicus (assembly GCF_029378745.1). Classification (NCBI taxonomy): domain Eukaryota; kingdom Metazoa; phylum Chordata; class Mammalia; order Artiodactyla; family Bovidae; genus Bos; species Bos indicus. The sequence goes on from NC_091763.1 coordinate 98,465,274, forward strand.
ATGCATGCCCTTAATAGGCAGTGAGGTGGTAAAAGCTAGAGTTCAGAGAATCCCAGGGACAGGGGAGCCTGTTGGGCTGCCAGAGTCGGACACGACTGACGCGACTTAGCAGCAGCAGCAGCAGCAGAGCTCAGAGAAGCCATTGGGCTGGGATTGGTCTAGAGATGTAAGCATGTAACTGCAAGAATGATTTGAAAAAATTGTATGTGATTTTGTCTTTTGTTTTCATGAGTCTACGACCTTTTCACACAGTCTGCCTAAGGCAGCCGCATGTCTGGTTAGAGACAGAATTTGTTACAGAAGGATTGCCTAAAGAAAGGCCAGGTTGACATTCAACTTTTGACACTCGATATAGGAGGATGTGGCAGGACAAGAGTCTTCAAGCCAAGACAGTGTCTTGATGTAGGATTTGCCAGATGCTTTCAGTTCAGTTCAGTTCAGTTCAGTCGCTCAGTTGTGTCCAACTCTTTGCGACCCCATGAATCGCAGCACGCCAGGCCTCCCTGTCCATCACCAACTCCCAGAGTTCACTCAAACTCACGTCCGTTGAGTCGGCGATGCCATCCAGCCATCTTGTCCTCTGTTGTCCCCTTCTCCTCCCGCCCCCCAATCCCTCCCAGCATCAGAGTCTTTTCCAATGAGTCAACTCTTCACATGAGGTGGCCAAAGTATTGGAGTTTCAGCTTTAGCATCAGTCCTCCCAGTGAACACCCAGGACTGATCTCCTTTAGGATGGACTGGTTGGATCTCCTTGCAGTCCAAGGGACTCTCAAGAGTCTTCTCCAACACCACAGTTCAAAAGCATCAATTCTTTGGCACTCAGCTTTCTTCACAATCCAACTCTCACATCCATACATGACCACTGGAAAAACCATAGCCTTGACTAGACGGACTTTTGTTGGCAAAGTAATGTCTCTGCTTTTGAATATGCTATCTAGGTTGGTCATAACTTTCCTTCCAAGGAGTAAGCGTCTTTTAATTTCATGGCTGCAGTCACCATCTGCAGTGATTTTGGAGCCCAGAAAAATAAAGTCTGACACTGTTTCCCCATCTATTTCCCATGATTTGATGGGACCAGATGCCATGATCTTAGTTTTCTGAACATTGAGCTTTAAGCCAACTTTTTCACTCTCCTCTTTCACTTTCATCAAGAGGCTTTTTAGTTCCTCTTCACTTTCTTCCATATTCCCTCTTTTCCATGCTGGCTCATCAACAGTGAGGCTCCTGCCTTGTCTCCAAGGCTCAGGTGGAAATCTAAAGGAACAGTAAATATGACAGAAGGGAGGTAGGAAAGGCATGTCCTCCTGCTGTCTTCTCCTTCCCTTAAGGAGACTTAAGGGAAGAGGAGAAGATGGGAGAGGTAGGATGGGGTGGGAGAACGAGGATTCCCCAGCCAGTGACAGTTAAGATAGGACCCTGTCATCCAATGACCTCGCCAGGCTCCATATGAGCAGAACTCAAGTGAGACAGCAGATAGTCAAGATCTGAGGCCATACAAGCATATGAGAGGCCAGCAAAGGGCATAGTCCTGGAGAGCAAGGGACCCTGCTGGAGAGCTGGGCCAGCATACCACAGGCCAAGGGCCTATTCTCCCAGCAGAAATAGACCAGGCTAGCTGAACAAGTGAGCATTTTAGACCAGGAAAGACTGAAGACACCTAACGGGCTTTTTGAGTTATCCCACCTGATTAAACTTCATCAGTAACAGGTCTCATTGAAAATTGCATTTTTGAAAATACTTTTTATTTGTTCATTTATGTATTTATGCTGCACTGGGTCTTCATTGCTGTGCGTGGGCTTTCTCTAGTTGTGGCGAGTGGGAGCTCCCCTCTAGTCGCGGTGTGCTGACTTCTCATTGCGGTGACTTCTCTTGCGGAACACAGGCTCTAGAACTCAGGATCTGTAGTTGTGGCACACAGGCTTCATTGCTCCTTGGCATGTGGGATCTTCCTGGACCAGGGATCAAACCCATGTCCCCTGCATTGGCAGGTGGGTTCTTAACTACTGGATCAATAGACAAGTCCAAAAATTCCATTTTTAATCCTGCACATCCAAGGGGTTCAGTTCAGTCACTCAGTCATGTCCGACTCTTTGGACCCCATGAACCACAGCACGCCAGGTCTCCCTGTCCATCACCAACTCCTGGAGTCCACCCAAACCCATGTCCATAGAGTTGATGATGCCATCCAGCCATCTTATCCTCTGTCGTCCCTTTCTCCTCCTGCCCTCAATCTTTCCTAGAATCAGGGTCTTTTCAATGAGTCAGCTCTTCACATCAGGTGGCCAAAGTATTGGAGTTTCAGCCTCAACATCAGTCCTTCCAATGAACACTCAGGACTGGTCTCCTTTAGGATGGACTGGTTAGATCTCCTTGTGGTCCAAGAGACTCTCAAGAGTCTTCTCCAACACCACAGTTGAAAACCATCAATTCTTCGGAGCTCAGCTTTCTTTATAGTCCAACTCTCACATCCATACATGACCACTGGAAAAACCATAGCCTTGACTAGACGGACCTTTGTTGGCAAAGTAATGTCTCTGCTTTTTAATATGCTGTCTAAGTTGGTCATAACTTTCCTTCCAAGGAGTAAGCGTCTTTTAATTTCATGGCTGCAATCACCATCTGCAGTGATTTTGGAGCCCCCCAAAATAAAGTCAGCCACTGTTTCCACTGTTTCCCCATCTATCTGCCATGAAGTGATAGGACCAGATGCCATGACCTTAGTTTTCTGAATGTTGAGCTTTAAGCCAACTTTTCCACTCTCCTTTCATCAAGAGGCTCTTTAGTTCTTCTTCACTTTCTGCCATAAGGGTGATGTCATCTGCATATCTGAGGTTATTGATATTTCTCCTGGCAATCCTGATTCCAGCTTGTGCTTCCTCCAGCCCAGCATTTCTCATGATATACTCTGCATAGAAGTTAAATAAGCAGGGTGACAATATACAGCCTTGATGAACTCCTTTTCCTATTTGGAACCAGTCTGTTGTTCCATGTCTAGTTCTAACTGTTGCTTCCTGACCTGCATATAGGTTTCTCAAGAGGCAGGTCAGGTGGTCTGGTATGCCCATCTCTTTCAGAATTTTCCACAGTTTATTGTGATCCACACAGTCAAAGGCTTTGGCATAGTCAATAAAACAGAAAGAGATATTTTTCTGAAACTCTCTTGCTTTTTCAATGATCCAACGGATGTTGGCAATTTGATCTCTGGTTCCTCTGCCTTTTCTAAAACCAGCTTGAATGTCTGGAAGTTCACGGTTCACATATTGCTGAAGCCTGGCTTGGAGAATTTTGAGCATTACTTTACTAGCATGTGAGATGAGTGCAATCGTGCAGTAGTTTGAGCATTCTTTGGCATTGCCTTTCTTTGGGATTGGAATGAAAACTGACCTTTTCCAGTCCTGTGGCCACTGCTGAGTTTTCCATATTTGCTGGCATATTGAGTGCAGCACTTTCACAGCATCATCTTTCAGTATTTGAAATAGCTCAACTGGAATTCCATCACCTCCACTAGCTTTGTTCGTAGTGATGTTTTCTAAGGCCCACTTGACTTCACATTCCAGGATGTCTGGCTCTAGGTGAGTGATCACACCATCATTATTATCTGGGTCATGAAGATCTTTTTTGTACAGTTCCTCTGTGTAATCTTGCCACCTCTTCTTAATATCTTCTGCTTCTGTTAGGTCACTACCATTTCTGTCCTTTATTGAGCCCATGAAATATTCCATTTGGATCATGTGGCTCAGATCATGAACTCCTTATTGCCAAATTCAGACTGAAATTGAAGAAAGTGGAGAAAACCACTAGACCATTCAGATATGACCTAAATCAAATCCCTTATGACTATACAGTGGAAGTGAGAAATAGATTTAAGGGACTAGGTCTGATAGACAGAGTGCCTGATGAGCTATGGATGGAGGTTTGTGACATTGTACAGGAGACAGGAATCAAGACCATCCCCAAGAAAAAGAAATGAAAAAAGCAAAATGGCTGTCTGAGCAGGCCTTACAAATAGCAGTGAAAAGAAGAGAAGCAAAAAGCAAAGGAGAAGAGGAAAGATACACCCATTTGAATGCAGAGTTCCAAAGAATAGCAAGGAGAGATAAAGCCTTCCTCAGCAATCAATGCAAAGAAATAGAGGAAAACAACAGAATGGGAAAGACTAGAGATCTTTTCAAGAAAATTAGAGATACCAAGGGAATATTTCATGCAAAGATGGGCTCATCCAAGGGGTAGCATGAGTTAAATATCCAATTCCATGGAGGCATCATTAGGTGATAGTAGAAGTTCTGAGAATAATTGGATGTAGCTAAGGATTGTAAATAGAATGGAAACAGTGGGCTGAAGGAACAGAAAAGTGGTTAAAGATATGACAGAGAAATCAGAGAGAGGCTGGAATGCCTAGAAGTATGGGTTATAGGCTGATGATGTTGAACAGTGCAACTCAGTGTTGCAAAAGCAAGGGAGGATGGTCATTCGATCTGACCATCAGGAGATCAAGATGACATTTCAGAGGCCAAGATGAGAGTAGTGATGGGAAAGAAAGGTAAATCACTGGTGTTAAGGAGTGATGAAATGAAAATAGCCGAGTCAGTGTTTCCTTTGAGGGAAACACTTCCTTTGTTAATGGGGTAGGCAAGTAAGAATACATCAGATGGCAATATGAGAGGATAGTGTGAATGGGAGGGAGTAAGAGGACCTGGGTGTGACTATAGGTAGAAAGAGGATACAGTCAATGCAAGAGGATTAAAGATGCTAGAAGAAAAAAACGAGGACACTGGAGTGATGGCTGAGCAGGACATTGTGTGGAGAAGATGAGAAAGGTGATCAGGAAAACAAGATGGAGAGATTGACGAGGTTAAAGAAGCAGGGACCTCTCTCTCCAGGAAGACAAGTGAAGACACAGGTGTTCTCAGATGGAGACAAGGGTTTATTAATACATGAGACATGTCCCCATCTCCATCTCCCTTTACTAACTAAAAAGCAAGGTCATCTGTAGATGAGGCCATCCAACTGGGGAGACATCAGTGACAAAGAAATGGGGGGGACAAGATGCACGGGAAATGCACCTGCCCGCCGGGTGCTTGGGCTTTGGCTTTAGGTCCACTTCTCAAGAGGAGGGGCAATGCTGATGAACTGGGTTAAGCTTCTGACAACTGCCAGTGAGAACAATGGGATCTGAGAAATGGAGGAGCCAAAGGAAGTAGGGGCTTTCCTGAGAAGAATTTCCGAAGCTTTGTCAGCTTCACTCCTTGTTCACATAATTTTTATTAATCATTTTTACTCATTACCCAAATCATATTGCCAAAACAATCACAGGATTTCTCTTAAAGCAGGATTTCATTTTTCCATGTTTCCTCCTAGTCTTTAATCCTAATGGTTTTGTGACTTTTATGTGGTTCTAACCAGATCATAGATTTCAGCAGATTGTATTTTCTGAAAAACAGCCACAGCAGCATTTTGAGTCTTGCATGCTTGTTTGGAAACTGGTCCCTCTCCCATGACAAGGTAGTCTCTTTTCCTTCTCCTTTGAAACCACCAGATGGGACTTTGTGACTGTCTCCATGAATGGAGAAGGAGTTAATGCTGCATCATTACCAAAGCCAGGGCATGTAAGGTGAGTTGACTTCTGCCAGGCTCCCTCTCTGGGGACTGTTCACCCTGGGAGCCCAGATATCATGTTCTGAAAGAGCTCAGGCCACCCGTAGGTATTTCAGCCAAGAGATCCAGCTGAGGCCTCAGCTGATGGCCAGTGTCCATCGCCAGTCCTGTGATCGAATGAGCCATCCAGATGTGTCCTGTTTGAATTCCTAATCCATAATAAATGGTTGTTTCATGCCACTAGGTTTCAGGGTAATTTTTTATGCAGTCATAGTAACGGGAACTTTGATAACTTCTGCATTTGTTAGCATGAGCATCTACTCAGGTTGCTTCATAATCATAATTATCATTTTATTGGCTGAAAAATATTTTGCATTGATGCAGAATAGCTAATGTAAATACGGTGCTATTCTTGGCTATTTAGACTGCTTCTCATTTTTTTACTACTTAGGTACTGATATATAAAAAGTTGTTGCGTAGAGATTTTTCTTTTTCTTTGAGCTGCTTCACTGGGACAAATTCCCAGAAGTGAAATTACTTTTGGGTACAAACATTTTTATGACTCCACAAATGTACCACCAAATTGCTTCTCAAAACTGCAGCGATAGATTCTACACTCCATTGTATTTGGCAGTTTCAGTACATAAAACCACCTCAAATTCATTTTGAATTAAAGTGGGGTATAAATAACTGCATTAAAGAAAACCCTTTACTCTAACGCCATTAATTTAATCAGTGAAATTGTGTTTTATCTCTGCTTTATAATTTGTATATCTTGGGTGAGTACTGAGGCTGAGATTTTGCTCAATTTAAAAATGGTTTTGCCGTATTTTAAAAATTGCAAAGAATTATTTTATACATAAAAAATCTTTGTATATTCTTTACCCAATAATGTATTTATAAGAGCACTTGAGATCACTGTTTCTTCAGCTGCAAGTCACAATTCATTAGTAGATTATGAAACTGATTAAGTGGCTTGTGACCAGCATTAAGGGCTTCCCAGCTGCTATTGGTGAAGAATCTGCCAGCCAATGCAGGAGACACAGGAAACACAGGTTCCATCCCTGGAGTAGGAAATGGCATCCCATTCCAGTATTCTTGCCTAGAAAGTTCTATGGGCAGAGGAGCCTGGCAGCTATAGTCTGGCATGCTGCAGTCCATGGGGTCACAAAGAGTCAGACACAACTTAGCAACTGAACAACAACAAAAAGAATAGAACAGAATAAAAATACAAGAAAATTACATAAAAATAAAAATGCCACTCCACACATGATGAGTTTCCTGTGTGTGAAAATTTTTGTTTTAATGTCCATAGTGGGTTATGATGTAAAATGTTTTTTCTTAGCAGAGGAGGCGACCAAAGTGTTTTTAAAAATCGGCCTTATAAAACCATATTTATTAATCTCTTTTCACATTGACATGAACATTTCCAAAGCTATATCTTCTCTTTTTATTTTGAATTTTCTTCCTTTTTTACCACTTCAATTTTTTACGCACTCAGGCCCAGCAGTCTTCCGTCATTTCTTATTTCAGTTGAAAGCAGAAATTCATCTTGTTTCCACGAAGGTGATAAATGATCCATCCCATTTTTTTTTGTCAACTCAATTTATACTGAAGCATTCTCCAGACACCTCCGAACTTAAAAAAATTCATGTCGGCTCAGCAAAACCCGAATGAAATGCTTGGACACAAATGCTATTACGGAGTGGGCAAATCGAGAAGATGTGATAAACTTGAGAACGTGTAGCCCTGGTCTCACTTCCAGCTGTCAGAGTTTTCACTGCATCAGCAACATAAGTTCTGGCACAAATGCTACATTAGCACACGTGCTCACAATCACCCAAAGATAGCTACAGAATGGTGGAAGAAAGATGAAGAGGAAGCAGAGCAGAAGATTCCAGAACACTCAGAAACACTCTGAATAATAGAGAGAGATGAGTTTGGGAACAGAATGGCTAGAGACTAATAAAATGATAATCATAATAATTGCTAGCCTGTATTACATACTGAGAGGCGCTGCTGCTGCTGCTAAGTCGCTTCAGTCGTGTCCGACTCTGTGCGACCCCATAGACGGCAGCCCACCAGGCTCCGCCATCCATGGGATTTTCCAGGCAAGAGCACTGGAATGGGTTGCCATTGCCTTCTCCGCTGAGTGGCGCTAGTGGTAAACAACTCGCTTGCCAATGCAGGAGAGTTAAGAGACTCGAGTTCAATACCTGGGCTTGGAAGATCCCCTGGAGAAGGGGATGGGAACCCACTCCAGTATTCTTGCCTGGAGAATTCCATGGACAGAAAAACCTGGTGGGCTTCATGTCCATAGGGTCTCAAATAGTTGGATACAAGTGAAGTGACTTAGCACACATGAACATCACATATTGACCAGGCTCACTGATTCCTCACCACCACCTATGAGGTTTATCATTATTTCCATTCTTCAGATGAGAAAAGTACAGTCCAGAAAGCTACATAACTTAGCCAGGGCTACGTGACTTAGCCAGGGCTACGTGACTTACCCAAGGCTACTTGGTTTGGTAATCAGTGCCCAAAATTTCAACTTCAAGCCCATGTTCTTGATCCTTGCCTCTCCTACAGGAGCCCTCTGTTGCAATCAAAGGAAAATGGTGAATGCCTGGGGAGAGATCCTTATAATTTAGGAGTCTTAAAGGAGCACGTCTACTGCTCACTATCCAGATTCCTCCTTCTCTGGAGAATGTCTTTCAAATAACTGGATCTTGTCACCTAGAAAAAAGGCTGCTTCTACCTTACACTGCGCTGGAGATAAACAAGACTAATCTGCCATGTTCCATCTGTTATTTTGCCGGTTTCCTTTCAGATAGTGAGATTTCCTAATGTTACAAAGTCTCAAAGTGAAGAACAAGGCTTGGAGCACAGACACAGCAGTCAGTGTACGTGTGGATTTGTGACTCAGCCCCACTTCCTTCTCGCTGTGTGATGCTGGCCAAGTTTTCCTCGTTTATAAGTGAGGATAATAATACCAATTGTTGTTGTTTAGTCATTCAGTCTTGTCCGATTCTTTGCAACCCCATGGTCTGCAGCATGTCAACCTTCCCTGTCCTTCACTATCTCCCAGAATTTGTTCACACTCATGTCTATTGAGTCGGTGAAGCCATCCAACCATCTAATCCTCTTGCCATTTCAACCCCTTCTCCTCCTGCCCTCAGTCTTTCTCAACATCAGGGTCAGTCCCTACCAATTAGGACAGACAGTGCTTGGTCCACAGTAAGGGGTACATTTGTATAATTTGTAATATATTTATATATTGTAATTATTTATTTTGAATTCAGTATACTTTATATTCCCTAGAGGAGGAAATGGCAACCCACTCCAGTATTCTTGCCTGGAGAATCCCATGGACAGGGGAGCCTGGTGGGCTATAACCCATAGGGTAACAAAGAGTCAGACATGACTGAGCAAAGGAGCTTGCATGCATGCATACTTTATATTAGTTATATTTTATGTTCTGGTTGGATTTTAGGAGATAATTTAACTTTATCAGCAGCATATTTATAGATAGGGTGAGTTTTTATGTTGATGTAAGTTACATTTAATCACATGGCATTTTCTTATCTAATTCCTTGGTTTCCAGAATGCATGCTATTTGGGTGGGGTGACCTTACATCTCAGTTTGCACTTGTCCGGACATAATTATTAATAGTGCCACCTTTCAACTCAAAAGTTGAAAGTGTCCTGGTTTACAAAATAAGTCACGTGGTCATCCTATTTGGAGAACTGCAGTTGTTCCTATATCTCTGGTCACTGCTATGTTATATGATCTGGGTCAGAAGCCCCAAAGCCTGGCATAAAATCAAGGGCAGCAATCCTAATCATTTTTCATGCCAGGACCCCTTGGCATCCTGCAGAAGCCTTTAGACCCCTGTCTAAGAATTCTTTAATACATAACATTAAATGTACAGGATTACCAAGAAATTCCATAATTTTGAAAGAATGCTAATCAAAATATTGAAAAAACAAATTTGTGATATAGTAACAAATATGTTTTAAAATTAATGATTAAGTAATATCAATAACCTCAGATATACAGATGACACCACCCTTGTGGTAGAAAGCAAAGAGGAACTAAAGAGTCTCTTGATGAAAGTGAAAGAGGAAAATGAAAAAGCCAGCTTAAAACTCAACATTCAAAAAACTACGATCATGGCATCTGGTCCCACCACTTCATGGAAAATAGATAGGGAAACAATGGAAACATTGAGAGACTTTATTTTCTTGGGCTCCAAAATCATTGTAGATAGTGACTGCAGCCATGAAATTAAAAGACACTTCCTCCTTGGCAGAAAAGCTATGACAAACCTAGACAGCATATTAAAAAGCAGAAATGTTACTTTAACTGACAAAAGTCCGTCTAGTCAAAGCTATGGTTTTTCCAGTAGTCATGAATGGATGTGAGGGTTGAACCATATAGAAAGCTAAAAATCGATGCTTTTGAACTGTGGTGTTGGAGAAGGCTCTTGAGAGTCCTTTGGACTGCAAGGAGATCAAACCAGTCAATCCTAAAGGAAATCAATCCTGAACATTCACTGGAAGGACTGATGCTGAAGCTGAAGCTCCAAATACTTTGGCCACCTGATGGGAAGAACTGACTCATTGAAAAAGACCCTGATGCTGGGAAAGGTTGAAGGCAGGAGGAGAAGGGGACGACAGAGGATGAGATGGTTGGATGGCATCACTGACTTGATGGACATGAGTTTGAGCAAACTCCATGAGATGATGATGGACAGGGAAGCCTGGCATGCTGCAGTCCATGGGGTCCCAAAGAGTTGGACATGACTGAGCAACTGAACTAAACTGAACTAAGTAATAGGATTAATGACAGGTGTAGTAAATATTATAATTTTATTTTGAGATATCTGTAACAATAGTGACATGATATAGAAATGCCTGTGATTTCTGTTGGCAACAAAATCATAGCTACCATTTCTGTTTGTTTTCTATATTCACAGTAGAGTGTAATTTTTTCCCCCATCCAAGTTCACAGACCTCTTGGATTCTATCCAGAGCTCCGTGGGCCCCACCTTAAGAACTCCTGGACTCAGGTGGATGTTTATGGCCAGCAGGAGGGATATAAATTGCACAAAGATCAGGAAGGAAAGAAGAGACTGTAAAAGTTGTGGGTGTGGTGATGGGGGAGAAAGCTGTGTGGGAGGTTGTCAGGATGTGGACAGATGGAATAAAAAGGAATGTGGGTCTATGGCTTGTCATTTTTGACAGAATATGGGAAAGGTGAGCCTATTCAAGATATAGCCTGCTGGAAACAAGAATTTGCAGAATGGCTTGGAATGTGGACTTTGAAGTCTGACACCACTGGCTCTGAATCCAAACCCTGCCATTTAACAGCATGCATTTTGCTTGAGCTATTTATTTGTCCTGTGACTCAGTTTCTCCTCTGTTTAGGAATATTAATATTACTACAATTGATGCTTTTGAACTGTGGTGTTGGAGAAGACTCTTGAGAGTCCCTTGGACTGCAAGGAGATCCAACCAGTCCATTCTAAAGGAGATCAGTCCTGGGTGTTCATTGGAAGGACTGATGCTGAAGCTGAAACTCCAATATTTTGGCCACCTCATGCGAAGAGTTGACTCATTGGAAAAGACCCTGATGCTGGGAGGGATTGGGGGCAGGAGGAGAAGGGGATGACAGAGGATGAGATGGCTGGATGGCATCACTGACTCGATAGACGTGAGTTTGAGTGAACTCCGGGAGTTGGTGATGGACAGAGAGGCCTGGTGTGCTGCGATTCATGGGGTCGCAAAGAGTCAGACACGACTGAGCGACTGAACTGACTGACTGACTGACCTACCTCTCAGAATCACTTTGAGGATTAAATCAGATGATGTATGTAAAAAGCTTAGTATAGTGCCTGATACTCTTTTATAAGTTCCCCACTGACAGTATCGGCCAGAGTACTATGGCTATTGGGCATCCCAGGTGGCGCAGTGGTAAAGAATCTGCCTGCCAATGCAGGAGATGCAAGAAACACAAGTTTGACCCCTGGGTCAGGAAGATCTGTGGGAGGAGGAAATGGCAACCCACCCCAGTATTCTTGCAATTGTTCCTATGAAGGTCTACCGGCCAGCAGTAAACACGGGCTCCCCAGTCACCAGGGGTTATTAATACTAAAACATGTCTTGACTCATGTGTGGCCGTAGGGGGCAGCAAGCATCACACAACAGCCTAAGCTTAGGAAGAAAAGAAAATGCAGTGGGGAGTATGGATGGAGCCTTACCTCTGCTCACAGGCAATGAACTAGAGGAACTAGTTTCCTTCCGAACCACCCACCCAGCTCCGTTTGGCCCACAGTGCCTAGAGGGGTGTCCAATCCTTGTTTTAGGATCAAGCCCACCCAGACCACTGAAGTACTGTCAGGAATGTTCTGGGGGAGGCTGCAGGCCAGCGATTGGGCTGAGAGCAGAGGTTTAGATGTGCCCCCATGCTATCCAAGCAGCATTTTAATATAACTGAGGGACATGGGTGCTGGGTCTGGGGAATTCTGGGTACAACATCAATTCACTCTCACATGAAAGTTGTTCAGTCGACTCCTTGCAACTCCAGGGACTATACAGTCCATGGAATTCTCCAGGCCAGAATACTGGAGCAGGTAGCCTTTCCCTTTGCCAGGCGATCTTCCCAACCCAGGGATCAAACCCAGGTCTCCCACACTGCAGGCGGATTCTTTACCAGCTGAGCCACAAAACTTCCACCTGTCCTCCAGGTAGTCCCAGGGGCATCAACAGGGCTACACAGGCTGTGCCCAACTTAGAACATCCTTCCTTATTTCTCTGTGAGGAAGTTATTGCCTTATGTTACCCTGTACAGGAAATTGCCTGGAAACTTGTGAAATAGAGCTCCCATGCACACATAGAAAAAAGTCATCCCTACTATAGCAGCAGAAAGTTGGCAAGTTGTAGGCGCCAAGGTCTTATCTCTTTACCCTTTGCAACCTTTCTCCAGGATAGCCAAGAAAAGGGATGCAACTAAACAGGATGATGGTAGGAACATGGTATGTGAAATAGGCAAGCTGAAGTATCATTTGAAAATGCTTCCTCAGACTTTGTGGCTCAGTGGTAAAGAACCCGCCTGCCAGTGAAGGTGATTCAAGTTCAGTCCCTGGGTCGGGAAGATCCCCTGGAGAAGGAAATGGCAACCCACTCCAGTATTCTTGCCTGGGAAATCCCACAGACAGAGGAGCCTGGCAGGCAACAGTCCATGGGGGTCACAAAGCACAACTGAGCAACTGAACAAAAACAAAGCATAGAAAACAAACTTATGGTTACCAAAGGGGAAAGGGTGGGGGATAAATTAGGAAATTGGGATTAACAGATACACACTACTATGTACGATGTATATAGGCTTTCCCAGCCTGTAGGCTGCAGTCCATGGGGTCGCGAAGAGTCAGACACTGAGTGACTTCACTTTCACTTTTCACTTTCATGCACTGGAGAAGGAAATGGCAACGCACTCTAGTGTTCTTGCCTGGAGAATCCCAGGGATGGGGGAGCCTGGTGGGCTGCCGTCTATGGGGTCGCACGGAGTCGGACACGACTGAAGCGACTTAGCAGCAGCAGCAGCATACATACAGTAACATACCATGGGGTCGCAAAGAGTTGGACGCAACTGAACACCCATGCACTGCACTACTATATATAAAATGAACAAAAAGGACCAACTGTATAGCACAGGGAACTATATTTCAAACTCTAGTAATAACCTACAATGGAAAAGAATCTGAAAAAGAATATATATAACTGAATCACTTTGCTGTACACCTGAAACATTGTAAATCAACTTATACTTCAATAAAAATAGTAATTTTTAAAAAAAGTCTTCCCTCCTCCAAGTGACAGAAATCCGTTGTGGATCTATGCCTTGAGGATGGAGTGATCTCCCTCTCTGTGCCCCTTAGCACGTGCCACAGAGCTGAACATGAAATGAGGAATCTAAGAATTCCTACTGAAAGGTACTAAAATTGGGGAATGAGCAGAGAGACCCCAAGAGATACAATCTGGTTTTCCACAGAATGATTTTTAATCTTTGTGATCTTTTTTCCTAAGGTTCAGAACCCTTCTCCGCACATGAAATCTTACAATTCCAACAAACAAAACAGATAAAAAGGAATTTGCTCCAGTTGAGGCGAGAAGGAGAGAGGAGACCTAGACACCCCTTCCCAACCCTCAGCCCAGGTGCACAAATCCAGACTTCCTCCAAATTCAGTTTGGACCCCTTGGCTTTGCACCCCACTTGGCTTTGCAGTCAGTCTAGCCTCTAGTCCAAATGAGGCCACAGATTGAGAGTTGGGGGTTTCCAAAATGATGTTTTCTGGCTAAGAGGACACCAGTGTAGGTGAGCTAGGGAAAAAAGAACACTGGATGAACAACCAAAGACATGAGTTCTAATCCTGACTGTCCCACCCATTGGCTGGCTTGTCTTGATGGAGTCATTTGGTCCGTTCTGGACAAAGAAGGCTGTGACCATGTGACCTCTGAAAGCCCTAGCAGAGCGGACATGCTTGTCCAAACCTGCTGACTCATGGTGACTGAGAGGGAAGGCCACATAATTCTCCTCGGGTCCCAGGTCCAAGCTGGGGGCCTCTGCTGCCGACCCAGGAGAAGCCCTGCAGCAGGCGTTAAGTCCTCTGCTGTTCCCCCTCCTCGTCCTGCGCTGGGTCTCTGTGCTCTCCCTGCCGTACTGAGCCGGGGGGCCTGCCCCTGTGGTTTGTGTTCCTGTCTCTGCTCCTCCATGACCCTCGGCTCCAATCCACAGAAGCATGTCGACTTCTGTCTTGGGGCCTCAGGCTGACTTGCCCTCCAGGGTCCCAGCTTTAATCCATATACCCTGAGAATTCTCTTCCAAAATCTACTGTCTCTTGCCTGACCGTACCTCACTTTTCAGTACCACTGCAACGATTCCTGAACTGCAACTCTTGCATAGTTTGCTTATCACTAGTGAATGGCTGTGTTATCTACACAGCACAGAAAATCACAAACACGATAGGAGAGAACAGAAATTTCTAAAGGGTAATTCTATTAAAAGAATCTGATATCTTTTGCTCAATAACTGCAGTTTGGTACTCTAGGTTTTCGTGTGTAGAGTTAAGACAGCAACAGAAACAGTCATAAAAATTAGTTTCAGTGAAATTCAGTGGAAAGATCACAGAATGAGAAGGAGGAAACATTGACTAGATATTTGGCACATCAATGAATTTTTTTTGATTTAAGTTCATCTGCAAAATGAGAATTGTGGTGCATGTCTAACAGGTTTGTTGTAAGGATCACATGAGATCATGTGTTGATTCAGCAAACATTTACTTTTATTTGAAGTGCATATCCAAAAAAGTATATAAAATCTGTGTATATCACTTAAAGAAGCAAAATAAGCAAATATGTTCTAGAACCCATGTTAAGAAATCAGTGGTACATTAGAAGCCCTTGGTCTGTTCCTCCCTGATTGCAAAATTCACCCCAAATCCCACCCTTTATTTGGCCATAATTTTAGTTTTCATTTTTCCCCGAGACTGTCTTTTCCCCCCAGCTCTACTGAGATATCATTAATGTATAACTTGGGTTAAGTTTAAGGTGTACAATGTGATGATTCAATGTATGTATACATTGAGAAATACCTACCACAATAAGGTTAGCTAACACATCCTTCGCCTCATGTAATTACCATTTTGTTGTTGTTATGGCGAGAACATTAAAGCTCTATTTTCTCTTTCAAGTATACAATACAGAATCATTAACTAGAGTCACCGTACTGTACATTATGTCCCCAGAACTAAAGGAAGTTTGTACCCTTCGACCAGCGTCTTCCCATCTCCCTCACCCCCGGTTACCACCACTCTACTCTCTGTGTCTACGAGTTCATTGTTTCCTGATTCCACATTAAGCAGACCATCTTCCTTTGTCTGACTTACTTCACTTAGCCTAATGCCCTCGAGGTCCATCCATGCTGTTCTAAATGTCAGGGTTTCCTTCTTTCTCATAGCTGAATAGTATTCCATTAATGTATATTAATCTGGAGGAGGAAATGGCAATCCACTCCAGTATTCTTGCCTGGAAAATTCCATGGACAGAGGAGCCTGATGGGCTGCATGGGATTGCAAAGAGTTGGACATGACTTAGCAACTGAGCCCAATGAACAGTGTATATTAACATATTGTTGAATCTGCCAGCCAATGCAGGAGATGTGGGTTCGATCTCTATATGGGAAGATCCCCTGGAGAAGGAAAATGGCAATCCACTCCAGTATTCTTGCCTAGAAAATCCCACGGACAGAGGAGCCTGGCAGATTACTATCCATGGGGTCGCAAAGAGTCAGACATGACTTAGTGACTAAATAACAACAATAATTGATACATGAATATATTTAAATAATATATCAATAATCAATATCAATAAATATATTACTTTTTCCATTCAACCATTGGCTTTCCCTGGTGGCTCAGATGGTAAAGCGTCTGCCTACAATGCAGGAGACCCAGGTTTGATCCCTGGGTCAGAAAGATCCTCTGGAGAAGGAAATGGCAACCCACTCCTACAATGCAGGAGACCCAGGTTTGATCCCTGGAGAAGGAAATGGCAACCCACTCTTGCCTGGAAAATCCCATGGATGGAAGAGCCTGGTAGGCTACAGTCCATGCGGTCATGAAGATTCGGACACAACCGAGCGACTCTACTTCTTCAACCATTGGTAGACACTTAGGCTGTTTCCATGTCTTGGCCATTAGGAATAAAGCTACAATGGACTTGAGTTAGCAGATATCTTTTTGAAATAGTGATTTCATTTCCTTCAGGAAGTATACCAGAAACTAATAAAACATTATAAATCAACTGTATTTCAATAAATTTTTAAAAACTTGCATTGTGAGCTTTGACTGGTCTCTTCACCTCTCTGATCCTCAGAGATTTTTGTTGTTGTAAAACCAAAAGTTTGCTTGGCTGGAAATGCCAATCTGATCATATATTCTTTTGAAATATGTGCATGTTTGTTGTTACTTCTGAGGGCTTCCCTGGTTCTACACAAGATGCAGTTCTAGGTTTGTAACTTGTGGGAGCCAGCCTCCATGGTGTCATTGGGGTTGACTTTTGGTGGAAATGATGGTGTCTGACTTCTGAGTTTAGATAGTGAAGACCTGTGGCTTCCCCTTTGTGCCCTCTTGGGTCACTCACATCAGGGAGAGTCAGCCACCATGTCATGAACGCAGATTTATGGAAAGGGGCATGTGGGGAGAAACTAAGGCCTCCTGCCAATAGCCAGTACTGACTTGCCAGTGGTTGAGTGCACCATCTTGGAACTAGACCCTCCAGCCTCAGTCAAGCCTTAGCATGATGAGTCACAGCTGTTGTATTCACTGAGTGATTCCTCCATCCAAAACCACCCAGCTAAGCCCCTCTGAAATTCCTGGACTCTAGCAACTAACTGTGTGAAATAAATGTTAAACGTGAGGTTGCT
The DNA here is from genome assembly GCF_029378745.1 of Bos indicus. Classification (NCBI taxonomy): domain Eukaryota; kingdom Metazoa; phylum Chordata; class Mammalia; order Artiodactyla; family Bovidae; genus Bos; species Bos indicus. Next base: position 98,482,357 of record NC_091763.1, read on the forward strand.
CAGTTGTGTCCAACTCTTTGAGACCACATGGACTGTAGCCTACCACACTCCTCCGTACATGGGATTTTCCAGGCAAGAGTATTTGAGTGGGTTGCCATTTCCTTCTCCAGAGGGTCTTCCCGACCCAGGGATAGAACCCAGTTCTCCCTCATTGTAGGCAGAGGCTTTACCGTCTGAGCCACCAGGGAAGTCAAGTGAAAGTTGTTCCATCTTGTCTGACTCTTTGCGACCCCATGGACTGTATAGTTCAATGGAATTCTCCAGGCCAGAATACTGGAGTGGGTAGCCTTTCCCTTCTCCAGGGGATCTATCTTCCCAACCCAGGGATCGAACCCAGGTCTCCCGCATTGCAGGCGGATTCTTTACCGGCTGAGCCACAGGGAAGCCCAAGAATACTGGAGTGGGTAGCCTATCCCTTCTCCAGAGGATCTTCCCGATCCAGGAATCAAACCAGGGTCTCCTGCATTGTAGGCGGATTCTTTACCGACGGAGCTAGAAATAAATATAGTTTGTTGTTTAAAACACACATACACAGAGTTGAATCCCAAGGCTTAGAAACTGTGTTCCAGGGCCCTCACGGCTGGGGCTGTGTGTAGGGGGGTAATAACTGATTTGGTTCCCAGACTCCTCCCTCATTTAAACCACAGCAGCTCTCTTCTTATCTAGTGTATATATTGAGGATAGAGAGAGGGTTTATTTTAGAGAAAGGAGCCTACTGCCAAAAACAGGTTGGAAAACCCTGGGTTATTTGATCTCCAATGCTCTGTGATTCCATCAGTACAGGGAAAAAAAAAAACTTCTTAAAACACATGGGCAGCGTTTTCTTCAGGGCTCACTCTTCTTGCCAGGAAGCACAGTCCTTGAGGCTGGAAGCAGAAGTTCACAGTGTGCTGCTCACAGATAAAGGTACTAGGAGTGGCCCTTTCTGTACCTGAAGCTGGACTGAGTCCAGGCAGTGGAGAAAGAACTAGTCGTGCAGAGCAAACAGCCTCACTCTGGACACAGCTCCAACCCCTGGGGCACCATCCACAAACTGGGGAGGTGGGGTGCCGGGGGCTTGCTTCTGTTGCAAAATATAGTTACAGTAATAATAATGATATTAACAACATCATGTTAACATTAATTAACATGCTAAAGCTGAAACTCCAACATTTTGGCCACCTGATTAGAACTGACTCCTTGGAAAAGACCCTGATGCTGGGAAAGATTGAAGGTAGGAGGAGAAGTGGGCAACAGAGGATGAGATGGTTGGATGGCATCACCGACTCGATGGACATGAGTTTGAGCAAGCTCCAGGAGTTGGTGATGGACAGGGAAGCCTGGCGTGCTGCAGTCCATGGGGTCCCAAAGAGTTGGACATGACTGAGCGACTGAACTGAACAACATCAACGATGATGACTAGCATGTATCAAGGGCTGTGTGCAAAGCCTGGGAGGTAAATTTCACATTCACAGTCTTAATCCTCCTGACTGCTAGGAGGGCAGCACTTGTATGAATAGAGGTGAGTCACGGATTAGGAAGGACAGAGCTGCAGTGAAGTCTCGGCACATCCAGGACTTCCTTGGTGGTCTGGTGGTAAAGAATCTGCCTGCCAATGCAGGGGACACAGGCTCCATCCCTGGTCTGGGAAGATCCCACGAGCTGCGGGGGAACTAAGCCCATGCACCACAACTCCTGAGCCTGCGCTCTAAGGCCTGTGAGCTGCAACTGGAGAACAGCCCCTGCCTGCCACAACTAGCGAAAACCCACGTGCAGCGACAAAGACTCAATGCAACCAAAAATGATAAAATAAATTTTAAAAATAATAAAGCCAACCTTATTTAAAAAATACAAAGACACTGTCTATATTTATACAACTCTGCTACCTCTCATGTGTTTTGGGCCACTAGTCAGAACTAAGCAGCCCCTCTTTGGTCTAAAATACACTGATTTCACTCTAGGTTTTCACTGCTAGTTGTTATAAGCTCTTCATGTGTTAACTCACTTGCACACACAGCTGCCGTCACCAAGTGCCCACTCTGTGCCCAGGCATGGTTCTAGGCACTGCGGACAGGAGGGCAAGGGAAACCAACACTGGTGCTCCCTTGGGCTTAGCTGGGAGTTGGGCTGGAGGACCTGAGAAGCCAAACTCTGGGGAGGAAAAGAAAAGAGGCTCCCCTTGGGGATCCTGAGGCCCACGTCTTCCTTGCAGCACAGCTGGAAAATGCCATCAAGGGTCAGAAAGACTAAGCGTGACCCAGAGCTGGACCCTAGGAGCCATGAACCCCCAGAGACAGCCCCTCGCCAAAGCCTTGCCGGGCTGAGCCCAACTTATTTCTCCTGGAGGGGGAACCCCCAGGACTCTGCCAGACGCTGCACTGAAACAGCTCATTTGGGAAGGATGTTGTGTTGAGAAACGTGAAATCCTAGACCTTCAACTATGCGGTCTGCATTCAACCTGCGCCACTATTGTTCAGGGCAGGTTTTCAAGCACGTCTTAATCACCCATGCGATTCAAATTCTGTTCCATCTTTCAGCTGGCCTCATTATCTGAACAATACTACTCTTTGCCTGGAACTTTGTTTTGGTCCAACTCTAAACCTGTGAATATATTTCAGGGCCCCAACAGAGCTCCACAAAGCAAAGACCTGCACCATTGTTCTGTAACTGCCACTAACTTGGCCTCTGAAGTGTCACTGCATTTGGGACCAGGGGTTTACCTGAGTCCTGAGGCTGGGCTGCAACCCGCCTGGGGATGGGTGAGAGGAGGGAGGTGGGGCGAGAAGCAGCATCTCTATCCATAGAGACCCTCTGGTGTCTCTCAGCTTGGGTCTTATGCTGCAAAAACTCTATTTCATCTTCAACATGCAGACCCAGCTGTTCATGATAGGTTTTGATCCCCCTCATCTGATCCCCCTCCTCAACCTCCACACCAGCCAAGTGAGAGTTCTTAGATACAATTGGAAAAGAAAAAAAAAAAAGTGAAGTTGCTCACTCCTGTCCAACTCTTTGCGACCCCATGGACTCTAGCCTGCCAGGCTCCTCCACCCATGGAATTTTCCAGGCTAGAGTACTGGAGTGGGTTGCCATTTCCTTCTCTTGGGGATCTTCCCAGCCCAGGGATCGAACCCAGGTCTCCCACATTGCTGGCAGACTCTTTACCATCCGAGCCACCAGGGAAACCAGATACAAGTCGAGGTAGGTTAGAAAGTGGGAGGGGGACCAGCAGAGGGAATTTTATCTGGTTTGTGCTCCTGGCTGGCTTCTAAATGGTCTTGTTTTGAACGTGTTTTTAAGCAGGGACCTAGAAGGCAGGCATCTGATTTTAAATCTTACTAGCGATGACCCCAAAGCTTTCCCAGAGAGCACTTAAGCCAGCTCTTGCTACCTGGAGAAACAGGGTTTGCGAACTAGTTCTCAGAGGACTTGCCATAACCGTTTATAAAATCATAGTCTGCTCTTGGTGGCTGGGAAGATCCCTTGGAGGGCATGTGCACCCGCTTCAGTATTCTTGCCCAGAAAATTCCATGGACAAAGGAGCCTGGTGGGCTACAGTCCATGGGGTCACAAGAGTTGGACGTGGCTGAGCGACACACACACAGTTCTTGGTGATTGGAGGGTGACGCAAGAGGTTTGCAGTTCAACTTGGGATAAGGTGGGACCTGCCTACCAAGCAGAGGGAACACAGTGACGGGTAGGTTTCAGTAAGTGAGGGATCCAGGCGCAGGGCTGCCAGCTGGTGAGCTGGTGGGCCCCCCACCTGGATCCACCCCAGCCACTCAGGGGCCGGACTGTTCTCCTGCATCCCTGAGTGAGACCCAGCAACCAACGCTGCCAAACTAAATACTATCCATCTGACACATGGATCATCTGCAAAGCAGCTCTCACCGAATGAAAGTGGCTAGTCATCCTATTAAAAGAGCCAGGAGCAAAGCAAAGCAACTTGTCTTTTTAAACTTGAAGTCAACACTTGTCTATCCAATCTCCTTCCTGGCCTTTGTTATTTTGATCAGTTAAGTTAGTGTTAGTCGCTCAGCCGGGTCTCCCTCTTTGTGACCCCCTGGATTGCAGCACTCCAGGCTTCCCTGTCCTTCGCTATCTCCTGCAGTTTGCTCAAATTCATGTCCATTTAGTCAATGATGCCATCCAACCATCTCATCCTCTGTTGTCCCCTTCTCCTCCTGCCTTAAATCTTTCCCAGCATCAGGGTCTTTTCCAATGAGTTGGCTCTCCTGAAAGCTTTCTTTCATTTCTATCACGGGAAGATATAGTGAGAAGGTAGCCATCTACTTGCCATAGAGGGCCCTCATAAGAACTCAACCACGCTGGCACCCTGATTTCTGACTTCAGACCTCTAGAACTGTGAGAAATACATTAAACCACCCAGTCTCTGGTTTTTTGTTATAGTGGCCCCAGCTACCAATTATTGCTGCTTTTCTTCCCTCTGCCCCAGACAAGGAGCTTCCTGAGAGCAGTCTCTCATGAATGGTGCTGTTTAGTAACCACAGGACTTTGGCCTTCACAAGTAGGAGAAAAAACCAAGTAAATCTGTGAAATTACAAACGGGTTTGTGTTCTGGTTCGGTCCTAGAGCTTTGGCTCTCAGCTTGGCTGCACAAGGGTCACCTTGGGGTCCTGCAAACTCCTGATGTCCTGGCTGCACCTGCACCAATCAGATAAGTTTCCAGGGATGAGGACCAGCATGCTCGCGTTCAAAGCCCCCTGGGTGTCTGATGTGCAGTCAGATGTCCAGCCCCCTAAAGCCAAGTGGATGTGGTACTGAGGTCCTAAGTGCTAAGATGCCAAGTCTTTCCTCCTGTTGTGGAGCTGAGCTGTATGGTATCTGGGGAGGAAGGTCGAGGGGCACAGAAGGCAGTGTACTGTTTCAACAAACGGATACAAAACAGACAACATCAAACTCATAAGAGCACTTTTTATTTGAGGCAAAGAAAAGCCTAGCTGAAAGGATTACAGTTCCAAGCAATCAAAACCCCACTGTTAGAGGCACTATTCTGATTTTGTGAATTCAATTTAGAAAAGAGTATTTGGGTTGCATGTTCCCCAGATCCCCAGACTAGAAGGGCAAAGGAAAACTGAAGAGACTTCTACTAATCTACTGATTCTGCTCTTTGGACCCGACACCAAGCTGGCCGAGCCCTCGCGGGTTTGTCTAGAAGTTGCTGACCCACCACTGAGGGACACGGGCCAAATTACGCTACACACAAGAAGAGTGAGGTGGGAGACGGCGGGTCACCTGGGCAAGGGCAGGCGCCCGCAGCTTCAGAACGCCTTCAGAACTCCTCGTGGAAGGGGTAATCCCTGTGGGAGGCACAGCTGTCAGGAGGAAACAGGAACACATTAGCCTTTCCTGGCTGAGACTGCTACCGTAACCAATTTCAAATAGAAATGATGTCTTGAGTGTTGTACATTAATGCGTATACACGGAATCTAGAAAAACGGAACTGATGAACCTGGTAGAACATGGATTTGTGGGTACAGCGGAGGAAAGTGAGGGTGGAACGAACGGAGAAAGTAGCACTGACATATATATATACTATCATGTGTATAACAAAAAGTCAGTAGGAAGTTGCTAAATAATACAGGGAGCCCAGCCTGGCGCTCTGTGATGACCTGGAGAGGTGGGGTTGGGGGAGGGCAGGGAGCCTCGAGGGAAGGGATATATATATACACACAAAACTATGACTGATTCTTACTGGTGTACTGCACAAACCAACACAAAATTGTAAAACGATTTTCCACCAATTAAAAAACAAAGCAGACTCACAGATACACAGAACACACATAACACAGCAAGTGCTTGGAACACAGGGGGCAAGAGGCCACTGTCATCTCCAGAAGTCTCCCAGGGCCAGTGGGAGCTGAAGTGAACAACTAAAGATTTGCTATAGGAAACACAGGGAGAAGGGACAGGCTGGATGTTGAGCTGGGGGTGGAAAGATACAAGAGTTGTTTGCCAAGGTTCACGGTCTTATGGCCTGTGTTGGAGGTATATAGTGTTGGAAAGCCTGGCTGGGAGGAGTGTGAAAGGCCTCAGGGTGAACCCTGCTTGGGGAAAACAGCTCTTTCCTAATCCATTACACATCAGTGGCCTCCAGCAGCTGCCCTGCCACATGCTGTGTCAGCAGCTGGAAGGAGAAAGGAAACTGAATGATGAGCGGTTCTCAAAGGAGAACAAGGATGGAACCTGGTGACTGATTCACTTCTCTTGTCTCTCTCCTTTGCCCACTAGATCAAACAAGACTTTAATGTCTAAAGGGTCAGTGCCATTAACACATACAGGGACCTCAGAGAGGGCCAGTGGTAAACTCACCTGTGGCCATAGTGTGGCAGCCACACGCTCACAGGCGAGAGTTGTTAATCAAGAAGCAAACCTGGGGACACCTGCCGGAGGAGTAGGGGGACCACCAGGGGTGCCAGCTAGGAGCTGGAGGGAGAGAAAGGGCTGGAAAGACAGCTAGCACCCGGGCTGGCCTGAGGGAACGCTCAAACTCTGCTTAGGATGGTAACTACCAGAGGGGACAGAGAAGAACGGTGAGGTCGGACAACACAAACAGGGACAGGCAAGTTCTTAGTCTCCGTGTAAAATGGGGAGAGTCTCCTTGAAAGCAGGAAATGTGTTTTAAACTTTCCTGAGTTAATGTAGTAGAACGAAAAGGAAAAAGAAAATAAAACCAAACCCTACTTCCTTGTCATCTCCTTCCAAACTACAAATCAGAGGGAACACAAGGAACCAGCTCATGTCTACTGGAGGGGTCTAGTGGCTCCAGTGTCAGAGCTGGGGTGCTGGTGGGCCCCGAGCACATAGTCTTCCGACCAAAACCCTCTCATGAGTCCTTATGGATAAAGAGTCACGGGGAAATTCTTCCAGGAAGGTGGGGCAGGAGCCACCTGGAATCATCTGGTTTCATATGAGCCACTTAATTTTGAAAAGGAAAAGTTAATATATCTAGATGGGTGGGACAGGGTAGGAGGGAGGGGATCTATATAGACATAGCTGATTTACTTCCTTGTACAGCAGAAACTAATGTAATATTATGAAGCAACTATACCCCAGCTTAAAAAAAAAAAAAAGGAGCTGTTTGGCCCCCAGGTTACTGCAGGTTAGGCCAACAGTGCACAGGGTGAGGAGAGACTAGGGCAGGGCGCCGGGCATTTCCCCGGAGCTGAGTGCAGCTCAGCTGACATGCTGTAAATGCTCCCTGCTGCACACGGAGAAGGCCAGGTAACATGAACAAGCCAAAGCTGCTGCATGAACAGGACCTGGGTGGTAAGGCCTCCGGCAGTTATTCTTTCGTCTGCATCCCTCCAGGGGCTCTCCCGGCACTCACCTCACCAAGGCACAGGCCCTCCAGTCCCTGTTGTAGCTCAGCAAGGTGTTCATATCCTCCTTGTCCAGTTCAAAGTCAAAGACCTAAAAAGAAAACAAAACAGAAACCACAATCCGGTAAAGCTCTGTAAATAGCTATCCAACACAGGTAAGGGCTTCCCTGGTGACTCAGTGGCAAAGAATCTGCCTGCCCATGCAGGAGACTCAGGTTCGATCCCTGGGTTGGAAAGATCCCCGGGAGAAGGAAATGGCAACCCACTCCAGTATTCTTGCTTGGAGAATCCCATGGACAAAGGAGCCTGGGGGGCTACAGACCATGGGGTCGCAAAACAGTCAGACATGACTTAGCATCAACAAAATCCAACACAGAATATGAAAGCATATGATCAGCTCCAGGCAGGACCACTGGTGAGATGTTGCCTGCTATGCAGAGGAGCAGGAAGGTAGACTAAACTCAGAGAAAGTTTATTACATGGCCACTCAGAATGCACATGTTTTGTCTGGGTATGATACGAACGATGAAAACAGACCTTTGCCTTCCAGATCCTCCAGGCAAAATGATACTTCTTTTTTTTCCTATTTAGTTCACTTCAAAACCTCTGCCCAGGGAATTCCCTGGCAGGCCAGTGGTTAAGACTCTGTGCTTCCACTGCAGGGGGCGAGGGTTTGATCCCTAGTCAGGAAGCTAAGATCCCACATGCCATGTGGCCTGGAAGCTTAAAAATGAGGGAGGGGGATGTATGTACACCTATGACTGATGTGTGGCAGAGACCAACACAATATTGTAAAGCAAGTATCCTCCAACTGGGCTTCCCTGATGGCTCAGATGGTAAAGAATCTGCTTGCAGTGTGGGAGACCAAGTATCGATCCCTGGGTAGGGAAGATCCCCTGGAGAAGGGCATGGCTACCCACTCCAGTATTCTTGCCTGGAAAATCCTATGGACAGAGGAATGTAGGAGGCTACTGTTCATTGGGTCGCAAAGGGTCAGAAAGGGTCGGAAACGGCTGAGCAACTAACACATCCTCCAATTAAAAGTAAATAGGTTTGAAAAATAACAAAAGTGGGTCTTTAAAAAAAATTTTTAATGAAAATTTTCCCAACGCTTTGAAAAAATAAAACAGGAAACAAAAAAATCCATCTCTAGCAGAATATGTGGTTCTCATGCTGTTTTATCACTTTATCTATCTCCTCCACCCTGCCCAGGCCCCAGGCGGACAGCAGCTGGTGTTACAGCCGCAGCCTCCGACCAGTGGAACAGGAGTGATCAGTCGCTCTCCCTGGAAACAGAGTCACAGGAACCAGGGCTTGGGTGAAGACTGAGAGCTGCTTGCCTCAGGGTGAGCAGAGGCTCAGGGGGCACTGGCACTGGGACCCTCCTGGTGAGCTCGTCTCCTGGCCCGGCCCCCCACACTGGTGTGGGAGGCAGGCAGGTGGGCAGGAGGGGCTGTGGAGTCAGAAGGCCTCCTCGGCTCTGGCAGGTGCCCAGAGGACCGCACAGGACACCTCACTGGAGCCCTGCAAGGTCTCTGCAGGCCACGGAGCTGTCAGCACGGCAGTGTTTCCTGAGTGCACCAGGTGCTGTGTGCATCTTATTTCATCTTCGTGATAACCCTTGAAATAGGTTATCAATTTTACAGATGGGGAAACTGAGCCCTGATGCAAATCCGGGCAGCATCACTCAAGAGCAACATTTCTCAGGCAAATGACAAGTCCCAGCACAGGTGTGTGTGCGTACAACGAGGCCCAGGGCCCACCCTGGCACAGCACTGCCACCCACGAGGAACCAGTGTCCTGTGTCTACAGTGGGCTCCCTGTCTGAGCGGAGACGGCGGGGGGCCCACACTTGACCATCCAGAGGCCTGGTAAAAAGCTGGCCCCTCCTCCACCGAGGGGGCCCCGGGGCGACCAACCAGGGCTTACCTGGAAGTTCTCAGCAATGCGTTCAGGTGTCACTGACTTGGGGATCACGATCAGGTTCCTCTGTATGGGGAATCGGATCAGCACCTGTGCAAAGAGATGTCAAGGGCGTACGTCCATCAGGAGCTCTGCACTTTCCACTCGCCCAATCTGACCCCCAGCCTGGCCCACACCCTAAGAGAGAAACCCCAGAACTTCACAGTGAGGAGTCCAGCTCAGGGGTGATGCCTCACACCCTGCAAGGAGGAAGGGAGGCACTCAGTCCCCCAGCCCAGCTCTCAGCCTCCGTGTCTCTCTGTATGTTACTCCCTGTCTAGGAGCTCCTGCTAGCCTTTGGGAGCACACAGCTGAGCCCTTCTACAAGCAAAGATGGGCTTTCCCGAACAAGGGCGAGTGTGGACCCTCAAAGTAGCCTTCAGAGGTAGCGGGGCAGGTCTGATCATCCCCAGCCCCATATGGTCTTCTAACGGTCCTCTGTGCCCTTTCTACCACGCTTCAGGACCCAAGCCATACGTCTGGGGAGGGCTGACTGGGCTTGCTCCTCCAGGCTAACGGGAACCACCACAAATGCAGGAAGTTCTGGGAACAGTCACGAGAGCCTGGAAACGGCCGTACCTGGGCTGTGGTTTTATTGTACTTGTCTGCAATCGCTTTGATCCTGGGGTCCTCCAGTATGGAAGGGTCCTCCGGCTTGGCCCTGGAGATAGACAGCAAGATGGTCTGCGTGAGCGACCACCGTCACCACTGCTCAAGGCAGCCATGACCCTAATCCTAAGGCCCATTGACCTCAGAGGGCAGCCCACCAGTCTTCTCCTCAGAGCTCAGTTATAAACTCACAACCCTTTGAGGAAAAAAGGAGGCATCCTGCTACTAAAAATGCCAACCAGGAAACCCAACAGGAGGCTCCCAGGAGATCTGCTGATCACCTCGGAAGCACTCTCCTTGATGCTGAATTTTCCTTTTTCAGCCATTTCTAATCTCTGCGAACAGATAAGAGAACATGACCCCATGGAGACTCACCAGGGCCTGTCAGGAGAGCCGAGGGGACTATAGGCAGTCACCACAATGCCTTTGGAGTTGCAGTACTGGATTAACTTCTCCTGAGTGAGGTATGGGTGGCACTCGATCTGCAGACACACACAGGAGGGTTGATGCTGCCCATGGGCACGGGCCACACCGGAAGTCCTCCCTGGCTAAGACCCCTCCCTCCAGACAGAAAGTTATGGGCAACCCACGTCCCATCTCCTGGCTGGGTGGTGACAACTCTTGCTTCCCAGCTAGTGTTCTTGACATTAAGGATCCTAGTCTTGTTACCATGGCCATGGGCCTCGAGGTTTTTTTCTGGCTTTGGCCATTTATCAACTGTGACATGTCTGAGGATGTCAATGTCTGCACACAGCTCGTCTCAAGACTCTGAGTCATCACAAGCCAGGCTCAAAACCCTTTCTCTCCTGCAAGTTTCAATCAGATGTGGCACCGTCTTTTCTGAGCCATAACTCAGGGTGTTATCCACACCAGGTGGTGTGGATAACAAGGAAGTGCTAGCATCAGAGTGTCACAGAACAGTCTCCCATGCACACCAGCTCCCCTGCTGACATTACCTGGTTAACCGCCGGCTTGTATTTTAAGCCAGGTTTGTTTAAGATCTTCTCCACTTGGAGATGGTTGAAGTTGGAGACTCCAATAGCTTTCACCAGCCCTTCGTCCACCAGCTCTTCCATGGCCTAGAAACCAAAGAGGGTCGGCTTGCTGCTGACATGTGCCCAGAAGGACAAGGACCAGAAGCACCTTTTGTACCAGCCAGCTTAACAGGTCATGCCCTTATTATTCAGTGCCAGCAAGTCAGATCTTTGGGAAGACAAGAGGCATCAAGACAAAAGCCAGGATGGCTTTAATGAGGCAGGAAGAGCCACAGCAGTGACAGAATAACAATCATGGTGAAAGAAATGGTGGAGCAGATCATTCACGCCTGGTCCCTTACGAGGAGGCCGGGGAGCCAGCAAGAAAGGGGAGGCCAAGCCAGGGGCCGCCTTACCGTCCAGGTATCCACGAAATCTTTCTCACTGGGAATCACGTTGCCGTCCTCATCCAATGGGAAGAAGTCCTTCCCAGGCTGCAGTAACAATCAAAAACAATCACAGACCTGCAGAGATCTGCTGGGGCAGATGCACTGTGGAAAGCAAAGTTCTAAAACAATTACTCTAAGCTGTAACAGCTGTCTGTTTGCAGAGGATAATCAAGGGCAAATTCATATCATTGGGAAAAAGAAATAGCAGACAGCTCCTGAAGCCTCTAGACCCCTTTTCTATCAGATGGGTGGGCACTGACCATTGTGTGGAGATGGACAATTCTTGGTCAGTGAGATGAAGCCTGCCATGGATGGGGGTGTGTGGATAGCAGGGGACCCAGGGCCCATGTTCTGGCTAGACCCAAGCCTACAAAACCACCACCTCGCTGAGCCTTGCCAGCTTATTGTGAAAAAAACAAAGGATGTAAGTCAGGCCCAGATACACCACAGTGCAATAAAATAAGAGCTTCAGGGTAAAACCCACATGCTTTCACACTGGTTGATGAAGCAGAAAACTGAGCCTGTGGCTAGAATGGAGGCTAAGTATGGAATAACTCTAGAGTTCTTTTGTGTCAAGAGGTAGGTTGCCGAGGTTTATCAAGCTTCCACAGGATGTCATGTGTATGGAATACGGGAAAACACATGCATTAAGTGCAGGGTGCAGGCGTGTGTATATATATGTGTGTGTATGTGTGTGTGTGTGTATATATGTGTGTGCGTGTGTATATGTGTGCGTGTGTGTATGTGTGTGTGCGTGTGTATATATGTGTGTGCGTGTGTATATATGTGTGTGTGTGTATGTGAAGGTGCCTGAAGTGGTGGGGAGTGGTGGCAGCTGATGACGCTGCCTTATGGGCAGGAGTGTCACCTCAGCTGTGTTCACTGTTGCAAAGGTTGAAATTACCCAATTACCAAATAACAAAGAGTGGTGCTCCTCCAACTCTGAAACGTGCACGTGAGCCACCCTTGGTTTGGGTCAGAGGGCTGGGTGGGGCCCGAGGCGGACTTCTAACAAGCTCCAAGGCGAGGCCACTGCTGCTGGTCTAGGGACCGCACCTCGAGTGCAGTGGCAGGGACACACACAGAGGGTCTACCCGCTGGCGACCTGCTAACAGCAGAGGGCGATGCCACTGGAGACCGCTGAGCCCCTACCTTGAAGCCTGTGGGCCAGTGGATGAGGTAGAGGTCCAGGTAGTCCAGCTTCAGGTCGCTGAGCGTCTTCTGGCAGGCACCTTTCACCAGGTCCTTGTCGTGATACGTGCACCACAGCTGAAGCCGGGGAGGGAACACGTCTTAGCCCGCAGGCCGGAAGCCAGATGGCTTGGGGACAGGGGACTTGCTTTCCGCACCCACAACCCACAGACTTCACCGTGATGCTGTCAACGGTGGGGACAGAGATTCTATTGCACACGTGAATCCCACCCTCCCAAAGGAAGGGAGGATAATCAGGTCAAGGAACCCTTTCAGGAGGACCAAACTGAAGGCACAAAATGGAATGGGCAGGTTGGCAAGCCAGCCCCAGGCCCTGAACATAGTTCCCACCAGGCTGGTCTTCGTGGGGCCAGCCTCACCCTCCCACCCGGTATCTCTTGGATACCACCAAGAGAGCTCGATCTGCAGAGGGGAACCAAGTCCTGTCCTCAGAGATAACCCTCTGGAAAGGGGATGCTAACCCATAGCCTCAGCCTCATCAGCAAGGGGCTCCAGCCAACGGGTCCCAGTGGAATGACCATCCAACAGACAGGTGAGCCCTGGAGCCCACATGGCCTTGGGTGTGGCCTTGAGTCAACACCTTTGCCCAGGAAGAACTGCCTGCTGGGTGATAACCCTAGCCATGTTCAGAGACCCCAGAGTGTGGTCTTGGCCCCTAAACGGATGCTGCCCTGGATGAACATGGACGAGAACCCTCCCTTAGGCTCCCCTGCAGGGTGGGGTACCTTGCTGACGATGAAGAGGTCCTCACGCTTCACCACTTTCTCTTGCAGCTTTGCCTGGAGGGCCAAACCCACCTCGTTCTCATTCTGGTACACGTGGGCACAGTCAATGTGACGGTACCCAAGGTCGATTGCCACCTTCACAGCCTCCGTCACTTTGCCTGGAGGGGACTGAAAGAAACAGGAAATGGAAGACAAGGGGATAAGACCAAAAATGAAACAAAACACAGTCTGCACAGAAGCCAGGAGGAAGGGAACCCAGGCTTCTCAGCGGCTCTTGTTCCTTCAAGGCCCCCGCAAAGCCAGGCCACCCGAGGTGAGATGCCACAGTGCTTCACTTTAGGAAAATCTGACCACCCTTTACTAGCAGCACAGATCACCTTAACTAGATGGGCCAAAGCCCCTCGCTTCCTTGTTTGTTCAGCATCTGTTGATTTACAAATCACTGTGGTGGTAGAGAAGACTCTTGAGAGTCCCTTGGACTGCAAGGAGATCCAACCAGTCCATCCTAAAGGAAATCAGTCCTGAATATTCATTGGAAGGACTGATGCTAAAGCTGAAGCTCCAATACTTTGACCACCTGATGCAAAGAACTGACTCACTGGAAAAGATCCTGATGCTGGTAAAGATTGAAGGCGGGAGGAGAAGGGGACAACAGAGGATGAAATGTTTGGATGGCATCACCAACTTGATGGACATGAGTTTAAGCAAGCTCTGGGAGTTGGTGATGGACAGGAAAGCCTGGACTGCTGCAGTCCATGGAGTCGTAAAGAGTCGGACAACACTGAGCGACTAAAGTGAACTGCATAAACAAAAGCCCCCACTATCTCAATCTATTAGGTTCCTAAGATAATGAGGGAAACCACTGCTTTCAAACAACTCAAAATACTTCAAAATCACTGTTAAATATTCATTCCAATTACTGTTTGGTTCACGAGTTTCGTCAATGAATGCCTATGCCTTATTTTATCCTTTTACAAGTGGATTCTGGTATTGGTCATCACTTGTTTTTATGCAGTTTGGGGAGTATCAAAGTCAAAAACGACTGCTGCAGGTTCAAAGGCTTGTGCTCAAATCTCGCTGTGCAGGAATCTGCTTTAAGAGGTGGAGGCGGGAGGTGGCCGCTCAAAGGCACTTAGCGGACAGAAAGGAGTTGACAGGAGGGGGAAATGGGATTCATGGAAGACCACCATATGGTTTGTGGTCAGAGCTGCATAAAGACTGAACGCTGCCCCTGCTTGGACCATGTGCGCATCTGGGTGAGCAGGAAGGCACAGAAGCACCCCGCCATCCAGCACCCAGCCTGACTGCGCACACATCATCCGCACGACACTGTTTGGACCAGAGAGGTGGAAAACAAACACATGCATGGGACTGTTGGGTGAATAGGGCGCGTTCCTCCGGAGAGCTGGGGTAGAAAAGAATGAGCAGGGAACTCCCCGGGGGCCGTGAGCAGCTGCAGACATCTGCTGTTTTGATATCAGCTGTTGCGAACAGAGGAAGGCGGAGGAATGCAAGACCGAGCCATGAGCTCGCTCGCCACCATGGAGGGAGCAGGGTGGGCAGACAGGCAATGCTGACCTCGGGTGTGACATCAGACATCTTCAGGTGACCTGGCCATCGCCTAGGTCCCCGAAGGACCCAAGCTGTTCCTGCAGTCTTCCCCGCCCTTCACGGTGAGAACAGGGCAGGGAACCTCAGCATAGCCAGAAATGCCACAGCGTCCCTGGGGCCCCCTGTCGCTGATGAGAGCAGGGCACACCCCTTCCCAGGAGAGAGAGCCAGGTGGAATGTGGAGACCCAGGAAGGGGACTCCAGCATGCCATCAACTTTCTTCAGGCTTGAAGGTACCCTGGCTGGACTTTCTCTGTGGGGCCCTGTACTGTGCTGGCCTAGCAGCTCACTGCCCTCAACCCCGGGCAGAGGGCAGGCACCTTTCCGAGGCCTGGCCACGCACTGCATCTGCCACAGTGACTGGTACAGGGCCCGAGATGTAATCCCAGCAGGCCCACAAGATTCCACCTTTGGACTTCAGCTGGCACTCTCAGGACACGGTTTCATTCTGCTGGCGACTCTGTGCGGGGAGCACGTGTGCCAGGAGGTGCTAGACGGAAGTGGGGTTTGAGGGGCAGATGAAGAGTGGAGGAGAGATAGCTCCTGGTCACGTGCTTCATAGCCCTGGATCTGGTACTCCTGACATCCTCTAAGTCAGTGACTCCCCACCCCCAACACATTTTCTTTCCTGCTTAAGATTAAATTGGTTATTTGGTTCCTTGGGACCAAAAGAGTGCCGAGTAGGATAATCAAGGCTGCTGAACAATGGACCCAAAACTGGGGGGGAAAAAAAAAAGTTCTTATGATGCTTGTGTAGATGAGCCAAGAACAGAAATGACCTACAAGAGGTCACCAAGAAGCTGTGGCTCCCTGACCCTTGCCCGGACAGAGAAGACTGATTAGTTGGGAAGCATGTGCTGAGAAGCTGAGTCCAAACTGCTTTCAAAGGACAATGAGAAGCAGAAGCAAGGACTGTTGGGCGTTTACAAATTCAATACGTACAAGCTGTGGCAATCCATAAGAGGACTACAGCAAACGGATACTACATGCTGGCTTCCCCTCTCCAGAGGCACCTTCGCAGTAATGGGAGGGAAGGCTGTGTGGGGCCTCCAGCCCTGTGTGCAGTGGGGACAACGGCTCTCACCTGTACTGGGCAGGCCAGGGCCAGCCCGGGGACAGGCATGAGGTTACTAGAAGGCTTGTGCCAGGGCAGGTCCTATCACAAATGGAACCTGACCCACGTGGTGTGCAGCGCACAATGGCTCGGAGAGAAAATAACAACAGCTCCCACTTATTATGGATCAGTCTTCACTAGTTTTTAGTATATCACTGAATTGCATCTCCACCACAACCCTGGTTATCTGTGATCTCTGGATTAGGGAACGAAGGTGTGGAGTTTACGAAACTGGCCCGTGATTGAGCAGTGAGAAAGAGATGTCGGGGTTTGAACCCTGGCACCAGGACCTGAGGGCCAGCCTTGGCTCAGAGGTCTGTCCTTGGAGGAAGGGAGACACTGGTCAGGGAGAGGACAAGTCACCCGGGCTTGGAAAACCATCCTCTGAGATGAAAATGTACTGGAATCCACAAACTACGTTCAGTACTAATTACCCAGAACCCTCCCCCGAAGGAGGCTAAACTAACTTTCCTCATCACTAATGAAGCAGCCACTTTAAGATCTGGTGGGGGGGGGGGAAGGCTCAATAAACTTGGGAATGCCAACACATGATTACACCATCTTCTCACCCCCTGGCCACACTGAAAACTGCAAACACAAGTCAGGGGTCCAGACTGAGACTTTGAAAAGAGGATAAGTCATGAAAATATGTTTCTATACATCTAACAGGAAATCCACAGAAAACCAGTAGAGGAAACACCCAAGTTATAAGTAACCAAATTATACAAATCATATAGGCGAAATCATGTTTGAAACTCACTTCTGCCACCAATCTGTCCTGTGACTTGGGCACATCTGCCCATGCCCATCCCCTCAGAACTTAGAGCTCTGAGCTTGAGCAGCAACTGGACAACATTCTAGCTGATGGTACCAAGTGACATCGCTGACACGTCTCTACCTGAGACCCCCCAGTCAGTTCCACAAACTGGGTCTATTTCCTTTTCATGTAACACACCAGGCCAGGCAGTCCCAATTCGAATAATTACTATCCGTGTCTCTCTCTCTCCTCTCCTCTTAAAACCCAATCATCTTCCGCTCTGCATGGAGCTCGTGCTGCTAGTTACCTTAATATCCTTCCCTCTGTTCCCTCTGCAAGTCAGAAACAAACAAACAAACAACAAAAATACTCCAGCTCCAAACTTGGAGAAGGGAATGGCAATCCATTCCAGTATTCTTGCCTGGAGAATTCCATGGACAAAGGAACCTGGCAGGCTACAAAGTCCATCTAAAACAGTATCTCAGACATTGACTCCTTTGTAGTTTTAACATGCAGATGTCTGGAAAGAGAGGACTGTGTTCTTTCTGACTTTTTAAAAATATTTTCTTCAGTTAGCAGGTATCACTTTTGTAATGAAGAGGGGGGATAGGAATAAAGGAAATTTTACTTTGAGGGGAAAAAAACCTGGGTAAGAAGTTTAACAGTGTGCCAATGATAAACTTGGAGCAAAAAATAGGTAACCATAACTTCTGATGTAAACTGATAAAGAAACAAGGCATCAACCTCTAAGGCCTTGAAAAGTAACACATCAGAAAAACGTTGTCACTGAAAAGCATTGTTTAACCTCTTCTGATTAAACCAGCTTCACTTCAGAGAAGCTCAACCTACATTTAAAAAAAAAAAACTAACCTTACTTTTTAATTATCGGTTTTGTTCAAAATATTAGTGATGTCATGATATGATTTTCTGCTTCTCATTGTATATAAAGCATTTCAACTACATGTATGCTAAACAGACATTTGTGACCTAATTTCTCAAAATGTATTCCAACTTCCAGTTAATTTATTTAGAATCTTCTGGAAAAGAAATTTGCAAACTTTTTCTGTTAAGTGGCCAGACATAAAATATTTTAGGCCTTGTGGGCCAAACAGTCTCATCACACCTGTTCAACTCTGCTGCTGCAAAAACAATATGTAAAGGAGTGAGATGTGTTCTAATAAAACTTTGCTTATAAAAACGTGCTGCGGTTTACTAACTCCTGGGGGTTGCTGGAAAAGCACACAAAGTAATGGGCATTAGGCAACAGTCCCTGTCTTGATTTGTCCTATTTACAAATAACATTCTCGTTTGCAATTCAGCACCTTAATAACCAAAAGGTGAGACTTCCTTGAGATTCAGTGGTTAAGACTCTGCTCTTCCAATAAAGGGGCACTGGTTTGATCCCTGGTCAGGGAACTAAGATCCCACATGTCATGTGATACAGCCCAAAAGCAGACAAACAGAAACCCTCCCAAAACAAAACAAAATAAAGGTATCCTGATATTGAACGTAAAGATATTCTGGAGACTGAAAGGGTTTATACCCTGCTCCAGTTTAATCAATGGACAATAAGGTCCGGGGAAACCTGAGCAAGCTGGGCCAGCTTGCCTGCCCTGTGCTTACACATGATGCCCGTATCCATCGATTTTGTACCAAGAAGTCTTCAAGTCTGCCACACTCATAAGACTCCAATAGAATACGCATCTGGGAGAATCCAGAGAATGACAAAGTCTTTCACCTCAACAGAGGTGTTTTTATTGCTTGGTGCAGATAAGCCAACCTCATTTGGCTCATGTTCAATTACGCCCAAATCTACAGTTTAATAATGTAAAACATAATTTCATATGATAAAGAGCAGACTGCCGAAGAAGGATCTTTTTCATTGCCTTATCACATGAAAACAGTCCATTTTGGCTATTTTTTTACACCAAAGCTCACAACCAGGTCTGGCCACAAACACAAACCAACAAGAAAACTGAGATTAACTTTCTCTCCAGCTGTCCTAAATTACACCACTGTCTCCACTTGGTTGTAATGGGGGTGGCCCAGGGCTGGCCCTGCGCAGGCAGGACTTATTTAAGTATCTTTGCTCTTGAAGAGCTGCAGGTGGAGGCCTGCAGGGAGATGAAGCAGGTGAACAGAAAGACAAGCTACTGGTTTAGCTCCAACGTTTCTAGCCCAGGATCCCAGGCCGGCAAGAGCTTGGCCTGAGTTCTTTCTCAGCATTTTCTCCTCAAGGAAGTGTTCATCAACCTCAAAGAGGCAAAAACCAGTTTGTTGGGGGCAAAACCAAAAACACTTAGCTTATAAAATGTTCTGTGGCCTGTCAAAGGGTCACAGGACACACACAGATGTACTGTCTATCTGTGATGTTGAATTTTCATTGGGTGGGGGACATTTAGGGGGAAGTGTCTCAAAGGCTCGTGGGTGTGGGCAGAAGACGATGGAAAAGCAGCGGAGAAAACTGTCCTCTACTCCTAGGCTTGGAGTATGTAGGTAAGTTACAATGGCCATTTACCATCAAAAAGTTTCCAGCTAGTTCCACACATTTATCAGCAACAGGACACTGGTCAGCATCAGAAGTAATCTGTTTTAGCCGCTTCCTGGGAATACAATACCCGTGGCTTATTTATTGTCCACTGGGGAAGGCAAGCCTGCCAAGGGGAAATGGCCTCTAAGCCACATGGGCTTGGAGGCATAGGTGTTCTTCCAGTGGACTGAAACCGTCACCTCCAAGGAGAGGAAGGGGGAGTCTGAGGACCTTCAAAGTAACTGACTGGAGACTCCCAGAGCCCTGCCAAGGGTCCGAAGGATACAACAGAGCCACCATGATACGGAAGATGCATGGGAACCAAGAACTGCCCTCACTCCCAGGGCTTCCCGCAGTTCTCACAAAGATAAGCAAATGGTATTTGGGTCACCCCATTTTTGTCCGGCATCTGTGAAAATATATATTTTACACATACAGGGGAAAGGTATCAAACACTATTCATATACTTCTCCTTATAAAGAAGGAACTCTACTCCAAGCCCATACTTAAACCATTTATCTCCCTGTCACCTCCCCTACCATGCCTCTACAAGGTTCCAAACAACTTCAACTCCTCACCCACTGCCCCACATCTGAAATTATCTTACTTCTTCATATTAATTCAACATGTTATCCTCAGGATACCTACCATTTCCAGGCTCTGTGAGCAGTTCTGTAAATAGTGTGTGACCAAGTCAGTCGCTACCCTTACACTCAACGAACTTACTGGAGTGAATGATCTAAACACACCAATTTATAGAGCTATCTTAACTAAATATACATCCTTGGGAGTAGGTTTTAAGAGCTCAAGCAAATGATAAAGCCCTAGTTTTAAATCAACTTTTACTCCTTATTTAACCCGAGAGTACTGATTTTGAAACAATGGACCTAAGGTCCCAGTTTTTGAAACCACAAACTTATAAGGCTCAGAGAGGTGGTAGTTTTGTTCCAGCCACACGTGTCTGTCTGTGTGCTGCCTCAGAAATTGTAATTTGCCACTGCCAAGAAAGTGTCTGTTCACATCCATTCCAAGAGAATAACCTGCGACAGACCGAATTTTACTTGGTACAATGGTCATAATTCAATTACACCCTTAGAGCCACCACTGGATTTTTGGAAGGAAACACAAGGCACATATAACTGATTCCTTTGTCCAAGAAATACTTTTCCTAGGAGGCAACTCCAGGACAGTGAACGTTTACAAGATTTCAGCTGCTGATTTTAGGGTACAGATAAATACCATCTTCTGTCTCTTTCAGACCATTTCAAGGTGCCTTTAATCTCTATAGTCTTTTCTTTCCTTAGTGTGCAAATGGCTAATGCCCAGTCCTATATTTAAAATTCCTGGAAAACCCGAATCATAGCCGTGGAATGTAATGTACAAAATACCCCAAGCTAACTTATAAGCGGTTTAAAATTTGGGGGTTTTGCTTCGGCTTCCGTAACATCACTCGGTGCTCCCCAACTGTCAGATACTCAAGACTACCATTTTTACTCGTAACCTTTTCCTGGGGACGCTGTGAAGAGGTTCCAGAGGTGCCGAGGTTTCAGGAGGCAGTTTTAACTACCGATGCCAGCCCTCAGTTTTGCATGGGCGGGAACCTCCCCTCACCACCCGCACCCGCGCAGATTCCTTCGTCCAGCACAGGACACTCCGAGGGGCACGCCGGCCTCCGGGAGTTCAGCGACCAGCGCGTTTGGAGACAGTGTAAATAAAAAGGTCCTAGGCACACTCATGCCGCCTAATTCAATTACCTGCAGACTCCAGGCTTACCTTGGGATCCTTATTCCTGAGGGAGCAAAGCCGGAAACGGTTAAGGATCAACTATTGCGAAGAAAGAAGACGCGGGGGCCCGCAGGTGCGGTTAGGCAGGGACGCCGGCGCCCCACGCCCCACGCCTCTTTTTGCTCCATCTCTGGGAACGCCCCTCCTAGACCTTCATCCACCGAGCCACAGCGACGGAGACATGGGAAAATTTCCCTTCGATCGGCGCCCCCTAGTTGCCTTTCCAGCTGAGATCGGATTCCAGCGGATCGCAAGCACGAGGAGTTATGGGGTCGGCCACCCGCGAGCCGTTCTCAAGCACCCCTTCCCCACCCCACCGTAAGTCCCCCGGCCCGAGACCGAGGCGAGCGCCCCGCCCGCTTCAGCGCCCGGGCTCCCGAACCTCAGGCCCAGATCCTGCCGGTACCCGACCAGCCCAAGCGTGACTCCCTCGAGGCCTGGTGTTCTCCGCGGGGGGCACTGCTCAGGGTCACTCTCGGTCTCTTCCCGCCCCAGGCCGCGCCGAACACTTAAGCGAGCCCCGGAGCACGGTCGCCAGAGTACTTACCTTCCAGGTGCCCAGCCCCAAGATGGGCATCTTGGCGCCGGTGTAGAGCACGATGTGGTTGGCCATGACTGCTTGAGCTCTGCTGACCGGTATCAGAGAACCGTGCCGAGCAGGCTCAGCGCGGTTCTTTAAATAGCGGGTGAGGCAGGCCGAAGGGGCGGGTATGATGGGTGTCTGGCTCGGCAAGCGCAGCTTCTGATTGGCCGCCCCGGCATTCAGGATGCCGCACGTCTGTTAGCCCGGGGGGCTCTGCGAGGACGTGCCTCCTGCTAGGTCCTAGCGTCTCCGGATTCCTTTTGAGTAGGCGGTTTACCCATGCCCCCACGCCCCGCAGCGAGCTCCGCCAGCAGCTGTGGCGCGTGGAAACGCGAATGCTTTAGCAAAAGTAACAGAATTCCCATAAATAATAGCCTGGGAAGGAGTTTTGGTTTTTCTCTCTCCTTTTTTTTTTTTTTGAGAGCGCAAAAGGATAAGTTTATTGTTCAAGCCTATTAGCATGGTTTTTTGGGAATTTGACCAAAGCCAGGACTTTAATTTGTAGGAACACACTGGTGAGATGGTTGGCTGGCATCACCGACTCAATGGACATGAGTTTGAGTAAACTCCAGGAGTTGGCGATGGACAGGGAGGCCTGGCGTGCTGCAGTCCATGGGTCGCCAAGAGTCAGACACGACTGAACTACTGAACTGAACTGACTACTACTTCTGGAGTTTAGCGCCCTTTGCTCTTAGTAAGGTGCACCCCAGAGAAATGGTTTGTATCTTGTTGCAGAACATCAGCTTGAGATTTAGGTGAGCCTGAGTGAACTCCGGGAGTCGGTGATGGACAGGGAGGCCTGCCGTGCTGTGATTCATGGGGTCGTAAAGACTCGGACACGACTGAGCAACTGAACTGAACTGAACTGAGCCTGTAGAAGGAGGTAGCAACCCACTCCAGTCTTCTTGCCTGGAGAATCCCAGGGACGGAGGAGCCTGGTGGGCTGCCGTCTATGGGGTCACACAGAGTCAGACACGACTGAAGTGATTTAGCAGCAGCAGCAGCAGCCTGTATGTAGCCTCCTAGGGCTATCTTCACACTCCGCCCTAGATGTAAGCTGTTTGTACATAATGTAATTCAGCAACCCTTTCTCCTAAAGCCAGCCTCTCTTGAGGTTAGGAGTCCCTGATGAGCTTAATCTAAAACACGCAGAGGACATTGAATCTTTAGAAAGTAAGGCTCTATGGAAGCAGCACATTTCATACACAGTAACTTAGCAAAGCTCTCTAGATGAATAAGACAGAAACCCACAAAAGAAAAGATAACTTTAATATTGTAGCTTCAAGTATGCCAAATTAGGAGGAGTTAGATGAATTGGGCTTCCCAGGTGGCGCTAGTGGTAAAGAACTTTCCGGCAAAGCAGGAGACAAAAAAGATGTGGGTTCAGTCCCTGAGTGGGAAAGATCCCCTGGAGGAGGTCATGGCAACCCACTGCAATATTCTTGCCTGGAGAATCCCATGGACAGAGGAGCCTAGTAGGCTATATAGTCCATAGGGTCGCAAAGAGTTGGACATGACTGAAGGGACTTAGCAGCAGCAGGTAATGAGTTAATCAATCCTAATTGGCAGTCCTAACACATTCTTTCCCAGGATAACCAAAGGAAAGTTGCTGAAAGAGTTTTGTGGACAATTTTGGTTTCTTTTAAACAACCCCTTTCCATTATACCATACTCTACCTCAACCTTGCTCTTTCTGCTCTATCTCCCTTTAATATTTCCCCTAATTATGTGAGATCGGGAACTACATTTGCCTGGGGATGACTCAGAACCCAGACCTTTCTGAATTCCATTCTGGTAATTTTCCTTTCAGTGCCTTTTAAAAAGTGCCCTGCCCCACCACCCCCACCCCCGCCCCCAGGAAAAAAATGTGTACAAAACAGACTGGGCCAGAGATTTTTCCATTTACTTTTACAGAAACTGTTGTGGGTAGGCAAATTCTGATACTATTTGTCCCCCAATAATAGCAATTTCATTTGAGCCCTACAGCTAGGAACCTGGTTTGTGATAAAATAGCAGTAGTCATACCACTCTTCATGCATGACTCTGTTGGCAAGAGGCTGCTGTCCTAAGGGCTAGTCTCATAGAGAAATTATACACCTGGAGTGAGCAGGTTGGTATACACAGAAGGGTCATCTGCTAGGGACATACATTCAATATGAATGGCTTGTTGTGGTTACTTTGATGATTGAGTTTAACAGTTGACTGCATGAAGGCATAACTGGCTAAAAATGGAGTATTCTGACGGGGCTAGCACATGTAAAAAGTCAGACCTGTGGATCTTCTATAGCAATGGCTGTACTATAGTGGGGACATACTGTTGTCATAATCACTTTACTGCTCTGTTACGTCTGTAATCTTTGTAAAATGCTGTGGTGCACATATCAAAATTATGTTTTAAAAAAACCGTCAATGGAATTCTTCTAAGAAACCTTCTAGTAATCCCTAGCAAGAGCAATAAGAACTTTAAAGGACTCTAAACCAATAATCCTGTCATGAGAACCAGTAATCTCATTCTGAGGGAATAATTTAGAAGGAAAACACGCATACCTGCACACAGACACCTCGCTATAAGTGTAGGGCTGGGACTGGGCAAGTGAGGCACTTAGGTGAAAAATTGCAGCCTGAATGTGGATACTTCCTTAATTTTTATACCCTTGGCATTTCACTTGAATCACCCTAGTCCACACACACACATGTATGTTTGAAAAACAGTTCTATACACACAATGGAAAACTATAAATGTCCAACAACAGCAAGAGACACGGTGTAGCTTAAGGGAAGACAGGGGTTTCCTGGTAGCTCAGTGGTAAAGAATCCACCTTGCAATGCAGTGACACTGGTTCAGGGCCTGGTCTGGGAAGATTCCACATGCCTCGGAGCAATTAAGCCCTAACGTGTGCGCCACAACTGCTGAGCCTGTGCTCTGGAGTTGGAGAGCCGCAAATGCTGAGCCTGAGAGCCGCAGCTACGGAAGCCCACACACCCAGAGCCTGTGCTCTGCACCAAGAGAAGCCACTGCAATGAGAAGCCCATGCGTGGCAACAAAGAGTAGCCCCTGCTGTCTGCAACTAGAGAAAGCCCACGTGCAGCAACGAAGACCCACCACAGCCAAACAATAAAATTAACAAATCTTTAGAATGAAGACAATCTAGATATAGAGAAAAATATATACGAAATAACCCTAATGTTACCACAGAAAACAAAGTCATAGATAGGACATGGTTACAAACATGAAAAAAATAATGTGACATATGGATAAAATTAGGAAGAAGCCGAAAGTAAGGGTAATACTGTTTGTCAGATTATTTAATTAGTAAACATTTTTTTTATGCAATTAAAAGAATTTCCTATTAACTCTCCAATTGCTGTAGGATAAAACTGAAACTCTTTAGCTTGGCATTCAAGGTCCTGTGAAATCTGGTATAACTCTGTAAATATATGAGAAACTACCAAATTGTACACTTAAAATGGTGAATGTTATGGCATGTGAATTATATCTACGTAAAGCTGTGATCATCAAGCACACGGAAGTTACATGCGACCTGTCTGCACAGGTTAGTTGAGGTGAATGGAGGCAGTGGGCTCTAGTCACACAATCCCTCAAGGACCCAGGCTAGAGCTTTCACCACCTCATTCACAGATTGCCCCAACCCAAGTCTTCAGGGTTTGCCTCAGGAGAGTCAAAGAGCACCGAACAATCACAAATGAGCGATGAATTGTTTAGGCCTGGAAGTGGCACACGTCCCTTCCATCTACAATCTTGGCCAGACCTAGTTGCAAGGTCCTATTTGTCTTCACTGAGATGGGCAAGCGTCATCTTCTCGTGTGCAGAGGAGAACAGAATACAGTAGAATACAGTGATAAACAAAGTGTATTCCACGAGGACAAATAACTATTGAGCCCATATCATGTCTCAGGCACTGCTTCAGTCACTTTGTGAGTGCATACTTGTGTGCTAAGTCGCTTCAGTCGTGTCTGACTCTGTGACCCTATGAACTGCAGCCCGCCAGGCTCCTCTGTCCATGGGATTCACCAGGCCAGGGTACTAAAGTGGGTTGCCATGCCCTCCCCCAGGGGCTCTTCCTGACCCAGGGTTCATACATTATATGCAGGTGCTGCTGCTGACAGGAATAATATAATAGCTCATTTCTGTGCCTGGCACTATTCTACAAACATTGTATGCATTAAATCATTTAATCTTCACAACTATCTTCGCAGTGGGTAGTATTAGTCATGGATTTTACACATGAGGAAACTGAGGCATAGAGAAGGGGGGAAATATTGCTAAGGTCTCATAGCAAGTTGAGGGCTTCACAGGTGGTACTAGTGGTAAAGAATCTGCCTGCCAGTGCAGGAGACACTAGAGACAAGGGTTTGGTCCCTGGGTCTGGAAGATCCCCTGGAGGAGGAAACGGCAACCCATTCCAATATTCCTGCCTGAAAATTCCCATGGACAGAGAGGCCTGAAGGGCTTCAGTCCACGGACTCACAAAGAGTCTGGCATGACTAAGCATGAACGTGTAATAAGTGGCATGGTCAAGATTTAAACCCAAAGAGTTTGACTATAGCACCTGAACTCTTCACTGATACACAGGTGGCTTTCAAGTCATTTTACTGTGACTCACAGTAAGGAACAGATTGCATTTGTTGACTGAAAAAAAAAATGTACAACCTAAAAGTTGAGAATTATGTTTTATTTGGCAGACTTCCTAAGGATTTATGCCTGAGAGTCAGCCTCTTAGATTGCCCTGAGGGACTGCTCCTAAGGAAGAAGCTAGCATACTAGGAGTTTTTGCAACAAAGATCAGATGGAGAGATCAGTAAAAGACTACTGTTAATTAAAGGAAACCAGGTATCTCAAGCTAAGGAATTTAGCGATTTTCTTTGTATGGGAAGATGCAAGGCTCCGGCTCATTGAAATCATTCCTTTGATATGCACCTCAGCTATCTTTGGTCAGTATCCTGGTTTTTTTCCATCCTGAATCCCTTCAAGGTACACCATTGAGGGGTGGCTGCAGGGGCTGATGGCTTGCTGGCCACAAATTCTTTTTTTTTTTTTATCGATATGGCAGGTGAAAAAGCTGGCATATGTGTATATATAACAGAAACAAAAGACCTACAAAAAATTTCGTCCTTATTATGTGTGGCATACTCTGATAGTGCATATTGTTTTATTTTTCTAGTATTGATTGCAACCATGATTCACTCCCAGTTCCGTGATGAATGATTTTGTGATCCACTCTTGGGTCATGGTCTCCAGTTTGGAAAACTCTGCCCTCCATCCACACCGTGGCCTCACCACGACTCCTCATTTCAGGTAGCAGGAGAACTGTGATAACCAGACTCTGAACACCTGACCAGAGCAGCACCCAGAGAAATCCACAGTGTGCGCATCCCCAACAGGCCAGCAAAGGTGTCTTTTATCCTTCGGTACCCTTGGAGGAGCAATCATCATTTTGGAATGAGAACACCTGAGACTGGCCCTCTAGAAATGGGAAGCAAGGAAAGGCAAAAGAGAAAGTGTGGAGGTCACAGGAAAAAGACAGAGACTTCAGCCCATGTCAGGGAATGGGCTGGACGTAAGAGACTCAGGGAACTTGTCTGATGGAGGGCTCCTGTCAATACTTAATTGTGTTTGTTTGCAAATGAGGTTTAGATGGTAAACAACATTGGAAGAACTGTCACTATTAATCTTCCTCATAGATATTGCAGGATAGCAAAAAAAAAGAGAGAGAGACAAACATCATGTCACCCTTAGCACAGTTCAATAAATTCTTGTGAATAGTAATATCCATGTGAGAAGTGAAGGTGTTAGTTGCTCACTTGTGTCCAACTCTTGGCGACCCCAGGGACTGTAGCCCACCAGGCTCCTCTGTCCATGGAATTTCCCAGGCAAGAATACTGGAGTTTGTAGCCATTCCCTTCTCCAGGGGATCTTCTCCCCAACCCAGGGATCGAGCCCAGGTCTCCTGTACGGCAGGCAAATTCGTTACCATCTGAGCCACCAGGAAAGCCCAGTAATATCCATGGGTGCCTCCTGTGTATCAGGTGCTTCAAATTCATTTTCTGATTTGATCCGTATGGCCTCCTGGCCAAGACAACTGACTATATTCCTTTCTCATTTGGGGCATCAAAGAAACTTGAGGTTTGGTAATATTAATTTTGCAAGACCAACAAGTTAGTAAGTGGCCTTCTTTTAAAATTTTGATATTTTTGTTCATCATGGATTTTTTTGGCATTAATATAGATTTTTAAAAATATTGCATTAAAATATAATCTATCTCGGTTACTAAAATTTTTGGTGCTCTCCTCCCCTTAAATTCTGTGTAGAGGCAAATTTCCCCCTCACCTCACATTGCCTAAGAGCATCCAAATAGGAAGGAACCAACTCCCAGAGGTGGGGTTACTGGCACAGAGCATTCATTATCCTCCCCGTGAGCATTCATGCTGTCTACACTCTTACAGTGCATGTGTGAGAGCACGTGAGGGCCTGTGCGGCCTTCAGCACAATTTCCCGTCCCTGCAGCTGTGACGCCACCCTTTTTCTTCGCCTCAAAAAGCCTAAGACAAAGGAGACGAGTGAGGGAAGCACTGTAAGAAATGCCTAAGACATTAAAGAATTCTTTATCCTGGGGTGTGGTGGCTCTGTGGCTGAGAACCTCTGCTGCCCATGGCTTCTCTTTTCTGAGTGAGAGGACTCAGGATGCTTGTGGCAAAAGGAGAGACTTAACTCATACATCATTGCCAGCTGAGGGAATGAATGGGCCTCGTATGCAAATAAATGTCTCCTGCACTCCGATTTAGGAATGGATTACTAGTGAGATTGACGGGTCTCCTGAGGTGGGGATGGAGGGTATCAGGTCAGTGATTCTACAGAATTGATAACACAGGTGTTGGTATCTTCAGGAAGCGTGTCATTCCCCATGAGCATGGATTTGGATGAGGTGATTGATAACTTCCTGGCTGCCTGCCCCTGTTTCATCCTCAGTGCATACTTTTGCTCAGAAAATCTTCTAGAAGAAAAGATTTCTGTGCACAGATAAAGCACATGCAGTATTAGCAAGTTTGGCATCTTTATGGGAGAGGTATATTCAGTCAAAACTTCATTCACTTATACTGTAGGTATTTACTGAATATTTACTGTCAACCCACTCCAGGATTCTTTGCCTGGGAAATCCCATGGATAGAGGAGCCTGGCAGGCTACAGTCCATGGATTAGCAGAGAGTTGGACACAACTGAGTGACTAACACTTTCACTTCACTTTCTATGCCAATAAGTTCTGTTTTAGGTTCTGTGATTACAAAGATAAACAGGACAGTCTCTGGTCATATGCAGCTTCCTCTCTAGCCTGGAAGAGATAGTAAACATACCTAAAAGCAAGCTAATGTAATATCCAGCTGCTGCTGCTAAGTCGCTTCAGTCGTGTCCAACTCTGCGCAACCCCATGGATGGCAGCCCACCAGGCCCCTCCGTCCACGGGATTTTCCAGGCAAGAGTACTGGAGTGGGTTGCCATTGCCTTCTCCAATATCCAGCTAGATAAGGATAAGCCATGTGATAAAAATAAAGGAGGTGATCAGGATAAAGAAGAGGGCTAGGTTGACAGTCTGGACAAGGAGGATGGAAAGTGAGGTGAGCCATGTGCATACTTAGAGAGACACATTCCAGCAGGTGAGAAGAAGCCTCCATGGACCTGAGAGTGGTTGAGTTGTTTTGTGTATATGAGGAGTGGCAGAGAAGCAAGGAAAGATGGTGACTCTTCTTATTTGCTGAAGAAGACACCCCAAATACCTAGGCAGCAGTAGGAGCTTATCATTTAATGACACTCCTGCTATGTCTTCTGTACCTTTGTTTTGATGGTTTCAAGATGCTATAATTTGTGCTTTCCTTTACTTTGGTGGGGGCTTCCCAGGTGGCACTAGTGGTAAAGAACCCGCCTGCCAACATGGGTTCAATGCCTGGGTTGGGAAGATCCCCTGGAGGTGGGCACGGCAACCCACTCCAGTATTCTTGCCTGCAAAATCCCATGGACAGTGGAAGGCTATAGTCCATGGGTTGCAAAGAGTTGGACGTGACTAAAGCCACACACATGCACATTACTTGGGTGGGCTGTTCCAGAATGTGCCGACCACCAGACCCCTAAAAACTTTGTTGATGTGGCATGCGTCCTGAGTCTTGGTGGGGTTTATTTCCCACCCTCTGGAGGACATGCTTCATTCTAAGGTCTCCAATGTACTAACCATTTCTTGCTGGGACAGTCCAATTACTGTGCTGTGGTTGGTATAGTGAATCCATGTGGGATGTCCTGAGGTCCAGATATCTTTGGACTATGACAGAAGACAAAACAATTAACTTCATCCCGGGGAAAACCTGTAAATGCATACTATTGTCCGTTCTGTCTAAATGGAAAAAGCCTTTGATTCTCCTTATTGGTGGGAACAGAAAAACTCTTATTTGCCAGGTAAACATAAATGCAACAATTATTGCGATAGACCATGGAATCTAAGCTGGATAAAGAGGGAATCAAGGATGAAGGGATGTTGACTGTCTAGTGAAGGTGGAGGTGAGGGACAGAGAAATGAGATAAGATTAGTCAGTCAGAGGTCTTAATGGTGCCAAAGAATTGATGAAATATGAGTGTGAGAGGAAATAAATGGGATAAGAAGTATTGGTCAGGATTTGATGCTTAAATTTGAGATTTAATGGTAATAGGTTTATTGGTAAGTAACAGTTGGAGAAGGCAATGGCACCCCACTCCAGTACTCTTGCCTGGAAAATCCCATGGATGGAGGAGCCTGGTGGGCTGCAGTCCATGGGGTCTCGAAGAGTCGGACACGACTGAGCAACTTCTCTTTCACTTTTCACTTTCATGCATTGGAGAAGGAAATGGCAACCCACTCTACTGTTCTTGCCTGGAGAATCCCAGGGACGGGGGAGCCTGGTGGGCTGCCGTCTATGGGGTCGCACAGAGTCGGACATGACTGAAGCAACTTAGCAGCAACGGTAAAGAAGGGGAAATTTCATAACAATTGAAGGCGGTCAACTAACTGAGATATTAGAATTATGTGGATATTGAAGATTACCTAGAATAGTTACAGAAGCCCTACAGAAATGTGGAAAAGTGACCCTGAGGTCAGTAGAAGGGATCATGGAGCTTACAATTTGATGCCATGTGCTGCACAGTATATGAGATGTTGAGAGAGGAAAAGAACTAAAAGCTGCAATATGCCAGGAGTGTATTTTCAATTTTAGGCTCAGTGGAATGAAGATTGGCAGAGGAAAAACGGCCCCCTCTTAAGAGAGCTCCGGGAGTTTGTGATGGACAGGGAAACCCCGGCCTGCAGCAGTCCATGAGTTCGCAAAGAATCGGAGGCGACTGAGCGACTGAACTGAACTGAACTGAACTGAAATTATCCCCACTGAACTGAACTGAACTGAACTGAAATTCTCCCCACTCCACACCGTCCCACCTCTTTCAAACTGCCTCAACCTCCAGGGCCAAGATCAGGGTGAGCTCAGGGAGGCATTCGCCTCAGGCTCAACGTTTCTCGCAGCGCCAAAAAAAAAAAAAAAAAAAAACCTCAGTAATCACGATGCATACCATTTTAACACTTGAAAAAAAAAAAAAAAAAGGAATAAATTCATTAACCAAATGGATATGATGATTTCATAGACAGATCACAAGGTTGAAAGAGTTAGAATGACGGGTAGGGAGTGCCTGGGGGTGGGGGAGGGCCCCACATTTCATTGTAATTTTTGAGGACTCTGCGAAAATCCTGAAAGAACTCTTGTCTGCTGCTGCAGGCATCATCAGTTTCATCAGAATCAGGGCTTTGAATGCCTGTTTGAATCACAAGATTTTGTTGAGAAATGGGAACACAGTCCCAAGAAACTCACGGACTTTGCAGAGGCAGCACATGCTGAAACTTGAGGCAGTTTTTTTTTTCTTTTGTTAAAAGAAAAGGAAATCCCATTGTCAACACAATTCACCAAGCTTCCACATTTATGCGAGTGAATGAGTTATAAATCTTTGTACATGTTAAAATGTTATTTCTGAGAAAGAAGTACATTTTTAATGCAATAAAAAACCATTATATATGTACAATTAGGAGAATATATTTTTGTGTGCATCTTTTCAGGGAAGGCTTCCAAGCTTCTTCTTTTTTTTTTTTTTTCCAAGCTTCTTTTAAGATCCTCATATAGTCTAGTCAAAGCTATGGGTTTTAGTCATGTATGGATGCGAGAGTTGGACTATAAAGAAAGCTGAGGGCCAAACTGCAGGGAGATCCAACCAGTCCATCCTAAAGGAAGTCAGTCTTGAATATTCATTGGAAGGACTGATGCTGAAACTGAAACTCCAATAGTTTGGCCACCTGATGCGAAGAACTGACTCAGTTGAAAAGACCTTGATGCTGGGAAAGATTGAAGGCAGGAGGAGAAGGGGACGATAGAGAATGAGTTGGTTGGATGGCATCACCAACTCAATGGACATGAGTTTGAGTAAACTCCAGGACTTGGTGATGGACAGGGAGGCCTGGTGTGCTGCAGTCCATGGGGTCCCAAAGAGTTGGACACGACTGAGTGACTGAACTGAACTGATGGATTTCTAACTTCCTCAAAAGTTAACAGAGGGCTTGTTGTTGTTCAGTCACTAAGTCATGTCCCACTCTTTTGTGACTCCTTGGAATGTAGCCTGCTAGGCTTCTCTGTCCATGGGATTTCCCAGGCAAGAACACTGGAGTGGGTTGTCATGCCCTCCTCCAGGGGATCTTCCCAGCACAAGGATCAAACCCGTGTCTCCTGCATTGGCAGGTGGATTCTTTACCACTGAGCCACGTGGGAAGTGCCCTTGTAGAGGGCACTGTCCATAAAATGTAAAATGACTGATATTTACACTATAAATCCATTGACTGCAGCTTGTCTATACATACATGCAACTTGTTTCATATATATACATATGTACATGAAACTTCTTAAGGAAAAATGTTTTCTGAAATTCTGAGATTTGTTTCAATTATGAATGTAGAAAAATCACCAGCAGGTGTCACGTAACCAGGAAGGGTTAATTTTGAATTCACACTGGATCCTCTCTGTGACTTTAACCCTCATCTTGCTGCTTTTGTTATTATAGGCATACAGAATAGCCTGCTTCAGGGAGATAAACTGACCCTGCCCACCTGTGAAGGACTGTGACATTCTTAATTCTTTGTGCGGTAAATGGCGCAGAGCCCCTAGTCTGCTGCTTACCAGCGTGGCCTAGAAATTCACTTTTGGGGAGGCCAGCATCAAAGATAGATGTGGCATCTTTGTTTGTTGATATGACAGGAGATATTCCATTTCACACCACCCATGAAAATGACTGTTAAGGAAGTGAAACTAAGACATCCCCCTGCATGAAGCTCGCCATTCTAGGGACATTTGCAAGGACTGAATAGTCTTCTTACTTTGTTTCCTCACCTTCCTCCATCTCTTATCCATCAAAGAACCTAGCATCTAGGTCCCAACAAGATGGTTGTTTTGAGGTGCTAGCCTGCCATCTTCTTGGTCATTCGGCTCCTGAATAAAGTCCCTTCCTTGTCTTAACACCCCATCTTGGATTTATTGGCCTGTTGCACATCGAGCAGAGCAAGCTTGAACTTGGTAACACAGGTTTTATAGGAAGTAAAATTATAGTTGAGAAAAGGTTCTAATTCCATGCCAATCAAGCGAAGGGAATTGAGTTTTCTAAGAGAACATTTGGTAAACCTAACAACTAAGTAAATTGTTAAGGGTATACCTTTCCTTCTTTTCCTTTCTGTAGCCTGGAATGTAGATATATGAGACTGGAGCTCAAGCAGCCAGCTGGAATCATGAGACAGCCTGGATAAAGCAGCAGGAGAGAAGGAGCCTAGGTTCTTTTAATGGTGCAGCTGTCATGTCCGTCCTGGACTGTCTTCCTTCAGTCTTCTCTTTTGGGACTTCGCTGGGGGTCCAGTGATCAAGACACTGCATTTGCACTGCAGGGGCACGGGTCCCATCGCTGCCTGGGGAACTAAGATCCCACCTGCCCTACAGGGTGGTCAAAACAATAGGAAAAAAATCTTTTTCATGATAGAAAGATATCATGCTTATTTATGCTCCTGTTTGCCACAAACTCTGCACAGATGTTCTTACTTATGCGTCATACTCACCAAGAGGTGAGTATTGTTAAACCAGTTTTATAGATGAGGAAACGAAGACCTACAGAGGTTGAGTAGGTGGCAGGTTGAGTTATGCAGTCTGGTCCCAGAACCAGTGTTCTTACTCTGTGCCAGGCATCATTACAAGCCTATTAATATAAGTAATCCCCACAGGAAACTCAGAAGACAGTTACTATTAATAATAATTCCCTCAATTTGTGAAAGAAGAAATTGAGGCATGGGAAGGTTAAAAGGTACCATAGATCACAGCGAGGAAGATGGAACCTGGTAGAAGGCAGGTATCTGACTCTGGGATTCGTGGCCAACACTCTGCAATACAGCCTTCCTTAGAGGGCTGCTTCTGTCCAGCGAACGAATATCAGTCATCTGGTCACCTGATTTACGGCCATGTACCCAGAGTTGACCCTGAGTTAACTCTGGTATTGAAGAAGCATCAGCTTTGTAGCACTGCCAATGCCAAAACTACATATAGGCATTGATTTTTAAAAGGCTGAAACAAAAGTCAATATTTGCAAAAAAAAAAGAAAAAAACTTTCTTCAGTAGTCATTTAAAAAAATCTCAAAGAGAGTTACCTTTGTAACAAAACCTAGAAAGATATTTACCCGGGGACTTCTCTTGGCAGTCAAGTAGAGTGGGTTTGATCTTGGTCAGGGAACTAAGATCCTGTTTGCTGCACAGTGTAGCCAAAACAGAAAAAAAAAAAAAAAAAAAAGAGAGAGAGAGAGAGATTTACTCCAACCATAATCTGATTTAATGCACCCAAACACAAAAGTTGGATTTATCTATTATAAAAGTATCAGAACTTGCTTGACAATCACTTATCTGACGTTCAGAAAAAAATGGCATATTGCATGTTCCTAGCATGGAAATGCCTGTGCAATCAAAAGTCAAAGTAATCGTCAACATGTATTCATCACATTCTATTGGAGTCTGAGGGTGACTGCTTTTCACTTCATGGGGTGAGAATAAATTGAGCCAGAGCTACAAGAATCAGATACATGGAACCCAAATATCAGCTTTGTTTCTGACAAGGCTGAGCTGGAGAACAGGGTTTGAACTTTGCAACCAGGCTCCACCATGTGCCCTCCCCTGAACTTCTGATTAAATGTTCCTACCAGAGCCATGCAAACCGGGACCGCTGTGTCCAGAGGTTGGTCATTTACCTGGTGGAAAATGCATACAATCCAAAGACAGGTTTTCTCTGAGACACAAAGGGAGAGATAGAAGATCTGGAAAAGGCTGCCCCAAACAGGCACAATTCAAATTCAGGAAAAGTCCTGGATTCACTGAAGAAGTCACTCCACCACCCACAAGGAAGAGTAAGTGAAGCTGGAGGAGGTGAAAGGGAACGAATGGTGTCTTGTCCTCTAAAAAAGTTCCCAGAGAGCAGGTTGTCCTACTTTATGGGGGCAGGGTAGAACCTAGAGAAATACAACAAACAGGTCCTGCTAAGATGACTCAAGTGAAAGGCAGTGTGTTAAGAGTTTTACACGACAAGGTGACAGGAAGCGAACTGGTCTGACTCTGGCTGCAGAAGCCCATATTGCAGGGGTATTCCCAGTGCATGGAGAGCAGTCACCAGGGTCCATCTCATCGAAGGAATGTCCCACGTGCGTCATTGTTCAATCACATTCTCTCTACCCTTAAAGTGGCTATCTGGGCAAAGATGTTCAAAAATGAAGGAGGAGTGTGTGAAGTCACCTTCTCTGTGCAGCTATTGACACCCAGATTTTACTAATCCAGCCTGCAGGTGGGTATTAACGCTACCTTACAGGTGAGGTCTTTAAGGCTCAGAGGGGTTAAGGGACCTGCCCCTGACCATATAAAGCTAAATGGAGGGTGGAACCCAGATGGAATACTTTAGAAAGTCCCTTTACTTTCTCTCTTATCTCACTGCCAAGGAGAAAATGATCTACGAAGAGCTTGAACCAGGTTGAGGAGTAGAACATGAATGATCTGTACCTTAAGACTTTTCAGGAAGAGTGTTTATAAGATCTATAAATAGAGAAGGCTCATGGTGAGGGATCTATGAATATGTAATAAGTTTATTAATAGAACTTCTTCCTTTTTCTAGCTGATTTAAGTGTTCAGAGCAGAAATTGCTTTCTCTTTCTTATGAAATCTTCAGAAAGAAAGCTCGTAACTATGTAATAGTCTTGAATACCAGGTAACTGGGAGAATGCGTATCTGTCAGCTGTGCATCTCGACAACTTTTTCTTGTGGTTAAAGGCTGGGGGCCTTGTGTTTCACAGTTACAAGTTCACAATGGGCCAAGAAGGGTTTAGGACAAGAAGTTTTGTGGAGCTGGAAGAGGTGATAATGACGGGTGACAGTGAAAGATGCAGGTAGACATCATTTGTCAGAACTTGAGTGGGGGCAGTTCTTTGATTTTTCTTTATTTAAAAATACACACTTCGAGTAACATTTAAATAATGATGGTTTATTAATTTAAGAAAGAGTTATGCTTTTGCAGGAAGCACATGCATTGCCATGGTTTTTGCTAGAGGCAGTTCATACTTTATCCTCTTTAATCCTTACAAGAAGCAGCAAAAGTACGTTGCAATCTTTTTATTGTTTAGTACATGAAGATCCTTAGGCTCAAGAGATTAACTAAACTAAGTACTCAAGTCCAAAACCCAAACTCCTTTCAACGTAAAAGAATACATTCCAACAACTAATATTCTTAAAATGCTATTGAGTTACAATGAGCAATTCACATATATTGTCCTCTTGAAAGTCTTTCCCAGACCCCTCTGAGCCAGGCTTTGTTATGCTCACTTTGCAGGTGAAAAAGCCAGAGCTCAGAAAAAGTTACTTCTTACTGACAGTAAATACCAGAGTTGGAATTCAAATGCAGGTCTTCTGACACACCATCTCAATTTCTTCCCAGGACAATGCCACTGAGATCAGAGACACATTCCTTTTCACCCACAGGGAGCCTTTCTGTTTGAGTCATGACCTCACAGACAGAACAAAGCTGGCTGCCTAAAGACAGACTGGGGGATTCTAATGCTTAGACTTTGAAAATCTAAATCTAAAAGTGATGAATAACACCATTATCTTAAAAAAAACACACACACACCTTATGAACAATTATGGGTGGCAGCTCCAGAGTGCATCTAAAGGGAACTAGAAGCTTTGGCAACCATCTCTGTATGAGTCAGTGTTCTAGTACAGAACCAATAGTGTGTATATATTTCTCCCAATAGATACATGCATACATATATACATACATATACAGACATGCATTCTTTCTCTGTCTCTCTCTGTCCTGCTGTCTCTGTTTCTCTCTGTCTGTCTGTCTGTCTCTCTCTCTATATATATATGTACACACACATAGTCTTTCTTTTCCTCTTTCTATACACATCATATATATATATCATCTCTTTTAATCCTCACAAGAACCTGTAAAACTAGGCTATAATGTCCCTATATCTCTCTTTTTGCTCATTAGCAGGATGCTTTAGCAGGATCCATAGAGAGAATTTATATAGAGAGATCTCATTTAATCCTCACAAGGGTATCTATACATCAAATATTTATATCTACATTTACCTAGATATAGATGTCCATGCATGGCTAAGTTGTTTTAATCATGTCCAGCTCTTTGTGACCCTATGGACGGTAGCCCACCAGGTTCCTCTGTCCATAGAATTCTCCAGGCAAGAATACTGGAGTGGGTTGTCATGCCCTCCTCCAGGCGATCTTCCAGACCCAGGGATCAAACCCAGGTCTCTTATGTCTTGTGCATTGGCAGGCAGGTTCTTTACCACTCATGCCACCTGGGAAGCCCTAAAAGTAGATGAGAGGGGTTTATTATAAGGAATTGGCTTATGTGATTATGGAGACTGCATGGAAGTCCCAAGATCTGCAGTCTGAAAGCTGGAGACTTGGGAGAACTGGTGCTGTAGATTCCAGGCAGAGGACAAGACTGGCATCCCAGGTCCAGCATTCAGGTAGGTAGAATTCTTTCTTACTCTGCCCTTTTTTATTTTTCTACTCAGGTCTTTAACTGATTGGATGCAGCCCACCCTCATTTGGGAGGGCAATCTGCTTTACTCAGTCCACCAATTCAAATGTAATCTCTGGATGAGATTACCCAAAATAATGTTGATCAAATATCTGGGCACCCCATGGCCTAGTCAAGTTAAAATTGAATATAAAATTAATGATCGTGTTACCTAACCAATGACATTGACATTAAGAAAGAGAAGTGACATCTACCACATATAGCTCATGGCTCTTATGAGAGGCAGGCTGACTGGACAATCATTATATTTATAAAATCTAGACATTTGCACCAAGCCCATAAGTTCTTTTTCTCTCCCACTCTTACTCTTTGTTCTTTTCACACATCTCCTGTATTAAGCTGCCCCATAGTTCCACTTGGCAGCACTTGTCTGTCAACTGAATAAAAGGCACACAAAGTAAGAATTGTGAGTTAAGTTTGATTTGGTGTCCTTACTGACAACGAAGGGCTTCCCAGGTGGCGCTAGTGGTAAAGAACCCATCTGCCAATGCAGGAGACACAAGAGATGCGGGTTCAATCCCTGGGTGGGGAAGATCCCCTGGAGGAAGGCATGACAACCCACTCCAGTATTCCTGCTTGGAGAATCCCATGGACAGAGGAGCCTGGTGGGCTATACAGTCCATGGGATCGCCAACAGTCAAACACCACTGAAGTGACTTAACACGCACGCACAGAGGACTGTAGTCCAGAGACAGCCTCTTAGATAGCCCTGAGGAACAGCTCTGAAGAATTAAGGGTGAAGCCAAGATAAATAGCAATTTTTTTCTTTTTTGCTGGGAAAAAACATGTAGCCAAACATCAAAAAGACTACTGTTAATTACAAAGAATAGGCATCACAAGTTAATGATTTTAGTGCTTTTTTATGTAAAGGGAAGATGTAAGAACCTAGGGTCATTTGACATTTTCCCTAGATACGCATCTTAACCATCTGGGGGCTGGTATATCCAAAGCACAGAATGCTTCCTGTTTTTCTCCATTCTGAATTCCTTTCAGGGCAACTGCAGTGGCTAATGGCTTGAACCTTGTAGAACTGGAATGGTAGGCAATGTTTTTTTCTTTACCTGTCCAACTAAAAACAAGTTTTACTGACAGCAACAGTTTGAAAAGTAAGGAAGTACTAGGGGCTGGGACCCAGAAGGCTTGAGTTTGGATTCTAGGTTTGCATCTTACTAGCTAAAATAAGATAGAACCGTAGTAATGTATAAATATTCAACTTTTTAAAATACAGAAATGTCATGTGACTCAGAGAGAAAAAGGAACAAAATTATGCTATTTGCAGAGTTGTGGATGGACCTATAGTCTGTCATACAGCGTGAAGTAAGTCAGAAAGAGAAAAACAAATATTGTCTATTAACACATGTAGGTGGAATCTAGAAAAATGGTACAGATGAACCTATTTGCAAAGCAGAAATATAGACACAGGCACAGAGAACAAACGTATGACACCAAGGAGGGAAAGGGGGTGGGATAGATGGGGACACTGGGGGGTTGACAAATACATATTACTATGTTTAAAATAGATAACTATTGAGAACGGATTGTATAGAACAGGAAACTACTCAGTGCTCTGTGGTGACCTTACTAGGAAGGAAATCCAAAGAAGAGGGCTCTATATGTATACATGTGGCTGATCCCCTTTGCTGCATAGCAGAAACTAATACAACATTGTAAAGCAACTATACACCAGTCAAAAAATAAACACAATACAAAAATGTCAAGCTCATGTGGTTTAATGTAATAATGATAGAGGAAGGGAGCGACACCTACTATCCCATGTAGCTCTTCCAAAGCCCACATTCTACTGATGAAGAGACAGAAGTTCGGAGAGTGTGACCAAGGCCACAAAGCTGTTGTGTGACTGAACTGAGATTTCTAAACAGGTTCTCCTTGTTTCCAGAGCCAACACTCTTCCAGGCTTCCCTTGCCCTTTATGTGTATCACTTAAGCATAGTAGGCCTCAGGCATTATCTTTTTATTTATCCTATGCAAGAAGAAACTCAGGGTTTTCTTTTTGTCCATCAGTATTAACAAAAGAGGAAAACCATACCAATTATCAGAATTCATAAGTAATGAAATAAAGGTTCAAGTAGGTCAGGCAGGCAATGAAAAGAGTAAAATCTGGCTGCATGCAAGAATCAGAAAGTATTACTTGTGAAAGTAATAATGATGAATATGAATGTGTGATGCCATCTGTACTTGAGTCATTGCATGCATGCTAATTTGCTTCAGTCGTGTCTGACTCTGTGCAACCCTATGGACTGTAGCCTGCCAGGCTCCTCTCTCCATGGAATTTTCCAGGCAAGAATACTGGAGTGGGTTGCCATGGCCTCCTCCAGGAGATCTTCCTGACCCAGGGATTGAACCCATCTCTTAGGTCTCTTGTATTGGCAGGCGGGTTCTTTACCACTAGAGCCACCTGGGAAGCCCAACTGAAGTTACTGAAAATAAGGGTGTCATTTTCAATGACTACAGTCTATAAATTGTTATAAACAATATAGAGGAATATTGGATTCCTTTCTAGGTTGTTATTTAGCTCTGTGTTTCACTCAGATTACAGCTTTCTTGTCTATATAGAAAATGGAGCTGAAGACCAATCTTCCCCCTCTCACTCGCTAGAAGAAGGAATTTTGCAAA
This sequence comes from Bos indicus, assembly GCF_029378745.1. NCBI lineage: Eukaryota > Metazoa > Chordata > Mammalia > Artiodactyla > Bovidae > Bos > Bos indicus. The sequence goes on from NC_091763.1 coordinate 98,522,830, forward strand.
GCAATGAGTGTAACATGAGAGGGAGACCTGACCTTCAGCCTCAATGGCTGGGACTGTATCCTTCCTGGAATTCAAGGCTTGGGGAATCCCAATGAAGGCCTGCCTCTGCCTTGGCCAGTCTATGGGTCCTTCCACTTGGGGTTGGCAGGGCAGTAAGGAGCCCTCTTCCCAATCCCATGTCTGCCCCAGCTGAGACAAAGCACCATAAAAAATGTATGTCTCCTCCCCTTGTACTCCCTAGACCCTCTTCCAAGGCTGCCCACATGGCAGCTACACTAAGCAGATGATACATAGCAGTTAGGGGCTCTGGAGGTTATGGATTCACAAGTACTAGAGACAGAACCCAGAACCCAGGAAGGCTGGCAGGGGTTTCCAGAGATGATGGTGGAAATGAGAGACATGGGAAAACCTTTTTTTTCTTCCATAATAAGAAACATCATGATCAACCTGGGAATGCCTTTCGTGCCTGACATGCCTCCCCAGCCTCAGGTAACTCTATGGAGGGAAAGAGCAGGGGGCCATTCATGGATCTCAGATCACATAAAATGGAGTCTACTCTCTGTCCTTGGATCGAGTCTTCTTTTTTTTACAAAAAAGATCTCCCGGACTTTATTGGACATTGTCAACAAATCTTTTTTTCCAAAAAAATTAAAAAAGTGCTACCAAATGGAAGGTTGAAAGAAATCATTTAGTCTAGAACCAGGACTCCTGGTAATGAAGCGTGGGTCCATTGTTCTGCCTGTGAAGATACACTTCCTTATAATTAACATAGGACTTGTCTTGTTTACCTGAATTCTTCCCGTTTGATACCCAGCGGGTGACTCCTTTACAATACTGGTCTAATTTTAACATTTTAAATGACTTCTTTCTTGGATCGATTCTTAACATCCAAAATCAATTGTCTATAGGAGGGAGATGTTTATTATACTTTAGGTGGAAAAAACAGAGTAATATTTCAAATATCTATTTTAAAATAAGATTCTATTTGTCTCCTGCCTGGAAACCAGAAGCAAGAGAAATACAGCTTGGACAGGGAGTTGCTCTCATGACACTTAAAATTTAAACTGATTGGATGTTTTCCATTTCTCTCATGCATCTGCTTAGTCTGTAATGCAACAAGGAAACCACCACAGGGGTTGAAAACACAGTAAAACTATAGAGGTGTGTGTAGTGGCAGGCTTATGTCAAGCTAAATGAAACCAAACCAGTTCAACCAACATGAGTTGAACTGTGTACCAGCCACCTGCTTAAAGCAAAGGTACAGAACTGTGACATGACGGGGGAAGGGCAGGAAGAATGCAGAGGAGGGGGGATGGGAAAGTTTTCACAGAGTGGGTCTTATTTGGAGTAGGTTTTGAAGTTGAGCAACATCCCCAATGGCTCAGCAGGTAAAGTACCTGCTTGTAATGCAGGAGGCATGGGTTCAATCTCTGGGTTGGGAAGACCCTTTGGAGGAGGACATGGCAAACCACTCCAGTATTCTTGCTGGGAAAATCCCATGGACAGAGAAGCCTGGTAGGCTATGGCGTATGGGGTTGCAAAGAGTCAGACATTACTGAAGCAACTGAGCACACAGCATCATACAGAGAGTTTAGGAAGGACATTCTAAGAAATGGTTACCTTGACATGAATGAGGATGCTGAATCCAAAAAATGGCAAGTATCTTGGCATTGATAGTTGGGGAGGCATTGGGGAAAGAAAAGAGATGAGAATGTGGCCAGAAATGTAGACTGATCCAGACCATGAACATCTTGTTGTTCAGTCACTCAGTCTTGTCTCTTTGCAACCCCATGGACTCTAGCAAACCAGGCTTCCCTGTCCTTCACAGTCTCCCAGGACTTGTTCAAACTCATGTCCATTCAGTTGGTGATGCCATCCAACCATCTTATCCTCTGTCATCCCTTCTCCTCCTGCCTTCAATCTTTCCCAGCATCAGGGTCTTTTCCAGTGAGTTGGCTCTTTGAATCAGGTGGCCAAAATATTGGAGCTTCAGCTTCAGCATCAGTCCTTCCAACAAATATTCAGGATTGGTTTCCTTAAGGATCGACTGGTTTGATCTCCTTGCAGTCCAAGGACTCTCGAGTCTTCTCCAACACCACAATTCAAAAGCATCGATTCTTTGGTGCTCAGCTTTCTTTATAGTCCAACTCTCACATCCATACATGACTACTGGAAAAACCATAGCTTTGACTAGATGGACCTTTGTAGGTAAAGTAATATCTCTGCTTTTTAATATGCTTTCTACATTGGTTATCAGACCACCTGATCGGCCTCTTGAGAAACCTATATGCAGGTCAGGAAGCAACAATTAGAACTGGACATGGAACAACAGACTGGTTCCAAATAGGAAAAGGAGTACATCAAGGCTGTATATTGTCACCCTGCTTATTTAACTTATATGCAGTGTACATCATGAGAAACGCTGGGCTGGAAGACGCACAAGCTGGAATCAAGATTGCTGGGAGAAATATCAATAACCTCAGATATGCAGATGACACCACCCTTATGGCAGAAAGTGAGGAGGAACTCAAAAGCCTCTTGATGAAAGTGAAAGAGGAGAGTGGAAAAGTTGGCTTAAAGCTCAACATTCAGAAAACTAAGATCATGGCATCTGGTCCCATCACTTCATAGCAAATAGATGGGGAAACAGTGGAAATAGTGTCAGACTTTATTTTTGGGGGCTCCAAAATCACTACAGATGGTGACTGCAGCCATTAAATCAAAAGATGCTTACTCCTTGGAAGGAACGTTATGACCAACCTAGATAGCATATTCAAAAGCAGAGACATTACTTTGCCAACAAAGGTCTGTCTAGTCAAGGCTGTGGTTTTTCCAGTGTTCATGTATGGATGTGAGAGTTGGACTGTGAAGAAAGCTGAGCGCCAAAGAATTGATGCTTTTGAACTGTGGTGTTGGAGAAGACTCTTGAGAGTCCCTTGGACTGCAAGGAGATCCAACTAGTTAAAGGAGATCAGCCCTGGGTGTTTTTTGGAAGGAGTGATGCGAAAGCTGAAACTCCAGTACTTTGGCCACCTCATGTGAAGAGTTGACTCATTGGAAAAGACTCTGATGCTGGGAGGGATTGGGGACAGGAGGAGAAGGGGACGACAGAGGATGAGATGGCTGGATGGCATCACCGACTCAATGGACGTGAGTTTGAGTGAACTCTGGGAGTTGGTGATGGACAGGGAGGCCTGGCGTGCAGCGATTCATGGGGTCACAAACTGTCGGACACGACTGAGCACTGAACTGAACTGAACATTGGTTATAGGTTTTCTTCCAAGGAGCAAATATCTTTTAATTTCATGCCTGCAGTTACCATCTGCAGTGATTTTGGAGCCCAGGAAAATAGTCTGTCACTGTTTCCATTGTTTCCCCTTCTATTTGCCATGAAATGATGGGACTGGATGCCATGATCTTGGTTTTTTGAATGCTGGGTTTTAAGCCAGCTTTTAACACTCTTCTCTTTCACCTTCATCAAGAAGCTCTTTAGTTCCTCTTCACTTTGTGCCATAAGTGTGGTGTCATCTGTGTATCTGAATTTATTGATATTTCTCCCGACAATCTTAATTCTGGCTTGTGCTTCATCCAGTCCAGCATTTCTCATGATGTACTCTGCATATAAGTTAAATAAGCAGGGTGACAATATACAGCCTTGATGTACTCCTTTCCCAATTTGGAACCAGTCTGTTGTTCCATGTCCAGTTTTTTCTTAACCTGCACACAGATTTCTCAGGAGGCAAGTAAGGTGGTCTGGTATTCCCATTGCCTGACGAGTTTGTCAAGGGCTTCAGTGTAGTCAATGAAGCGGAAGTAGATGTTTTTCTGGAACTCTCGTGCTTCTTCTATGATCCAACAGATGTTGGCAATTTGACCTTTGGTTCCTGTACCTTTTCTAAATCCAGCTTAAACATCTGGAAGCTCTTGGTTCACATACTGTTGAAGCCTGGCTTGGAGAATTTTGAGCATTACTTTGCTAGCAAGTGAAATGAGTGCAACTGTGCGGTAGTTTGTTTTATCCTCAAGATCTTGACCTTGCTGGATCCACCAGTCCTAGTCTGTTATCTCCTAATTCTTCCCTAATTCTAATCAAGCTCCACCTCTGCCTGCTTCTCCTTTAAGAGACCAGACATCAAGAGTCTCAATAAATATTCCAGTTTTGCCTGCCCCCCCGAGATGCTAATGAGACTCCCCAGAGGTAGCATTCTCCCTTACTTCTGTCCGGTCAGCATTCTCTTATCAGCAGATTGTTTTGGTATTATCTGGGGGACTAGCATTCCAAAGAAGAGTTTCCCTTAAATTAGTAGAAATATGAAGGTTTGAGCTGGAAAAGTTTATGTGGGAAGAACTTTTAAACAATTGAATTAATGGATGGGCAGCCTCACCAAGGAATTAGACCACAATAGTAGGAAAAAAATCAGATGACTAGGTAAAAAAAGAAAGTGAGAGATACATGGAAACAGGAATTTGCTAGCAACAAATGAGAAAAAGCAAATGAGTTTAGGAAGTTAGATCTTTTTGAGAAATGATTAGTCAACTTCATCTTTTACTAAACAAATATCGCAGTTATTATCTAATTACTAAGAATAAGCTGTGGGCTGGGCAATAAATTTGGCTTATTTTGAGAATAAAATGAATATTAAAGCAGTACTAAAAATTCCTGGTGGCTCAATGGTAAGAATCCACCTGCCAATGCAGGAGACACAGGTTCAATCCCTGGGCTGGGAAAATCCCCTGGAGAAGGAAATGGAAGTGTACTCCAGTGTTTTTGCTTGGGAAGTCCCATGGAAAGAGGAGCCTGGTGGGCTACAGTCCGTGGGGTCGCAAAAGAGTTGGACGTGATTCAGCAATAAACAACAACAATGATTGAAAATTAGAGCAATGAATTTTGTTTGGCTATTGTGGAGAAGGCAATGGCACCCCACTCCAGTACTCTTGCCTGGAAAATCCCATGGATGGAGGAGCCTGGTGGGCTGCAGTCCATGGGGTCGCTAGGAGTCGGACACAACTGAGCGACTTCACTTTGACTTTTCACTTACATGCATTGAAGTAGGAAATGGCAGCCCACTCCAGTGTTCTTGCCTGGAGAATCCCATGGACAGGGGAGCCTGGTGGGCTGCTGTCTATGGGGTCGCACAGAGTCGGACACGACTGAAGCAACTTAGCAGCAGCAGCATTGTGGCTTTGTAATATGGTACCACAAAAGCAAATATTTAGACTGATTGATTTAATAGGGTCAGTGGGATAAGCTTTTATTGTTTATAAATTGGCACAGTATTTTACTCTCAATCTGCCAGAAGTTTAACACATAGTGTGTAAGTACATGTTTTTGCAAATTTATAAAAATAGAAATGTTGCTTTGCATAAGAAAATGCATTCTCATAAATATGATCTGAAAATTTTTAGTGTTATGAAAACGTGTAAGTGTAAATTTAGTTTAAAAAAAACATAGTGCAAGCTGGAGTGTTCTTATTTAATTACAATTTTGACTTTGTATCTATCTCAACAGGTTTGAAGCATAGTTGTTATAAAGCTCATGTGGAACTGAAAAAAGTAGGGAAATTACTCAGAAATTAAAAATTCACTTTGCTATTAGATTTAGGAATCAAAAAATTACTCTTTGGACAACGTCAAATTTAAATTTCCTCATAACTGTGTCAACTTTGACATGACACAGTTGTGAATTTTTTTTTAGATAGATTCTTTGCAGACGAATCATTTGAGTTTTTAATAACCAACGATATGATGCTGTCAAGAGGATTGAACTTCTCCTGGTTGAAGATTGATAGATCTTGACTAGGGGGGAAAAATGAACAGTCCTTTTGTATTTTGATGAATTCACCCGTGGATACTTTCTTCCAATCCACTCAGTCCTAAGTGAAAGAGGAGCATCTGGCTTATTCGTGTAGTATTAGTTCAATAAATTGGGTTGATGTTATTAGACAATAAAAGGGTTAAAGTGTGACTAGCATTGTGCAAGATGTTTCTAAGGGGTTCATGAGGCCAAAACTATTTCAATAATACTTCCAAGATAGCACTTTCCTTTTTTGACTGTCATTTTCTTATAAGCATATGGTGGAGTTGCCAGAGGCTATGTGACATGCAGCATTGCAACAGAGTGAATGCCCAAGATATGAGAATTCAACTGTCTTCTCTTAAAACATACATTACAGAGGTGGTAAAATAAAAAATAATGTTGCTCTTCTCTTTTGTATTGCAAAAGAGCCATTTTCACATAAAATATATGTATAATATGTAATGAGTTTACTATTGTTATTATTATAATTATCTCTGGCCAAATCCCGTGGCTTTTGGAATTCTAGTTCCCCCACCAGGGATTGAATCTGGGGCCAGGACTGTGAGAGCACTGAGTCCTAACCACTGAGCCACCAGGGAATTCCATATTATTGTTATTTTTTAATGAACTAATATATTAATATTTCTTAACTCTCTCAGTTCTAATTTTTAATATAGCAAAGATGAGTTAATATAGCCCACATTAAACTAGAGCTCTTCAGGGTCCTCAATAATTTTTAACAGTACAAAGGGGTCCTGAAACCAAACAGTTGGAGGACTCCTGCCACAGAGTTTTACTTCTACTCAGCATTCAATGAGGAATCATTTTCAGCAACCCTAATCGTTAGTCACCCAACCCGGGAAAAGATGCTGAATTCAGAGATTTGGGAGGCAGCTTGCCAATGTGCCAGACAATGGTATTGTCTTCACGTCTGTTTTGCACCCCATAGAACTCCTGGCAGCATCTTCTTTTTGGTCTTTGTGCTTGCAGCCTTGAAAGTTCCATATGACAGTTCTTCAAGTTCTGAAGACAGTACCATCTCTTGTACAGTTTGTCTCCAAGCGTATTCCTAGTCCTATCTCTTTTGCGTGTTCTCTGTCTGACTTGATTTCTAATCTGCTCGACAGCACACTTTGGTTTGTCCTGGTCTTAGCACACATAGGAAGAAAAGAGAACTTCTCTGGAAAGGATCTTGCCAGAGCCAAGTGCAATGAGGCAATAGCTTTCTTGATTGGTCATTCTATTGTTTCATACAACTTTTTTTTCTTACTGAACTGCTGGAAGCAAACCATTTTTTAAATTATGAATTTCTCCAAGAATTAGGTACCTCCTATGCTGTATTTGGAGAAGGCAATGGCAACCCACTCCAGTACTCTTGCCTGGCAAATCCCATGAATGGAGGAGCCTGGTGGGCTGCCATCTATGGGGTCGCTAGAAAACACGACTGAGCGACTTCCCTTTCACTTTTCACTTTCATGCATTGGAGAAGGAAATGGCAACCCACTCCAGTGTTCTTGCCTGGAGAATCCCAGGGACGGAGGAGCCTGGTGGGCTGCCATCTATGGGGTCGCACAGAGTCGGACACAACTGAAGCGACTTAGCAGCAGCAGCAGCAGCAGCATGCTGTGTTTGACCAACAGAGCCCTTAAACCCTAACCCTCATTCAGACATCATTGGATTTGGTCTCAAATTTTAGCATAGCATATGTTTTATCTTCCCTTAGATGAAAAGTGGCAAAACTTTATTCCACTAGTATTACTTTCTTCCATTTTTGAAATAAGGAATTGAAATATGAAATTTTATTCTGTTTATTTTTTTATAAAACATTTTTATTGAAATATGGTTAATTTACAATATTGTGTTAATTTCGGCTGTACAGCAAAGTGTTCAGTTATATATACATATATGTATATGTATTCTTTTTAATATTATTTTCCATTACGGTCTATTAACAGGATATTGAATATAGTTCCCTGTGCTACACAGTAGGACCTTATTGCTTGTCCATGCTATATTTGATAGTTTGTATCTGCTAATCCCATACTTCCAATCTATCCCTCCCCAGCCCCCTCTGCCTGGGCAACCACAAATCTGTTACCTGTGTCTGTGAGTCTGTTTCTCTGTCATGGATTAGTTCATTTGTGACATATTTTGGATTCTCCATATAAGGATATCATATGGTATTTGATTTTTTCTGACCTACTTCACTTTGTATGATAATCTCCAGGTCCATCTATGTGGTTGCAAATGGCATTGTTTCATTCTCTTTATGGCTGAGTAGTATTCCATTGTGTTTCTGGGTCACATCTTTTTTATCCATTCATCTGTCAATGGGCATTTAGGTTGCTTCCATGTCTTGGCTATTGTAAATACTACTGCACTGAACCTTGAAGTACATGTATGTATAGCTTTTTTCGGGATATATGCCCAGAAATGGGACTGCTGGGTCATATGGCAACTCTAGTGTTAGTTTTTTGAGGAACCTCCACACTGTGTTCCATTGCAGCTGCACCAAATACATTCCCACCAGCAGTACAAAAGAGTTCCTTCTCCTTGGGGAGAATGCTTTAGTGAAAAAGATTGAGATGAGCATGGGAATCCATTAAAAGCAGTCCAGTGTGTGACAGTCTCCGGCTGGCAAGGGCTGCTTGGAATACTTATGCAAATTACACTTGATTTCTGGGATATGGGTTCTGCTGCTGCTGCTGCTAATTCGAGTCAGTAGTGTCCGACTCTGTGCGACCCCGTAGACGGCAGCCCACCAGGCTCCCCTGTCCCTGGGATTCTCCAGGCAAGAACACTGGAGTGGGTTGCCATTTCCTTCTCCAATGCAGGAAAGTGAAAAGTGAAAGGGAAGTCGCTCAGTGTCTGACTCTTTGCAACCCCATGGGTTGCAGCCTACCAGACACCTCCGCCCATGGGATTTTCCAGGCAAGAGTACTGGAGTGGGGTGCCATGGCCTTCTTCTGGGACATGGGTTCAGGAAGCTTTTTATCTGATCTAATGAATTCTTGTTTTCACAGAAAAAATCTAGAAATACTTGTGTGAGCATGGCCAAGGACTTTTTTAGTTCCTTTTGGTAACTCTTCTGGGTTTTCTCACAGGGACATCCAGGACTGTCTGTTGGGACATGACTAAAATAAACTGAATGATCCCAACTCATAGCAAGCGCCTATATATACCATTACTTCCCAAGTGACAGTAGTAGTAACGAATCTGCCTGTCAATGCAAGAGACTTAAGAGATGAGAGTTTGATCCTTGGGTCGGGAAGATTCCCTGGAGTAGGAAATGGCAACCCACTCCAGTATTCTTGCCTGGAAAATTCCATGGACAGAGGAGTCTGGCAGGTTACAGTCCACGGAGTTGCAAAGAGACAGACAAGACTGAGCACGCACACACACATATATACCATGGTATATGAATCATTCATTTAATTTTCACAGTAAACCTATAGATTAAATATGACTATCCCCTCCTCACAGTTAACAGAGAAGGACATTTGGAGAAAGTCACACAGTAAGGTACAGCTAGGACTCTGAAGTCTTCATACTCAGCCACTCTGCTTTCAGTGTTTAAAGTACTTGATGTAAAGTATTCCTGTTTCTGAGATATGTGATTTTTAAACTTATTAAAGAATATAACAGTTGAAGATTTAGAGAGGAATCCAAAATGGATCCTATTAGGCAGTCTGCCAAAAACAAAATTAAACATAACATTTTTTTTTAATCATTTATTTATTTATGGCTGCACTGGCTCCCCATTGCTGCATGCAGGCTTTCCCTAGCTGCAGCGAGCAGGGGCTACTCTCTAGATGTAGTGCTCCGGCTTCTCATTTCAGTGGCTTCTCTTGTTGCAGAGTGCAGGCTCTAGGGCGAATGTGGGTTCAGTAGTTGTAGCACATGGGCTTAGTTGCTCTGCGGCATGTGGAATCCTCCTGGACCAGGGATCTAACCCATGTCCCCTGCGTTGGCAGATGGATTCTTAACCACTGGACTACCAGGGAAGTCTAGGAATTGGATATGAATTTTAAAGCAAGTAAACCAGCCAAAAATTGAAGTTATATTAAAAAGAAAGTGAAAGTGAAAGTTGCTCAGTTGTGTCCGACTCTTTGAGACCCCATGGACTATACAGTCTATGGAATTCTCCCGGCCAGAATACTGGAGTGGGTAGCCTTTCCCTTCTCCAGAGGATCTTCCCAACCCAGGGATCAAACCCAGGTCTCCTGCATTGCAGGTGGATTCTTTACCAGCTGAGCCACCAGGGAAGCCCATATTAAAAAATAGAAAAGTTAAATAATAATGATAATTATGACCTACCTATTCAGTGCTTTTGGAAAGGGTAAAATCTGGAGTGGGAAGCAGTTTCACATATTTTCAGAATTATCTGAAATAATCTTCTTTTTAGGCAAATTGCCTGAAATGACTGTACCAGGAAAAAGTCTGTTATTGGCTTTTATCCCTGAAGAGAAAAATCTGTTATTGCCTCTATCTCCAAAGAGAATGCTAAACAAAGCATCTTACTTCACCCTCCTTCCCTGTTTTAATGTTAAGCACTGAATGTACTGTATAAGTATAGTTATCTTGACCCCTGGATGAATTTATCTCACAGGAATTATTAAATTAACCTTTTGGTCTCACTGGCTTTGTTGTAGGGCAAGTGAAAGTTATTTGGTGCAATCACCTGTCAAAGACAAAGTGTACAAACTCTTCAAAGTATCTCACAAGGGCCAGGTAGCAGAGGATAACCCTGTCTGTCCACTGAGTGGTGAAACTCAATAACTCAAGCTTTTAGATTGAAACTCCAGACTATATATATACATGTATGTGTGTGGGCTGCCCAGGTGGCTCAGTGGTAAAGAATCCACTTGCTAGTGCAGGAGACCCAGGTACAAACCCTGGGTTGAGAAAGCCCCCTGGAGAAGGAAGTAGCAACACCCCACTCCAGTACTCTTGCCTGGAAAATCCCATGGATGGAGGAGCCTGGTGGGCTGCAGTCCATGGGGTTGCAAAGAGTCAGACATGACTGAGCAACTTCCCTTTCACTTTTCACTTTCATGCATTGGAGAAGGAAATGGCAACCCACTCCACTGTTCTTGCCTGGAGAATCCCAGGGACGGGGGATCCTGGTGGGCTGCCGTCTATGGGGTCACACAGAGTCGGACACGACTGAAGTGACTTAGCAGCAGCCAGTATTCTTGCCTGGGGAATCCCACGGAGAGAGGAGTCTGATGGGCTACAGTCCATGGGGTTGCAAAGAGTCAGACATGACTGAGTGACTAAACAACAACATGTATGTGCGCATGGTGTCAAAGAAAAATGCCCACCATGAGAGTTATGAGTTTAAGTTTTACTCAGGGACTTATTGAGGGCTATAGCCCAGGCGACAGCTTCTAGTAGCTATGAGGGAATTGCTCCAAAGAGGTAAAGAGAGAAGTCAATTTACATATGAGTGCTTTTTTGGGCCAGGAAATACATGTAGTCAAGTATTTTGTTGTTGTTTAGTTGCTAAGTCGTGTCCAACTCTTTGAGACCCCATGGACTGTAGCCTACCAGGCTCCTCTGTCTGTGGGATTTCCCAGACAAGAATACTGGAGTGGATTGTCATTCCCTTCTCCAGAGGATCTTCCCAACCCAGGGACTGAAAGTGTCTCCTGCATTGCAGGTGGATTCTTTACTGCTGTGCCACCAGAGAAGCTCACAGTAGGATATACATCTTGGTAAAAGATTATCGCTAATCACAAAGAACAGATACCTCAAGTCAAGGATTTTAGTGCTTTTCTATGTATAGGAAGATGCAAGAATCTAGAGTCATTGAAATTCTTCCTGACATACATTTAGCTATCTAAGCGCCTGTTTTTCCAGAGCACAGAGGGTCTGAGCCACTGTTTCTTCCTCTCAGGGTGCGCAGTCTGGCGATTGCTGTGAACCTGACCCTTGTAGAAATGGAGTGTGAGTAAAAAGTAAACGCTCTTTGCTTTTCTATGTTCACAATAGCAGCTTTTGAAAAAAGTCTAGCTAGTGTGCTATATACTCTGCACATTTGGATAAATTACTCTGAAGAATAATCTCACACTAAAACTACAGTTGGTAATGTTTTAGTGAACCTGAAACTTTTTTCAAAAGTTGCACTGAGACTATGATAGATTCAAAATGTATACTTTAAACCCTAACGCTACCACTAAAAAAATATAACTTAGAGTTTCAGCTTACAATCTCATGAAGGAGATAGAATTCATAAAAGTCACTCAGTTCACCTAAAAGATGCAGGAAAAAAAAAAAAAAGAGAAAAACCATGAGACAAACAGAGAACAAACAGCAATCTAACTTCACCTCAATAGTTACATTAAATGAAGATGGTCTAAACATCCCTGTTAAACGGCAAAGATCATTAGATTGGATAAAAAAGCATAATGCAACTATATGCTGTTTATAAGAAGCATGCTAATTATAAGGAAGCAACTGAAAAAGGATGAGAATTATATTCCATGCTAACACAAATCAAAAGAAAGTATGAAGGGCTTTATTAACCAAACAAACTTGCCATCAGAGCAGATGATATTTCATGAATAAAGAAGGTTATTTCATAATAACAAACTATCAATTAGGAAGATATAACAACACTGAACATTTATGTGCCCAATAATAGACTTAAAATATGTGCAGCAAAAACTAATAGAACTGAAAAGTAAACAAATCTGTAATATAAGAGATTTCAATAGTTCTTTAGTAATAATTGTTAGCACAAGTAGAAAATCAGTAAGGATATATAAAACTCAAACAACACAATCAGTCAACTTGATCAAATAAACATTTATATAATATTCCATCCAACAACAGCAGATATATATTCTTTTAAAATGCATATGGAATATTTACCAAGATAAACAGCAACCTTGTCCATAAAACAGGTCTCAATAAATTTAGGATTCACATCATACAAAGTATGATACACAACTTGATGTCGTGTATGTATGATACACGACAAAGTATGATACAAAGTGAAGTGAAGTCACTCAGTCGTGTCCGACTCTTTGCGACCCCACGGACTGTAGCCTACCAGGCTCCTCCCTCCATGGGATTCTCCAGACAAGAGTACTGGAGTGGGTTGCCATTTCCTTCTCCAGGGGATCTTCCCGATCCAGGGATTGAACCCGGGTCTCCTGCATTCCAGGCAGACGCTTTAACCTCTGAGCCACCAGGGAAGCCCATAGTATGATACAAATACACGACTGAGCGACTAAGCACCCACACTACAAGGACGGGCTTCCCGGGCAGCTCAGTAGGTAAAGCACCCACCTGCAGTGCAGATGTGGGTTCCATCCCGCATCTGGAAGATCCCCCAGAGGAGGACATGGCAACCCACCCCAGTATTCCTGCCTGGAGAATTCACGGACAGAGGAGCCTGGTGGGCTACAATCCACAGGGTTATAAAGAATCAGACGCAGCTGAAATGACCGAGCACACACGCACACACTACAAGGATAAAGCGTTTTCTACCCAAAGCCCTAATCTAGTTTTGCTCATGCAATTTATGTGTGTGAACGCTCAGTCGCTTCAGGCATGTCTGACCCTTTGTGACCCTGTGGATGGTAGCCTACCAGACTCCTCTGTCCAAGGCATTCTCCAGAGAGCAATACTGAAGTGGGTTGCTATGCTCTCTTCCAAGAGATCTTCCTGACCCAGGGATGGAACCCAAGTCTCCTGTATCTCAGGCAGATCCTTTACCACTAGGGGAAGCTCCATAATTAATGTGTGAAAAAAGTGTAAGTGTTAGTTACTCAGTTGTGTCCAGATCTTTGCAACCCATGGACTGTAGCCCACCAGGCTCCTCTGTCCATGGAATTCACCAGGCAAGAATGCTGTAGGTAGCCATTCACTTCTCAGGGGATCTTCCTGACCCAGGGATCGAACCTGGGTCTCCTGCAATACAGTCAGATTCTTTGCGGTCTGAGATGCCAAGGAAGCCCATAATGTATGTGATTATATGCTAAAGAGAGATGTTAGAATTACAGAAACTCCCTGCACTGATTATTTGCTTACTTGTCTAAGACAGCAGGGATGAGCTGCTTCTTTATTCTGTAGTAAACACGGGACTGTCTTCATTTCTTGACTCTTCTGTTAATCTCTGTCAGTTTTTGGATCATAGGAAACTATGTTCAGGCCTCTGAGACTGGGCCCACCCCGACCCAAGGAGCAGCTTGGTGGGCTGCAGAGGACATGATGGAGGCGCTCACTTCCTCTTTCCTGTGCCCTAATCACTCAAACATAGAAGCTTTGAGCCTTTATTCTACACCACAAACAATCCCCCATAAATTAAAACACATCACTTTCTTTGTGGACAGTGTCTCTTGAGTCTGGGCCAGTCTTCCCCAGGACGGGGGGGATACCCACACTTCTAGGGGTGTCCTGAGGTTTCTATCAGAAAGGCCTGCTCAGCATCTTGGATGATCTTAGCTTTCTGAATGTTGAGCTTTAAGCTAACTTTTTCACTCTCCTCTTTCACTTTCATCAAGAGGCTCTTTAGTTCCTTTTCACTTTCTGCCATAAGGGTGGTGTCATCTGCATATCTGAGGTTATCGGTATTTCTCCCAGCAATCTTGATTTCAGCTTGTGCTTCATCCAGTCCAGCATTTCGCATGATGTACTCTGCATAGAAGTTAAATAAGCAGGGTGACAATATACAGCTTTGATGTACTCCTTTCCAGATTTGCAACCAGTCTGTTGTTCCATGTCCAATTCTAACTGTTGCTTTTTGACCTGCATACAGATTTCTGAGGAGGCAGGTCAGGTGGTCTGGTATTCCCATCTCTTTAAGAATTTTCCACAGTTTGTTGTGATACACACAAAGGCTTTGGCGTAGTCATTAAAGCAAAAGTAGATGTTTTTCTGGAACTCTCTTGCTTTTTTGATGATCCAGCAGAACTTTTGATGATCCAGTGGATGTTGGCTGCAGGTAATTGCCCCTCCGATAAGAACTCTTTTCACCCACCCAACACTTAGTACCCCAGTGAAAAGCCACCAGGGAATCCCAGGTGGCTCAGTGGTAAAGAATCTGCTTGCCAGTGTAGGAGTTGCCAGAGATGTGGGTTGGATCCCTGTGTTAAGAAGATTCCCTGGAGAAGGAAATGGCAACGCACTGCAGTATTCTGGCCTGGGAAATCCCGTGGACAGAGGAGCCTGGTGGGGTAACAGTCCATGGAGTCGCAAGAGTTGGGCACGACTGAGCACGCATGCAAAAAACCTCTCCAGACATCCAGGAGAGGTCTGGCTCTAAGTCAGCCCCTAGCCACCGGTTACTCTGTATTTCTTTGAAGAACCGATAACCGACAACATCTACTTGGACCCAGGTGCTGGCAGATGAAGCAGAGCCATCTTATACATAATGTGCTGTGCTTGCCAGTGAAAATGACTTTGAATGTGGTGTACCAGGTCTGACTCATAAGAGAATGAGATAAAAATCAGAGTCAGTAGGACAGCCATGGAGATGCGGAACAGAAATTCAGAGCCAACCTGTGTCCATAAAGGGGCCCAGAGTTTTTATGTAAAAGCATGGGTGGTATATATTAACCTCAAGCATGTCCGCTGTTGAAGAAGGATCAGTTAACTGCCTTGCCAGCATCTTCCCAGCTTCCTTCTGTAAAGCCTTTAAAGATCACCTGGAAAGATCTCTGGTCTCTTTCCCACTTGAGCTTGTCATGGAAACTGTACCATTCATTGCTTCACTTGTTGATTTACTCATGAGATAAAATGGACCGATTTCATGGTAGGCGGAGCTGAGTTGGGAGAATGGAACTGTACATGGTTCCTGCTCCTAGGAAGCTTCTGGCTAACAGCTTTTACCATGGCATGGGTGGTTTCATAATGCTATGAAAGCACAAAGTGTTTTCCACAAAGAACTCTGGGCTCATTCATTCCCCAAGGGCTGTACTTACTGTACTTGAGGTCCTGTCCCAGGCCCTCTGGGGGAGCAAAGAACACAAGGTCCTAGGTCTGTGCAAAAGAGCTTACAGTTGTGTTAGGGGCCACACAAAGGTGTCAGTGGGAGGCACAGAAGCAAAGGCGGTGGGTTTGTCATGGGTGTGTGGGGCTTTCCACGTGTCATGGCACACAGACCCTAAAACTACCTTTATTAACTTTTCTCTGATTTTCTTCCAGAAATTAGACTTGTTTCCAAGTCATGTGTTTACCCCAACAAATCTTAGGCTCAGAGAGCCAGTGTCTAGGGTTGCTGTGCAGATGGCAGTGAAAAGTGTCAATGACCATCCATCTCTGCGTGCATGCGTGCTCAGTTGCATCCACCTGTTTGTGACCCCAGGGACTGTAGCCCACCAGGCTCCTCTGTCCATGGTGTTTTCCCGGCAAGAATACAGGATTTGGTTGCCATTGCCTTCTCAAATCCATCTCTGATCAATAATTCAGTGTTCACAGTGTCAGTGGTTTCCAATGTCAATATTTACCCAAGAACGCATCATCACCACTGTGACTAGAGTTTTGTGGCCCCTATATATTCCATTTTCTTTTTTGTTTGTAATATCGTCTGAGTGCTTACCCCAGGTCCAGACCTTTTCCAGGTGGGAACATTCAAAAGCAGGGGCCATAGGAAGAAGCAAGTACCCTTGAGATGAGTGACGAACTCAGGACCATATATACTCCCTTGGAATCCAACCTTCCCTGCAAATGGAGTAACAGATCCGAGTTACTTCTCAGACCTTCTTTAGCAATTCACTCTTCAAGAATTCAGCTCCGCTTCAGGCTTTTAAATGCAAATCGCCCAGAAGAACTTAGCTCCAGGACCCAAGGAGCATTTGTGACTCAGTGTGAATACATTTTCAACAGGTTTGATTGAAGAAAGGAGCAGAGCATCCATGGGGGCTAAGCTTGAGAGACCCAGAACGTGCAGGGAGGAACATGTAGGGAGGAGGGACTGGGAAACGATGCGTGAAGGTGGATCCTGCTGGAATCATGAGTTCATGTTATAATTGCTTCTTACTGTACAGGAAAGAAGGAAGTGTGCTGTGTTGAGGGCGCAGGGACACAGAGGGGGAGGGAAGAAGGGAAGGAAGATGTAAGGCAGGAAATAAGGAAGGAAGGGAGGTGGGAAGGAAGGAGGGGAAAAGGAAAAGAGGAAGGGAGGAGGGAAGAGGGGAAGGAAGGAAAGAGAGAGGAAGGAAGGAAGGAAGGAAGGGTTCCTATCTCACAGACACTCCAAGTCTGGACCTGGAGCAGGCTTGTTACCTGGGGCTTCCCTGGTAGCTCAGATGGTAAAGAATCTGCCTGCAGTGCAGGAGACCTGGGTTCGATCCCTGGGTTGGGAAGATCCCCTGGAGAAGGAAATGGCAACCCACTCCAGTATTTGCGCCTAAAAAATCCCATGGACAGAGGAGCCTGGTGGGCTCTACAGTCCATGGGTCTCAAGGGTCAGACACGACTTAGTGACTAAACCACACCCCTTCTCCAGCATGTACCCCCTTAAGGAGGGGAATTAGGGAATTCAAATGGTGGCTTTCTTCCTGTCCTGTGCTCTGTTTCTCCACCCCCCCCCCCCCGCCCCCACCTCCTCTACCTCCCACCAAGGAAGAGGAAGGTTAGGTGATTAAGAGGAAAGTAAGGCAGGGCTGAGAGGTCTCTCAGAGAGACAGCAGTGAGGGATCCTGAAGAGAGATCTTAGTTTCCCACCCAAAGCTTCCCTAACAGCTCAGAGGGTAAAGAATCCGCCTGCCAATGCAGGAGACACAGGTTCGATCCCTGGGTTGGGAAGCCCCCCAGAGAAGGGAACGGCTACCCACTCCCAGTATTCTCGCCTGAAAAATCCCACGGACAGAGGAGTCTGGCGGACTACAGTCCAAATGGTCTTAAAGAGTTGGACATGACTGAGTGACTGAACATACACACAGCCTGGATGAAAACCAGGAATCCTGGCCACTAGAGCATCAGGGGCCAGAGGCTAGAAGCAAAGTGATCCTGGCTCTTTCCCCCATTTGAAAGCAAGAATGTTTCAAGGAGTCAAAAACTGTAAAAATGGATACAAAGTTTATTATTAGAGACATAGTACAACCTATGGGAGAACATGCATAAAAGTGGTTTGTTTATTTAAGACAGAAGCTATGAGTGTCCTGAGTGATGGGTGTCCTGAATGAGGACACAGGAAAGAGGGGATTTAAATGGCTTATGTAGGACAGTTCTTTGACTCTTTGTTTGCGTGTGTGTGTACTAGGTCACTTCAGTCGTGTCAGACTCTTTGAGACCCTATGGACCAGAGTCCGTCAGGCTCCTCTGTCCTTGGGATTGTCTAGGCATGAACACTGGAAAGGGTTGCCATGCCCTCCTCCAGGGGATCTTCCCGACCCAGGAACTGAACCCTCATCTCTTACATCTCCTGCATGGGCAGGCGGGTGCTTTCCCACTAGCATCAGCTGGGAAGCTCCGGGTCTTGGTTTACTTTTGACCAATTATCTGGTTTCTTTTTTCACATCTGACTTGTCCTAGGACCCTCCCCAACTGATCTGTCCTAGGACCCTCCCCAACATGTGTGCGCAAATTTTTTCTAAGATGGATCCCAGTACAGCGGCCTGTGGGTACTTGTCCACTCTTATTATGGGGTGGGGTCCCTCCCTTTTTGAGCCCCAGAGAGTCTTCCTGCACATGTGCAGACAGGGAAGCTTTCCTTGACCTCAGAAGTAGCCACCTTATCTCTTTACTCCAGCAGAGCTCAGCTTCTGCCATTAGCTTTGTCCTTGGAGTGTCTGCGTAAAAGCAAAGCTTCAATTTTACCCCATTTGACAAACACCAGCTGTCCAGCCCAGGGGCTCATCTATCTCCTACCTCAAGAGGAGTCGGGGTGAAGAAGCCTGGGAGGCGTCAGAAGGTTTTTGCCTCTGTTATCTGAGCACAGCGTGTCTCATTCCCATGGGAGCATCTTCCATCCCATGGTGCTTCCGGGAGGCTGAGTGGGTTCCCAGGCCAGCTCCCTGCACTCTTACAGCATCGGCATCAGCTCCCATGGTGGCAGTCGTTCTTCCCAAAGAGCCCTGGGGCTGGGCAACCACATCCAAGGACCCATCTGACAGTCCTGGGGAAGCTCTCATTCACCCAAATAAATCTGAGGCCACGGCTCAAAAGCCCTTATTCTTCAGAAAGACAAAAGTGGAGTCGCTTAGTCACGTCCAACTCTTTGCGACCCCATGGACTGTAGCCTACCAGGCTCTTCTGTCCATGGGATTTTCCAGGCAAGAATACTGGAGTGGATTGCCATTTCTTTCTCCAGATCTTCCCGACCCAGGGATTGAACCCAGGTTTCCCACATTGTAGGCATATGCTTTATCGTCTGAGCTACCAGGGAGTCCAAAAGACAGAAAAATCTTTGCAAATCAAAAGACAGATTTGCAGAAAGACAAATCTCTCCCCAAAAAGCTCTTGACAAGCATTCACCCCTCAAGAGGAATTTGTTTCCAGTTTCCTTTCTCCTCCACAGCAAGCTAATGGCAGCTTTGGACCGGGAGAGGAAACTCTAGACAGAGCTCCTTCCTCAAAGAGGCACTGAGCAGCCGGGGAGAAGCCTGAGATACGAGACATGCTCCCTGTGGAGACATAAGAAAGAGGAAGGGGCTGGCTTATTTCTTTTCACTATTTCAAGGAATTAAGTACCAAATATGAATACATAATGGAAACAGTGACAGACTTTTTTTTCCTGGGCTCCAAATTCACTGCAGATGGTGACTGCAGCCATGAAACTAAAAGATACTTGCTCCTTGGAAGGGAAGCTATGACCAACCTAGACAGCATATTAAAAAACAGACATTACTTTACTGACAAATGTCTGTCTAGTCAAAGCTATGGTTTTTCCAGTAGTCATGTATGGATGTGAGAGCTGGACCATAAAGAAAGCTGAGCACCGAAGAATTGATGCTTTGGAACTGTGGTGTTGGAGAAAACTCTTGAGAGTCCCCTGGACTGTAAGGAGATCCAACCAGTCCATCCTAAAGGAAATCAGTCCTGAATATTCATTGGAAGGACTGATGCTGAAGCTGAAACTCCAATACTTTGGCCACCTGATGCGAAGAGCTGACTTATTGGAAAAGACCCTGATGCTGGGAAAGATTGAAGGCAGGAGGAGAAGGGGACAAAGGATGAGATGGTTGGATGGCATCATTGACTCAATGGACATGAGTTTGCATAAACTCTGGGAGATGGTGAAGGACAGGGAGGCCTGGCGTGCTGCAGTGCATGGAGTCTCAAAGAGTTGGACACAGCTGAGCGACTGAACAGCTGCTGAGGTCCTGAAGAGGACATCTCACAGCTGCTCACCTCAGGCCCACTGCCTGGCCTCCTGCCTGAAACCAACGGGACACCCTCTGTGGTGCTGTGGGTGAAAGGGTGGGAGAGGGGAGGAAGGTTGGGGTCTAGGAATAGGGTGAGTTTCTGGGTGCCATGTGTCTGTAGAGAAGGGGTTGTTATCCTAGCACTTTTCAAACTTCCGTGTGAACATGAATCTCCTGGGAATCTTGTGAAAATGAAGATTCTGCCTTAGTGGAATCTGCCCCAAAGACAGATCCTTATTGGATCTGAGGTGGGGCCTGAAATTCTACATTTCTGATAAACTCCTACTTCAGGCTGTTGCTGCCAGGCCCCCAGCCATACTTTGAGAAATAAAAGAGGGACAAAAACAGGAGGTGGTGAGGATTTAAAGACAAAATTTTCCTGGGCTTGAGTTCCAGATTGCGTTTTATTTTTATTTTATTTTACCATTTCTAGTTTTTTTTTTTTTTTTGGCTGTGCTGGGTTTTGGTTGCTGCGTGGGCTTCTCACTGCAGCGGCTTCTCTTGGTGCCGAGCACAATTTCTAGGAACTCGGGCTTCAGTAGTTCCAGCTCTCGGGCTCAGTAATTGTGGCTCCCGGGCTCTAGAATATAGGCTCAGTAGTTGCAGTGCGCGGGCTTAGTTGCTTTGATGCATATGAAATCTTCCTGGATCAGGGATCAAACCTGTGTCTCCTGCAGTGGCAGAGGGATTTTTTTTTTTTTTTAACCACTGAGCCACCAGGGAAGCCCCAGATTGTGTTCATTTAAATGGCTTTTAATTGATGCACTGGAGTAGGCTTTGTGAAAGTTAGTTTTTTCTCCCTGGAAACACCACCTGAGAACCAGTTTTGTATTACGTGTCTGGAAAGCCAGGTATGTAGGTATGTGCTGCCCTCTGCTGGTCATACTCTGGCATCGTCCATTCTGCTGGATGGGGCAGTTCTGGGTCAACGTTTAATAAAAGTCATTGGGCTCACTCCAGACTCATAGTTTCATTCTGTAGCAAGCCTTTAGACAGCCGCGTTTTCAAACTTTAACACAGCTTGTTATTGCAGAGCTGGTTCTCCAGACTACATGTTAGATCTGTTAGGGGTTCTTTATGGCCATTTAGTACTGGGTGGTGTGTATGTTAGTGACTTTGAAGCTTTTTTTCATTTGTTGTTGATGTTCAGCCACTAGTCACCTCCAGCTCTTTGTAACCCCATGGACTGCAGCACGCCAGGCTTCCCTGTCCTTAACTATCTCCCAGAGTTTGCTCAAACTTGGTAACTCAACTGTTAAAGAATTCTCCTACAATGCAGGAGATCCCGGTTTGATTCCTGGGCTGGGAAGATCCCCTGAGAAGGCAATCCACTCCAGTATTCTAGGGCTTTCCTGGTGGCTCAGATGGTAAAGAATCTGCCGGCATGGCTGGAGACCTGGATTCAATCCCTGGGTTGGGAAGATCCCCTGGAGAAGGGAACGGCTACCCACTCCCATATTCTTGCCTGGAGAATCCCATGGACAGAGGAGCCTGGCAGGCGACAGTCTATGGGGTCACAAAGAGTCTGACATGACTAAGCGACTTTCACTTTTCACTTTTTTCAAGTCTATTGAGTCAGTGATGCCATCCAACCATCTTGTTGTCCGTTACTCTCTTTTCCTCCTTCCCTCAATCAGGAGACAAGAATAGCATTCCAAGCTCTTCTGGCAGGCAACCCCTCCTATCTGCTGAGAATGACCACAGCATTGTTGTTTTTCATATAAAGAAACTGGGGGCTCAGAGAGGCTAAGTGATAGAACACACTGACCTTGGAAAAGCTGGCCCTGAAACTGTCAGAGCATCTGCCACCTCACATTTGCGTCCCAGGTCATGACTCTGGGAGAGGAGCCAGTCAGTCCCCTTCAAAAACAGGAGGGTGGTTCTTCAGAGCTCCACCAACCCCTCCTGCCCAATAAATCAGTTTGATCAGAAGGAGGGGAGAGAGGGCAATGGAGCAGCCTCTCCTAATACAGCTACTCTGGGAATAATCTGGCTCTGGCTGTCCCCAGGCTTTCCCCTTGTCGAGGACAAGGCCTGTAATGTCCACTGAGAAACCCTAGAACCGGGAACTTAAGCCCCAGGGCCTTCCTCTATATTGAAGTCCTTATTGAATTTTTTACAATACTGTTTCTGTTTTACTTTTTTATCTTTTTGGCCATGAGGCATGTGGGATCTTAGTTCCCTGCCAGGAATCAAACCCACCACCCCTGCCTTGGAAGATGAGGTCTCAACCAGGGGACCAACAGACAAGTCCCTAGGACTTTCCTTTAAAGATTACTGTGAAAGACGGGGATGGAAGGCATCATGAGAAACTTCTACATGACGAAAACAGTATCCTACCAATTTCTGTCTAATCCTTCCAATTCCTGACTCATCCTTCCAATTCCTGTCTCATCCTTCCAATTCCTGTCTCATCCTTCCAATTCCTGTCTCATCCTTCCAATTTCTGTCTCATCCTTCCAATTTCTGTCTCATCCTTCCAATTCCTGTCTCATCCTTCCAATTCCTGACTCATCCTTCCAATTCCTGTCTCATCCTTCCAATTCCTGTCTCATCCTTCCAATTCCTGTCTCATCCTTCCAATTTCTGTCTCACAATGGAGGGCAGCTTCAGCTGTGATCTTAAGGTTTCTGCACGTAACCCACCTAATAGATTCACCAGAAGGCCACTCGGGGCCTGTTAGCTGATGGAGGGGAAAGGGCCAAAAAGAAAAGTACAAGGCAATGAATGGCTCCCAGCGGCCATAGGAAAAAAAGAAAGAGAACATTGATTGGTGGGAAAATACCCAAGAGGCCAGTTTTGCTCTGTCTTTTTCTACTTTATTGTTGTTTTTCAGTTGCTCAGTTGTGTCCAACTCTTTATGACCCCATGGACTGCAGCACACCAGGCTTCCCTGTCCTTCACCATCTCCTGGAGTTTGCTCAAACTCATGTCCATTGAGTCGGTGATGCCATCCCACCATCTCATCTTCTGTCATCCCCTTCTCCTCCTGCCCTCAATCTTTCCCAGCATCAGGGTCTTTTCTATTGAGTCTTCGCATCAGGTGGCTAAAGAACTGGAACTTCAGATTCAGCATCAGTCCTTCCAATGAATATTCAGGGTTGATTTCCTTTAGGATTGATTTGGGCTCCTTGCTGTCCAAGGGACTCTCAAGAGTCTTCTCCAAAACTATCTCATGCCTTCTCCTAGAATCATCACACTTTTCTTTTCCCATTTAGTGGATGATCTTCATGCATATTTAGAGACATCGAGACACAGAGAAAATGGACAAGCACCACTTCATTCTTCCCATGGTTATGCCCACCATCTCCCCACTCTGCTGTCCTACACCCACAAGAAGCTTCCCTCTGGTTACAAAGGAGACATGACTGTGGTCCTGATGAGGACTTTCTAAGGAATGAGAAAACAACGATAGTTTAAGGCAGCAGTCCCCAAACTTTTTGGCACCAGGGACTGATTTCATGAAAGACACTTTTTCCACAGGGATGGGCGGGGATCGTTTCAGGATGATTCAGGGCCGTTACATTTATTGTGCACTTTATGTCTACTCTATGAGGTACCTTTGTGCACCTAGAGATTTCGGACCCCGCCCCTGGTTTAAGGAAATCAGTTCCCAGATTCTCATGGAGCCCCAGCGTTGTCTAAGCAGGTCACACAGGCATTCTTGCTCTGTAACCAGCCCTGGTGCTACACTCCTCTGGGGCCCTCACCAACACGAGGAGCAAATCATGCATATCATCACAGAGTTACATTTCTTATTTCATAAGACTGTTCAGCCTGGAATTAACCCTAACAGCACAGCTTACCCCCAGTCTGCACCCAAAGCCTTTTTATGATAAAACAAACACTCTTCGTTTGACAGTACCTATTTGTCTTGTAACATTGCCTAATCAGATAGACATCAAACGGTCCATACAGATTCCAAACATTTTTGATAGCCGGTGAAGGGTTACTTTAAACAAATAGCTGAAGCCTTCAGGGATTCAGGCACAAACTATCTTTTATTTTTGTAGTAAATTTACAAATCTTTTACTTCCCTGATCTATAGCCATATGCACTTCATGCTATACATCTGTTGAATGATTAAGAACTATAATCAATCATTAATTAAATCAAATCTTCAGACCAATTCTCCATAGAGATAACATCCTTTGGGGGCTTTAATTCATTTTCCCAGTAAATGTGATTATCAGCATCAGTATTATGATGTCTCATTAGCTTCAATGACATTAATTTCATTTATTCTGCCTAAATTATGTTGCTGTTCAGTTGCTTTGTTGTATCCGACTCTGCGACCTCATGGACTGCAGCATACCAGGCTTCTCTTTCCATCACCAACATCTGGAGCTTGCGCAAACTCATGTCCATTGAGTCAGTGATGCCATCCAACCGTCTCATCCTCTGTTGTCCCCTTCCCCTCCTGCCTTCAATCTTTCCCAGCAACAGAGTCTTTTCCTAAATTAGAGCAACTAGTACTCTGGAGGTACAGTTACAACCTGAATCAGATATTATCACAATATAATTATTTTTTCCCTCTCAGCAAAATCTAACTTTGCATACAGTATGTGAATTACTTTCCCAATACTACTGGGATAAATGACTACAAACTTACTGGCTTAAAGCAATGCAGATTTGTTATATTCTACTTCTGTAGGTCGCACATCTGACATAGTTCTCATTGGGCTAAGAACAAGGTGCTGGCAGGGCTGCCTTCTTGTCTAGGGGCTCCAGGAGAGATCTTGTTTCCTTGCCTTTTCTAATTTCTGGAGGCTGCCTGCATCCTTAGCTCATGACCTCCTTCCTCCATCTTGAAAAGCCAGCAATGCTAGGCTGAGTCCTTCTCATGTTGCCATCTCTGACTTTCTTCTCATCTCTCTTCCTAACCTCTTCCACTTACAGGGACCCATGCTATGACACTGAGCCCACCTGAATAATCCAGGATACTCTCCCCATTTTCTTGGGCTCCAAAATCACTGCAGATGGTGACTGCAGCCATGAAATTAAAAGACGCTTGCTCCTTGGAAGAAAAGCTGTGACCAACCTGGACAGCATATTAAAAAGCAGAGACATTACTTTGCCGACAAAAGTCCATATAGTCAAAGCTATGATTTTTCCAGTCGTCATGTATGGATGTGAGAGCTGAACCATAAACATGCCTGAGCTCCAAAGAATTGATGCTTTTGAGCTGTGGTGTTGGAGAAGACTCTTGGGAGTCCCTTGGACTGTTGCTGCTGCTGCTGCTAAGTCGCTTCAGTCATGTCCGACTCTGTGCGACCCCATAGACGGCAGCCCACCAGGCTCCCCCGTCCCTGGGATTCTCCAGGCAAGAACACTGGAGTGGGTTGCCATTTCCTTCTCCAGTGCATGAAAGTGAAAAGTGAAAGTGAAGTCGCTCAGTCATGTCCGACTGTAGCGACTCCATGGACTGCAGCCTACCAGGCTCCTCTGCCCATGGGATTTTCCAGGCAAAAGTACTGGAGTGGGGTGCCATTGCCTTCTCCATCCCTTGGACTACAAGGAGACAAAACAAAAGTCAATCATAAAGGAAATCAGTCTTGAATATTCATTGGAAGGACTGATGCTAAAGCTGAAGCTCCAATATTTTGGCCACATGATGTGAAAAGCTGACTCATTAGAAAAGACCCTGATGCTGGGAAAGATTGAAGGCGGAAGGAGAAGGGGATGACAGAGGATGAGATGGTTGGATGGCATCACTGACTGAATGGACATGATTTTGAGCAAGCTCTGGGAGATTGTGAAGGATAGGGAAGCCTGGCATGCTGCAGTTCGTGCAGTCACAGGGAATTGGACACGACTTAGCTACTGAACAACAGCAAAGTTCATCTGGAAATTTAATTCCCCTGTGCTGTGTAACCTAACATATTCACAGGTTCCAGAGATTAGGGTGTGAATACCTTTGAGGGGCTCATTTTTTTCACCTACCATTCCCCATATATTATTTCTCAACAGAGTATGAACTTGAGGCCATTATAATCCTTTGTTATTCCAGGATTCAAAATATCTGAGTAAGGAATTAGAGAGTCTTGAGTACACAGTCAAATTCCTTTCCCCTGGGTATATGGCTTAAATAAATACTGCTTCCCAGTGAGAAAGGTCCAGAGCAGGGACCATGGGAAACACTCTAGTCCTGTTTAAAACGTGTCCAGTGGAAAGGGTAATAAAAAGGGAAGAGAAAGTCACTCAGTTATGTCTGATTCTTTGCAACTGTATAGTCCATGGAATTCTCTAGGCCAGAATACTGGAGTGGTTAGCCTTTCCCTTCTCCAGGGGATGTTCCCAATCCAGGGATCAAACCCAGGTCTCCCGCATTCTTTACCAGGTGAGCCACAAGGGAAGTCCAAGAATACTGGAGTGGGTAGACTATCCCTTCTCCAGAGGATCTTCCTGACCCAGGAATTGAACCTGGGTCTCCTGCATTGCAGGAGGATCCTTTACCAACTGAGCTATGAGGGAAGCCCGAGAGTAATAAAACAAGTACCTGTAAGAAGAGCGCCAGGTCCAGACAATAAGGATGAGTTTTGTAAACTTCCGAGGAACAGATCATTTTCATGTTGTATATATAGTCCCACAATATAGGGAAGAAAAAAGAGATATTGAGAGAAGCCAGCCAATTGTTTCATCAAACTAGCAAACCCAATAACAAATAACCACTCTTCAGTACACAGCACATTCCTACTGGCCCATGCAAGGCCTCTCAATTTGTCATCTGTTTCCACTTCCATTTTTCCCCTTTACCCTTCAACTGTGCTACATGCGCCCTGTCCCTTGTCATGGGCCAGTACTGTAATATAATTAATTACAACCTTGTAAAATGAGTTTTGATGCTTGTGCTTTTAAACTTTGTAAATAACGTGCTGTTAGCAAGAACAAAGAGTGTAGGGCAAGAAACAAAAACTATTGGCTAACCTCATGCATGAATTTAGGTACAAAATTCTATTATAACAACTTTTCTGCTACACACCTTGTTATTATGCTTGTTACTCATGCTATTATGTTCAGATGTCCAAGATACTGCTCAGCAAAAAAGTTTCCCCCGAAGTGCATGATATCTTCCAAAAATAAAGAAATAAAATGTGTCCAACTGCCATGAGTTGCAGGACGGGGAAAAGAATGGTTGGTGCTCAGTCATGGTGCTGACCCTTGGAAAGAGGGTTTCAATAGGTTGCATTCCCCAATTAAATTGCATTCCCTTTTCATAGACGGGAGCAGGAGGAGCCTATACGTCTCTATAAGTCCCTGTAAGTCCCCCAGGAGCATTCACTTGGGAGCTCTACCCTGAGCTCCCCTGGTCGTCGTGCCTGGGATGCCTCAGACGCCATTCACAGGAAGATATCTAATAACCCAGCGTGTGTGGACCTGCCAGCTCATTTTCAACGCTGGGTCTCGGTATGTTGTCTTCATAACCGCCCTTATTACAGGGCCCTTTTTATGAGTGCTGTGTTTTCATCACAGGTGACTTGCTACATTTCCCCTTCTCCCTGGAATAGGATGCCTTCTTGGTGCCCTATTTATGTTAAAATGTCTTATCCTACAATATGTCTTTACTCATGAAAAGTGCATTCTGGACTTGCCTGGTGGTACAGTGGATAAGAATCCGCCTTTCAACGCAGGGGATACAGGTTCGATCCCTGGTTCAGGAGGATCCCACATGCCGTGGAGCAGCTAAGCCCATGCCCCACAACTACTGAAGTCCATGTGCCTAGAGCCTGTGCTCCAAAACAAGAGAAGCCAACACAATGAGAAGTTTGTGCACTGCAATGACAAAGAGTAGCCCCAAGTGACAAGTGAAATCATTCAGTCGTGTCTGACTCTTTGCAAACCCATGGGCTATAGTCCATGGAATTCTCCAGGTCAGAATACTAGAGTGGGTAGCCTTTCCATTCTCCAGTGGATCTTCCCAACCCAGGGACTGAACCCAGGTCTCCCTCATTGCAGGTGGATTCTTTACCAGCTAAGCCACAAAGGAAGCCCAAGAACACTAGAGTGGGTAGCCTATCCCTTCTCCAGGGGATCTTCCTGACCCAGGAATTGAACTGGGGTCTCCTGCACTGCAGGCAGATTCTTTACCAACTGAGCTATGAGAGAAGCCCTTGCCTGCTGCAATTACAGAAAGCCTGCACGAAACAACGAAGACCTAGTGCAACCAAAAATAAAAATAAATTAATTAAAAAAAAATTGGCCCATTTCTCCTGTCTCCGATTCTAATTCTCTCTTTTTCTTTTTGAAGATTTTTTTGATGTGGACCATTTTTTAAGTCTTTATTGAATTTGTTGCAACATTGAATTGAATTGAAGTCGCTCAGTCTTGTCCGACTCTTCGTGACCCCATGGACTATAGCCTGTCAGGCTCCTCCGTCCATGGGATTTTCCAGGCAAGAGTACTGGAGTGGGTTGCCATTTCCTTCTCCAGGAGATCTTCCCTACCGAGGGATCGAACCCGGTCTCCCGCATTGTGGGCGGATGCTTTATCCTCTACTTCTGGTTTATGTTTTGGTTCTTTGATCTTGAGGCATGTGGGATCTTAGCTCTATGACCAAGGATCGAATCTGCACCCTCTGCTTTGGAAGGTGAAGTCTTAACCACTGAACCGCTAGGAAAGTCCCCTCCTAATTTCCCTAAGGTCTGTTATTTTGAATGAGCCAAATGCTGTTTGATCCTCCAGACACGTTGCCGCTGGTGACTACTGTTTTAGTACAGTTAGGAAATAAAGCGAAGATGCCAAAAAGTTGAGTTCCTCAGGCTACGATCACAGGAGTAGCAATGACGGCTGAGTGAATTGTTTTGTGTGTCCTGCCGTGTTTCTCATAAGCATCCATAGTGAAATTTTGTCTTTTCATCCTGAGGCATGTGGGCCCGTCAAGTTACACCTAATTGTTTTCCTTTGTCAGTAACCCGAGAATGCTGATTGAACCTCTACCTCAGCATGGATTTCTTACCCACAACAGTTATTTTTATAAACGATATTCTGGCAGGTGAGACACGCAGTGGATAGACTTCTACCATTATATGCCAACACCTTACTTAAACCTTCATTATCACAATTAATGGTCCACATTAGCAGCACTCTGCATGTCTCCCTAAATTAATTCTATCTTTTCAGATAGCTCATTTTAAGGCTCAGGAAGAAATATATAGTGTACCCTTGCATCCAATAAATCTGAAAGAGTATCTTGTCCACTCCTAGGCTATTTTACCCTCATGTTTGTAAAAGTCCTTGATTTCCACAGCCAGATGGGTTTCAAATGGTAAACAAGATGCAAAGGATCCAAAATGACAACGCAGGAATCTATGGGTTCTTGTAGAACAAGGACTCAATATAGAATAGCATTAAAGTAAGAATATCCATCACAGCCAAAGGCTGCCTCACAGCAAAGGATCTGGGGAGACTCTTGAGCTCTCATTTCTCCCTCGCGGTAAGGGCTGTGCCAGGGCTTCTCTGGTGGCTCAGCAGTAAAGAATCCTTCTGCCAGTGCAGGAGATGCAGGTTCCATCCCTGGGTTGGGAAGATGCCCTGGAGAAGGAAATGGCAACCCACTCCAGTATTCCTGCCTGGGGAAATGGACAGAGGAGCCTGGCGGGCTACAGTCCATGGGATGGCAAAGAGCTGGATGCGACTTAGCGACTAAACAACAACAACAAAGGGCTGTACCAAGACATACTTTGTCTCTTGAATCAGGAACCACCAACTTATACATGAACTTCCCTGTTGGCTCAGACGGTAAAGCGTCTGTCTACAGTGTGAGAGACCTGGGTTCGATCCCTGGGTTGGGAAGATTCCCTGGAGAAGGAAATGGCAACCCACTCCAGTACTCTTGCCTTGAAAATCCCATGGATGGAGGAGCTTGGTGCAGGCTACTATCCATGGGGTCGCAAAGAGTCGGGCACGACAGAGCAACTTCACTTTCAACTTATGTATGAATCCCGTGAAATGAGGGGGTCCAAATGGGATCTCAGTGTTCCTTATTCTTCACTGGCCATATCAGCATTTTCTTGCTTACCTCAGTTCAGTTCAGTTCAGTCACTTAGTCGTGTCTGACTCTTTTCGACCCCATGAATTGCAGCACACCAGGCCTCCCTGTCCATCACCAACTCCTGGAGTTCACTCAGACTCAAGTCCATCCAGTCAGTGATGCCATCCAGCCATCTCATCCTCTGTCGTTCCCTTCTCCTCTTGCCCTCGATCTCTCCCAGCATCAGAGTCTTTTCCAATGAGTCAACTCTTCGCATGAGGTGGCCAAAGTACTGGAGTTTCAGCTTCAGCATCATTCCCTCCAAAGAAATCCCAGGGCTGATCTCCTTCAGAATGGACTGGTTGGATCTCCTTGCAGTCCAAGGGACTCTCAAGAGTCTTCTCCAACACCACAGTTCAAAAGCATCAATTCTTCGGCACTCAGCCTTCTTCACAGTCCAACTCTCACATCCATACATGACCACAGGAAAAACCATAGCCTTGACTAGACAGACCTTTGTTGGCAAAGTAATGTCTCTGCTTTTGAATATGCTATCTAGGTTGGTCATAACTTTCCTTCCAAGGAGTAAGCCTCTCTTAATTTCATGGCTGAAATCACTATCTGCGGTGATTTTGGAGCCCAAAAAAATAAAGTCTGACGCTGTTTCCACTGTTTCCCCATCTATTTCCCATGAAGTGATGGGACCGGATGCCATAATCTTCGTTTTCTGAATGTTGAGTTTTAAGCCAACTTTTTCACTCTCCACTTTCACTTTCATCAAGAGGCTTTTGAGTTCCTCTTCACTTTCTGCCATAAGGGTGGTGTCATCTGCATATCTGAGGTTATTGATATTTCTCCCAGCAATCTTGATTCGAGCTTGTGCTTCTTCCAGCCCAGAATTTCTCATGATGTACTCTGCATATAAGTTAAATAAACAGGGTGATAATATACAGCCTTGACGTACTCCTTTTCCTATTTGGAACCAGTCTGTTGTTCCATGTCCAGTTCTAACTGTTGCTTCCTGACCTGCATACAGATTTCTCAAGAGGCAGGTCAGGTGGTCTGGTATTCCCGTCTCTTTCAGAATTTTCCACAGTTTATTGTGATCCACACAGTCAAAGGCTTTGGCATAGTCAATAAAGCAGAAATAGATGTTTTTCTGGAACTCTCTTGCTTTTCCATGATCCAGCAGATGTTGGCAATTTGATCTCTGGTTCCTCTGCCTTTTCTAAAACCAGCTTTAACATCAGGAAGCTCACGGTTCACATATTGCTGAAGCCTGGCTTGGAGAATTTTGAGCATTACTTTACTAGCATGTGAGATGAGTGCAATTGTGCGGTAGTTTGAGCATTCTTTGGCACTGCCTTTCTTTGGGATTGGAATGAAAACTGACCTTTTCCAGTCCTGTGGTCACTGCTGAGTTTTCCAAATTTGCTGGCATATTGAGTGCAGCACTTTCACAGCATCATCTTTTAGGATTTGAAATAGCTCAACTGGAATTCCATCACTTCCACTAGCTTTGTTCGTAGTGATACTCTCTAAGGCCCATTTGACTTCACATTCCAGGATGTCTGGCTCTAGGTGAGTGATCACACCATCGTGATTATCTGGGTCATGAAGCTCTTTTTTGTACAGTTCTTCTGTGTATTCTTGCCACCTCTTTTTAATATCTTCTGCTTCTGTTAGGTCCATACCATTTCTGTCCTTTATTGAGCCCATCTTTGCATGAAATGTCCCCTTGGTATCTCTAATTTTCTTAAAGAGATCTCTAGTCTTTCCCCTTCTGTTGTTCTCCTCTATTTCTTTGCATTGATCACTGAGGAATGCTTTTTTTATCTCTTCTTGCTATTCTTTGGAACTCTGCATTCAGATGCTTATATCTTTCCTTTTCTCCTTTGCTTTTTGCTTCTCTTCTTTTCACAGCTATTTGTAAGGCCTCCTCAGACAGCCATTTTGCTTTTTTGCATTTCTTTTCCATGGGGATGGTCTTGATCCCTGTCTCCTGTACGATGTCACGAACCTCATTCCATAGTTCATCAGGCACTCTATCTATCAGATCTAGGCCCTTAAATCTATTTCTCACTTCGCCTGTATAATCATAAGGGATTTGATTTAGGTCATACCTGAATGGTCTAGTGGTTTTCCCTACTTTCTTCAATTTCAGTCTGAATTTGGTCATAAGGAGTTCATGATCTGAGCCACAGTCAGCTCCTGGTCTTGTTTTTGTTGACTGTATAGAGCTTCTCCATCTTTGGAAACCTTATGGTCATAGACAATATGCTCAGATACTCAGTCATGTCCGACTCTTTGCAACACCATGGACTGTAGCCCACCAGATTCCTCTGTCCATGGGATTTTCCAGGCAAGAATACTGAAATGGGTTTCCATTTCCTCCTCCAGGGGATCTTCCCTACTCAGGGATCGAACCTGGGTCTCCTGCATTGCAGGAAGATTCTTTATACGAACTGAGCCTACAGGGAAGTGGTCACAGACAATAAAACATTAAAAGTTTAAAACTCGACTTTTGTTGGAGAGAAACAAGGTCTAGTTAACAAGAAAAATATTTCGAGCATAAGAAGGTACTACATTAGATAAAATTCTGTGAGTGGAGCCTGGAGATATGAGTTAAAGGAGCAAAAGGCAAGATGTAAAGTTTCTAAATGTCAAAGAAAAATCTCAGGAGTGATGTTTTATTTTTAAATGGCAATATTGATAATCAAGAATCTCTTTCAAAAAGTAAATATTTTGCAAAATTTATTTGGACAAAAATATTAGATTTCAACATAAAGAGTAAGGTTTATGTAAGAAGGTTCATATTTTTTTTTCAAACCCTTTTAGGAAAAGTGCGAAAAATTAGAAGACATTGCCTTAAAGAAATTTATTTAGGTCTAGTAGAAGAACTGTCGAAATTTTTCACAGTAGCATTTTCAAAATAGCAAATAAAAATTTTTTAAGTGTAACAAATCAAATATCCATTAAGAGGGTTAACCCTTGGCATGAATGAAAGGAAATCAACTCTGAAGCTGAAACTCCAGTATTTTGGCCACCTGATGTGAAGAGCGTCATTGGAAAAGATCCTGATGCTGGGAAAGACTGAGGGCAGGAGAAGAGGGTGGCAGAGGATGAAACGGTTGGATGGCATCATCAACTCAAAGGACTTAAGTTTGAGCAAATGCTGGGAGATAGTGAAGGACAGAAGAGCCTGGCATGCTGCAGTCCGTGGGGTGGCAAAGAGTAGGACACGACTTAGCGACTGAACAGCAGCACCAACAAATGAGCAGAATATGCCAGAGGGGAGGCACACACAGGTGCTCCAGTGGAACTGGGCCAGTGCAGCGGCTGGCAGACTCCAGCCCCTGCACCAGATTTAGTCTGTCACCTGGCTTGTAAATAGCACTTTATTGGAACGTGTGAATTCATGCTGCACAGCAGGGTTGACTGTCTGGACACCACATGGTTGGCAACCCTTCATTCTCTTCTCACAGGAAAGAAGGCCAAGCTAATTTGCTCATTTGAGAAGTTTTGGCTTTTTACAGAAAAAGTTTTCTGACCGCTGGTTTAGTTCATCAAGCTGGGGCAGAGGGCAGGGTGGGGAGCACAACTGTCCTTTATAATATTCTGTACAAAATTGAAATATAGTTTATTTACAATGTCATGTTCATTTCAGATGTACAGCACAGCAGTTCAATTATATAGATACCCTTTTTCAGATTCTTATATATTATGGATTTATTTACAAAATACTGAGTATAGTTCCTTGTGCTGTACAATATGCCTTTTTGGTTATCTATTTCATTTTTTATAAGTTATTCATACATTATGTTTATTCTTTCATAGGTATGAAATATGGCATAAATTTTAATTTAATATAAAATATCTAAGAATATTTTTCATTTCCATGCAACACAAAATTCTAAGTAGGTAAGAAAAACACCCTGGACTATTAACACATAGTTTTTGAGGAATAAGTTTTCTTTAGTATTGTTTCTCATTGTGTGCTCTGCAGTTCACTCGTGTCAAGGATGATCTACTAACAAAAGTACATCAGAGTGGGAGGATGGTCTTCCAGGACTGGAAAAGTTTAGAAAAATCACAACTATACTTCCACTTTAAGATTCACAATACATATGGTTAGTGTATTAAAGGCCCTGACAAGTCCTGCACAGAAAGTGGCCTGCTTACGTTTGCTTAACCCAGAATTTTCCAAGCTGTTTTGAATACATCCATTCCTCCCCGCCCCATATGACATCTATTCCCTGGAACACACTTTGGGCAGCTCTCTAACAATCTACCGGCAGTAGGGAGGAGGAGGAGAGGGCCAAAGGGAAGCAAAGGGCCATGACATTGATTTGGGGGTGATTCTATATGGTTTTGAACTAAAGCTGGGACTGTGGAACAGAAAAGTACTGATTGAAATAGAAAACACTTTAAAGAACTGGTAATGCTAGAACTCTATTTGAATATGAGGAAGAAGACAGGGAGATAGAGCATGACCATTCTACACATCTTCATAATGGGATGTGTGTTAGTCACTCAGTTGTGTCTGACTCTTTGCAATCCCATGATCTATAGTCTGCTAGGCTCCTCTGTCCATGGAATTCTCCAGGCAAGAATACTGGAGTGAGTTGCCATTCCCTTCTCCAGGGGGTCTTCCCAACCCAGGGATTGAACCTGGGTATCCTGCATTGCAGACAGATTCTTTACTGTCTGAGCCACTAGGGAAGTCCATTCATATTGGAGTGGCTGGGAACACCTGAAGGGGAAAAGATATTGGTGAAAGAGGCTGGGCCAGTGCGTCCATGGGGCAGACTAAATGCCTGTTGCTGCGTTTGATGAGGCTGCTGCCTGTGTTCCTGACAGTCAAGGAAACGCAGAGAGGGAGCTGGACAAGAACTCCAGTAGATCAGTGTGAGATTCAGTTCAGTTCAGTTGAGTCGCTCAGTCATGTCCAACTCTTTGCGACCCCATGAGTCGCAGCACGCCAGGCCTCCCTGTCCATCACCAACTCCCAGAGTTCACTCAAACTCACGTCCATCAAGTCAGTGATGCCATCCAGCCATCTCATCCTCTGTCGTCCCCTTCTCCTCCTGTCCCCAATCCCTCCCAGCATCAGAGTCTTTTCCAATGAGTCAACTCTTCGCATGAGGTGGCCAAAGTACTGCAGTTTCAGCTTCAGCATCAGTCCTTCCAAAGAACACCCAGGACTGATCTCATTTAGGATGGACTGGTTGGATCTCCTTGCAGTCCAAGGGACTCTCAAGAGTCTTCTCCACACCACAGTTCAAAAGCATCAATTCTTTGGTGCTCAGCTTTCTTCATAGTCCAACTCTCACATCTCTATATGAACACTGGAAAAACCATAGCCTTGACTAGACAGACCTTTGTTGGCAAAGTAATGTCTCTGCTTTTGAATATGCTATCTAGGTTGATCATAACTTTCCTTCCAAGGAGTAAGCATCTTTTGATTTCATGGCTGCAATCACCATCTGCAGTCATTTTGGAGCCCAAAAAACTAAAGTCTGACACTGTTTCCCCATCTATTTCCCATGAATTGATGGGACCGGATGCCATGATCTTCGTTTTCTGAATGTTGAGCTTTAAGTCAACTTTTTCACTCTCCACTTTCACTTTCATCAAGAGGCTTTTGAGTTCCTCTTCACTTTCTGCCATAAGGGTGGTGTCATCTGCATATCTGAGGTTATTGATATTTCTCCCAGCAATCTTGATTCCAGCTTGTGCTTCTTCCAGCCCAGAATTTCTCATGATGTACTCTGCATATAAGTTAAATAAACAGGGTGATAATATACAGCCTTGACGTACTCCTTTTCCTATTTGGAACCAGTCTGTTGTTCCATGTCCAGTTCTAACTGTTGCTTCCTGACCTGCATATAGATTTCTCAAGAGGCAGATCAGGTGGTCTGGTATTCCCACCTCTTTCAGAATTTTCCACAGTTTATTGTGATCCACACAGTCAAAGGCTTTGGCATAGTCAATAAAGCAGAAATAGATGTTTTTCTGGAACTCCCTTGCTTTTTCAATGATCCAGCAGATGTTGGCAATTTGATCTCTGGTTCCTCTGCCTTTTCTAAAACCAGCTTGAACATCTGGAAGTTCACGGTTCATGTACTGCTGAAGCCTGGCTTGGAGAATTTTGAGCATTACTTTACTAGCGTGTAACAACAACACAAGAGAAGACTCTACACATGGATATCACCAGATGGTCAACACCAAAATCAGATTGATTATATTCTTTGCAGCCAAAGATGGAGAAGCTCTATACAGTTAGCAAAAACAAGACCGGGAGCTGACTGTGGCTCAGATCATGAACTCCTTATTGCAAATTCAGACTGAAATTTAAGAAAGTAGGGAAAACCACTAGACCATTCAGGTATGACCTAAATCAAATCCCTTATGATTATACAGGGGAAGTGAGAAATAGATTTAAGGGCCTAGATCTGATAGACAGAGTGCCTGATGAACTATGGAATGAGGTTCGTGACATTGTACAGGAGACAGGGATCAAGACCATCCCCATGGAAAAGAAATGCAAAAAAGCAAAATGGCTGTCTGGGGAGGCCTTACAAATAGCTGTGAAGAGAAGAGAAGCAAAAAGCAAAGGAGAAAAGGAAAGATATAAGCATCTGAATGCAGAGTTCCAAAGAATAGCAAGAAGAGATAAGAAAGTCTTCCTCAGTGAACAATGCAAAGAAATAGAGAAAAACAGAATGGGAAAGACTAGAGATCTCTTCAAGAAAATTAGAGATACCAAGGGAACATTTCATGCAAAGATGGGCTCAATAAAGGACAGAAATGGTATGGACCTAACAGAAACAGAAGATATTAAGAAGAGGTGGCAAGAATACACAGAAGAACTGTACAAAAAAGAGCTTCACGACCCAGATAATCACAATGGTTTGATCACTGACCTAAAGCCGGACATCCTGGAATGTGAAGTCAAGTGGGCCTTAGGAAGCATCACTAGGAACAAAGCTAGTGGAGGTGATGGAATTCCAGTTGAGCTATTTCAAATCCTGAAAGATGATGCTGTGAAAGTGCTGCACTCAATATGCCAGCAAATTTGGAAAAGTCAGCAGTGGCCACAGGACTGGAAAAGGTCAGTTTTCATTCCAATCCCAAAGAAAGGCAATGCCAAAGAATGCTCAAACTACTGCACAATTGCACTCATCTCACACGCTAGTAAAGTGTGAGATTACTGCAGGATAAAACCACCTCCATTCTCTTCTCACAGGAGGGAGGGCAAAGCTAATTGGCTCTGTTGATAAGTTCTTCAAGAAACTTGTCAGCAAGCACGCTTTGCTTTGGTTCACAGCAGTTTCAGTTATTGTCTGTTATCTCAGAACAGGGCAGCCTGTGAGTTTCCCTTCAAGGTGCTCATGTACTGTGGCCTGAGCCAGGGTCAATGTTGGTATTTTTGCAAAATGTTGTAAGAGGGCTTTGCATCGGCTGCTGTTTGTACTTGGTTTCTGAGCAGAATGGTGGAAGGAAGGACAGATTCTTCATTTGTTGAACTTTAGTCTTGACATATCAAGTGGGCCACAAACTCTGAGCAAAGTCAGGCAGGAGTGAGGTAAGGACAGACCGGTGAGAGAAGAAAGAAAGCACAACAACAAAGAAAGGGTGCTTCTGGCTGTCTTTGATCCTGGCCAAATGAGAAGTGGAGAGGAGGTAAGAGGTCGTGGGGACAGCACTGGGAAATACCCTTATCAGCCTCGGGTCCAGGCCCCAGGACAATCACTGTCAAAACCCCAGAGCCTATCCCTGTCCCATGGAGCCATCTAATCTTCCTAGGCACAGCCTTTTCATTTATTTTCTTCTGAACTTTGAGGTTGCCCCTGAACCATTTAGAGAGAATACTTGTTTTTGAGATTCTTAACAAAATAACAGCTTAGTTAAAGTCACGCTTTCAGTTCAACTGCACTGAGTCACGTAGGCTAAACTTCAAGGCCTCAGCAGCTGAGCCCGGGGCCTGCTCAGGTACCTGGGGGCCCTCGGGCTCCTGCCCTGGCCTCCCTGGCCTGTCCAGGCGGCCCTGTTCAGTGTGAATGTTGTCCTGTCCTCACAGCTCTGCTCTTGGTGGCCCCCAACCCTTGAGGTGCCAAAGCCACAGTGTGGCATGCGGTGGGGGATGGGCCCTGGGCCTGAGATCATCCTCCTCCTTCTCTGCCACCTGTGCAGACAACTGTGGCCTTCTGGAGGGCTGGGACTGTAGCCGGGCCTTGAGCTCAGTGGCTGGCCCATGCCGGACACATAGTGGCTTAGTAGTGCTCAGTCCCTCGGTCGTGGCCCACTCTTTGTGGCCCCATGGACTGTAGACCACCAGGACTGTGGCCTGCCAGGCTCATCTGTCCATGGGATTTTCCAGGCAAGAATACTGGAGGGGATTGCCATTTCCGTCTCCAAGGGATCTTCCCGACCCAGGGAGCAAACCTGGGTCTCTTGTGTCTCTTGACTGGCAGGTGGATTCTTTACCACTAAGCCTCCTGAGAAGCCCCAAGACATCTGAACTTTTACACTATTACAAGGTGATAATTCTTTGTAAGGTGGCAAGGGGGCCGACATCTTGGTTGAGGTGGTCTTTGTGCTAAGTGCTCTTCCTAAAGTGGAGACTTTCCTTCATTGAACTCAGATACTCAGCGCAGGAAATGTTTACTCATTACCAAGAGTGCTGAGAGGAGGGCAGTCTGTTAGTAATATCTTATTTCTCAGCCTGCTCCATTTCTCCCACCTGGGTCTTCTCCAGTCATCATACTAATGGCTATCAAGTCACCTCTGACCTCTGACCATCTTGCCCCAGCTTCCATGCTAGCACTATCAAGGTGGCAGGGTTTCTGTGGAATATACCAAAAGCTGTGGGCCCCCAGCACCGTGGCATGGAGGTGCCTTGCTTCTCCCAGGCTGGAACTGCTCCCTGCTTCTTCAGGTTGCAGCCAGCCTGAATGGGTTTTGCCTCTTCCCCATTCAGTGCTGCGGTGTTCTCTGAGAGCTCTGGACACTTTGTCCTGTTGCTCGTCCTGGCCCCTTCACTTCCAGCCACCAGATCAGACTGGCTTTCTCTGCTTTAGCCCGTAAATGCATGATCTAAGAATGGGACCTCCTTTGTATCATAAGGTAGCTTTTTGAATAAGTGTGGTTAAATTCTATGTTTTGATATTATTAAAATTTTTACTCCAGTACCCATGAGTGTATTGGTTTGTAGCTTTTTTCCCCTGCCAGTTTTATTGAGATATAATGTATATCTTGTGGCATGATTACTTTAGTTAACATCCATCACCTCGCATAGTTACCAAAATACACAAAAATACTTTCCATGTTGAGAGCTTCTAGGATCTACTCTCTCAGTGACTATCAAATGTATCATAGAGCAATGTTAGAGTCATGGTGTTGTACGTTACGTCCCAGGATTCATTTATCTTATAACTGAAAGTCTGCACCTTTGACCACCTTTACCAGTTCCCCCACCCCCACTCTCTGCCTCTAGTGACCACAAATCTGATCTCCTTTTCTGTGGGTGTTCTTTTTTTTTTTTTTAAGATTCCACATATAAGTGAGATCATATAGTATTTGTCTTTCTCTGCTTGTTTCACTAAGCATAATACCCTCAAGGTCCATCCACGTTGTCACAGAGCCTATAGTTTTCTTGTGGTGAAGTATCGTGATGCTTTGGTAACAGAGCCACAGGGAATTCATAAGAGAAATTGTGAAGCTTTTCTTACTTGGAAGGAAGTCAAAGAAAATCAAAACATAGAGTAATTATTTGTTCATTAAAGGTTTGAAGAAACTTGATCTATAAACCTGTTTGGATCTTTAATTTTTTAGGGAGTGAGAGGGAAAGAGATACTGCTCTTTGACAAATTTCTCATCTTTCTCCACAGATGCTTATGGGTTTAGTAAGTAGATACTTCTACTTTTGAAGTACATTTTAGCAACTTAAACACACAAATGTTCCACAATTCAAAATGCAATTGTATGGAATTATATAAGAGAATTGCAAACAATTTAAAATTTCTCCTATATCCGTGATGATTTTTCCTTTTCTATTTTTGGGGATAAGTGTTTGCGACTTTCTTGTTGTTTTCCTCATCAATCTAGTGGGAGGTGTTGTTCTTTTGTTATTGTAGCTCATCTTTATTTATCTCTTAAAAACATGTTATATAGATTCAGCTTTTTTACCCAATTTGATAAATTTTGATCATGAACTGAATTAATCATATTGATTCAATAACTATTTATTATACATAATCCTCAAAAGATACCAGAGGATTGTTGTAAAGATTGCTTCATGAACATTAGCACAATTGCAGAAGAATCATAGGTGCTCAACCAAGGTTATTCAATGTAGTAATAGATTATGAATAAGACAGTGTCCCTGTCCATAGAAACATGACAGTTTTCTTTGATTTTTAATAGGTAAATTCAACAAATTCATATTATTGTAATAAGTCTTTTCAGATTTCTATTATCTAACCTTATTTTGTTTTTGTCATGCTTTCCCGACTTTTTCCAGATTGAGAGGTTTCCTTTAATTCTGATTGTTTCTCTTTCTATTGGTTTGGGTGTTCTACAATCCACTCATTCATTCAATTATTTGCTCTTTCTTGGATAATCCTTCCTTCACCTTTTATCCCCAATTTTCCTCTAGGATCTTTCCACTATAAGCCATGAACTCAGAGAAGAAATGGGAGCACCAGTTCCGGGGGTAAACAGTTCCCTCTGATTGTGGAGAAAATGATAAATGACAGATACAGAGTAGAGCAGCAGGAAGACAGAGCTGTTGGTTAACTTTTTAAAATTTGCACTGACTCAAACTTTGAAGGAATGTAACAGGCTGGGTAGCCCACTCCCTTAAAGATGAAGGCGTTCACCAGCCACAATCATTCATTCATTCATTCATACACAAAGTTGTGCTGAATACCTGCTATGTACCAGGTACTCCCCAGGCAGTGACGGTGGTGAACAAGACAGGTAAGGTTTCTTCCATGTGGAGTTCACATTCTTGAGATGGGAGAAAGAAACAAGTAAACAAACACTAATTCAGGTTGTAATGAGTTGGCATGAGAAATAAATTGGATGGTAGAGAGCTGTTGTGGGGGGAGAGTGGGTAATCATACCACTTTACACAAGTTGGTCAAGGAAGGAAGCTTCATTTCAGAGGAGACAATTTGCTGAGACATGCAGAGAGAAGTCAGCTCTGCGAACAGCCAAACAAGAAGATTTCAGGCAGAGGGCACATGAATTTATGCATATGTTAGTAATCAGAAACCTGTACATCTAAAGAGTCTGTGTGCTAATTTTTAATAAAATTAAAACCTAATTATGCCAGTTAAAAAAAAAAACGGACAACCATTATCCTATATTCTAATCTCAATCATAACTTTCCTTCCAAGGAGTAAGGGTCTTTTAATTTCATGGCTGCAATCACCATCTGCAGTGATTTGGAGCCCCCAAAAATAAAGTCTGACACTGTTTCCCCATCTATTTGCCATGAAGTGATGGGACCAGATGCCATGAGCTTAGTTTTCTGAACGTTGAGCTTTAAGCCAACTTTTTCACTCTCCTCTTTCACTTTCATCAAGAGGCTTTTTAGTTCCTCTTCACTTTCTACCATAAGGGTGGTGTCATCTGCATATCTGAGGTTATTGATATTTCTCCCGACAATCTTGATTCCAGCTTGTGCTTCTTCCAGCCCAGCGTTTCTAATGATGTACTCTGCATAGAAGTTAAATAAACAGGGTGATAATATACAGCCTTGACGTACTCCTTTTCCTATTTGGAACCAGTCTGTTGTTCCATGTCCAGTTCTAACTGTTGCTTCCTGACCTGCATATAGGTTTCTCAAGACCACCCTAGATAGCATATTCAAAAGCTTTGCCAACAAAGGTCCATCTAGTCAAGGCTATGGTTTTTCCAGTGGTCATGTGTGGATGTGAGAGTTGGACTGTGAAGAAAGCTGAGTGCCAAAGAATTGATGCTTTTGAACTGTGGTGTTGGAGAAGACTCTTGAGAGTCCCTTGGACTGCAAAGAGATCCAACTAGTCCATTCTAAAGGAGATCAGTCCTGGGTGTTCTTTGGAAGGAATGACGCTAAAGCTGAAACTCCAATACTTTGGCCACCTGATGCGAAAAGTTGACTCACTGGAAAAGACTCTGATGCTGGGAGGGATTGGGGGCAGGAGGAGAAGGGGACGCCAGAGGATGAGATGGCTGGATGGCATCACTGACTCGATGGACGTGAGTTTGAGTGAACTCTGGGAGTTGGTGATGGACAGGGAGGCCTGGCGTGCTGCAATTCATGGGGTCGCAGAATCTGACACGACTGAGCTGAACTGAATTTCCCTGAGAACGGACACCTTAAAATGTTTTTCTTAAAATGCTGAGCACAAAACTCAGCATCCATAATGAACTAAATAAAAATTCATATTAATGGTATTAATATATAACAATTTTAAATTAAATATCTTAAAAATTAAAAAAACAAATCAAGTGCCTATGTCCTGTGTTGACTAAAAGCAAAATGCAGCATGTATAAGTAGTGAGTTAAACTTTATCCACAGACCTTACTGAAGACTGTGGCCTGGGAAACAATGTCAGATACCTCTGAGAAACTGCTCCAAGAGGTAAAAGAGGAGCCAGGATGTCTCTGAACTTTTTTTGCTTGGAAAAAAATGTAGTCAAGCATCAAGAGATTACTGCTAATCATAAGGAACAAACATGTCAAGTTAATGATTTTAGTGCCTTTCTCTGCGTGGGGAAATGCAAGACTCTGGGGTCATTTGACATTTCTCCTTAGATATGTATCTTAACTATCTAGGAGCCATCCTGAATTCCCCGAAGGTGACTGTAGGGGCTAATGGTTTCATCTTTAAAGCACTGGAATGGCAGGCAACATTTTTTCCTTTACCCCTGGGACAGGAAAGAACTTAGAATCTTTGAGGAATGGCAAGGAACTCCAGTATTCTTGTCTGGAAAATCCCATGGACAGAGGAGCCTGGTGGGCTACAGTCCACAGGGTAGCAAAGAGTCGGAGAGGACTGAGCGACTTCACTTTCACTTTGACTTTCACTTTGAAGGAAGCCTGCAAGTGTGACACATGATAAGCCAAGGGAGTCACAAAATGAAGGGAAAAAAAGGTAAAAAAAGGACAAAGTGCAGAGGCCTTGAAGGTTCTAATGCAAGCCTGTGTTTCCCTGTGAGTGCAGTGGGAACTCCATGATATGATCCATTTTCATTGTTAAAAAGGTACAGCGAAGAGAGTGGTTTGCAGCAGCGGTTCTCATACTTGAGCACGCATCAGTACCACCTAGGTAAAATATAAATCGCTGGGCCCCACCTCCAGGGTGTATGAATCAGTAGGTTTGGGGCAAGGCTTGAGACTGTGCCTTAAAACAAGTTCTAGGTGCTGAAATGGAGCAGGACTCTTCTGTCCTTGCCCCCGCATATCCTCGGCCTTCCGTTTGTCTATGGAAAACTTCAGCCAAAGAATAAGTTTAATCAGAGAAGTGAGAACGTGAAGAAACAAAGGAAAATAGTCAAAGGAGACTAAATAATGACAGTCCAGTCATTAAGCATAATCAAGGACCTTTTGTTCCTTTTTCAAGGGCTAGAGATAATATTCTGAGCCATATCCTGTGAGCTGTGTTATAGAGACTGAAACCCCTACCAGGATGAGAAGTTAATTACATGATGACCAGACTAAAGCCAAGACATAAGCTGCCACAATTCTGAGAACTGGCTTCAAGAAATGAAAACAAACCGACCCTGGAACTGAAGATTAACTGTTGTTGTTCAGTCACTCAGTCGTGTCCAACTCTTTGCAACCCCATGGACTGCAGCATGCTAGGCTTCCCTTTCCTTCACTATCTCCTAGAGTTTGCTCAAACTCAAGTCCATTGAGTTGGTGATGCCATCCAACTATCTCATCCTCTGTTGTCCCCTTCTGAAGATTAACTGTGCTTAAAACAATCAAGATGACCTGATGCTGGTTAGACCACTGATGACCAGTTTCAAAATGATTGTCAGAGCTGATTATGTTGTTTCTGCATGTAGTTCCTCCTTCAGCCTATAAAAGCTCTTACCCAACTGATTGTCACTGGGAGAGTCAGCCTTTGGACAGACACCTGGCCCCCTCACACTCCCCACTGCGGTTGCTGTCGTTCAAAATAAAGCAAACTTTTCTTTCCACCAACATGGCCTCTGTATCGGCTTTTGAATGGTGAGCATCCAGATGTGGGTTGGATAAGAGGGATATTGTTGCAGTGAAATAAGAAAAAATTTTATTTTTCTCTTTTGCCTTTTGAGTCCTTCTGTACTTTAATTGTTCCTAATCTGTAGTCTGCATTGGTAACTAAGTTTTCTTCTTTTCTGTTAGTCTTCTGAAAGACTAGAGAACTTCCAGATGTTCAAGCTGGATTTAGAAAAGGGAAAGGAACCAGAGACCAAATTGCCAACATCCGTTTGATCATCAAAAAAAGCGAGTTCCAGAAAAACAACTGCTTCTGCTTTATTGGCTATGCCAAAGTCTTTGTGTGGATCACAATAAACTGTGGAAAATTCTTCAA
The DNA here is from genome assembly GCF_029378745.1 of Bos indicus. Taxonomy (NCBI): domain Eukaryota; kingdom Metazoa; phylum Chordata; class Mammalia; order Artiodactyla; family Bovidae; genus Bos; species Bos indicus. The sequence goes on from NC_091763.1 coordinate 98,567,491, forward strand.
GAGATGGGAAATACTGGACCACCTGACCTGCCTCCTGAGAAATCTGTATGCAGGTCAAGAAGCAATAGTTAGAACTGGACATGGAACAACAGACTGGTTCCAAATAGGAAAAGGAGTACATCAAAGCTGTATATTATCACCCTGCTTATTTAACTTTTATGCAGAATACATCATGTGAAATGGTGGGCTGGGTGAAGCAATAAGATGGAATCAAGATTGCTGGGAGAAATATCAATAAATTCAGATACGCAGATGACACCACCTTTATGGTAGAAAGCAAAGAACTAAAGAGCCTCTTGATGAAAGTGAAAGAGAGTGAAAAAGTTGGCTTAAAACTCAACATTCAGAAAACTAGGATCATGGCATCTGGTCCCATCACTTCATGGCAAATAGATGGAAAAACAGTGGAAACAGTGACAGACTTTATTTTTGGAGGCTCCAAAAATCATTGAAGATGGTGATTGCAGCCATGAAATTAAAAGATGCTTGCTCCTTGGAAGAAAAGTTATGACCAACTAGAGAGCATATTAAAAAGCAGAGACATTATTTTGTCAACGAAGGTCTGTCTAGTCAAAGCTATGTTTTTTTCTAGTAGTCATGTATAGATGTGAAAGTTGGACTATAATGAAAGCTGAGCACTGAAGAATCGATGCTTTTGAACTGTGATGTTGGAGAAGACTCTTGAAAGTCCCTTGGACTGCAAGGAGATCCAACCAGTTCATCCTAAAGGAAATCAGTCCTGAATATTCATTGGAAGGACTGATGCTGAAGCTGAAACTCCAATATTTTGGCCACCTGAAGTGAAGAACTAACTCATTGGAAAAGACTCTTATGCTGGGGAAGACTGAAGGCAGGAGGAAAGGGGGATGACAGAGGATGAGATGGTTGAATGGCATCACTGACTCAATGGACAGGAGTCTGAGCAAGCTCTGGGAGTTTGGTGATGGACAGGGAAGCCTGGCATGCTGCAGTCCATGGGGTTGCAAAGCGACGGACATGATTGAGTGACTGAACTGACTAACTGAACTTGTTATGTAAACTATATCCTGCACCTATGCATCTGTCACCCTCTAACTCTGCATGAGCCACACTCTGCATCTATTATCTTCTAACTGTATGCAAGTCACATCCTGATGCTTAACTTTACAGAGCTCTTTCCTCAAACCACCATTTGTAGTTTGTTTTTCCTTTTTTTTGCATTACAGAAAGAAAGTTGCAGTGCAACCACAAAGGACAATGGATCCAACTACCAGACTGCCAGACACAAATTACTGAGCTAACTGACGCCAGTCTATTGAATGTTTTGAAACAATGCAAAAAGAAAGAAGAATACAGGATCCTTACACCTTGGTTCTTTATCTCCAACCCCTGAGTGTGAGCCCCAACTATATGATTCCCTTGATTCCCCAAGGAGGGGAGATAAAATGCTTGAGGCAGGAGGCTACTGCGCTCTCTCCTCTGCTGGCTTGAGGATTAAGGCTATCTTCCTACTTCCTCCAAACTCTTTTCTCTGTATTCTCTTATTCAATGCTGGTAGGCAGAGAAAGCCAAAATTTTGGTAGCAGCACCATGGGCTGAATTGTGTCCCTGGCAAATTCACCTGTTGAAGTCGTAACCCTCAATGTGGTGATATCTGGATGAGGAGTTTTATGGAGGTAATTAGGTTTCAGTGAGGTTGTGAAGGTGGGGGTCCCCATGAGAGGATTAGTCTCCAAACTACCGCACAATTGCACTCATCTCACATGCTACTAAAGTAATGCTCAAAATTCTCCAAGCCAGGCTTCAGCAATATGTGAACCGGGAACTTCCTGATGTTCAAGCTGGTTTTAGAAAAGGCAGAGGAACCGGAGATCAAATTGCCAATATCTGCTGGATCATCAAAAAAGCAAGAAAGTTCCAGAAAAACATCTATTTCTGCTTTATTGACTATGCCAAAGCCTTTGACTGTGTGGATCACAATAAACTGTGGAAAATTCTGAAAGAGACGGGAATACCAGACCACCTGATCTGCCTCCTGAGAAATCTGTATGCAGGTCAGGAAGCAACAGTTAGAACTGGACATGGAACAACAGACTGGTTCCAAATAGGAAAAGGAGTTCGTCAAGGCTGTATATTGTCACCCTGTTTATTTAACTTCTATGCATCATGCGAAACGCTGGGCTGGAAGAAACACAAGCTGGAATCAAGATTGCTGGGAGAAATATCAATAACCTCAGATATGCAGATGACACCACCCTTATGGCAGAAAGTGAAGAGGAACTAAAAATCCTCTTGATGAAAGTGAAAGTGGAGAGTGAAAAAGTTGGCTTAAAGCTCAACATTCAGAAAACGAAGATCATGGCATCCGGTGCCATCACTTCATGGGAAATAGATGGGGAAACAGTGGAAACGGTGTCAGCCTTTTTTTTTCTGGGCTCCAAAATCACTGCAGATGGTGATTGCAGCCATGAAATTAAAAGACACTTACTCCTTGGAAGGAAAGTGATGACCAACCTAGATAGCATATTCAAAAGCAGAGACATTACTTTGCCAACAAAGGTCTGTCTAGTCAAGGCTATGGTTTTTCCTGTGGTCATGTATGGATGTGAGAGTTGGACTGTGAAGAAGGCAGAGCGCTGAAGAATTGATGCTTTTGAACTGTGGTGTTGGAGAAGACTCTTGAGAGTCCCTTGGACTGCAAGGAGATCCAACCAGTCCATCCTAAATGCGATCAGTCCTGGGTGTTCTTTGGAAGGACTGATGCTAAAGCTGAAACTCCAGTACTTTGGCCACCTCATGTGAAGAGTTGACTCATTGGAAAAGACTCTGATGCTGGGAGGGATTGGGGGCAGGAGGAGAAGGGGACGGCAGAGGATGAGATGGCTGGATGGCATCACTGACTCGATGGACGTGAGCCTGGGTGAACTCCAGGAGTTGGTGATGGACAGGGAGGCCTGGCGTGCTGTGATTCATGGGGTCGCAAAGAGTCAAACACGACTGAGCAACTGATCTGATCTGATCTGAAGGAGAGACTTCACTTTCTGTGCTATGTAAGGACACAGGTAGGATGCAGCTGTCTACAATCCAGGAAGCAAGCTCTTATCAGAACCCAACCATGCGGGCACCTTGATCTTGGGCTTCCAACCTCTTGAATTATGAGAAGTAAATTTCTGTTGTTTGAGCCACCCAGGCTGTGGTACTTTGTTATGGCAGCCAAGTTAAGATATTAGGTGATGCTGATACCGGGCTGGGGTCACTTGGCAGGGAACCGCTGCTCAGAGAGAGACAAGAATAGGTCTATGGAGACAAGTTAGGAGTTATTTCAGGGATCTGGGTGAACATGGACACCAAGGTACGGCTTCAGTGGAAAGGAAAGTGAGAGGGAATCAGTCAACTGATCTGTGAAAAGCATTTACCATCATATAAGCAAGAAGAGTTAATGTAGTTCTCCACTAAATTTTTTCTAAAGATTGCAAAGAAGTTATCTCAAATTTGTTTCAACATTATTCTATTTTTCTTTTAAGTATTTTAAAGTCACAAATAAAAATGTTCAGCAGAGAGTCAGACGTGAATGAGTGACTGAGCATACCCACACAAAGTGGTGAAACTGAGAACTGAATGTTTTCTCTGACTTAGGTCATGTATGGGCATCATTAGGGCTTCCCAGGTGGTGCTGGTGGTAAAGAACCTACCTGCCAATGCATAAGTCATAAGAAAGGTAGGTTTGATCCCTGGGTCAAGAAGATCCCCTGGAGGATGGCCTGGCAATCCACTCCAGTATTCTTGCTTGGAGAATCCCATGGGCAGAGGAGCTTGGCAGGCTATGGTCCATAGTGTTGCAAAGAGTTGCAGATGACTGAAGTGACAGCACACACATGCACACACACACACACACACCACACATATACAGGAAACCTTAGAAAAATGTACAATCCCACTGTGGTGTTGGAGAAGACTCTTGAGAGCCCCTTGGACTTCAAGGAGATCCAACCAGTCCATCCTAAAGGAAATCAGTCCTGAATATTCATTGGAAGGACTGATGCTAAAGCTGAAACTCCAATACTTTGGCCACCTGATGTGAAGAACTGACTCATTGGAAAAGACCCTGATGCTGGGAAAGATTGAAGGCGGGAGGAGAAGGGGACAACAG